>NC_090319.1:3500203-4162755 GCF_040869045.1 Eurosta solidaginis
CCAATGTTTTTACAACAACTGTTTTTCATTCGTTTAAAGTTGTTTCCCATTGGTTCCTGATCAACTTCAAATCAGCTAATAAGGCTTCTAGATGTCGAATCTCAACATCTATGATGGCGTCTCTAGCTTGGAGGACCACGTTTCTTTAATTAATGCTAGTCAGCATTTTGAACCAAATTGAGGACAGCAAGATACATTCGAACTTGTTAATGTACTTGAGAATTCCGGTAACACATCCGTATGCTTACGCAGTCAAATTTGGCTTTTGTCTGAAAGACTATGAAGAGAGCTCGGTACATTTTTTTTAAGGATGTCTCATCGTTGTGGACTGCTGCTGAAAATAGTAAAACATTTTTATACAACTCCGAAGAAAGTAATTGCAGCCGTACAACATTCTGCAGCATCAAGATCACATAAATTCACGCTGTGGGTTGCACAAGGCGATTAATCAGCATTCGTGTTTTTGTCGAGAATGTGACGTTGTGCTCCGTTGTAAGCTCCTTTCATATTGGCGCCGTTATCGTACCCGTGTGCACGACAATCTTTTAATGCGATTTCTTTCATGTTTATCTAGAGTATGGAAAATTAAATCAGCGATTTGGTGGTTGCAATTCACGAAAGCCAAAAACCGTTCTTGAATTGTAAAATTTATTGCTTTCGAATAGAAATGGAGTTAGCGCAAAATGAACGTAGTCAACGTGACCACCAACAGGCATAGCATCAACGATATTAGCAAAATGTTGTTGTTCTGTTGCCCAAACAATACCAAATTTTAGAAACCATATCCTTTTGATAAGTTTTACACAACGCCTTCGTTATTGGTATATTAACGCAAAAAAATTTTTTTTGCTAATAGAGGTATTTTCAAAATGAGAATTAATACCATTTTAGCTAAGATTTAAAGCTGGCATTAATGTCATATCATTTAAGCATCTTAAACTAATTTTCGTTAAAATTGCTGATAGAGGGTATTGAATATAAGCCGACGATATACTTACCGTTTATCGGTACTATTTAGCTGGTTTCTAACCATAAAACCATAACAACATTTTTTCGGGGTTTGGATAGTTATATACATTCAAAAACATTTTGAAACTGGTAAAGATCTAGCTACAATCAAACTAACTATTTTTACCCACGGTACCTCTAGTTCTTTGATATGCATTTTAGTCACTAGCTATAACCTAAAACCCAGTACTCGAACCAATTCTCGATGGAATATTTGACAGTATTCGCAATGGAATCTGTGCTTACATCTTACAAGATTTAGTTCCGATCAAAGCAATATTTGAAATATGTTCTTTTCCAATAGAAAGGTCATAACTTAAAAGCTTTGTTAACAAGGACGTATCTCAAAAATTCTGTTAATAAGGCCGCGTTTCAACAAAGTCATTAATAAAGTCGTATCTCATCAGACCGGTTAAAAACGTTATAACTGAAAAAATAATTATTTTGTCACAAAATCGATGTAAGTTGTTTACGAATTGTGGAAAGGAATTAAAAAGTCAAAACATTTTTTCAATTACAACCTTTTTAACCAGTCTCCTAAGATACGACTTTATTAATGACTTCGCTGAGATACGGCCTTACTAATAAAATGTCTGAGATACGTCTTTGTTAACAATATTTCTTTCTAAAGGATAGGTCGATATGTATGTATGTATGTGCCAGTTTTCCACTCGAATAACAAAACTTGTTAGTCTTTCATGGGAGTTTGAAACTTGCCAGTTTTCGTGGCTTTGTGCCCATGAGTGTGTGTGTGGATATTTCTCATCAGTGAATCAATAATTACCAAGATTCTTAAGATATTGTCACCATCTGGAACTCATAATGATAAACATGCATACATAAACATTAGAGCTGCCGTTTAAAAATAAATTTCTTCTTTCCTTACCACTGCTGCTGGCAACACACAAGGCAGTCCCTCGCAAATCCTAAATTACGCAGCATCAGTTTAATTTTCGGAAACTAGTTTTAGGCGCTCCAAAGCACAACCCTCAAGGTGACTACTGAATAATTGAAATCCTAATCCTGTAACGCCGCCCTTTTATGTTGAATTTAACTTCGACCATCCACCCTAATGTTCACAAATTTCTAAAGTACATTAGAATGGCTAATTTTTTTGTTAAAAACGTATATGACGTATTCAGCTTCTTCAATTCTGTACAGAAATGACGAAAATATATCCCTTCCCAATTTTTTACAGGAAATAGTAGTGAAATAAAAATTGTCTCGCCAAATAACTTTTGCTAAAGAATTTTGTGTATTCACCGTATGTCAGTGGTCAGGCTATCCTATTAAGACAGGCAACCATATTCAGTCTAGAGTAAAATGTATATGTAATATATTGATCGTTTGAGGAAATAAGACTGAAAATAGTCGTTAATTTGATTTGATTTTTAAGGACCACTCTAATGTTCCTATATAATAGTATATACAGCTTTGGATATATAAAGGGTTTTTTTTTATGAATTTTGTTTCCCTAAACGCAGAAAAGCGAAAGCAAATTAAATTTTTAGATCGAAGGCTTATTTACATTGCTCAGTTCAATTTGAATACTAGAAGTGTGTGGTTGTGTGGTTTTAAGGATTTGACTTTCGGAACAATGATTGTAAGAATAAGAATATAAATATGTATACAAAACACAAATTCATAGATTGCAGTAAATAATTCAATTGATTTCAAAATAGGTAGTTAAAATAAATAAATACTTGGTGCTAGAAATATACCGCATGAAGTATTGAACCATTGTGCTAATTTAAAATTTACTGGCAACGGTGGAATCTCGGTTGTTCTTAATAATTTGGCTGCAGTTTTCGAAAAGTCGCTTCTTCTGGAACAAATATCATTTACAGTTGCGATCACTGAAATAGTAGCGCGCACTTGCGAATTGCATAGTTCGAATAATATCGGAAATAATGTAATATTGATATCTTTTTTTTTAAATTATTATCCCTTGCGTATGCTTTAACTATATGCAAAATATAAACAGTTCACCAGCAACACTTTAACTTTTAAGAAGCAATCTATATTGTGAATGGCATTTCAGGCGAGCGGTGGACTAGTAGGGTAGAACAAAAAATTTCACAAAATTTAATTTCTAATAACAATAATTAATTTTTGTAAAAATAAGTAAGTTTGAAATATTTTTTATATATAAAAAAAGAAAAGAAAAATTATTATAGCTTTTAGTAGAACGAGGTGTACACTGCACTCACGAAAAACGCGAAATTATTAAAGCCCTTATTACAATCGCGAAAACATACCAAGAAGTATATACAACTGCCGATTGCTAGGCCGCCATGATAAGAAACGAGATTACTCGTTAAAATAGGCCGGGACCCATGTGGTACGTAGACTACATTTTGCCAAAAAACACCTGGATTGGTATATTTCGAAGCGGAGGAACATTTTGTTAACGGATAGGTCAAAGGTTGTTTTGTACGGTGGTAAAGGCTCTTAGCGGTTTGCTAGACGCTCAACAAGTAAGGAATATCATTCGAGATACATACCTATGATAATTTTGGTTTGTTTGTTTTATACTACTATTTTGCTGCTCGCTGAAATTTGCATGGAAACACATCTTACGTGGACTTAATTTTGTTAGTGCCTATGTATAAGAAAACTATTTTGTCCCTACATTTAGATATGCAACTGTCCTTAAGTTTTGCAATAAAATGAATGCAACTATTATTTTCGTTATCTAGTAATTTCAAAAAATGTTAGCCGTAGGTGTACACTACTATTTCAGTGTTCGCAGCTGTACATCAATCGTACTGGTATCAGTAGCGGAGGTCGAGGTTAGGACAAACTATTGGCCTATTATGGAGACAGGGCTTTCGGAAGATTTATTAATATGTACGCGATGTTGAAAAGAAGTGGCATGATACTTAAACCGAAGGACAATCACGTAGTTCTTGCAAAGTTTACGTCGCTAAACAGGAAGCGAATTAATTATTCCACCTTTTCCATCCTTCATCCTTCTGCCATAAAGAGCATTGTTGAGTAAGTCCCTGAAGTTCGGATAAGTCTTTGGCTTTGGTACTTGACCAGAAGACATGTTATTAGGGACGAACCTGCCCACGGATGTTCTGAAAGCAACCAGCGGAATACACCGGCATGCTTGTATAATTCCATGCTATCTTCCAAAGATGTCGTTTGGTCCTAGGGTTCAGAAGGTTTTTATACCCAGTTGTACGTTTATGCCAATTTCACACAGAAGCTTATTGAAATAATTAGTCAAGTTTTTTACATTAAAGGCCTGATTGAACTCTATCTTCCATACAAAATACAAATCTAAATTATCTAATCATTGCTTTATTGAATGCCTAATCGAGTGAAAAATCCTGTCGGTTTTGCTTAGTGCTTCGAATTTTATTGTCAATGTAACAAATAACAATCAAAAATAAATTATTTTCAATAATTTACGAAAAATAGGAAAACACGAAAAAATTTCAAAATTTAAATTTCGCTGCATTTGCTGCAAAAGATAATATGGCTTTTTCGAAAATAGGCACATATTTGGTTAGGTGCAACATCTCTGGGTAGTTGCGCATGCATTTTATTTTGATTGTATTTTTAGTTAAGAAGGAAACGGCTGATTTCCATTTTAACTTTTTTTTTGTAAAAACGAAATATTTTTTGTAAAAACGTAATATTTGTTTGGGGCTGCACACAGATGTTCGCTTAATGAAGCAAAATGCCCTGTATGAAAAGGAAAACTTCATTATTTCATTAATTAGAATTGTGATTCCATTAAGTTTTTGTGTGAAAACGGTATTAAGTACACAATTTATTATACTATCATCGTACAACGTTAATGGTATAAAGAAATCGAGATAGATATACATAGACAGACTTTCATATATGTAAATTGTCAGTGTTAAAAAAAAAAATTGATTGAGTTATATCCGTCCGTCTCCCCGTCAGCAAAAATTAAAGTACATATATTCAACGAATATCGTATATGGCCTAATCTGGACTTAGAATAGATTGGAATTGAAAATGGTCGACGATAAGCATGTCTACTTTTTCGATATTAACAAATATTTATAAAAGATCAAATTTGGCGAGGGAAGTCATCCCCTAGCGAAAAATAGTGATTACGTTTATTTGGATCAGATTAATGATATTTGGGTATATGCATCCTGAACCAATCTGTATAGATTCACTAAGAATGGGCTGCCCTCCGCGACGATTTGAAGCAAGTACCCAATATTTGGTGTAGAGATTGTATGTATATAATGGCTCGACACGTATAACTTGTGAAGTATAGTTTTTCTAAAACCAAGCTTTTTGCGTACAACCAGTTAATTTTCATCGACCTAGAACAAGGTAATAGGGGCACAAATTAAAAGAGTCGTTAATGAAAGTGAAAATACCGTTAGTTACAGCAATCAAAAGCTAGTGTACTCAATGAGTTTTAGCTGTCATCTAACGACATAAGGAAGTTGGGGTGGGAGAGCAAAATGGACGTGGTGAGATATAGAAGATGAAGGGAAGGAGGACGTTTAAAGCCCTTTTTCAAATACAGGCAATTTGATTTTCGGTCTGGAGAACGTTTTTCGGACTTACCAGTAAATACTTCATAAATATTTGTTCTGTTTTTTTCTTTGCAGTTCAAATTCATATACTCTTTGCTGCTTCTCGCTTCTAATTTACAACTCAATCTTTCCGCAATTGTAAGCAATTCAACCATTCCTGAAGTGTCAACTAATTTTTCCACACTTCCAAATGATTGCGTTAATACTTTAAAGCTGGAACATTTTAATCAAGTTTTGAACCAAATCGATGGGGCCGTTCAAAATTTAGAGGAAAAAGCGCACAACTGGGCCATCTTTCGTCATCACATCGATGCTTGGAATGAGCAAATGAAATCATTGGAACACAAATTGAATATCGTTAAACGTACCCAAGACGAACAACAGGCATACGGAAACAAGCTAGTAAGCCTAGAATTCACACTTAATCATATCTTGAGCAAGGTCGTTTATCTGAGTGATACATGCAATAATCAGCAAGCAAACGCCATTGCTGCAGCTACCGCATCTGGCTCAATTAGATCATCATCAGCATCATCCATATTTAATGATCACACAAACAACAACGGCAATGACAATGGCCGTGGTATTACGCAGCAAGAGCATCAACTCCAACAACAACAGAATACCAATGAACTTTTGTATGAACATATCGCACTGCTGGGGGATTTGAAACAATCGATCGGCGTTGACAAGCAATTGCGTACCGAGCTCTCAACGCGTCTTAATAACATATTGCGACATGTGCAAAACATTGAACGCGACCATTGCCGTGCGGATCAGCGACGGTACCCAAACTCAAATGGTAACAATAAAATGGCGAAGTTAATGACGCCAATCGGTAGCAATTGCAATTCAAATCAAAATATTGAACGCGCGCTGAAATCGCTAGATCATAAAGTTTCAACGCTCAGTGCGCGTACATCAATACCAAAAGATTTGAAACAAATGCCATCATTGGCTAGTAAAAACTCACAACAACTGGATGCCATTTTGAACTGGATAAAAAAAATTGATAAGCGTTTTGTGGAATGGCGTGATGAAAGCGATCGCGATTGGAATCAGTGCCAGACTATGTCCGGGGAATTATCCACTTTTACCGAAAGTTCTGATTTGTTACTAAAACGAATTGAAATGTTAATAAATGATGTCAACGAAAAGTTAGCTAAGCGACCATTTATCCAAGCGGATGCCAAACGCAGCAACACTAAACAACCCATAATAGACGAAGATGATGTCGAAGAAGTTGATAGAAATCATCATCAAACTGACAACGAAACAGACACAGACACCAGTGACGACTCTGGTATTGACGACAATTTGGATCCACCCGGTGGTGTAAATGCTGAAGTAGAAGCTTCGAAAATCGATGATCGTTTCGATATTGTGGGTGAGTATGGCACTGTAAGGAAAGGGAAAAGAAAACGATGGAGCAGAAGTCGGTAGTCTTTTAAATTGATAAAGGGCGTAAGAGAGTTAGAGGAGGTCTAGACAAGAGGGATAATGAACAGGGAGGAAAAATAAAAGAAATGAGAGGAACAGTGAGAGTAAGAATTATAATAAAACTGCAAAGAGAAGAGGGGAAAGATAGAAAAAGTTGTCTCAAAATCAAATTTCTCTGTACGGGTTAGGCTAGAGTTATCAAACAAAAGAGATTGATAGGCCACTTCTTTGCCGATATGAGAAAATCAGATATTGGTAAAAATTTTAAAAAGTTAATATTGAAAAAAAAAAATAAATAAAGGAATGTAAAGCGCGATAAACTCCGAAGAGATTTTTAAGCCGAACTTCTCTTCCAATTTTCGTCGTGCTCCTTTTTAATATTTTCTAAAAATTAGCGGGACGGGACCTACCTGCAAGACATATTAGTTTTCATATTGGAAACTATGTGACCTTCAAGACAATATTTGAAAATTCTTCAGATGTAATCAATAAATGAAAATAAAAATGAAATAATAAGTAATTTTTTAAATTCGGTCATATAAATTGTATCACAGACCAATATCTTAAGCTTCATTCGTGCTTTAAATGAAAAATTTTGTGAGAAGCGATACCCAGTTCTTACATATTCGAGTTCCTACTTTCTTACTTAATTGACGCTTAACCGTTAAGAAAAAAGTGTAAGAAAAATGCAAAATCATTTTTTCCAAAACGTTTTTCAACATTTTCATTTAACATTTTTTTCCAATATCCGATTTTTCTTACATCCCTAAAAAATTGGGGGGGGGGGGGGGGGGGGGGAGGTTGATTATTATAGCTCTACTGTTATGTTGTGATGAATTTCGAAACTAAGAATCCGATTTTCTTGAAGTTAGATGCGTAAATAGCTTATTTTATTGATTATTATATAAACAAGAATATTGAACCGAAGTTGAATATCTAGATAAACGTATTAAACCTTAATAAATTGTAGAATAATACAAAATATCGATACAAGTACATCGACACAGGCCGACAAAATTGGAAAAAATTCCAGGTTTAGGAATGAAAATCTGAGGCCCTATTCAGTAACTATGAGTTTTGAAATGTACATTTTTCTTTCATACAAATTATATGAAGAAAAAGTGTACATTTTAAAACTCACAGTTACTGAATAGGGCCCCTGAACATCGAATCAGATTTTCCATTTTGGTTTTTGCTTTCGAAATATTGTTATATAACGGTACGAAAATTATGTTTTGCCGCTGCATTCAATACGTAATTTTGCCACGAAAACTAATTTTAATTAAAAATATGCATATGCCGATAACACCCTCATTCCCTCATAATCCTCATTTAATTCTTACGATATTTACTTGTGATATATTGAAATTAACGGTTTTGTACTCTACGCAAGGACATTGCTGGGAACAAAAGCAATATGTGTAGCGCACTTTCAGTCATTATCTTATATTGCGTTTGGAGTTGTGTAGGTGATAGAGTAGTCGACATATGTAAATCTTTTCAACTTAAATGTTTTGTTTTTTAAATTTATATCAAGAAGTTTTTTAAATTTAATATAATTTTATGACGAACATGCATGGTTTGCTGAACCCGCCTACAGTGACTAGAGTGCCTAAATGTAGACTTAAAATTTGTGAACAAATTATGTATTATCGCAAACCTAATACAGTTTGAAGAACAATATTTCAAATCAAAAAGGGAGCTTCCCAAAAGAAAATTAAATTTTTAAGGAAAATAGTTTTACTCTTAAATTTTATGTTGCTTTGTAATAAACAGTTCCTGGACGAAAAAGCGTAGTTAGCCTATCAGAAAAACGTGTTTTAAACCTGAGAGTGAAAGAAATATCTCGACAAGAGGAACTAATTTAAAAACTATGCCACCGGATTTAGGGTCAACAAACCGAAGGCATTTAGAAAAGTATTGGCTTATTTTTAGGCCTGAAATATGTCGGCCTGTGTAATCATTGAGCTACATCGCATTTAACATTTTTAATGCTTTTTCCGACTCTGAAAATGTAACTGACGCTCGGTATCTACTTACTTATTAAAAGCTAGAGTACCCCGAAGACTTTGTCCTGCCCGAGAATTGGTTTGCTTAATCTCTTCACTATCTATCCCATTCTCTTCTCCTCTATCTTCCATTTCCTTTATTCCATTTGTCTGCCTTCCACTCCACATTCTCACCACCACCCTCAATCCCATTCCTAATCCCACACCCACTCCTACTTCCGCCAAAATTCACATTCCCATTCTCACTTCCAGTTCTAGTCCCAGTCCTACTACAACTTCCTCTCCCACTCCCGTTCCCAATCCCTCTCACCCTAATTCCTCATATATGGAATCTCTTTGCCAAATATCGAATACCTGCTTCTTCTGGCCGACCGATTTCAATATGTTTGTATAAACCTTTACGAAACTATATGAAACTAATGCAATTTTTAAATTCGCTTTCATTTTTATAAATAAGTTATATGTAGACATATAATTGATCCGTTCTACTGCCCGATGACATTCCTCCTTGAGATGTTATTACTCTACCAGTAACCAGAGGCATTAGACATGTTGTAAAAAAAAAATTGAACTTCTTTCCGCTTGCTCTTTCTCTCCATATTTGACCCCTGTCTCTCCTCCGTATCTTCTGCCTTTTACGTTCTCTATATTTTACACTTCTACCCCCACTTTCATTCCTCTCCCTCAACCTTCCTCTATTCTTCTTCAATTCCCAACATGCACATGCTTCCTATCCTTCCCAACTTCCCCTCGCACTTTCTTCATTTTTATTTCCTTTCTTCTCCCTAACCCTCCCTTATCTTTCTTCCCCTTTTCAATTCTCACTCCGATATCTTATTTTCCTTTTTCGAAACGACTAAATACGATTTTGTCTAATAGGTCAGTCACTGGTCCACTTCCCGGAATGAAAAGTTTCTCAAATATTGAGCTAGACAAAGAGGTCCCCATGTACCAAATCTTAAGCAAATCACAACATGAATACGAACTATAACAAAAGGTCGAGCCCTCGTCCACTTTCCGAAAAGAGAAGTTTGTACTAAATTTCCAACAAATCGCACAATTCCACTTTCCGAAAATTCCACTTTTCTCAAATGCTAAGATAGTCAAATATTGAGCTAGGCAAATATTTTATTTAGAATATGTCGACCTCTGGCCCCCTTCCCAGAATAAAAGGTTTTTCAAATATTACCTTTGTCACAGTTACCCCTGCGAATCGCACAAGTTAGATTTTTTGGTATAGGTCGGTCCCTGGTCCACTTCCCGGAGAGAAGCCATGCCTATTACCGTTATGATGGCAAAATATAGAAAGAACTGTGTACATTTTCGCGTTATTCGGTGGTGTAGTTTAGGCGTGGTGCTCCGACCCCGTACAGATTTTCACATTTATATATACAAATTTTCTTCTATTATATGTAATAGTAAGCTATTTTAGATTTTCATTTCATTTTTAGACTTTTTGCAGCCAGAAAAGCACTCCTGTCATGAATTAAACGGACCATCTGTAGATGGAGTTTACAAATTCTCTACTACCGAAATAAATGAAGCGAGCCGTGATTTTAACGAACGTTACTGCGCTTTCGCTACTGATGGTGCGTCATGGACCGTCATACAGAATCGTGGACCATACTCTGAGCACGAAAATTTTAATCGCTCATGGGTCGAATATAAAAACGGATTTGGTGAATTGACTAAAGAATTTTGGTTCGGTAATGAATTTATACATCAATTGGTCGATCGCGAAGATTACGAGTTGCGCATTGAACTGACCGATTTTGATAACGGTAAGATTTGTGCATTTTTATTGTAAAACACAAGTCATGCTTCCCTGGTAACTTGGTTCAGGGATCAGGTTACTTACACATCTACCATCTACCCTATGTTGAATAACTATTTTTTATTTATATTTTTAAAAAATGTCAAGAACAAGTTTGGGCAGAATACTCATTCTTTCGCTTGGATAGTGAGCAATATAATTACAACTTATTAATTGGCGGATATAACGGAACAGCACCCGATGCGATGCATTATCACAATGAAATGGACTTCAGCACTTTTGATCGGCGCAATGATAGGAGTGTGGACGCTTGTTGCTCATGCGCTACTGGCTATGGAAGCGGATGGTGGTTTGACAAGTGAGTGGAACTGTTTTTAAAAGTTAAGGCAATAAAGTTCGATTTGGGTCACAAACTTTTACATAATTTGGCACTAAGGGAATAAACTAAACTGAAAAACTGTCAAATTTTTAAAAGGGGCTAATGTGAGGTTGGCTTATTATGAGCCAATGGCTAACCGAAAGCATTCATAATTTAAAACCCGCCGTTTCAGAGTGATTCTGAGCTACAGTTAAAGTTGACCTCAGATTCAAAATAATCGATATGCATGTATGTATATGGGTGTTTTCAACGTTACGGACGTTACATCCTGACACTTTTTTGGGTATCAAAACTATAGTAGGCATTGGATCAGAAAATTTTCTTTTGTTATAAACGACATTCGCAGACATCTATTCAAACCAATTACAAATATATTTTCCCAGGGCTCGTATTTACACACACACGTGCAGCACATTTGTGTATTTTTTGCTCTTGCGTATGAGCTGTGCGCTATTAGAAAAAAGGTTTAGTACACAGCTCACACACAATTTTTACCAGTCATTCGGATTCATAAATAAATAGACACATATCAAAAAATATCCTATCAAGCAATCTAATATGTATGAATTTTTGAATCAAATAGCACACTCGCGCATATACTTAAGTAAATTTATTTCATATGGCACACACACGAGTTGCGTGCTCAAAATATTTTCAATATTGCACAGCTCATTTGAGAATTTATTTTCCGCACCTGTGCACCAACACGAACCTACATTTTCCAAATGCCGTACACAGCTACTTAATGGTGACTTAAACCTACTGTTCGGATGTTCCTAACAAGTAATTCATATTTGATATGACAATATTTCCTTAGAACTTAGCGAAATTGGCTTATACAGCATGAAAATGTAGGAGTGGTAAATAAAGGATACATAATTGCATAACTTTTATCTCGCGCTCGGACATTCCACTTCCTTATTCGTACTAAACTCTGAATTTTAAATGCAAATAACAAATGGCATGTTCGTATTTTATTGTAAATGTGCAAAATTTTGTCGATAATTGCATTAACAATTTGAATAAAACTTGAAACGGAGTGGACGTGCAATGTTAGCCTCGGCTACACCAAAATAATCCGGGCTTTTCTTGAGCCGAAAACTAAATGGACTCGATTCTGGCGAATTGGCGGAGTTAAGACGAGCAATGCTTCCCTCAACTGGATTTAGGGAAAGTTTTTGCACTTCCAATAGGAAGTTATGTCAATTAAAATGGTGTGACACCACATAACTGTGAAACAAAAATTGAAGTAACGCGATCTAACGGAACAAATACATACATTTATATACTAAAATAAAATTCTTGAATTAGTGAGATTTAAAAACCGACGTGGTGCCATTTAAAAACCAAACTTGTTTTATAAACTTTAAGGATCGTAACGGGACAGTGCAAAACACATGGCAACAAGCCACATATTGAAATTCTCGTACTTGTAACGCGAACTAACGGAACAAATTAACGGCGTATAAAAGATAATCGATTACATAAGTATATATTTTATGCTGTAAAGCAGCTCGTTTTGTATACATACTCTGCAATTTTCATTGCACTCATCAAATAATGCAATTTTCATTGCACTCATAATAATTACAACATATTGAAAACTAAACTAATTTCAACTTGAAATAACCAGCCAAATGAGTCATAATCTCTGCCACATTTTTATTATTTTTAAACAAATATTACAAAACCACTAAAATTTAAATACTTAATAGCAAACGGCTACACATGGTTCCGGCCTCTTTGGTATTACCATTGTGTACTGGTGGAGCTCAACGTTCTTCAATACAACACTGGAAATTGAATCCACTAAATAAACACCATTTACGACTCATAATAACCTGGAACTGGGACTATTATATATAGACCCATCAACTAAACCAAATCCCAAAAAAAAAAAAACAATTGCATTAATTTTTGCAGAATAAATTTTTTAACTTCACCACAGAGATATGGGCAAATTTGTTTCAAATAAATTTATGAATAAATAAGAGACAATCTTCTATAAGCGTTCTGCTTTTGACTACCTAACAATCTTAACTGCTAATGCTTCTCAAAAAACCAATTATGGGACCATAAAGATACTGAAAACGCCATTTAAGGCATTACCGAATTCGGAAATAGGGCGTTTTTGAAACAGATTCTGAAATAGGTGGTTTTCAAACCTTTTCTGAGATAAAAATAGTTTTTCGGTCAAAGATCGTAAAAGACGATACGGATTATGTAAAAAAATATCAATGCCGTTAATGGAAATTCTAAGCGCTATGTGTATAAAGTCTTTTTTAATGCATCTTAAATCGGAGTTACGAGATAAAAGATCAAGGTGTTATTTTTGAATACATATGTGCCAAATCTTTTGCCATGATTGGTCTCATCAGACGAAATTCAGATGATTTAAATGACCTTAAAGTCGCTGTGTTCCGTTGGTGAGGAGTCTCATTGAATATTGCTCGTAAGTATGGAATCCATACGGTACGTACTCTTATAAAAATTGAACGAGTCCAAAGGTCTTCACGATGAACGCATTATATAAACCTCTGTGCCCTGATGGTCGGTCTTCCGATATATACCAGTAGAAGTAAGTTACTGTAATTACTGGTTTTTCGATTTTGTACAAAAATTTATAACAATATAAATGCAATATAATGAACGGGACATATACATATATGCCCAGAATCAGTTAATTTATTTAAACGCTACCCTCCAACGCGTGATTTTCGATATTATAAATTATCCGTGGAAGATATAAATTCAACAAGCTATGATTTTAATGAGCCGATAGGTACATTCGACTAGAAGTTATTACTTTGTAGACTATATTAAAAAAAAAAAAAAAATAAAATTTAATCGGAAAATAAAATGAATGAATTGAATCCAAAATTCCCATTTTCAGCTGCTCGGAGGCAAACTTGAATGGTATTTACCGTGAAACACCAAACGGTCACAACTATATTGGCATTATCTGGGAACAGTGGCGTGGCGATTACTCCCTGCTTAAAACACGTATGCTCATTAGACCAAAAAACTGGTTGAATATACATGAAAACTCGAAAGAGCACCATGACCATAGCGAGGATCCTTGAGCATGTGAATTAAATATTGTATTTGTTTCTAACAATATTAATGCTATAGAATATACTTATGTTCATAGGTAAATATGTATGTATTGTACATACATATGTATATACTATATTTACATATCGCTCATTTACTTCAATAGTGTCATAACTAAAAAAATATGACTTTTGAGTTAATAACATATAGCCATACCCAATACCATGATCTATGTTGTATAAAAAAATCTTTGTAATCATTTAAAGTTTACCACGTCCTATAAAAATTAAAGTATGCCTCTATATACGCAACATATGGTAGTTAAAATCTTTGAATGGCTCTACTGGAAAATTGTGTTTTTTGAGTTATGACACTATTGAAGTAAATGAGCGATATGTCTAATATTCCCTTATGCGAATGTAATAAAAAGTACTTATTTTTATACATATTATTCAAGTTTATAATTTTGTTTCACGTCCCAAAGAACAAGGGTGGGAGGGGAAGGGGGGGTGGGCTGTATGACCTTCAAAGTTCAATGTGGTAATATTAAATCGTTCCCGAAATGGTCGGGCTTATACCTTAATGGTGCTTGTTACCGGAACCTACCGGATCGGTAAAGGCACATCAACATCGATAACACTCCCCAAAACCTTCGGAGAGTGTCTGTCGCTAAACAACATGGTCGTCGTCGTAACGTTTTTACCAAATTTCGTAATCATTGCGAAAGGGTCAACCAATTTTTTTACATTTTCGTACGTGTCTCAGCCATAGAACTATTGAGTTTTTGGAGAGTGTTTTCGATGTTGATGGTCCTTTATAGATAGGATAGGATATAGATCCGGCACGTTCTGGTAACAAAGCACGATTAAGGTACTAGCCCGACTATCGCGGGAACGATTAATATAACCACATAAAACCCCTAGGCCATCCCGAAAAAAGTAATTTAATTGTATTAATTATATCCCATGAAAACTTCCGAGCGAAAATTTATCTGCTCCCGTTCGGAGTCGGCTTAAAACGTGAAGGTTCAAAAGCATTTATGAAAATTCATGATAAAAATGATAACCCTTAAAACTACTATTTGATATAATGCCTATCTAATAATCCGAATAATTGTAGTTTCTATAAGGGGGAACGAAAAGGCTTAACGTTATTATATATGGTCGGGATACTACCTTTAGGATGATTGTTAAAGGAACGTACGGGATCTATAACCGGCAAAACACCATTAGCTTTGATAACCCTCCCAATACGTTCGAGGAGTGTCCTTATCGGCACAAGATGAAGACGAAGGGCCTTTAAATATTTTCAAAGCCATTTATTCCTGCGAGTGGGACTTGAACCCGCTCTCCTGAGATCATCGATCTGTTGACAAATATACTCGACCAAAGCCATACCACCCCCAGCGGGTTAGGGGGCTTAGAATATACCGCGGCAGTTATGACTGTTGTTGTAGAGAAAAGGACACTCCCCGAAGGACATGGGGAGTGTTATCGATGTTGATGGTCCTTTGCCGGATGCAGATCCGGTACATTCCTGTACCAAGCACGCCCATCTCGGAAACGATTTGTTATGACCACATACGACCTTCTAGGCCACCCCAGCGGGTAAGGGGGTCAGAATATACCCGCGGTAGGTATGCCTGTCGTAAGAGGCGACTAAAATACCAGATTCAAGGGGTGTGTAGCGCAACCCTTCAGGTTGCCAGCGCAATATATAGCTTCTCCAAATCCAATTGTCAACCTCACCTATCCGCGGCGAATCCTGTTTCACTAACAGACGAGGCTCTGGCGACCCCAAGCTCCTCATGGATCTTGGGGGTGGGGAGGGAGGGGATGGCCTGAAGGTTTAATGTGGCCACATAAATCGTTCCCGAGATGGTCGGGCTAGCACCTTATTGGTGCTGTGGTACCGGAGCGTACCGGATCTGCATCCGGCAAAGGACCATCACATCGATAACACTCCCCAAAGCCTTCGGGGAGCAACCTTATCGCTACAACAACAACAACAACAACCTTCTAGGCCATCCCGCCCTAGCAACCCCCTAGAGCCATGAGTACGGGGTCACCAGAGCCTCGGCTGTTAATGAAACAGGATTCGCCACAGATAGGTGAGGTGGCAATTAAGTTGGAGAAGCTATATATTGCGCTGGCAACCCCTTGAAAGGGTTGCGCTACACAACTCCCTGAATCTATTTGGTATTTTTGGCATAACTGCCCCCAGCGGGTTAGAATATTCGAAATAGATTCAGCGCAATTTATAGCTTCTTCAATCCAGCGCAATTTATAGCTTCTTCAATCCAAATGCCAACCTCACTTACCTGTGGCGAATCCTGTTTCAGCCGAGGCTCTGGCGATCCCAAGTTTCTCATGGATGTAGGGCTTGGGAGGGCGGGATGGCCTAGCAGGTTTCATGTGGTCATACTAAATCGTTCTCCAAATGGTCGGGTTAGTACCTTAATGGTGCCTTTTCAGCAACGTACCGGATCTGCATCAGTAAAGGACCATCAACATCGATAACACTCCACAAAACCTTCGGAGAGTGTCCTTATCGCTACAACAACCAAAGCGTTGTTGAGAGTGTACAACTTTTTCTCAAAACAATTTTAATTTTCTATAATATAAAAATAAGTCGGGTTTTCCTTCCTGACGCTATAACTCAGAACGCACGAACCGATTTCCACGGTTTTGCATTCGTTGGAAAGGTCTCGGGCTCCGTGAGGTTTAAAGCGAAGAAAATTCAGGATCGACGTCTCGAGATATAGGCTAAAACGTGGACCCGGGTATCCCTAGAAAGTGTTTATAGAATATGGATATCAAAGGAAAGCTGTTGATGAGTGCTTTAGTAGAGGGTAATTTTCATACCCCTGGGTAACCAGGGTCTCGAGATATAGGCCAAAACGGAACCCCTGGAATGTGTTTATAGAATATGGATAACAAATGAAAGCTGTGGATGAGTGCTTTAGTACAGGGTAGTTTTCATACCTATTGGTGGCTAGGGTCTCGAGATATAGGCCAAAACGTGGATCAGGGTAACACTAGGATGAGTTTTTACATTATGGATATCAAATTGAAGCTGTTGATGTGTGCTTTAGTACAGAGTAAGTTCTATGCCGCTGGGTGACTAGGGCCTCGAGATATAGGCCAAACCGTGGACCCGAACACATCCAAAAACGTGTTTTTACATTATGGGTATCAAATTCGTTCCGTTCTTGTCTTTTCGCGCGAGTGGACGTGCAGTGTCATCCTCAACTCAACGTCAATTTTCGGGCTTTTTTGCGTTGAGTGGAAAATATAAAATAGGCCTCAAGGTTGGCTAGTTTGCTTCCCTCGGGCGTTTTGGCGGTGTTAGGAGATGCAGTGCCTCCCTGACCTGGAGTTAGGGTGGTTTTATGCACTCCTAATAGGAATCAGTGACATTAAAAAATGGCGTGGTGCCAACTAAAAACCTAACCTCAAAATTATAAATACACACATAAACTAACGGAAAACTTGGCGTGATGCCATAAAAATCAAACGGTTTTATATACGAACTTTACCCGGTTCAACCTGGCAAAACTGATAAATATGCATGCGAAGCCGAAATAAAGACATGAATTAATAATGCCCACATATATATTTACATACGCCCTATTCGATTTGCCTGAAATTTGGTATATAAATTTGCCTATGTTAGTATTTTCGATGCTTTTTTCCGGGAAGTAGATCACAGACGGATTGGGACTGGGATTAGGACTAGGACTGGGACCGAGACTGAGACTCGGAGTGGGACTGGAACAAGATACATACCACCCTCTGGGACTGACAATAAGATGTGAAGAAGAATGAGAAAAACTTGAGAGAAGAGAGGAGACTGAGAAAGAGATAGAATGAGACGAAGATGGAGATAGATGAAGCGAAAAATACGGAGGGAGGAGTGAATACAAAGATTAGGAAAAAGTGTAGAGGGGCGAGGGCAGAGTTAGACGGAAAAAGCTTATTAAAATGTATGCAGGTAGACCAAATTTAGGGCAGAACAACGTCTGCCGGGTCTGCTAGTAATTTTTGAAATTTTATTTGGGAACAATTTTATCAAAAGCTAGCAAATCTCTTCAAGCATTTTCTACCGCGCGAGTAGGTATCGAAGTGAGGCATAATAAATTACATACATAATTAGGTATTTATGTGGCTTTCACAATTCAATTTAAAACTGTTTATTTATCTTTTTAGTTTATGTATAAGTGTGCTTTACATGTGTTTGTGTATGTCTACTAAATTTAAGCATAACAATGAATTAAATTTTTAAGTTTAATTAAATATAATAATTATTATTTTTTATTTCTATACATAGTACACTATATGACATTTATAAATATGTGAATACACTTCTTTTTTTTTGTATTTTCCTTCGTTTTTTTTTTTTTTTTCAATAACAAAAAATCAAATCAAAAGCATAACCTAATGCATACTTTTTACAATGCACACATTTTCCCCACCTTCCTGGGTTGTGCGCAAAAGAAGACCAGAAACAAATTAAAGCAGTAGCCTAAACGTAACCTAAGAACATTCCATAATTCCTATGATTTTATTGTGTATGCCTTACTCTGACATTATTTTTTTATACTTTATTTTATATTTATTTTTTACATTTTGAGTGTTATTAGGATCAGCAAAAAATTATGTATGTATTTATTTTCACGGGTACAATTCATATGAAAATTTCTTTTAATTCGTTTGTACACATTCGAATATTCAATATAATATAAACGCACAACGAATTTGCTGTTCATATAAGTTATAGTGCTTCAACATAATTTAGTTATGGAAAAACTGAATTTTCATATGTATTAATAAATACTATGTGTGAATGCGTTTTTGACAAATTTTCGCACAAAATCATTCGACAAAAATATGTTTATCCTGCGTTGAGAGGTGAGACGACCATTGTATGATATGATCCACATAAAAAACCCCGAGCTCATAATTGTTATTATCTAATATACTATTAAAAAAATGTAATACCAATGTGAAAAAATAGCGATACATTTGAGATAAGGCTTATTTCAAATTCAAAGCCATTATATCATTAACTTACATTCCACAAATAACTACAGATCTGCATAGACTTGATAACATCTTTGCTCATGTTATGGAGGAATCCAGAAATGTGAAGGTCCCACCAAACGCAAATTGTCCAAAATTAAAAAAAAAAAAAATAATATTTTAACACATGTCGCTTCTAGATGATGTCTATCGAAACTTCGAATCGGGGAATTAAAAAAATGCAACCAAACTTCCATTACGTCGATTGAAAACCATCAGCTGGTACACTCCGGTAACCGTCCTCAAGGCCACTAACGAGGGATTCAAGGGGTTGATAAGAGCAATACAAAGCTTTATAGCTTCACAGCTTCCGCAATCCAATTGTCAACCTCACCTAAGCGAGGGGAATCCTGTTACAAATATGAATGTATCATACACATATGTATTTAGCAGGCGAGGCTCTGGCGACCCCAAGTTCCTCATGGAACTAGGTGGTAGGGAGCAGCATGGCCTAGAAGGTTTAATGTGGTCATATTTATCGTTTTCGAGATGGTCAGGCTAGTACCTTAAAGGTGCATTTACCGGAACGTACCGGATCTATATCCGGGAAGGACCATTAACATCGACAACACTTCTCAAAACTTTCTGGGATTGTCTTGATCGTTAATATACCAACAACGAGCACCACTGACGGCAGCATAAACACACACAAAAACGTAAATTTAAAAAATACCAATAATGCATTTATTTTTTGTTTTTTTTTATGTTGTCGTCAGTGGTCCTGAGAACGTAGAACGTAGTGTAGCCGAAATATATTTGCATAAAAACCAAACACAACCGAACAAAGTGTTATCGTAAAGTGGGAACAATGTACATGGTTTAGTTGAATGAGCGCAATCTGATAACGAAAACCATCATCAACAGTACAAATTCGAAAAATTAAGAAAGGAGAAGGAAAAGAAACCGTAAACGTTAATATGGTGAAATAGAAGATGAGGGAGAAAAAGCAAGCTTATAATATGGAACGCAAACTGGAACGAAACCAAAGCACAACCGCAACCAGGTTGTCGAACGAAACCGAAACGGGAACACAGTCCAAATACGAACTATGGACCGAAACCGACCCTGGGCCTGGAAGCGGGAATCATAACCTTCACTGCACCGAAACGAAACCGAAATCAAATTCGGAACTGGGACCGAAACCGGAACCAACCTAAAAGCGAGTCGTAATTGAAAATGAAAAAAAAACCAAACCCAAAATAAAAATTAAAGCAAAATCAGCAGAAACGGGACCCGAAACAAAACCCGAACTGTTACAACAATGGAAATTCAAACCGAATGGGATCACAATGAAAACCGCTCCCAGCGGGTTAGGGGGTCAGAATATACCCGCGGTAGGTATGCCTGTCGTAAGAGGCGACTAAAATACCAGATTCAAGGGGCTGTGTAGTGCAACCCTTCAGGTTGCCAGCGCAATATATAGCTTCTCCAAACCCAATTGTCAACCTCACCTATCCGCCGCGAATCCTGTTTCACTAACAGACGAGGCTCTGGCGACCCCAAGCTCCTCATGGAACTTGGGGTGGGGAGGGAGGCATGGCCTGAAGGTTTAATGTGGCCATATAAATCGTTCCCGAGATGGTGCTGTGTTACCGGAGCGTACCGGATCTGTATCCGGCAAAGGACCATCACATCGATAACACTCCCCAAAGCCTTCGGGGAGCAAACTTATCGCTACAACAACAACAACAACAACAACAACAAAGAAAACCGGACCCGAGACCGAATAATCGAAATTTAAGTGTAAATGAGAATTGACAGTCGGACAACAAATCTAATTTTTATTCCAAACCTACATAGCAGCTTCAACTGCATACACTACAGCTGGAATCCCTTGGTTTCGTCGGAATCATCTCAATAAATCAAGTCCGCTCTTATGACAAATATTTGCAATTGACAGCGCGATGCCAAATTGGTTACAGTAGAAAACAAATGAAACGTGGACCCCTAAGTTTACACATTAAACTTCAAGAACACCTGGTATAATGCCTTTTTTATTTTTCACAATTCACTAAATTTTAACTGCCCAATGCCCACTGAAATTATGATTTCTAGTAAGGATTTTATTCACCAATATTGAGCGATTTCTGTCAAGAACAAGAAACTTTTTTAAAGCACTTTTTGGAAAGAAGGATTCTTTCCGAAAGTATTTTATTGATCTCATAATCCCGAAAATGTTCGGAAGTTCCGACAAAACACAATCCAGACCGTGCAAACTCCCGTCGGGATTTTTTATTTTCTGTATAATGAATAGTCGGCATTTCGTTTGACCTAGATTATGATTGGTCGGGATTCCAACGTGTCCGGGATTATGTTATTCCGACATAGCATTAAAAACACTTTCCCTAAAAAATTATTAACATTTAAGATTGAAAATTTGTATTTAGGCCAGTTGTACCGTGGCCTGTCATCCCTTCCGCGCCGAGCGCCTGTACAAGTATTTCAGATAAGACTTGTACAGAAGTTTTTGATCTACAACTCTTTTTTGAACGCAAAGCACGAATAACTAAATTTCGCGGCCTTTGACTTCGCTCCCACACGGTTTGTTTCGGTTTTCAATACCGCTTATTCAAATCCAACATAAAGGTCTAGGCAAGTTTCCAACTTCGTATTCCAAGGTTATAGTAATGAAGTTGAAAGGAAATTTTGTTTATAGAGCTATTGAATTTTCAATGCATTTTCTTTCTTTTCTAAAATGCTTTGTTTGTGCATTTCTATACTATATTAACAAAATGCACAAATGTATATTGACTTACTTTTGCTGACAGCACTCTTAGCGATTACTAAATTTTCTTCCCAACTACTTCTGTCTTTGGGTATGTCCGAACCGCCAAATAACAATAACAGCAGTATTACTTAATTGATGGAATGAATGTTGGTGAAAATGTTTAATAGATTATCAACATTTCATTCAACGAACGCATGACATTGCAGCAGCGCTCCAACTTTGCCGATGAACGTGATGCTCTGTCATAAAAAGTAACACTGCTGCTGCAACAACTGCAGCTCGAACACATTCTTTCAGTATGTATGTATATTGCAAGATATTGTAATTCAAAGTGATCAAATCGTTTATAATAAAAAAAAAACTATAACAAACCAGTAGCGATGTATGCACTCTAAATATTAATGCAACGCAGCATAAATAAAATTCGGTAAGTTTCAAATACTTGTATCATAGGAAAACTGGCGGCAGTCTAATAGCATTTTCATTTCAGAATAAAAGCCTGCATGCTATTTTGCCAAATAATAGTGTTGTCAATCTATTACCGCCCTAAATAAACGCGGCGGTTCAATTTTCTGATGGCTGTTTGTATTTTCTCTTCATAATTAACAAAAAACAAGAGTTGCCACTTATAAGACAAACCTTCTTTGAAAGAGAAAAAGCCACTAGTATAAAATTTTCGCACAATATTTGAAACAAAAAAAAAACATCTCATAATTATTAATGAGTTCAGTTAAACTTTTAGTTGTTATCGCTACCTTATGCTACGGCGATATTTCTCAGTACCAAAGACGCCGCTTGCACCACCTCCACCACGATCTTCGTTGTCGCCACACCATTCAGGATCATTTGGATCATCGTCTGCAAATGGCTCGCTATCTGTGCTATTTGCATCGCTATCTCGATGCTGACGTCCCAAATATGCATCGTACTCATCTTCAATTTCCATTAAACTTTTGCGTGTATTGTCATTAACAGTGCCACCATCAAAGAAACCGTCACCTGGCGCTAAATGATGCTTTGGGTAATCACAATCATCATCCTCTTGAGCCAATATCGTTAACAAATCGACCTCATCATCGTCAACGTCTTCATCATCATCATCAATATCTATCCCAACGACACCTGCACGACTATTTATACCATCTGTATCATATACACCATTCGACAAATCATTATTTGTTTTGGCGCGTGAACGTGAAGAATAGCCGCGACGTCGTCCTCGCCCAACAGTATTACCGCCTCTACGCGAACTATTATTAATTCGCTGCTTTCTATTATAAATTACATCACAGTTTTGCATTGTTGACGCTATCTTTCCACGTCTGCTGATCGCAACTGGCGCGTCACTTCGACAATTGCTGCGTTGACGTACAATTTTTGTACCACTAGTGACATTGTCAGTGGTGTTGCAGTCTTCTAAATACTTAGAATCGAAATTTAAGTAATGGAATTCGGCAGGCATTGCTTTCAACAGTCCTTCGAATGCCTCATCAGAGAGGGGAAATTTAAGAGGTTCATATGGTGGCACAACCTACAAATACATATGAAGCAAAAGTTGTTAAGGGATGTTACATTTGAATTGCACAAACAAATTCCTTTCCCTACATACCTCTTTGAGATCTGGTGTGGAACTCCGTCGCTCCATTTCGCGTTCTTTTTTTGTAGATGTGGTGCGCCGCCGCTCCAAATTCTTGCACAAACCATTGCTGTTGGTACTACCTGAGGTATTTAGTGGTGGAGGAGGATTACCTGTTAATTCAGATTAGCATGAGGTACAATAAAACAAATTTAAAGTTGAATGTTCATTCAATAGTGAAATTCAGAAGCCGCTATAATTTTAGATGTTTCCTTAATCCCAATAACCTTTTTACTAAGGATAATTTTCTTTAAGAGCCCCAAGCAATTCACAAGTGCCACTTTTTAATTTTCCACCTTCTACCTCCACCTCCACTTTTCCAGAAACCTGGGCATCCAAACAGACATCTGATTGATGAGCCAACACCGCCTAGGGGCTTAAGGAGTCATCTCCGTAAGCATTTTGAGGAAATACGGCACCTGAGAACCCAGCCGTATGAAGCAAAAAAACACAAGCAGGTCCTTGGTGAACTCCACAAACAGGCGTCGGACCTTTATGTCAGGAATTGCCCGGTGAATCCAGTACTCAAAGAAAAGTACCCAAAACTTGTGGAAAAGGAACGCATACTCCCCAGGGAAACGCGTGTCACTCTTGCTCAACTTCGTTCTGGATACTGTAACAGGTTAAACTCTTACCTATCCAGAATCAACCCCGACATACAAAATGTATGCCCCGCTTGCAATGTGTCCCCACATGACACCAACCATCTCTTTAATTGTAATGTGGAACCAACGCCTCTAACACCCCTTTCATTATGGTCCACCCCTGTTGAAACAGCAAGTTTCCTTGGACTCCCGTTAGAGGATATTGATGACAATTTGTGATCGGTCGCGGCTGTTAGGTGGGGCGAAGCACTGCTACAACAACAACAACGACCGGAACGTACCAAATCTGCATCCGGCAAAGGATAATCAACATCGATAACACTTCCCAAAGCCTTCGGGGAGTGTCCTTATCACGACAACAACAACAACAACAACATAAGATATTCGGCAAAATAATTTGGGAAAGGATAGTCACGACGTTTTTGTGTTCGCTTTATTTAAAATACTTAAAACACCGAGGGATTAAATTATAATTCATATAGAGTTCGTTAAGAAATTTTCTTGACATAACTTACTCACCTGTACCGTTATCGCCTGTTTCCGAAACAGCATCTAAAGGGTTAAGTGGTATAGAAGGCGCTAATGGCGAAGGAATACTCTAATATAAAATGAAATGGCAAAATTAGTAAAGATGTATGCTTTGGTTTAGTATAACTTAAATTCACCTCTTGATCACCACCGCCTATACTTGGCGTTTGTGGCGCCGGAGAAGTTGGATCCGGTGTATTGGTACCACTGGACTCTGCACGGCTATCAATACGACGATTCGCACGGGAACGTGTGCTCCAAGGAAATTTCAAATAGGTCTTGAATTTTCTACGTTCCTCAGCCAGCTTTCGTTCATGCCGCAGCATTATAGCATCATCAGTGATATGCTCTAGTTCAGCCTCTTCAGCTGCATAATCCACTTCCATAGACTCCCCTTTATTTGCGTAAATGCGTTTAAGGCGTATTCCTCGTTTATAATTTACCACTGGCTTTGGTGTGAAATGTTTCGTTGCTACATCAGTTACACAATTTACTTCCGGTTTTTTTAATTCATAAATTTCGGTTATCATTGAAATGCCAGTTTGGAAATCTTTGCTTTCGATGAAGTTTTCCATTTTTCCTTTTTTCTCCGCTGGTTCCTCCAATTCTACGTCGAACTTTGATATCAAATGATCAGTTTCCACGTTTCTGCTTTCATTTTTTATTACACCACAACTATTGTTTTTTAAAATATTATTTCTTTGCTCTGCAATCTTAGAGGAGTTAACAGGTAATGGATTTTTTTTCATCAATACATCTTTGTATTTAATTTCATCAATAGCAATCGATTTGTTTGATTCCTCAATTGAAGTATTTATCGCTACTTTTTTTACCATGATTTTAACTTCAGAAACTTCGTCATTTATGCTTTTTGTTCCTTTTACTTGTGAATTATTACTTAAGGGTGAGGTTTTATTTAAAAAAATTTGGTTAGCATCGAACTTTGATTTATCATTATCAGGAGTGGTGATTTTTTCCAAAGATTTGTCCATATCCATTGTAGGATCTAATGACATCTGGAAAACTCCCCCTCGATCTTCATCAATAACACGCCATCTTAAAATAAAAAAATTAAAGTTCTGTTCAGTAAATAACACAAATTTTAAGAGGTAAGAGTTAAATCTAATAATTGGTGGCCGCCGTGGTGTGGTGATAGCGTGCTCCGCCTACCATACCAAAGATCCTGGGTTCGATGCCCGGGAACAGCAACACCAAAAATTTAGAAACGAGTTTTTTCACTTAAAAAAGGTTTTCCAAGCGTGGTCGGCCCTCGGCAGTGATTTGGCTAACACTCCATGAAAAAGCCATTCGGAGTCGGCGTAAAACATGCTGGTCCCGCCCCTCCAATATGTAGTAAAAATTACAAGGAGCACGATGCAAATTGGAAGAAAAGCTCTTTATTTTTAAACGGTTTTATTTAATAATTGAAGTCGTTCTCGTTACTTACTGAATTCTTTACCGGTAGAGATTAAAAAAGGGGATAGTTAATAAATTTCGTTCTATTCTTACTAAATTAATTTTACAAAAATAACAAACCCGATCTTGTAATTGATTAAAAACTTAGCCAAGTCATTTTGAAATATTTTCATATTTAACTTACTTGGGTGTTGGTATTTCCTTGTATGGTAAAATTTCAACACGAGTTGCAGCAGCTACGCTATAAGGTATAACAATGTTATCTATGTCATACGATGTGCGATTTTTCGATCTGCTGTATCAAGAAAAAGTATTTTCATATATTAGTATAAAATAATTATTAAGGATGAAATGGCACTTTACTTACCTTTCGTATTTGTAATAACTACTGCTACTGCCGCCACCAATATTTGTATGTGTTGGAGATGATGTGCGACTACGTCCAGCAAAGCCATCCCAATTTGTATCGTTTGGTTCACCAGTATAGTTGGTATTACTTGATGGCAAATAATTATTCTGATAAGTATGGGAAATGTTGTTGTAGTGGTTGTTGCTGCTGCTATTACTAATTGTTATTCCCGCTGATGTATTTGACGCCGAACCTTTACGACATTTATTAGTATTTTTATAACTGCCAATGCCACTACTACCGCCAATGCCGACACCACCGCCACCACCGCTAAAACCGTTACTGTTGTTGAAGATCAATGATGAATGTACTGGGCTGGGATTGAATTGGTCGCAATTTTGTGGGGGAGTGTCGCTCGTTTGGTGAATATAAGTGCTGCTGCTGTTGCCACTTTGTTGACTGTGATGGCTGCTTTGGCTGTGATTGCTGTGATTTGTTGCCACCGGTGATAAGGCCCGTGACGGTTCCAATAAAACTCCGTCGCCCACTAGATGGTAATGGTGTATTTTTTTTAAATTTTTTGTCGATTCTATTTTTTGATAGCCACAAAAATTTCGACATGACATTTTTTATACAAGTCATTTATTAAGAAAAATCATAAATTCCAATTGGAAGCATTAAAAAAAGCAAAATTCAATTGCATAAAAAACAGTTTTATTTATTTCGAAAAGTGGTTTCGATTTCAAGTAAATGTGTTGTCACATTTATTGTTTGTTTTTGTTTTTAGAATTTTAGAAAAATTTATAGTATGGCATATTATTTTTTAGCATTAATGCGATTGGCGGCGGTCGGCATTTAAATATCGTCATTTCATGATAATACCAAGCAAATAGTACAATCCAAGGACAAAGAAGAGCAGACGTTCCAAAATTTTAGATTGTGTTTGTAGTGTAAAATTGTTTTAAACGTGGAGCAGCGATCAGTTGATATTGCAACACAAAATGGAAAGAAAAAAAGATGCAAAATTGTTTTTGTTTTATGTTAATATCAATTATCGAATTATTCATGTTTACAATAATTTACTGTTGGCCACAAGTGGCGTTGTTGAAGAAGACGTAGACAAAATGCCAGTACCGTTTCCACTTTCGCACGTCTGCAATGAAGTTGTTGTTGCACATGCGCTTAGCGCTGATACATCCGTTAACACGCCACTAATTCCGCCGCCACCAACAATTCCTCCTGCTCCTGCTGCTAAATTAGCGGTCGAGTCCGAGCTATGACCAGCTGCACTTGATGGATTTGTTGCTGTTGCTGTTGACGATGCCGCTGCCGCCGCCGCATTTCTTTCCTCAGCTGCAAGTCGATCTTTCTTCTTTATGTAGCGGCGTTTTGCGGCCGGTTCAGTGTATTTTTTAGATGTATGCCCAGTAGCTGCACGTTCAGCTTCTCGTTCGGCTTTCCAGACGCTCTTTGCAATACTTTTTACTTGACAACGCATAACGCGTTGCTGCCACTCTGGCATTCGGGCAATGGACTCCAAATGCAGTGTGCTGCTGACATCTAAAAAAGAAAAATTAGAAAAAAAAACATTTTTGGGATCGTTTTTATGAGAGAGTTATGAGAAAAACTATAAGGTTGTGTCGAGGAAAGCGGGAGGGCACCGAGTCGCTTGTGCTCGGCAACTCGCTTTGCGTTAACTTTCTTTTCACAAATTCGTTTCTCTTCAGTATTTCTTTTTAAATTGCTAACTAACATTTGGTGCTTCATTTTGACTTTTTGAATGAATAAAAAAATAATATGATAAGAATGGTACAAATGATGCAACCAAAGCAAATATATATACTATACTAAAGAACCATCAACATCGATAACGCTCCCCAAAGTCTTCGGAGAGTGTCCTTATCACAACAACAACAACAACAACATACCAAAATGCACAAAATCCAATAAATCCCAAACCAAAACGCGTTAATTACAAACAAATATCGGTCTTAACTTCATCTATTTGTCCGATAAATCAGATTTTTGATTGTATGTTCTCCCATAACTGCTATAATAGCATATGTATCATTTGAAAATGCGCATCCATTGAAGACTACGCACCTTTTCTCATTTATATATGAATTTGTTTTGTGTCACTTATTGCGTTTTGGTTTGGAAATCCTCAATTTTTTTATCAACGTTTACCCTATTCCTGCCTGCGAAGCAATTCAAATACGGCGTCGAGGAGTGGTAAGGCGCAAGCATCAACTTCCTTGCAAAATATGGTCGGAAGAGTGCATGCCTGACGATTGGAATCTAAGTGCTCTTCGCCCAGTCCACAAGAAGGAGGCCCCTGCAAACTCTCTCTTCAGTATTTCTTTTTAAATTGCTAACTAACATTTGGTGCTTCATTTTGACTTTTTGAATGAATAAAAAAATAATATGATAAGAATGGTACAAATGATGCAACCAAAGCAAATATATATACTATACTAAAGAACCATCAACATCGATAACGCTCCCCAAAGTCTTCGGAGAGTGTCCTTATCACAACAACAACAAAAACAACAACATACCAAAATGCACAAAATCCAATAAATCCCAAACCAAAACGCATTAATTACAAACAAATATCGGTCTTAACTTCATCTATTTGTCCGATAAATCAGATTTTTGATTGTATGTTCTCCTATAACTGCTATAATAGCATATGTATCATTTGAAAATGCGCATCCATTGAAGACTACGCACCTTTTCTCATTTATATATGAATTTGTTTTGTGTCACTTATTGCGTTTTGGTTTGGAAATCCTCAATTTTTTTTTATCAACGTTTACCCTATTCCTGCCTGCGAAGCAATTCAAATACGGCGTCGAGGAGTGGTAAGGCGCAAGCATCAACTTCCTTGCAAAATATGGTCGGAAGAGTGCATGCCTGACGATTGGAATCTAAGTGCTCTTCGCCCAGTCCACAAGAAGGAGGCCCCTGCAAACTCTCTCTTCAGTATTTCTTTTTAAATTGCTAACTAACATTTGGTGCTTCATTTTGACTTTTTGAATGAATAAAAAAATAATATGATAAGAATGGTACAAATGATGCAACCAAAGCAAATATATATATACTATACTAAAGAACCATCAACATCGATAACGCTCCCCAAAGTCTTCGGAGAGTGTCCTTATCACAACAACAACAACAACAACAACAACAACAACATACCAAAATGCACAAAATCCAATAAATCCCAAACCAAAACGCATTAATTACAAACAAATATCGGTCTTAACTTCATCTATTTGTCCGATAAATCAGATTTTTGATTGTATGTTCTCCCATAACTGCTATAATAGCATATGTATCATTTGAAAATGCGCATCCATTGAAGACTACGCACCTTTTCTCATTTATATATGAATTTGTTTTGTGTCACTTATTGCGTTTTGGTTTGGAAATCCTCAATTTTTTTTTATCAACGTTTACCCTATTCCTGCCTGCGAAGCAATTCAAATACGGCGTCGAGGAGTGGTAAGGCGCAAACATCAACTTCCTTGCAAAATATGGTTGGAAGAGTGCATGCCTCACGATTGGAATCTAAGTGCTCTTCGCCCAGTCCACAAGAAGGAGGCCCCAGCAAACTGCGCCAAATATAGCTGAATCAGCCTTCTTAGTATCGCGCACAAGGTCCTGTCAAGCGTATTGTGCAAAGCATTGAAGCACATCTTGAATCGTCTGATTTTCACTATGCGGCAGACCTTGGTAGAAACCCGCGAAGGAAGAATTGACGCATACCACCTCTTCGTCGATTTTGAAGCCCCCCTCGGCATAGCGAATGCCGCTGCCTGAAATTGGTTTTCCCGCAAAAATTATACGGCTGTACAAAATGTCGTTAAGCAACACAATCACCTCAGTCATAATTGGGAAGGACCTCTCTGATGTATGCTGACGACGGCTGAACACCCGCGTCGTAGGATCAGCTTACTTCAAACTGGACAAAGAAGCGGAAAATATGGGTTTGATGGTGAATGAGGAGAAAACGAAGTACCTGCTGTCATCAAGCAAAGTATCAGCTTATTTGCGTTTTGGCAGCCATAACTTCGAAGAGTAAAAAAATTCGCTTTGATACCCAGCAATGAAATCCAAATGAGTGCCACTTCGGATTAAGAAAGCAATTGAAAAGTATAGCCTTCTCTCGGCAACCGAAAATCTTGCTCTACATGTGACTTATGGTACCCGTCCTGATATATGATGCAGAAGCATTATCGGAAAGCTATCGGTTTGTTATCGACTTTTTATTTAAAAGCTATTGATTTGTTATCGAAATGCCATCGATTTGATCGGGTTGTTATCGACGCGCTTTCGTTTTTTATCGAGTAGGTACCGATAAAACTTCGCTATAACAAGCTGATAACAAACCGATAACTCGCCCATAATTTCTCTATAAATAATATGCCGATAATAAAACGAGAACTTGCCGAACTCGGTTGTTACGGATAACAAGCCTATATAAAAATACATGGCGTTATAACCTCCGAAGAGATTTTAGGTCGAGCTTCTCTTCCAATTTGCGTCGTGCTCCTTTTTTTTCGTAAAAATTGGCGGGACGGGACCTACATGTTTTACGCCGACTCCGAACGGCATCTGCAAGATAGATGATTTTTCACTAAGAAGCCTTTCACGGTAGAAATACACTCGGAGCGTTTGCCAAAACACTGCCGAGGAGCGTCCGCTTAGAAAAACGTTCTTCTAAGTAAAGAAACTTGTTTCTAAATTTTTATGTTGCTTTGCCCTGGAATTAAACCCAGGATCTTCTGCGTTGTAGGCGGAGCACGCTACCACCATACCACGGTGGTCACGTCTATAACAATCCGATAATAAGCGATAGTTGGCGGCCACCGTGGTGTGATGGTAGCGTGCTCCGCCTATCACACCGTATGCCCTGGGTTCAACTCCCGGGCAAAGCAACATCAAAATTTTAGAAATAAGGTTTTTCAATTAGAAGAAAATTTTCTAAGCGGGGTCGCCCCTCGGCAGTGTTTGGCAAGCGCTCCGGGTGTATTTCTGCCATGAAAAGCTCTCAGTGAAAACTCATCTGCCTTGCAGATGCCGTTCGGAGTCGGCATAAAACATGTAGGTCCCCTCCGGCCAATTTGTAGGGAAAATCAAGAGGAGCACGACGCAAATTGGAAGAGAAGCTCGGCCTTAGATCTCTTCGGAGGTTATCGCGCCTTACATTTATTTTTTATTTTTTTTTTAATAAGCGATAGTACGTCGACAATAAACCGATAACAGGTCGATAACACTTTATATTCACAAATGGTCTTTTCCGAAACATGAACTTATTCCAAAACAGCCGCGAAAATAGCTCCAAAATAATACCAAAACTATCTCAAACTAGTGCCAAAATTATCACGAAATAATCGTGCAAATATGTAGTCCCGAAATGTCCCTAAAATATTTCCAAAATTATCACGAAATAGCATCTTAATAACATCAAAATAGTACCGCGTATACTCCGGAAATGATCTAAAAATAATCTTAAAATGATTTCAACATCATTGTTTAGAAATAAACATTCCAGTAATGAACTCAAATAAAAAGAAGATAAAAAATATTTAAGTACTTCCTTTACATACTAAATGGACCAGAAGAAACGAAAAATTTTTCCTCAAAAAAGAAATAATCTTGTTGAGCTTTGATATTAAACCCCCCACCTTAATATTTGTACAGTGTTTATGTCAAAATTTGATTATCAAAGTTCAACAAGATTATGTCTCTGTTCAAAGAGAATTGCATTGTCAAGGTGACCTGAACTATATGTAAAGTTTCATGTTTCCAGCTCAAATCGGTTGGAAGATTCCAGTATCCTAAATAATAAATAAAATTTTTAATACTTTTAAATATATCGACCCCTTTCCCATCTAGAAAATGTTTGTATCATAAATACTACAACTTAATAAAGCTCGATAGCAAAATTTCCAAGTTGGGATGATTTTTTGAATTTTCACCATCCGTGGACCACGTAGCGAAATTTTTTACCCACAATTTTCATTGTCATGGGGTTCTGAAGTATGTTCTTAGTTTCGAGAACATAGCTCTACGAGAAGTTACTCAAACAGCGGTTGTTGTTGCGTTCGCGGGGCAATCCTGGAATAGAGGTCCGGCGCCTGTTTGTGGATACCACTGAAGACTTGATTGTGTTTTTTCCTTCATATGGCTGTGTTCTCAGGTGCCGTACTTCCTCATAATGCTTACGGAGATGACCTCTTAAGCCCTGGCGTCTTCAGTCAGATGTCTGTTGGGATGCCCAGGTTTCCGTCAACCGTTCAGCATTTCATTTCTCTCCCTAATAGGGAGTACTCTTGCCTCGCTGTGTAGGTGGTGTTCCGGTGACATAAGAAGACAGCCCGTAGCGGTTCTGGGAGCGGTGTTTTGGAAGGCCTGTATTTTCTTCCAGTGATTAACCTTTAGGCTTAGCGACCATATCGGGGACGCGTAGCATGCAAATAGCGGTCGCAAGATTCTACGTTTTGTAAATGGACTTTCTAAATATCTCGATCCCTGTCCCATCTAGAAAACTATTTTATCCTAAATATTACAACGCAAGAAAACCCGAAGCTTTGTTCAAAGTTTCAGAACACTGGGTTATCGGGAAGTCCTTTAAAACTTGAAAGCAAAAACAAACTTTATAATTTTTAAAAATTTCAAACCAGAGCCGAATATTATGAATTTTCCGGGATCATGTTTAACAATGTGAAGATTTGTAGGGTAGAAAAGCTTAAATACTTAGGCACTTGGTTCGACTCCAACTTAAACTGGAGCGTGCAAATAAATAACTTAAAACTGAAACTAATTCCCTTTAACTTCGCATTATACAAAAATAGAAACATTATTCTGTGGCTTTTATACAACGCGTATTTCATGTCGCAGATCAGCTATTTAAACCAAATATGGAATCGGTGTGCAAAATATGAAATAAACGAACTCGAGCGTTTACAAAACAAAGTAATAAAGAATATATTGTCTTTACCAATATGAACTTCCACTGCAAGCCTTTATGAGAACAGGGTAGACATTAAAAAAATATGTATCTTACAAAAACTTTTAGTAGTTTTCAAAATTAAAAATAACTTCATAAAGCAAAACATAGGGCTCAATATTATAGATCGATCGGTATATATAGTCTGCGATGTGTTACAAATATTCGGATAACTTTCTTTCGAACCGGGAAAAGTGCAAACTCTATTCGCAATTATGGTGTTAGATTGTTCAATAAATTGCCGGAAGATGTGTCTAAATATTAATGCCTTTAAGAAAAATGTGATAAGGCTCTTACTTCAAAGCTATGATTTCGGCATCGTCCAATTTTAATAAATAAAACTCGAATAAATTTTAAGAAATCCCTATTTTAATAGAATTCAATTTTAAAAAAATTCCTTTTCTACGGGCTGAAAAGAATACTTAAAACAAATTTCTGTTATGCGTTTCGCGCCACATATAAGAGCCTTTCTTTTTCTTTCTCTCTTAATTTTTAATTCAAGAACTTATTTTTATTTATTATAATTAATGTATTATTATTTTAATATCTTTGATAAGCTTATCAGCACAACTGTATACGCAGAAACTGTAAATTAGATGAAGTAGAATATTACCAACACTAAGGGATACTATCATCTCTAAACCGATACTAAGCAGTCGTTTGTATCTACATAAACAAATCAATCATTATGTCTACACATATGTACATACAAGAAGTGGAGAGATATGCACAAACACATGCATGAGATACTCAAAAAAGTATGCAATCATCGGTGGAGGTGTCACTCACATATACACGCGCATATGAGAAGCTATAAACGTGCATCCGTAGTTTATAGCTGGTAAACAAGTAGTAAATTTTAGAGGAAGAAACGCCTAGAAGTATGCGAACGAGGAAACCGAAGAGTATAAAAGCAACACCAGCTGAGGCATGAGCAATCAGTTTGATTTAATCACGTTATTGGTTGTTGGCGGCCACCGTGGTGTGATGGTAGCGTGCTCCGCCTACCACACCGGATGCCCTGGGTTCAAACCCCGGGCAAAGCAACATCAAAAATTTTAGAAATAAGATTTTTCAATTAGAATAAAATTTGTCTAAGCCGGGTCGCCCCTCGGCAGTGTTTGGCAAGCGCTCCGGGTGTATTTCTGCCATGAAAAGCTCTCAGTGAAAACTCATCTGCCTTGCAGATGCCGTTCGGAGTCGGCATAAAATCATGTAGGTCCCGTCCGGCCAATTTGTAGCGAAAATCAAGAGGAGCACGACGCAAATTGGAAGAGAAGCTCGGCCTTAGATCTCTTCGGAGGTTATCGCGCCTTACATTTATTTTTTATTTTATTAGTTGTGAAGTGTTATTGTGAAGTACTTTCAAGTAGTCTAATAAAGACCATTTTTGCATTATTGAATATTGGAGTTATTTATTCAACAGTTTAGTGATTCTAACGTTAGCAGAAGATTTGGAATAAGCGGAATTTCCCTAAATTTACAAGCACGGACGTTTATTAGAATTTTCACGACCCATGGATCACCTACCGAAGTTTTTTCTCTCATGATAAATTGTCATCGGGTTCCGATGTGTGTTCCAAATTTCAATAAATTAGCTCTCCAGGAAGTTTATCTAAAATGGATTGCAAACAAACTAACACACGAAACAAATATAAATGAAGTAAAAATAGTTACTGCATGAGCCCAAAAATGTACAATGGGGACAGTATGATTTTTTGTTTAAATTATGGTGAATAACCATTATTTGCAGACCCTGATAATAACATAATTCGAAAATTCACAAGAGTATCGCATCCATGTAAAATTTTAAGATATGAGTTGTAGTTGTTTCCATGGTTTCCAATATGAAATTTGATTAATCACACATATTTCATCAGACGTTCAGCGGGATTGAAATAAAAACGAAGAACATGACCAAGTAAACTTGAGTTGTCCCTGCCGACAATGAAACAAAATATAAGAAAATCAAAGGTTACTTTTCCCGAATTATAATAAATACAAAGTTAATCAAAGCTGGTAAAAACAAAAGTCTGCGAAAATTAAAAGATAGATTTTATTGCTTCCTTCCTCATGGGGAAGGAAAATTGTAGGTCTAGTCGATCACATAAACCCTGCATACTTGAAATTTCCAATAGACCTTTAATATTTGGATATAGGGGCCAATAACCCCATTTTCATAGGTTGATTAATATATTGCGGCCACCGTGGTGTGATGGTAGCGTGCTCCGCCTATCACACCGTATGCCCTGGGTTCAACTCCCGGGCAAAGCAACATCAAAATTTTAGAAATAAGATTTTTCAATCAGAAGAAATTTTTTCTAAGCGGGGTCGCCCCTCGGCAGTGTCCGGCAAGTGCTCCGATTGTATTTCTGCCATGAAAAGCTCTCAGTGAAAACTCATCTGCCTTGCAGATGCCGTTCGGAGTCGGCATAAAACATGTAGGTCCCGTCCGGCCAATTTGTAGGGAAAAATCAAGAGGAGCACGACGCAAATTGGAAGAGAAGCTCGGCCTTAGATCTCTTCGGAGGTTATCGCGCCTTACATTTATTTTTTTTTTTATTTATTCATGTATTGGCTTATTTTTGTTTAGCCTACGAATATCAGAAGAGATCCGTACAGAAGGTCGAAAATAAAAATGTCGAAACCGAAATGTCGGAATTTAAAATTTTTCAAAATATCGAAATTATTTTTCATCGAAAAATAAAATGTCGAAAAAATATTTTTTTTTTTCAATTGAAAAATGCCGAAGAAATATAGAGAAATGTCGAACAGAATTTACATGCCTGGTATATTGTTTTACTTGCAAATACATGTTCGCAAGATACAGCTGCACATTTTCATGTGTTGTTGTATTTTTCATGAATTGGTTGTAAAAAAACACAATAATCAAAAGAGGCTTTTCTGCAGAAATACTGTGGATAGCGTAGCCGGTGATGGACTCAACCAGTGCTGGGGTCAAAGACCACCTAATACCAAAAATTCGTGCGAATTTTACACATCACTAAATACATTATTTCTACTTTTTTCGACATTTTCCTTTTCAACATTTTTTTTTTTTTGACAATTTTCTATTTTTTTTTCCAACATTTACTTTCCGACATTTCGTGTGTCTATCGTACCAGACCCATATCAGAAAGAGGACGTTTAAGCGCAACAATGTTATTATTATTATTTATTTATTATTACGGCGTTTTAAGCCTAAAACTTAGATTATTACAAATTATAAATACATTTTAATAATAATAGGATTTCTAGCGTTTGGGGTGCCGGAATGCACGAGATTCCGATCAGCACGGGAACTGGTGGTCCCAACGGGCGAGTCTTGGAGTCATCTCATTGGGAGGTTGGAAGGACGTGTTCTCAATCCTGCTCTACTCCAAGACGTATGATTACACAGTTTTATTATATATGCTGTCGGAATGCATTTGACTCCGGTCATCCCAAAAGCTAGCAGCTCAGCAGAATGAGCCACTCTTATCGGACGGTTGGAAAGGACGTGTTTCCAATCCTCCCTGTACCAGCTTTTATGTAAACATAATTAATTATAATATATCGTTGTTGTAGGAATATACGTGATTCACATGAACACTCCAACTGTTTGTCTGGGAAGATATTTTCAGCAATTCTTTCCCATTTGATTGCGAGCGATATATGTATTTGACCTGATGCATTAGGTTCCTCTGTGTCTATTTGGATTGCCATGTACGCTTGTTAATTTGTATATAGAAAAGTCAGAGAAGTATTACAAAATGTATTGAAAAACTAAATTAGTGCGTCACTTGTCCATTTTGTATAAGGGTTTGTATTTGTATTTGTATTTATTAGGCAATTCATCCCAGCACAACAATTTGGCAAAAATTATTTTATAGTGCTAGTCGGTAAAAGGCATAAAATAGGAACAATTTAAACTTGAAACTTAAAGCTAATGACTATGGCTAAGAAAAGGTTACAATAAATAATATATTTAATAAATAGTAAATAAATAAAATAAACGAATGATAGAGTACATTTGCTTAGAAGAAATCAGTATTTTAATTGTCTAGGTTATTATAGAAACTTGTTAATTCTTTATTGAAGAGCAGAGCATTGCTTATAAGCCTAAGTCTAGAAGGGAGCGAGTTCCAAAGACGTATGGAAGTAATGAAGAACTGGCGATCAGATATTAGCATACGATGTCTGAAGTGGGTAAGGAGAACAGATCTAGACGACTGGAGAAAATTTAGCCTCCGATACAGATAGTCAGGTTCCTTCATATATATTAATTTATGTAGCGTAGTGAGCGTTTTAAGTTTAATAAGGTTATCGAAAGAAATGTTTAGCAACCTGTATGCATGATGAGAGACGTGGTCAAGTCTTTTCAACCCATAGAAGTATCTAGCAATGTTGTTATAAACAATATTAAGTTTCCTATTACATACATAGTCACAATTAGAGTAAACCTCACAACCATAAAGGAGCGTAGGTATTAAGTACGCTTTTGCTATTAGTAGACGAATATGTAACGGAGTAAAATATTGTGTAAGCCAGAGTATACGAAGCATCCCATACACTTTTCCCACTGTGCGGAAGATGTGATCTTTCCATGTCAAGGTTTTGTTAAAAACTACACCTAAATTTTTTGCCGTGTCAACGTATTCTATAATAGTGTTGTCTAAAATTAAATCTTCCATTCCACTTTTATCTAGTGACCTTCTATGAATGACTATACATTTCGACTTCTTAGGGTTAAGACATAAGCCGTTCATAGAAGCCCACGTACCAATTTGACACAGATCGTAATTTAAGTTATTAATACATGAACTGGTACGATCACTAGGACAGCACATATACAATTGTACGTCGTCAGCATAAATGTGAATATTACAATACTTGAGAACACCAGGCAAATCGTTTATATACAAAACAAATAAGAGGGGACCAAGGATTGAGCCTTGTGGGACTCCTCTTAAAACACTGACGAAGTCAGACTTTCTGCTACCAACACTTACTGCCTGAGTTCGGTCGGCCAAATACGATCTGATTAGGGCTGTTGCACAGTTGGAGAAATTAAATAGGTTGTCTAGCTTCTTGCAGAGAACGGTGTGGTCGACCGAGTCAAACGCTTTTGAATGGTCGAGAAGAGTCTGGAAAGCAGTACAATTTTTGTCAACTTGTTCTCGAATATCCTCTATCACCGATAGGAGCGCCGTTTTACAGCTACGATTTTGACCTGAATCCAGACTGGGAATCTGTGAGAAGGTTATTATCCTGCACATAAGTATTTATCTGGCAATGCAAAATTCGTTCGACGACCTTGGAAAGGAAAGGCAGAATAGCTATAGGTCTATACTCCTTGTTCTGCTTGGGGATTGGGATTACCTTAGCTACTTTCCAACATTTGGGAAATACACAGGACGTCAGCACAGAATTAACCAAGTAGGTTAAGTGAGGAAGGATTTTAGGAAGAATTATTTTTAAAAATTTCGGACATATACCATAGAACCCCATAGCATTAGACTTTACTGAAAGAATGGCTTGAACGAGATCACAATCATCTACACTAGCAAACTCAAGAGGACCAAAATCAACATTAGCTCGAATACAATAATTGTCAGCACATATATTGTCAGTTGAGATTGTCAGATTTACAAAATTTATATTTATCTCGTTAATGTCTACATCAGGGAGGACAGAAATATCGCATTTGGATTTTCCGATACCAATATGTTTAATCGACTTCCAGGTTTCCTTCGAACTAAAAGCAGCACTAAACTTGTTATTATAAAATGTCTGCTTAGCTGACCTAATGGCTTTGTTTGCAGCGATCCTAGCTGCTTTGAAGCAGTTGTGAGCCTCCAGGGTTTTGTATCTTTTCCATCGTGAGTAAGCAAGGTTACGCTGGTGAATTAAGTGTTTTAGATTGGCACTAAACCAAGGGGTATTATTGTGTGTAGCAGCCTTGAGTTGCACTGGCACATGGTTGTCGAAAAGCCTAATAATATGGTTCTGTAGGAATGATGCCTGATCATCGACCGATGTCAGCGTACGAATCAAGCTCCATTCGACCGACTCCACCGCTGCATTAAGGGAACTGTAATCTATGCTTCTAAAATCACGATACGTAAAGGAACATTGGATGTGTGACGTTTGAAAGTTGTAACTAAGAAATATCAGATCGTGTTTTGAAAAGCAAGATGCCGACAATTGGTCGTAGTGGAGCAATTTCAGGGGATCATTCACAAAAAATAAATCCAGCAAAGAAGAATTTGAGTCAGTAAAGTGTGTAGGTGAAGTTAAATTGGTGGGAAAAAGTCCAAGAGACTCCATACTTAGCTTTAGAGTTGAGTCGACGAGAAGGTTGGAGTTGAAATCCCCAGCGATGATTATATTATCATAGCTTATAAGTAGAGGCTCGAGAAATCCAATAAAGCCAGAGAAGTCAACTCCACGATTAGGTCTGTATGCACAGCCGATAAGAAGCCTTTCATTATTTACAGAGAACACGTCTACGAACACATATTCGACAGAATCACTTGGACTAGCACTGCAGCAAGGTTTACAGGATAAACTACTTTTAACATATATAGCAACACCACCACCATGACCACGTCTATCAGCCCTGAAAATTTGATATCCATTTAGTTGCACCAAATCATTTTTATGACATGAGGAAAACCAGGTTTCGGAAATACATATAACATCTATATCAGAACCCTCAGATATGAATCTCAATTCATCCAACTTTTTATATAGGCTTTGCGCATTGAGATGGATGACTTTGAGCCCTTTAGTACGGTTGCTGAATACGCGCAACAGTGTATGTAAGCAGTCTTTGGAACTAGACAACCTATAGTCTAGGACCATCACTATCTATGGGATATAAAGAATGCTCTGCGATGCGTAACAATAAAGACAACATAAATGATTGTTTACAAGTTTGATAGGGAGAGATAAAGACGGAAACGAAGAGACTCAAGAACTTAAGTAATATACCATACATAGAAATTAATTTATTGATCATTATTCGTTGGCGCATCATCAACTCGAAAGGATCCCGCGCTTTCTTCGCCGGTATTCTCAAGACGCTCTAGAAAATCCAAGCTATGTATTGCTGGCGTTGGCTGTTCGTCTGATATGTACCAGACCCTTCTTAGAAAAAACCGCTACTACCTTCCTTTTCTTCTTTAGACGGATCGCTGCCTTGAAGATCGCATAGTTTTGCCTGGACAGCGAAGCATTGACATAAATCGGAGCATTTGAATTTATGCCCACATGAACTAATTGCAGACCCTTGATGTTTGGATTGTTTTGGCGCCTAAAGGTGCCTATACTTTTTAGCAATTTGTTTCTGTCTGTCGGCGACTGAAATTTGATTATTCCGGCCGGATCTGTCACGCTGTTGTCTAGTTTCCGTAGCCGAAAAATGCTCATTGTAGGAATTGGTTGCAATCTAAGAGTGGAACAGAGGTGATGAAAGACACTTGTTAAGTTTTCTCCTTCCTTAAAGGGAATTCCGTGTACACGGACTTCACTTGCGGCAATATGGCTCTCTTGCTTTGACGCATTGCTTTTGAGTGTTTTTACTTCCTCTTCGAGATAACCAACGCGCTCGAACACGGTCTCCAGCTGAGTAACTCTTGCATTAAGCTCACTGACCTCTTTCTTCAGCACCACAAATTTGTCTTCTAGTTTTTTGCATACGAATTCAATGAGCCTTTTTTCCGAGTCCAAAATTTGCTTAGCAATCAGATCGTTCAACTTAGCAAATCGCTGATCCATGCTTTGCATTAAACTAGGAGAAGCCGCTGATCCGTTGCACCTTTTTGGCGCTATCAACCTCGTTATTAAGGTCGTCACCACGACGCTTACCATTGACTAGATCCATGGTGTTCGAAAAAAAAACGGGCAAAAATAATGCTCGAAGAAACTGGGTGGCAGCTCTAACGCAGCTTAGATTATTATGACGCAGGCTTCAAATTTAGCACAGACGCAAACCACAAAATAAAGCTTGAAGTACAAACAAACTTCAGTGACTATAAAACTTTTGGCGGGAAGATACACAGTTGATGAAGGTGTGGTGTCAAAAAAAACAAGTTGACTGACAACAACAAAGCAGGAGCACCAATCGCAATATACTGCCAAGTTAGTAAAGTTGAATTGGAAATCACCTGGACAGAATATCTTATTTTCCACAGATAAATGTCACGTTTGTTAATGTTTAGACACAGGTTGTAAGAATTAAGACTCACAATAAACAATGAATTTGAAAATTTAAAGAGGAGCACAAATTACTTTAGCTTTCACACACCAGGGTTGCCCAGGATTTTCTTGACTATTTTCTTTTTTTTTTTCCTACAAATTGGAGAAACGGGACGGGACCTATATGCTTTATGCCGACTCCGAACGGAGAAGCTTTTCATGGCAGAAATACACACGAAGTGCTTTCCAAATCAGTGCCGAAGGGCAACCCCGCATTTTTTCTAAATTTTCGATGTTACTTTGTCCAGGGCTTGAACCCAGGATCTCCGGTGTAGTAGGCGGAGCACGACCGCATATCGTTTGGCTCAGGATGTCTTACTGCTATTGAACTGTTGTGAAGACAATTTTCAGGATGATCCATATAATCCAACTTGATAGCTTCATGGAACATAGACAATTAAAATATCAAAAATTACGACAAAGCCAAATTTTGGAGAGGACCTTTAGTTTAGCCTAAAAAATAAAAATTTCAAAGTCCCCATCCATCCCATTTGAGCTAAAAAAGTTATTCGAGGTCAAAGCTCAAAATTTCTGGTTTTTGAGTTTTTCTCGAAAACGGTAAGTTTTATCTAAAACCAAAGTTGTAGATGTTGTTGTTGCTGTAGCGATAAGGTTGCTCCCCGAAGGCTTTGGGGAGTGTTATCGATGTGATGGTCCTTTGCCGGATACAGATCCGGTACGCTCTGGTACCACAGCACCATTAAGATGCTAGCCCGACTATCTCGGGAACGATTTATATGGCCACATTAAACCTTCAGGCCATTCCCTCCCTCCCCACCCCCAAGCTCCATGAGAAGCTTGGGGTCGCCAGAGCCTCGTCTGTTAGTGAAACAGGATTCGCCGCGGATAAGTGAGGTTGACAATTGGGTTTGGAGAAACTATATATTGCGCTGGCAACCTGAAGGGTTGCGCTACACAGCCCCTTAAATCTGGTATTTGAGTCGCCTCTTACGACAGGCATACCTACCGCGGGTATATTCTGATCCCCTAACCCGCTGTAGACCTCGAAATTCTCTGCAACAATGGTCCTCATGATTTTTTCTGTGAGTATCACCGTATTAGTATATGGATGTATACATGATTTTGTAGTGCGTTTGTATGCATTCGGCATTAATACAACCATATGCATACATAATTAGTACAAAGGGTGTAATAGAGCATGCGTGCTCCCTGAGAAACTACACGTGTAAAAAAGAATTAAATGTGCATTTATACTGGCATGCATACATGGCTCCAATTCATGCCTCAAATATCGATGTTTTATGCATACATTTACAACTGGGGAATTATGGTGTAAAAATAAGCTGTGCATAATTTCAGCCGAATTGGATAACTCTCAGAACTGCCACGTTGCATTTGAAAATTATTAAAACCATATGCATTAAGGGTGCAAGAGTTTATATAAAATAATTGATATACGTTAATTTGTTAATCATTTACTATGTGAAAAAACTCAGAGAATTAGATTACGAAGGTAAAAATCGGTAAAAGTGTATTGGGTTTGAAATTTCACGAAGATAACGACTTTCGAAAAAAAAAGACCGCCATTATCGTACTATCCAAAAAATTTCCAGCTTTTCGTATAGAGCTGCAAAAACCATTTTCACTCCATAAAGATCTTCATGGACGAGGCAAGCCGCAGTTCGCATGCAGCCAAATTATGTGAAATTATGCAACATGAGCCCCAACGATACAACTCACTACTCCTGGGAATTCTGTTTTAGGGGAGCGATTTTCGAAGCGCTTTGCTCCTCTGCAGTCATTTGAGTTTTAATCAACTTCGCACAAATATGCTCCTAAATAATATCTTAAACATCCTTAATAGCTATAGATGTTGTAGGTTGTGCCAGTCCAACACTAAAATCATTTCCACAGCATTTTTGATGGCTGCCATCATCATGGAAGGAAATTATCCGTCATTTCGTTTAGTAAGCAGCAACTTGCTGTCTTAATTAGCCGATGCGCACAGTTCAGCGAAAATCTCGATCGTGCCCATGGTTCAACAAAACTGCTCGTGACATAATATGTACGAACAAAGCCTATGCAGTATGGAAACGGAATCGCACTGATATAAACTGGCGTTCATATACGAATATACGGAATGTAGCTACTGCTACTATAAAACATGAGAAGCAGGCATGCTTTCGAAAAATGTTAAATTGTGAACTTCCTAATAATGTGTTGTGGCGTAACTTGAAGTCTTCGTGTACATGTTAAAGACAATCCTGATTGCTCGCTCGACCCTGAAGGTCTGAATGCAGTATTTGTTAATTATGCTACCTCTTCCAATGTCCCAATCACCCACCCGATACATTGTCCTGTGAACTTTTCCCAGAAATTTGAATTTTGTGCTGTGTCGTAGCATGATGTGGTTAGATGCATTTATAAGGTACGCTCAAATGCTATTGGTGAGGATGGTATTCCTGTAAAATTTATAAAAATTGTTCTTCCACAGATACTGCCAGCCCTGACCCATATTATCAACCACTGCATCACAACCTCGTGCTTTCCTGATGTCTGGAAGATCGCATCTGTCCTTCCTGTAGCTAAAAATAAGTCCGCCTGCCGCCTAAGTGATTTTCGTCCCATAAGCATCCTTCCTGCATTGTCGAAGACCTTTGAGAGCTTGTTATCAGAACAGATCCATCCTTATATTGATAAGTTCAATCTACTTTCCCCATTCCAGTCTGGATTTAGAGCAAAGCAAAGCTGTTCAACTGCAATAATCAAAATCTTGGATCATTCGGATTTTGGACACGAGTCTGTGTGGTCTCGAGCGCGCTTTATTTTTGTGATTAATTTTGGTGTTCTGAGCAAGTTTATTGTGCTAATCTAACGGCAAATTTGATATTAAATATAGACGCATCATTAATTAATGAATTTTCCAAAAATAACAAAAGCTGCAATCAGGTGAGTGTTTTTGGCGTCCCTTAAAGAATTTTTGTGCTAAATAAAACGGCATTAAGTGCCTTAAGCACTGCTGACAAATCTTTTCTAAAGTGTTGTGAAAAAAAAAAAGGCTGCATAGTGCCTTCAAAAAAGAGGTATAAAGTGCGTTTAGCACTGCTGAAAAGTACAAGACGGAAAATGGCGTCGCCGGCACAAAAGTCGGTGGCGTCACTTTCAAATGAAGATAAGGACAAAGCCACTATGGCAAAAAAACCTAAAATATTGGAGAACTCCAATGTGACAGGTTTTTATGAATTATCACCAAATGGTTTAGTGGAAATGAAAAAAATGGAAAATGACCAATTAGCAACCGATGTAACTGTGCAAAGCAGCGACATGGAGACAGAAAATGATACAGCAAACATAACGGTGAATTACAATTCGGCTGAAAAAGTTCAGTCAAAAGAAGAGAAAAAAAAAGAAGCGGTAAAACCAACAATAACATACCCGCCAAATTTTCGCGGAGAAATTTTTGTACTTGTGGACACCACAGAGTGTCACGACATGAAAAATGAAAAAGTAACGAGTGGCTTAACTTTATACAGCCAAATAAAGAATTTGCGTATTAAAGATCTTGACTTAATATACTCAATAGGAAAATCCCTTTATAAAGTATTCTTCAAAACCACATATGCAGCAAACAGCTTCATAATCGATGATAGAGTAAGAAAACGTGGACTAAAACCATTCATTCCCAGGACAGCACTGGAAATATATGGAGTAGTACGTGGGGTTCCACAAAGCTACACAGAATATGATATACTCAAAAATTCAATTTCTTCGGTACCTATAGTATCAGTACAGCGCTTCACGCGCAAAGATCGCGATAGCGATTCCTACATTCCAACAACCACATTAAAGATAGGTTTTATGGGAAATGAAATTTCCAAAGAAATCATTTTCGAATATACTCGTCTAACAGTCGAGTTTTATGTACCTACATTGAGACAATGTAACAAATGTGGCAGGATAGGACACACCAAATTTGGATGCAAATCCAAAGAAAGATGTCTTCAATGCGGAAAAAGTGAGTGTAAGAATGGCGAATGTAACAATAATACCTGCATTCTCTGTGGCAGGGAGGGACATACAGCCAAAAATAAAAATAATTGTCCACATTGGCAAAAGGAGTTGGAGGTGAACCGCATCAAAACGGTTAAAAAATTGTCCAGAAAGGAAGTTTTAGATAAATACTTCACAAGAAATACAAATCGTTTTGATATATTAAGTGAAGATGATGAAGAGTTTCCTGTTTTAGTGCAGGATAATGACATTTTAGACACAAATAAATATATAAATAGGCATTTAATTAAAAAATCATATAGCTCTGTAGTAAAGAAGACTAGTCCGGCTAAACTAAAAAGGGAAAATTATAAAACGGTAAATCCAAAACCACAAATCATTCCTGTTTTTAACTCTTTTCATTACCAAAAAAACTTGGTTACACAATATGAAAAACTAATGAGTGAAATGATCAATATCACTCAAAAACTCTCACAACAACAAGGTAGCTCTGGTACCTTACAAGAAATTCAAAAAATCAAAAACACTTTCGAAGCTCTAGTAATGAGTCGCGAAAATTCTAACATACAATCTCTAAACTCTTTTTACTCTAATCATGAAGATGATGCAATATAATTGTCAAAGCCTTAAGGTAAACATAGATACAATAGAATATTATATAAACAAGTATAATATAGAAATTGCAGCTTTTAGCGAAATTTTCTTTTCAACAAAATCAACACATAGAAAACTTTTAAATTTTAATATTATTAAAAAACATAGAAACGATGGGTACGGTGGCGTTGCCATTGCCCTTAGGAAATATATCAAATTCAAAAAAATAACTTACAATACTGACTACGATATTTTAATAATTACAACATCAAATCTTCAACCTAATATCACAATAGTTTCAATTTACCTTCCTCCTAATATCCCTATAGGAAATTTTAAATCGGAAATTCACAGACTGTTGGAATTTCTAGAACCTTTTTCAAACACCTTCATTCTTGGAGATTTCAATGCAAGAGCTGCTTTGTTTGGTGATAGAATTGACAACTATAAGGGTAAACATTTGGTTAGTATGATTCAAGAATCCAATTTTCATCATTTAAATAATGGAAATCATACCTTCTTAATAGATCCACGCACCATGAACACATCTGTGCTAGATCTTTCTTTTACAAACTGCACCTTTCACTGCTCCTGGAAAGTTGACACAACACGAATAGGAGGCAGTCACCATCTACCTATCTTAATTGAAACTGATCATTGTGCAATCAAAAAATCGGTATTTCTAGCGAGAAATAAACTTTTACAATCTCTAGAAGTTCTTGAAAATTACACTACAATCACAGACTTAGAAAACCAAATCCAAGATGAAATTAGAAAAGCAACTTACACGATTGATAACACCAGAAAACCAAAATCTTGGTGGAACAAAAGTCTTGACAAGAGCTACCGCTTCCTAAAAATAGCAAATCAGAAGGTCAAAGCTGTACCGAGTCCGGAAAATATGGATAATATGATAGCTGAGAGAAAGAAATGGAAAAAGGCAGTTAAAAAGGCCAAAGAAGAAAATTTCAAGGAAAAAATAGAAGAAATAAATACCAATATGGGAAGGAAATCTTGGCGCTTTGTCAAGTCATTGAGGGGAGATTTTAATCAAATAGAAGTAGGCATGTGGAATGAATCCAACAACCAAAATTTTTTAAATATGCTTAATCAACAAGTACCAGTTATGGTTCAAAGACTACCTCTTAACAATGAAGTAGAACCAAATACCAATCTCACGTTTTCATTTGAGGAAATAAAAGAAACGCTTTTTAAAAAGAACATAAACTCAGCAGCCGGTACTGATAAAATATCGTACAGGATGTTAAGAGCACTTCCTGATATAACTTTAAACAACATCAAAACATGTTTGAATGACATTTTTATGTCTAATACCATTCCAGAACACTGGAGACAAATTAAAGTAGTACCTATACCCAAAAAAGGTAAAGATCTAAACAATTTTGAAAATTTCAGGCCAATAGCCTTAATAACAGTTTTTCTTAAAATAATAAATTCCTGTCTTAAAGATAGAATTAACTTATACATGGAGAACAACAAAATACTCCCAACCACAACCTTTGCCTACAGGAAAAACATGTCCACATCAACCTGTTTAAATCACATAATACATCAAATCACTCTACTCAAAAGCGAAAATAAACATGTAATTTTTTGCACAACTGACATTTCAAATGCATATAACTGTGTGAATATAAATATTTTAAAAGATCAACTTTTTGATATTGGCTTAGAAAAGTTGTATACTGAATGGATAATAAACTTTCTTAGCTATAGGATTCTCAAAATTGGCGACAAAACAACAGAGATTTTCAATGGTCTTCCTCAAGGCAGTTGCCTTTCACCACTTTTATTTAATATATACACTGCCAAACTCCATGATCTTCAAGATGAAAATATTCAAGTATACCAATTTGCTGACGATTTCTTTTTTATATCCTCAGATTTTACATTAGAAAATGCAAAATCCAATCTTCAAAACTTTCTTAACTCCTTTGCATCAAATTGCAACACTCTTAATCTGAATTTTAATGCTAGCAAAACTAAAGTCATGCACATAACCAAAGGTCCAACGAAGGAAGTCAATGTAACCATAAATGGTTCAACACTTGAACAAACAAAATCAGCAACAATTTTAGGCAGAGTCATAAACAGTTCCTTAACTGCAAAAGCACACTATCAAAAAGTAATAGAATCATCTTCAAACAACTTAAAACTTTTTAAATACATTACCAATATCAAATCAGGGTTACATCCACAAAAGGCATTAAACATCTACAAAGCAATGGTCAGATCAAAGATTGAATATAGCAGTACCACACTTGCAAATAGTGCCAATGCATCATTTCACAGTATACAAGTCTTACAAAATAAAATCTTGAGAAGATGTTTAGGTCTAACACCATCAACGCCAATACCATTAATATATGCTTTAGCTAATGAACTACTTCCCAATGAACGAACCCTATGGCTAGTTGCCAAAGAAGTAGTGAAACTAATTGCTTTTAACAATCCAATAGCAGATACTATAAAATCTAACTCACACCTTAATACCAGTTATGCAATTGCATACAACACTTTCTCTAACGTCATTGATGACATTGATACGGTTCACCCCCATCCCCCGATCTCCAACCTTGTCATTTTTGAAAAAACTACAAATACTAAAAAATCTAACATGACACAAGAAGAGATTATTGCCCAGCACTCATCAATGCTGGCAGAATACAGAAGTACAGGTTTTAATTTAATATATACTGATTCCTCAGTAGGAGAAGAAAAAACAGGCTGTGGAATTTATTTACTAAACACAGACACCGAACACTCTTTCCATATTTCATTTAAATCATCCTCAGCTTTTGGAGAATTACTAGCAATAGAAGAAGCTATCGACATTGCAATACGAAACAATTACTCATCCGTCGTTATTTTTACAGATAGCCAAATAGCATGCCAAACACTTAAAAAACATACATCTACGAATAGCATTGCAGCTAAAATTCTTAATAAAATTTCAAATCACAATTTCAGCAATGTACACGTCAGATGGATACCCAGTCACAAAAACATATTTGGCAACGAAAAAGCGGATGCTTTAGCCAAATCAGCTATTATAAGCAGCTCTTGTAAAACAGTAAAACTTACGATAGATGAAGCTTGCAAACGTATAAAGAATTATATATACGACCAGTCTTTTCAAAATTTTTTAAATTACTCCAATACAAACCAAAATCTGTATGCCACCATCTTTCCTTCTAGGAGGAATTTTGCGTGGTTCAAAAATTTTAAATTTAATCCAAAAGACATCAAAACTTTAAACCGTATACTAACCGGACATACATATGATAAGAAATATTTAGTCAAGATCAAAGCTACAAATTCGTCTCTATGTCGCTGCGGTGATACAGATTGCTATGAGCACCAAACCTTTACCCCAGCGGGTAAGGGGGTCAGAATATACCCGCGGTAGGTATGCCTGTCGTAAGAGGCGACTAAAATACCAGATTCAAGGGGTGTGTAGCGCAACCCTTCAGGTTGCCAGCGCAATATATAGCTTCTCCAAATCCAATTGTCAACCTCACCTATCCGCGGCGAATCCTGTTTCACTAACAGACGAGGCTCTGGCGACCCCAAGCTCCTCATGGATCTTGGGGGTGGGGAGGGAGGGGATGGCCTGAAGGTTTAATGTGGCCACATAAATCGTTCCCGAGATGGTCGGGCTAGCACCTTATTGGTGCTGTGGTACCGGAGCGTACCGGATCTGCATCCGGCAAAGGACCATCACATCGATAACACTCCCCAAAGCCTTCGGGGAGCAACCTTATCGCTACAACAACAACAACAACAACAGCATCAAACCTTCCAATGCCCACTTTTAAACAACATTAGAGTCACCTTCAATGTCTTTAATGAAGCACATAATTTTAAGGAAGTCTTTAAAGACAAAAACAACGCCAAAATCACTCAATTAGTAAAGTTTTTCCAAAAAGCTGATCTTAAATTTTGAAAAATAAATTAAATAAAAAAAAAAAAAAAATCTAAGACAATAATAATAAAAGCAGCTATCATAAATACACATAAAAACTTTTACTCTGTTTATATTTTAATGTTCGTCTTATATGTTTTTATGGGTTTTGTACATAAATCTCGATTCCACCTTACTCAAAAATTTTTTTTTTATGAATAAAACTTTTCGAAACAATTTTACATAAATTTCAAACTGCAATTTTCATTGCATTCATCATTAACTGCAATTCTCATTGCATTCATCAAAATGCAACTTTTTGCAATCATCAAATAACTGCAATTGTCATTGCAATCATCAAAAAACCTTTTATACAACTGCAATACTCAGTGCATTCATCATAAAATCAACAGTTGAATTCAAACAAGTACATAAATGAAAAACACATATATAAATCACCAAGCAATACACTTTGCATTCATTTCATCTACAACGCCCTGTGGATCTCAAAATCAATACATTTTACTTTGGTTTTAATCATCAACACGCTCATTGTGAAATAGTACAAATAGCAAGCTGCTACACAGGGTTCTGGCCTTGTTGGTATTACCCTTGTGTACTAGTGGAGCCAAAGTTACACATACACATTGGAAAGTTAATCCAGTAATTAATCATTACATACCTTGGACAATAACCTGGAACTGGGACTTTCAATTATAAGAATGTCTTCATCCATACAACCAAATCTCAAAAAAAAAAAAAAAATCTTGGATGATATTCGGGCGCCCTATGATAGTAACAAGATAACTATGTTGTGTCTGCTCGACTTTTCCAAAGCGTTTGATTCTGTCAACCACACGTTGTTGTGCATGAAGCTAAAGTCTTATTTTGGTTTTGGGGACTCTGCCTTAGGTCTCATGAGGAGTTACTTGGGTGGTAGAGCGCAACGAGAGAATGTGGGATCGTAAGTCTCTAGTCTTAAGAGGTTATCAAATGGTGTCCCCCAAGGTTCTATACTTGGACCGTTATTATTTAGCCTATTTATTAATGACATATTTACCACCTGCAGGTATGCTCAAATGCATGCTTATGCAGATGATATTCAACTTTATATGTCTGGAACAAATGCGCAAGTTTCTGAACTTTGTGCCAAGTTTAATAGTGATTTGACAGCTATTTCGTCTTGGGCGCAAAAAAATTATCTTTCCCTTAATAGTGATAAATCGTATGTGCTACCTATATCTAAAAGGCAAATTAACTCATCAAATCTACCAGCTTTATATATCAATTATAAGTGCCTTAAGTACGTGTCTAAAGTAAGGAATCTGGGGGTTGTTATTAACTCTAGTCTCTCTTGTGATGATTAACGCTGTTATCAGTAAAGTTTACTACACTCTACGTAATCTACGAATGTCTGCCCCCTTCACGCCACTTGGAATTAGGAAGCGGCTTGCTATACAACTAATGCTACCAACTATTTGCTATTCGGATCGTATATACAGCAAATTAGATCAAAATCGGCACATAAGATTGATGTCGCCTTTAATCATATCACGCGGTATGTCTTCGGGTTGGCTAGGTATGATCATATATCAGCGTGGCGAACGAGTCTCTTGGGTTGTGAAATATCTCAGTATCTTAAGGCTAGGAACTGTATATTTTTGTGTCGTGTGATTGCTGATAAAATGCCTACTTATTTATATAACAAGCTAACATTCTCTAGATCTGCTCGCATAAGTGACTTGATCGTGCCCAGCTACAATTATTTAAACTCTGCAAGACTTTTCTTTGTCAATGCTATCCGCATTTGGAACTCTATCCCCAAATCGTTTCGCAATAGCTTAAGTAGAAGCAACCTTAAGAATGTTATATTTTCTTTCTTTGGTAAAGTTTATACAAATTAGAATCTGAGTTTAGCTACTTATTATTCTAGTCAATCATTGTTGCAAAATGTCCTTGTCACAATTCTTGTGAAACTTATATATTATCACTTTTATTACTTTATGGAATAATATATACATTTTTAAGTTTTAAGTTTTAAAAAATTATACTCATTATTATGTAACCATTGTTGCACTATAAAAGATCATACAAGATCTTATTGTGCTAATACTGTCAGTAAATAAATGAAATGAAAAATAACTCACAAATCAGCAAAAAAATTTCTTTAGAAACTCATCACTTAAACGTTTTCTTACTTGGTGCTTGGTGGCTCCAAGAGATTGGAGTGATCCTGCAAATTTTTCCGTATTCGCAACATGCCAATTTTTTCATCAACATTTTTTTCGTTATAAAACTTAGATTTGTTAATATCCATTTTGCTATTGAAAAAAAACACACTTTTACATATGCTAAATTTCCTTGATATCCTCTAAATGTGGGTGGTTCCACACCTATTTTCCAAAATTTTACTAAATTCTATTTTTGTCATAAAGTCAACCCATTATCAAGTTTCATCACTTTATCGGTTTTGAGTTATCACATTATTCCAGTTTTCGATATTGTATACGTGAGGGTGCCTATCGTTCAATTTCGCCCATTTTCAATAAAAAATCTATTCGAATTTCGTAAATATATCTCAATATTTATCATGTTAACGGACATGGCACAATGTTGCTGTTGTGTTAACAGATCAATAGGTGCGGCCACTAACAAATTGTCATCAAAGTCCTTTAACGGGAGTCCAAGGAAACGAGCAGTTTCAACATGGCTCAATCAAAATCTTTGTGAATTCTGATAATTTTAATATAAGGGAGTCTACACCTATCTCCATTCCTTTATACAATTACGTACAAGCGTTATGCAATCAAAGTAATATAACGCTGTGTATTAATACATGCCGGGTATAAAGTGTTCCATAATACCGTTTTGGCTTTTTTTTTTTGGGAAAAGTGCCCTTTTTAACTGCTCATAATTCTTCTAATGTAAAATTTTATATTGGAAGCGGAATCTTTTACTAATTCGAAATACAAATACGTAATAAAAACGCACCTTCACGAAAGCTTAAAACAGGATGATATCCGATATCGAGTAATGCAATTCTATCCGCCATCATCATCGTATCTGGCGGATCCCGAGGAGCTGTCGGGTCTATACGGCCAGTACATAACGCACATGGATTAAATGGCCATTGGCACCCACATTTTATGTTGCTGAAAATAAAAACAAATATGCAATAAGAAAAAAAAATTTATCATGAATGGCAATGCTCCGAATATTTAAATTTGTATATAAATAGTAGAGCCGAAGGGGGAGCGTAAGACACAGAAAAGTTGCTGAATCGAACAATTGAACTTTAGTTGCTACTTCCTGACCTTTAATTAAGAATTCTGAACATTTAAGTGTCATTTCTTTTAACTTCAATTCAAAATTTCTGAATCCCAGGTGCTACTCTTTGAGCTAAAAACGTTTGTATCTTAATTAATACTCACCTTGGTCGTGCAGCTTTCTTTGATATCGTGTGCAAACTTTGTGTTTGAAGCAACTTTCGTTTCCGGAATAGCGAGGCCACAAAGCCTCTTGTACGCGCAGCCCCCATCAAGTCCGTTTCATTGGTTTCGGTGGTGTCAATCTTGCTACATGCGTTTGCCACACGATTTCCTTTATAGCCATTTACAGAAGATGCGATGATTGATGTTGATGTATTTGATTTGATGTTACTAATATGATTAACTTGCTCCTCTATGCCACAAACCACAGCGCCTTTCGTTCTCACAATTTCTTGCCTTAGCTCAGATTGCTGTCGTATCTTAATTTCCAAATCAGCGATTTGAGAAAGGAGCCATGACCAGCGAGCAGCTATAGCCGCTCGCTCACGCGAATAACGCCATGCAGCACGTTTGGCACTACAAATAAATAAAAAAATGTTGCGTAATTATTAGTTATGTATTTGACAATGTTATTCATTCCAATCAAGTGCATACATAGCTAGTGGTTGCTGAATCTGATTGTTGTATGTAACCATTTCGTCCGCAGATTCACCACCGGAACTCGATTCTGTCGCATCTGAATCCATTGACATTTGTATTTCACGCAATTCAGTTTGCAATAGCCCAGCGACCTGTGACATTTCTTCGCTAACATTAATATCATAATTTGAAATCAAAACCTCGCCTCTTCTTTCGACTGACGATGTCATTGATGATGCACCAGCCGTCATTGATGCAGTTTCTTGTATAAGAGCCTTCTTTGATTTACGCGGCAATTGTGTACTTACAGAATTTAAATTATTATTCGTGCTAATCATACACAGTTGTTGTGCATTTGCAGATTGCTCTAATCGACGCAACATTGATGACATTTGAGATGATGAGACCGGATTTCTCTCTTCGGTCCAATTACTGGCAGGTGGGCGTGCAGCTATAACACTTATTGCTGTATCAGTTTGCAGAAGATTTGATGCCCTGTTTACATTGCCCCCTTTATCGGAACATATGCGAGCTGTCCATTCAAATAGTCCGGCAATCTCTTCACTACAGTGTTTGCTCATATAACGTGATTGAATTTTACGCATACGGCGTAGTAGAAAATCGATTCGACGATGCATTGTTTGTTGATTACGTTCAATTTCGATTTGCATTTCCGTAAGTGGACTTGGTTTTGCTGATGATGAGACTGGCTGACTGCTAACCTCTTCATAATTAATTAGGGTATATTCCTCATTGAAGAGCACATTCAAGTCACAGAGTGTGTCAGCGCCAGCGCTGCCATCAAAACCTTTTAGTACTTTTAAAACTTCTTCAATATCTTGATCCTCTAGCTCACCAGCTACACTTTCTTTCATAAAAGCTGGTGGCAAATTTGCGCTGCTTAATGTATTAACAGATGAAGTGCTCTGTGGTGTAAATGTATGTGGTTGTTGTTGGTTACAAGGTTGAGACAGCGGCGTAGGTGGAGATTGCTGCAATGTTTGTTGGAGTTGTTTTATCTGTTGTTGATGTGTTTGTTGCTTCGGGGATGTACGTGGTGGTGTAGTTGGTATTGTGTTGATTCCAACGCTAGTTACAGAATTCACATCGTCACAGTTTGGAGAAGGAACTGCTGTCCCGTCAAGTTGACTTAAGCGCTCTAAGGCGTTAATAAAAATGAATTATGTTAGAGTTATCATACGCCGAAATATAATCACCCCTATTACTGTTGTCAAGGTCAACCATCACGTCGTATCAACATCAATGTCACGTCAATGCCTAATTGGTATTTACTAAGACAATGTATTGATGTCGACGTGACATCGATAAAACTACGATCCTTATATTTTTGACAGTTCTTTATTTACAATTTAAATAAATAAATAAAAAAAAAATTCCGGGCAAAATACACACAAGAAATTTGTTTACGAACTTCACTGAATATATTGTAGATGATTGCATTTCTCTTTAGTACACCATTAGCAACTCCTCTACCTCCCAGAGCCTAGTGCACTAATGGAAGACTTAATCGAATTCGGGAGGGGTATCAAAATACCCGAATTGACCTCGGTATTAATAATCCGAAGGCGGAAATAAAAAATCCTTGAAATTTCACCAAAGCCTTTTAATGAACCACTTGAAAGCTTGCAACTGTTTTTTTTTTGCAAATATTTCCTAACGCAAGTAAAATTTTTATATTCCGCCTTCGGATTATTAAAATCGAGGTCAATACGTGTCTTTTGATACCTCTCCTGAGTTTTTTGGACGTGTTTTAGCAGTCGACCGTTGCCCTAGAACATTACCACAATTCTATTAAACTGACTGTTGCTGGTTATTTTGACTATTTTCTGAAATTGAATAAAAAATTAATAAATAAAGGGCATAAAAAGCATAAAAAAAAGATTATTTTTTGAATTTTTAATAGCTGAATTCTGTATTGCCGCGCTTGTCGTCACCAAAAACTGTGTTGACAATTTTGCGTCGCGTCACGTCAACACAACTTCAACATTGTTTTAGCCCATGATGGAATTATAGAAGGTAACGGATGTAAGCAGTTTCTCGCTCTTACGCCGCCATCTTGAACGCCCTTAGAAATTAGAATGTTGTCGCTTTACAAAACTCCTTTTTTTTCAGAGGAAAACGTGTATGTAAAACTTTACAAATCGTTTTTTCTAAAAAAAAAATACAACGGCATCATTTTTTTTCTCAAATTCCGTTTTCTGTTGACTTTTCTATCATTCAAACTTATGACCATGGTATAAATATTACCAGGTAAAACCTTTTACTCTTCTTGGCGGCCAAAACAACAAAATTTTAAAATCACTCTCTTAAACTTTGTGGAAATGCCAAACCAAAGTAAACACAAAAAAAATTGTTGGTTTGACATTTTCATTTTTTTTTTTAATACCAAAAAAATAAAATTCTTATGAAATAAGTGAAAAAATATTTCGAAAAGTTTTGAAATCGGTTTTTATGTACATATGGCAAAAAAATTAGTTACCAATATAATGGATGCCTCAACACGTGCTATTTTTGCAAAGGGAAAGAAGAACGAACGTTGGAGACCCCCCTATTGATTTTTCATCCATCCTTCTTCACTTGGTTGATACGTCTTTAACCCTTAAATATGCTGAAACTTCACTTTATAAGAGATCACCAGTCTCAAGTATCCTCGCTCTTGCGGAAAAAAATGATCTTGGAGATATTCTTTGGTTTGTTTTGGTCATTTTCCTCGCGGTTGGAAGATCAATTTTTTAATTGGCGCTTAACCGTTTAGGAGATGCTGGTCGTTGCGTAACAAGTCACTCCAGCTAACCCTGTTTCGCGATACCTGACGCCAACAGGGGGCACCAAAAGAGATAAAAGTCTTCCCCCACCTGCTTATCCGAACCCAGTGGAGATCTTCCCATAACTTGCCCACGTCAGCAAAAACGCTGTAGCTCTTCGCAGCTTAGGTAAACATCATCGTCCAGTTGGAGTATGATAGTTCGTTTACCGGCTGAACTTTCAAAGTCTGCCGCCGTGGTATAGGGTTAGTGTGTTGGCCTATCCATCAAAAATATTTAAGAAAATTTGTATAAATGGTATTGATTGTCCCTCGGCACCAAAAGTTCGTCCGAATTAGCAGATACATTTTTGGATCGGCACAAAGCATGTATTTAGGTGATCCAGTTCGTAGAAAAACGAATACACGATAAGTAGCCTTCAAATTGGATGGAAAGCTAGGCCTTAATCTCCTCATATATATACACCAAATTGTTATTATTAGTAGATATGTATCTCTTCCGTACACGTTGGCGGTAAGTCGGGTTTTTCTTCTCGTCGCGCAGACGCTGATACATTTCTAAACTATTTGTTGAAGAAAATTCCTCAGAAGAGGATCGTGGCCTGATTCTTCCTTTTGCGGGAAACCACAATACAATTCTTGAATTGAAAATTGTGGAATACGGTTGACCGTTGAGATTTCTTATTTTCTGGTTATTTCCACCAATAAAAAATTCGGTTTTGCATAAAATATCGTAATATAATTGTTAGAACGCAATAATATATGGTAATTCTATAAGACACCGGTAATACGGGTCCAAAAATACCGAGAGAGGTGTCAAAAGACTCGTATTGACCTCGACAACAATAATCCGAAGGCGGAAAATAAAAATTTTAGGTCGTTCAAAAGATATTAACGAAAAACGGAAAAATTACCCCGGAGTGCTCCGAAACCGAGAGTCGGACCCATAGTATATTTGCGCAGAACACCTTTCTGAATTGGCGGCCTTTGGCCGCGTTTATAAAAAATTACATTGGGTGGGTTCAACACCGGTTTGGAGACCAAAATTATATCCGTGGAAAACAATTATATTCACAATTTTTTTTTGTGGGCACCACAAAATCATCAAAATTACAACCACATAAAAATCTTCAAAATTTCTTTTGCAAATATCTCTTGACATACCCAAAATTGTTTACCTCCGCTTTCGGATTCGCGATCCTGGATCCAAACCGCGTCTTTTGATACCCCTCTTGATATTTTTGGAGGTGTATTAAGAGTGTCATGCTGTCGTATAGAATTTCAAATATATTACAGTTTGTTATATTTTTGTTATGAAAACAACACCAAAATAAAAAAATAAAAATGTGAGAGCAGTGAGAATTTTAAAATTTTTTTAAACGTCATTTCGGCTCTCACCGGTTTTACCTTGTAATATTTCATGATTCAATTACTAGAGGTTTGTTCTTCAATGACGGCAGAACTTTGACACTCCCAAATTGAAAAATCTGGACGGGTTGCTTTTACGAAGTAAGGAAAACGGGTAATAATTCAATCCCCTTTAGCGAAAATTGTAGTACAAAAGTACCTTTAGTAGTATATTAGTAGTGATAAAAAATTTGTAAATGGCAACAGGTTTTGGAGGAAATAATTAATTTTCTACTAAATATTTCATGAATTTATAAAGAGCTATGTTGGTTTAGAATTTTATTCAAAAATACACTATCACAATTTGTTTCAAAAACTCCCTATATGAGCATAAGTTCAATGCATTTTAACATAAGGGGGAGTTAATGAAAATCATTCTGAGGCGTTCTTCAATCTAATTCTAAAATAGAGCGTTTTTGTGACAAATCATGTAATGGGAAGTTTTTGAAAAATGTTTTGAGATAGGACTATATTTAAAAGGCAGCCGACATGGTCTGCCAAAAAAAATGTAAAAGAAAATGGCTTATTCTCTTAGAACTTTATATTCCGGTCTTGACTTTGACAGAAGAGTTCAGCTTTTATGCGGTCCTGCTGCACAGGGAGTATTCACCTTTTTACTCTGAAATTTCGGAAAGCTCCTTTACGTTGAGTATTCATGGAAGTCTTCCGTTAATTTAGAACATTCGGAACACGTTCGTTTCATACTACCTCACGAAGTCCGAATATATCAAATAAGTATATACTACATAATATTCCAAATATAAACCGATTCCCCAAATTCTTAAATGGTGACGAATTTTCCGAACGTACGGAATGAATAAGTTAACATGCTCAATGAGTACATTTTGTTATGGCATCTCCGATATTTACTAATTACATTTTTACGTAAATCGATTTACTAGTCGAGTTTTTGACGTTGAACGATGAATTTTGAAGTGGTTTAGGCTTCGTCTGTTCATAGGTTTACGAAAGTGCACGATTCCTTGATGTCCGTACTTTTCAAAAAATTACCTATGTTCAGCCACACTAATAGATCATGGCATAGTTAATAAATTCATCATAAAATTAAAATAAATGTTCTAAGGAATTATGCACTTCAGTACTTATCGGGGATTTGTAAACTGATTGCTTCCTATTTCTACTACTAATATTTTTCGAAAAATTGCAAAGAAACAACACTGTTAACGGATGTCAATTCGATTTGGGCTGCAATTGTCAAAAAATTCGTCTGTCGAGCAAACCTCTTCTGATTGAATCATGGTAATATTTATACAATGCTTATGACAATTTTATTTATTTATTTTTTTATCAGTCTACAAATTAAACAATTATACAGACCAAATATACCGACACTTAATTCACAGATGTAATAAACGATATAAACAACATAAGCAGTCATCAATTTTAAAGTAATATTTAAACAGTATTTAATTAAACGCTTGACAATTTTAATTAAAAACTTAGAAGTAAGCAAAAGTTAAAATGTTGTAAATGTGTTAAAATGTACTCATGAAGGAGCTAGTAAATAATAATTTATGAAATTGACAATAAAGCAAATTAATATTAGATAAAATATATACAGAATAGAATTTATACAGAGTAAATTTGTTTGCATACATATACAAATAATGATCAGAACGCAATTTTGCAAACATGTTTCAAGTAACTGGTACTTCATATTTGAAACAGAGGGTTGAACAGTATATCACGGTTTAACGTTCTTTGCTTCATTTCGAATTACAAATTTAATGTAGTTAAAAGGTATTTTTAATACCAAGAAACGAGTCGCAGACGTCTAAATTTTTACAGTGTTTATTAAAATCACGACATAAACAGTGAAGTGGTTCGTGCATTTCATAATTCGACCTACATGTAGCTATAAAAATTGATTGAAAATGTCTAGATGGCCTAATAGGAACGTTAAACTTAATTTCACCAAGCAAAAATGGACTATTTATTGACCCTCTTATTAATTTAACAATAAATAAGACACCAAGCATCTCCCTGCGGCTCTGCAATGTGGGCAGCTGTATTAGTTTTAACCGGCTGCAATAGGGGGGAAGATTTTTAGAAGGATCCCATGGTAACTGTTTTAAAGCGAAAAGCAAAAATTGTTTCTGGACCGATTCCAGCTTGTCAGAATGAACCTGATAACGCGGATTCCAAATTATTGAAGCATATTCCAAAGTAGGTCTGACCAATGATTTAAAACGAGTTTTTGTAACGTATGGGTCATTAAATTCTTTAGACCAACGTTTAACGCAAGCCAAAGTACCTTTAGCGCTATTCACACAAGATTCAATATGAAGTTTATAATCGAGTTTTGGGTCCATTGTAACGCCTAAATCAATAAAATCAGTGACTTGCTTGATTACATAGTCGCCAATAACATAATCATGGGATTGGAAGGACTTCCTTGTAAAACACATGGACTTACATTTAGGTAGGTTTAGTGACATGGCGTTTACATTACACCAGTCACCAAGACTATTCAGATCAGCCTGAAGACATGCCCTATCCATATAATAATTTTGTTTATTCTACAAAATTATTAAAATTTGCACATTTAAGGCGTTAAATGCTGGTAATAGTATTTTAATTTAAATAATACAAATAATAATTGTTTTAAATATGTTTTTACAGCTTCCTTTGTGGCTTTTGTTGGTATTGAGAGACGGGCATGTGGACATTTTTATGTTTAACCATGATGCTGGATGAGAACCGGTCTAGGGCACCTATAGAGATAATTAGACCCAATGCATGCAAGAGACCTATTTATTTTCCAATTCTGGCATTGAAGTTATCAATTACAACTTATACATTGGTATAATGTCATAGGCAGTGCTCATGACTGAATTGCAGGCACTCCTGCGTCCAATGAATGTTCTTCATCGCAAGAAGAGCTGAGTACAATTAAGGGTTAAAACTTCATGCCTATATTAATATCATGATGGGATTTTTGTCCATGATCGTGAATGAAAATATTTACGCACCCTCTCCAATTATCGTGGCAAGTTGTAAAAATCATGGAAATAATTTACTTCTGTGGTCTTCTGCTAATACATGTCCAAAAATTTCGGGAGGGGTGTCAAAACATACGCCTTGATCTCGCTACCAACAATTTTAACTCGACAAAAAAGATGTTTGTTTCTCCCAAAAGATGTTAACAAAAACTGAAAAATTATCCTGGATCGCTGCCGAACCACGGGTTGGATCCGTAATACTTTTGCGCACATCTTTCGACATGAGCAGCCTTCACCTGCGCTGACAAAATGTACCGTAAGTGGATCCAACGCCGGTTTTGGGGGTACGAATTATATCCACGTAAAACCATATTACTGCATAACAAAAAAATTATCAAAATAACAACAACATGAAAATTTTAAACTTTGCATCTCTTTACTGATTTTCGGGTTGTTGTTACAAAGGTTATGGCGCTCTATTGAAGCGCAAAACTCCAGTTCAAAGAACCAGAAAACCGCTTTAACGAGCCATTCCAATAGTCCAAAAACTGTTTGAATCGCTGAACCGAACCGATTACAATTGTAATCCGGTGCACGTTTCTTGTACTTATTTGCCTAAATCCCACAATGCTTGAGAAAGAAAATTTTCAATTACCGCTTTTGGATCCGCGATCCTGCGTCCAAATCGCGTCTTTTGACTTTTCTCCCGATATTTTTAGACTTGTATTAAGAGTGCCATGCTTTCGTATACAATTACGAAACATTTATAATCAATGAAAATAAGTTGGTTCGAATCTCGAAAATGTTGAGGTCTTAAAGGAGAAGAGATAGATATAGTGAGTGAGTATATTTGGGTGCCCGATGAATCGTTTGTCTAAACCAAATCGATATAAGCCCCTTACAACCGATTTTTCAGAAAAGAGAGTTTTCTTTATTTCTTCATCATTTTAACAGCCAGAAGCTTGTATAATATATATATCATACTGATTTTTCAGATTTTAAAAAATTTTTGAAATTTCATCAGATTTTTGTTCAGATCCATTGAGGAAAGATATTAGGTATTCGGCGCAGCCGAAGACAGTCCGACCCTTACTTCTTTTATCATAAAATTGCACTAAAATCATGTAACCAAACCTATTTTCTATATTTTGAAAGAGGGTGAAATTTAATACTATCTTACCTTCCTACTATATTACCCTTCTTTTAAACCTTTCCCTTGTACTTCCAAAATACAACCTGGAGCTAAGGGCGGTCGATATGACAGCAGTCAAATCTTCCTCCACGTTCTTTTATTACATTATGCCTTTGGCTCCGAACCCCTGCCAACAGTTCACATGAGCGTAATGGTGTAATGGTGTCTGACCAACAATGAATCTTCTCACAGCGGAAACTTCTCATGTTTACGGGATAAACACTCAAATTCAGAACTTCAACTTACATCCAACGTAATGTATACACCTACTATTGTATGTTGTTAAATTTTTCCACCACTCCGCTGGAAGGATCTGGTGTAAAACGATTTAAACTTCCTTGGTGTGACCAATTGTCGCCAGTTGGCTGGCGCACCTTGTTGGACGACCATAACCGTTTAAACGGTTAAGCGCCAATTAAGTAAGTTTTACTACAGGACTGGGGTAGACTGCTAATACCCATTCAAAACTGTCAGGAGCGTGTTCAAAATACACGTTTTGGGCTCGGTATTTAAATACGAACAGTGACCCTCAACCGCTCCAAGACCAGGAGTACTATCCGTAGTCTTTTGTTGCAGGACCCCTTTCAGCATAAAATGTAAATAGTTTTTTTTTGCAAACATCTTTTGACATTAGTAAAGTCTTTACTTTGGGGTTATTGATATCAAAACACGTCTTTCGGAACCTTTTTCCGACATTTTTGGCAGTGTATTAGCAGTCGGCCTCTGTCCTAGAGTAATACCAGCAAAATCGAAAAGCTACAAACGTTTCAAAAATGAATAAAGCAAACTTAATTTCATAATTTTTATCATAAAATTGCATTAAAATCAAGCTACATCTATCATTATTTAAAAAGTATTAATTTAAGTCCTAGTTCAAAAGGGGCCCTCTTTTATCCCCCTTTCTCTTGTACTTCCAAAATACAACCTGGAGCTCTCTGGAGCTAAGGGCGTTCGATATGACAGCTGTCAAATCTTCCGCCACCTTCTATCATTACATTATGGTTTTAGCCATACCAAAAAAGCGTCAACACCCGTCAATAGTTATCGACGTTGACAACGCCGATACCAATTCATGAGCGTCGACACTAATTTTCTCACTATTGACAACCGTAATAGGGGTGAATATTTTATTAACCAATTCCAAAAAAATTCAATTAAAAAAAATGTAAGTGTTCTTACCCTCAAGATTGTCCTCCACCTCAGAAGCAGTCATTGTTGAATCTGTACTTATAGGCGGTAGAACGTCGACTGATATAATTTGTAAACGTGTAGACGCGTCTGTCTTTCGGGTATTCAAGTGTCCTGCATCTGAAGCTTCCATTAATATAGACGAGGAACCAGTTGTGGAATCACTGGTCATTAATATGGGAACGTCTATTGCCTCATCTCCACTTAACTCTTTCTTCTCGTTAATTATCGTGACATTTTGTCCATGTGCTTTTGTTAACAATCTGATATTTTCGTTTTTCCCGGGTTCACAGTGACAACCATCTTCCACGTGATGCGGGTCTATTCTTGAAGCTTGTGTAGTTATGGGGACTGCAGTCACTGCAGATTCCCTGCTTTCCTTTATACTTTTTATTTCCGTTTCTAAAGTTGAATTGCTTCCCTTATCTCCCGTAATTTCTTTTCGTATACAAACTTTTGTTGTTATGGCCTCTTCTATATCATTGGTCAAATCGGCCAAGAGCTGTTCTGTAGAATTACTTTTGCAGCTTATACTTGTGTTGTCATTATTGTTTATATTAGAGGGGTTGCCTTTTGATATTGGCGGACTTGCCCCTGCATCCGCAAACACGGTGTTAGCGATAGTTTTATCATGGCCATCACTGTGCTCTTTGTTTTCTAGAATAATATTAAGCCCCATTAGGTCGGTGCTTGTTCTAGGGTCCGTATGCGTCTGTTTCGAGCTTTCAGCTTCACATGGTGCATCTTTCGTCAATGTATTTGCCGCCTCAGGAGTAGATGTTGAGGATGAAGCAGAAATTGAAGGTGATACCGTTTGTTCAAAAACACGCTGATATGCGTCTTTGGAGCGTGTTGGGTTTGATGCTGACGATGATGGTGCCGACGCAGCTATCGAAGAGCTAAGTGCTCTTTTCTCTGTTCCATCAATTGTGTTACAATTGGTTATCGGCGTTGCGTTTGTAGACTCATTATCACTGACACTTTTCATGGAACGTATTGGTGGTGATGCGGCTTCTGCAGTTGAGTTGGATAGTTTTTCTGTGGGGCTCATTGGCTCGTTGAGAGCGGGTGCCATTCTGTTGCCACTTGAAGTTTCTTCATCTGGCTTCTCAATGGTTGCGACGTATGTGGCGTCTACGTCGCTGGTTGATGCTCCTCCCGCTAATGAATTGACTTTATTGCCACAATCAGGTATAGAAGACTCGTCTTCAAATCCACTGCTTCCTCCACTTTGATTACGCGAGCGATTCGCGCGCCCGGTGATTCTTTCTGACTTATCAATTTTTATTGATATTATTTACCTTTTGCGAAGACAATGTTACAGCAATACTTAGGTCTGGATCTAATGGACCTGCCTGTTATTGCTCATGTACGAGGTTTAATTCCAACAACGTGTAAAATGAGACAGAAAATTCGACCAGCTCCGTTGGTTGTATACCACGCAGAGCTACACACCTTGGAAATGAAATTGACGATTCCTAAAAAAAAAAATTACATGGTTTTATAAAAGATGCACTTTATGTGACTAAAACACAAACATATTTATATTAAATACATTTTTATGAGGTTACTTCGTTCTTTGCTTTTAATAGCATTAAAATACATATTCATATCAAAACAGGTAAAGATATTTTATCAATTTATTCGTTGCTGTCCGTATGCACGAACTTTTGGGGAGAGCCCCGACACCTAGTTTTGTACAACAGTTGTATCCACCTTCGCTACGTTTTGTCCCCCTTCTGGAACAGTTTTTGTTAGATTTCCGAGATGGTCGGGCTTATACCTTAATCATGCTTGTTATTGCCGGAACGTACCGGGTCTCTATCCGGCAAAGGACCATCAACATCGATAACAATCCCCAAAACCTTCGTGGAGTCTCTTTATCGCTACAACGAAAACAACCGCGCTTGCTCCATTCCAGGGCACCCCAAAGAAGACAACCAGAGTATTCGGGTAACACTTGTATTTTTTTTTTTTTTTTTCACAAACACAAAGCTGTCGACTAATGAGAGCAGATATGTAATAACAAAGCCACAATTAAACTTTAAAATGGGGAACATAAAAATTTTGGCGTTTAATAAAAGGGCACATGTCCACCCTTGGGCAAAAATAACATTTTTAATACAATGTATTATTTTAATCAGCACCTATTTATTGGCGAAACACATTTCCACATGCACCCTATACGATTTTATAGGCGATGGAATTTTCGGTTTATTTTAAAAGGGCTCATGTTGCCGTCATGTTGATTTTGGACAAGTAAGAGTTTAACCTGTCACAGTATCCAGAAGGAAGTTGGGCCCGGGGTGACTCGTGTTGTTGTTGTATTGGTAAGGACTCGTGTCTCCCTTGGTAGTGTGCTTTCTTCTTCTGCAAGGGTAGGATATTTCATATTAATAACAGGGATCACTGAATCCGTCCTGGCAAAAGCGTTTATCGAATGTGTGTGAATTTGAGAGCCTGTTAGAGCCTGTTTGTGCTTGTCTGAATGAAACGGCTGAGTTGGCAGGTGCCGCATCTCGTCATAGTGCCTATGGAGATGTTCCCTCAACTGCCGTGTAGGCGGGGCTAGGTCAAGCAGTTGTTTGCTAGGATGTCCTGGTTTGTGACAATTAAGCTAAAACTGTTTGTTCAGCATTTCGTTATGCTCTTTGGCCTCACTAAGTAGATGGTGTTCGGGAGTCATGAGGAGACATCCGGTGCCTGTTCTGATTGCAGCATTTTGACAGGCCTGCAGCCTCTTCCAGTATGTGTTTTTAGAGCAGGTGACCAAACTGGGGACGCGCGGCCCGCCAATTCTTTGTACGTGGTTAGCAACCTTTCTTTATCTTTTCCCCAGGTGTTGCCGGCAAGTGAATTGAGGATTTTGTTGCGGCTTTGTACTTTAGATACAACTTCAGTGGCATGCGCCTTGAAGATCAGAGTATTATCGAACATTATCCCTAAAATCTTTGGGTGACTGACAGTCTGTAGCGTGACACCATCGACGTGAACGTTAAAAATTTGCGACATCCGTTCCTTCCACGCCGTAAACAGAGTGGCCGTGGATTTTGTCGGTTATAATGCCAGCTTGCGCGAGGTGAAAAAACTAGAAAGACGGGGAAGATAGCTGTTTGTTTTATAAACTAATACATCAATTGAAGGGACAGGTGCTGTTACCATAATCGTGCAGTCGTTGGCATGGGAAATGATTGTAACTCCTTTTTTTTATTATTATTATATTTATTTATTACGGTCTTTAAGGCCTAGTTGATGTTAAGTAAACATTTGTTTCATTAAATATTAAGTGTTTTACAATATAAAAATAATTTTGCTTTAAACTTATTAATATTTTCACAATCTTTTATCTCAGTAGGTAGTTCATTGTACATTTTGTACCCTGTGTATTCTAAAGTCTTCTTTCAAACTCTGTTCTTACTCTATCTAGGCAGTCTTATATTATTGCAGTATCTAGTTCCATAACTATGGATCTCGTGATTATATAATATTTTATTGCTCAGGTAACTCGGTAGCATTCCTTATCTTACATGATGTATAAATTTCAAAGTGAAGTAACTTATTGACTGTTTTGTACTAAGCCAGTTTAACCGATTCAGCATTATAGTTTTTCATGTTCTTGGGGGACATTTTAATATAAATCGCATTGCCTTGTTTTGTTGTATTTGTAGTATTTTAATTTGCATATCACTCGCTATCAGCAGAATTGTAGGACAGTATATAAAGTGCGGCTCAATAATTGAACGATACACCATTATTTTATGACGTTGACTAATATGTTTGCATGTTCTGTACATGAATCCTATTTTCTGCGCAATTTTCCTTTCAAGATAATTTATATGTTCTCCAAAATTCAGGTTTTCATCAATTAAAACTCCTAAGTACTTCATTTCATTTACTCTTTGAATTAAATTGTTTTTTATCTTCAGCGTTATATTGTTTAAATCGTTATTACGTATGATGTTCTGGTTTTTGCAAAATACCATGAACTTAGTCTTATCTATATTTAACTTCAATTTTGTAAGGCACAACCAGTTGTATAGAGAGTCAAGATCTTCTTGTGCTTTCTGCATTGCATAGTCGGCATATTTCTCACTGATGATGAGCAGTGCATCATCCGAAAATAGACGTATATTGCAATATTTTAAGCATTTTTTTATATCATTTATGTACAATGTAAATAGTATCGGTGCATGTACTGAACCTTGTGGCAATCCGATATCTACATCCACAACCGATGAGACTGCGTTTCCAATTACCGTCCTTTGCTTTCTGTCACTGAGATTAACTTCGGGACCATTCCAAAGTCTTTTGAACAAAACAATATTATTATTATTATTATTTTATTTATTACGGCCAAAAAAGCCTAATTCATTGTATAGTACAATTTTCAAAATTCATAATTGTTTCTTAAAACTATTTCATTAAAAAGGAATGAGTACATTCATTGTTTAACTAGTATTAAATATTTAAAATTTTACAATATAGAAATAGTTTTTCTTTAAACTTAACAACACAGTCTTTTATCTCTGCTGGTAGTTCATTATACATTTTATAGCCTACGTATTCTAAGGTCTTTTTTTCGAACTCGGTTCTTACTTTCGGCAGTCTTAAATTTCTGCTACTCTTAGTTCCATAGTTATGGATCTCATGATTGTACTGTATCCTATCACTCCGATAATTTGGTAACATTCCCTGTGTTATGTAATGTATAAACTTCAAAGAGTAATAACAGATTAATTGTTTAATACTAATCCAATTTAACATAGGAAGCATAATACTTTTTAATGTTCTATAAGAGTATTTTAGTATCAAACGCATTGCTTTGTTTTGCTGTATTTGGAGCTTATTAATTAACGTATCATTTGTTACTAGTACTATTGATGGGCAGTAAATAAAATGTGGTTCTACAATTGATCTATATACTAATATTTTGTGACGTTGGCTAATATGCTTACATGTTCGATACAAAAATCCTATTTTCTGTGCAATTTTCTTCTCTAAATGATTCATGTGGTCTGCGAAACTTAGTTTCTCATCAATTATTACACCTAGGTACTTCATTTGATCTACTCTTTCAATTGCATTGGTTTTTATTTTCAGACTAGATTGGATTAAGTTATTATGGTTCTTGTTAAATATCATATACTTAGTTTTATCAATATTAAGTTTTAGCTTCTACTGCATAGCCACATAAATAAATTATTTAAGTCTTCTTGTATTTTTATGACAGCGCAATTTACATTTTTGTCACTAATGCTAACTAATGCATTCTCAAACAAGTTTTTATATCATTGATGTAAATTATAAACAATATCGGAGCAAGTACTGAGCCTTGTGGCAGCCCAATGTTAACATCAACAACCAATGAATCTGCGTCTCCAATTACCGTCCTCTGCTTTCTGTTACTCAGGTAACTACGAAACCATTCCACCACTGTTTCCATAATTTTTTCATCAATAGGTAGGGTATTAATCGGACGCATCTCGTCAGGTTTCATTGTATTTTTTACTTTTGCAACTGGTATTATTGTGGATATCTTCCAGCAGCTGGGAACAATGCCACTATCAAACGATTCGTTTATAATGTTCTTATATAAGCGTGCAATGTACACCATAGAGTCCTTGATAACACCCTCTGACAATAGGTTTTTACCGCCATATTTGTTTTTAAATGATTTTGTTATGTTCATTATATCTTCTAACTCGATACTGGTGAGCTCAAATGTTGCTACCGAGTTGGTTGTTTCACTTTCATCAACAAGTTCAATTGTTTCAATACTATCATTGATTTGAATTATGCTCTGAACAAAGTAACAATTCAAGACATTAGCTATATCGTTGCTATTTTCTAGACATTCACCGTTAAATACTATTTTTTTAATACGCTCTTTATTATCTGCAAGTTCCACAGCATCTTTCAAACATTTCCACATGGATTTCATATTTCCTTTATTAATAATCACTTGATCTTCCATGTATTTCTTCTTTTTAAGTATTATAGTTTTTTATATATATTTTTTTACGGCATTATAATCATCCCAATGACCTGTGCTAATCGCAATTTTATAGAATTCAAATTTTCTTTTATGTAGTACTGTCGTACCACTTATTTCGCAATTTTATATTGATCCTCTTCTCGTATGTCAACGTTTGCATGGCTTCAGACAAGATATCATTCAAAGCCTGGACCCTATTTTCTAACACTATATTAGATATAGAACTTATATCACATATCCGCAGCATTCAACAATTCCCGTCTATCAACTGTTTCAAAGGCCCGTTTCAAGTCTAAGAAGACAGACACCACAACTTTTTTATCTGATATATCTTCTTTCCATTCTGCAATAACCATGTTAAGTGTTGTTTCACAATAATAACTTTGTGCTTTTCTAGGTATGCCACCAATTGATTATTCACCACCATTTCCATAATTTTCTCATCTGAGGGTAACGTATTGATTGGCCGTAGCTCCTCCGGTTTCACTGTATTTTTTACCTTTTCCACAGGTACTATTGTTGAAACTTTCCAGCAGTTTGGAACAATGCCATTATTTAGGGACTCATTTATTAAGTCTTTGTAAAAGTTACCAATGTACATCATGGAATCCTTGAAACACCCTCAGATAAAAGCTTTTCTCCGCCATATTTATTTTTAAAAGCTTTTGTGATATTCATTATATCATCTAACACAATTTCAGTGAAAAGGTATGGTTTTTTTTTTAATTTTCCTAGGTTTTGAGATTTCGTTCCTAAATTTAACCGACACTTTCCGACCATTCAGATAATTTGCGGTCCATCTTTTTAGACAAGGTGGTAGGTGTGAGCCTTCTATGTTTGAGTAGCGTGCCGTGGTTGACTGTGTCAAAAGCTACTGACAGTTCAAGGGCCACGAGCATCCTCATTTCGTCCGTAGTTAATCTGGGTACGGCATTTAGCGCGTTAGGTAGTTTATTCCCTCAGCGCCAAAGGTGTTTTAGCATTGGCATGGCTATTCCGTATGTACCTATTTATTTGGAGGGCTTGGCCTTGTGAATGGCTGAATCAACCTCTGTTGGGGGTGATGGTAATGGGTGGCACGTCGCATTTGTGTTTATGCACCCGTCTGTTTGCAAGACGTCTGGCTTTGTCTACAGAAGAATGCATTATAAAATGTCGGCAAAAGGCGCTCGCACATTTCTGCGAATCATTGTTTTGTCGCCGAAGACTATGGATACTTTATCGTTGGATTGGACAGGGATTTGACGTCTGGCCCCAATTTACCAACACCCGCAGATAGGTTGCAGTTCTTTAGATGCTCCTCCCATTTGGTACGTTTATGTTCATTTACCAGCCGCATAATATCCAAGTTGAGACTCCTAATATGGGGTCTCTAGGGTCGAGATGCCTCGCCAGGTCACGTCCTCTTGCTAAGTTTGGGGCTTTGGCCGGGAAATGTGGTATGATTGCAGGTATTCTACCGGGCAGAATAGAGGGTGCAGAAGCTGAAGCGATGACCTTGCGAAAGGCACGCTCGCCTTTCCGGACATGAGTCGGGATGGGGAGAGTAGCAAAAGATTGATTTGTGGTCGTGTAGCCTTCCCAGTTAGCTTTTTTAAAATATGTAAATAAAAGTCTGCTTTTCAGAGGTGATGAAATTGGCAGGTCGCTGTATTGAAAGGAGTATGGACAGATGGTCAGATGCTAAAGTACGCAACGGTTGCCATTGAACGAATTTTATGAGCCCTGCGCTGACGAATGAGATGTCAGGAGAGCTGTGACAATTACCTGCAATTCTTGTGGGGGCTTTGCCGTTCATCATAGAGAAGGTCGTATTGTCTATTTGCTCTACTAGCTGCCTGCCTCTGCTGTCGACCGGCAAGTTGCAATGGCAGAGGTCGTGGTAAGCGTTGAAATCACCAAGGATAAGGCGGTTTGCGCCACAGAGTAGCGTACTGATATCAGGGCGATAGCCACTTGGACAGCAGATGATTCAAGGGGTTGTGTAGCGCAACCCTCCCAAGGGGTTACCAGCGCAAAATATAGCTTCTCCAACCCAATTGTCAACCTTACCTACCCGAGGCGAATCCTGTTCCATCGACAGCCGAGAAGTTCCTCATGTATCTAGGGTGGGGAGGGCGGGATGGCCTAGGTTTGTTGTGGTCATATAAATCGGTACCGAGATGGTCGGGCTTGGTACCTTAATGGTGATATGCTACCGGAACGTACCGGATCTGTATCCGGCAGAGGATCATCAACATAGATAACATTTACCAAAATATTCGGCGAGTGTCTTTATCGTTAATATAACAACCACAGGCGGCTACCGTTATCCCCCAGCGGGTTAGGGGGTCAGAATATACCCGCGGTAGGTATGCCTGTCGTAAAAGGCGACTAAAATACCAGATTCAAGTGGCTGTGTAGCGCAACCCTGCATGTTGCCAGCGCAATATACAGCTTCTCCAAACCAAGTTGTCAACCTCACCTATCCGCGGCGAATCCCGTTTCACTAACAGACGAGGCTCTGGCGACCCAAAGCTCCTCATGGAACTTGGGGGTGGGGAGGGAGGGATGGCCTGAAGGTTTAATCTGGCCATATAAATCGTTCCCGAGATGGTCGGGCTAGCACCTTAATGGTGCTGTGTTACCGGAGCGTACCGGATCTGTATCCGGCAAAGGACCATCGCATCGATAACACTCCCCAAAGCCTTCGGGGAGCAACCTTATCGATACAGCAACAACCGTGGTGTGATGGTAGCGTGCTCCGCCTACCACACCGTATGCCCTGGGTTCACACCCCGGGCAAAGCAACATCAAAAATTTTAGAAATAAGGTTTTTCATTTAGAAGAAAATTTTTCTAAGCGGGGTCGCCCCTCGGCAGTGTTTGGCAAGCGCTCCGGGTGTATTTCTGCCATGAAAAGCTCTCAGTGAAAACTCATCTTCCTTGCAGATGCCGTTCGGAGTCGGCATAAAACATGTAGGTCCCGTCCGGCCAATTTGTAGGGAAAATTAAGAGCACGACGCAAATTGGAAGAGAAGCTCGGCCTTAGATCTCTTCGGAGGTTATCGCGCCTTACATTTATTTTTTATTTTATAACAACCACAGGGCTTTCGGGGGGTATCCTTATAGCTACTACAACGAATCATCCTAAAAAATAAAATCAATTCTTCTGAAAAATAATGGCATTATTTTGGATTTAAATATTTATTTTCAATTTTTATTTATTATTATTATATACCGGACTATGTCTGGTAACAATTTATAATTACAATGACATTATAACAAAAATTTTTGTAAAAAATTAGCTACGGCTTAGATAAATACACATGTACAAACATTTATATATTAATAGGATTACCGGAACATATTAATTGAAAAGAAATAATCAACAACATCAGCTTAAAATATTCTTTACATGAGTTAAAATCGGCATGATTGCAAACAGAGTAACATAAGGAGATCATTCTGTGAATAGGTTCATTATTTGCAAAATTCGTTCTACGCGTTTGAATGTAGAAAATGTATTTGTCCCTTAGTAGACACCTTTTAGGTGCATAGAAAGGGAGAAGAGAAAGTAGTTCCGGAGAATCGATTTTGTTATCGTAAATGTCTTGGATAAAGAAAATACCACAAATTTTCCTTCGACTATCAAGGGACTGAATATTTAAAATTCTACATCTTAGTTCATAAGATGGCATCGATTCAAAAGTGAACAGAGTGTACAGAGTGTCCACTTGTTCGCCGTCCTCAATCGCATTAACCACAAAATTAACAAATATTGTGAGATTTGTGCAGGTGGATCTCCCTGGATAAAAACCATGCTGTTGAGGGACAATACAGTTTTTAAAAACTGCAAATATCTGGTCATTTACAATTTTGTCCAGCAACTTTGGGATGATGAATAGCTTAGCAATGGGTCGATAGTTGTCTACCTTGTTTCGAGGGCCAGACTTATAAATTGGCGATACGAATGCCACTTTCCATTCAAGGAAATTACCACATTCAAGGGACTTGTTAAAGATTTTAGTAAGAGGCGAATAAAGTGAAACCGCACAATCGAACAAGGGTGGCAGAAGATCGTATCCAGCTCCCTTAGATACATCAAGGTTCATAAGGGACTCCAGGACCTCTTCCTCTGTAACCGTGAACTGACCAATATTTACAGACTCCACTATGGCAGATGTATCACATGACGTACTAACTGTTCGGAACCTGTTAAATACCGACCCGAAGAAGTCGGCCAAGAGCTCGCTCCTGAGTTGAGGAAGCAACTTTGTCTCCAAACTCCATTGATTTCGGCATACCGTTATATTTTCGTTTTGAGTTAACAAAAACCCAAAAATACTTCGGGTTGGCTTTTATGTTAGTCTCAAGCGAATTAATATATTTATCATTAAGGAACTTGGATACCCATTGAATAGAACCCAGATTAAAGTCAGCCAAAATACAGGGTGTTTGATATGGTAATAGAGAATCAATAATAAAGCTGATATTATTAATATGCGACTTGTACATTCCATAATTGTTATTTGGTGGGATGTAACTAGCAATCAAGAAAATTTCATTTATACTATCAAGGAACGAAATACAAAATTTGCTCAATTTTGGCATCATTAACGTGTAGTTGCACTTCAAGACTTGCCAGAGAAGATGCTACAGCCACCAAAATACCGCCCCCTCTTGTTACTCCTGGTTGCAGTATTCTGTCTTTTCGATAGACATTATAAAAACGATCAAAAAGCTCTGATGATAAAAAATCTGCAGTTAGCCAAGTTTCCTCGAGTATGATGACATCAAAGTCGTGGGTCGCTGCCGATTCAATAGCTCCTTTGTTTTTGTACGCAGACCACCGGCATTGTGATAATATATTGTGAGCTTTAAGTTTGTGATAGGCGCATCACTCACTGTCCTCCCTCTGTCGAGACAAACTTTTGAAAAAACTCAAACGGTCAGATTTTGACATTTGACGGCCATAGCCCCGAGTCCATAATTTTTGTTCTATCTGAGGATGGAACTCGAATTTGAAGTTTACTTTGCGTACTGTCTCTATCGCTACATCTTTTATTAATTCATAGCATGATATAGAATTTTCTTTGATGCAAGTATGTTTTGCTATATACATACGTAGTGATGTGAGTAGTTTCTACGGACGGTTTGAAGGATCCTACATGAAACCATTCCAGACGAGCAGCGACATCAAGCTCACAACTTGTGCTTGTACCAACAACAACTTTACGTGCATTATTGGTGTTAGCGGCAGCAGAATTTTTTTAAAAAGTATTGGCATTGGTATTAGCAGCAGCAGATTTACCACGAGCACACTCGCTGGTGGTAGCGGACGGTGACGAAACGACAGACGCAAATGAAGAAGTGATAGGTGTGGCGAGAGCTGTTGTTGTTAAAGACGATGTATTATTAGCTGTCTGTACCACTGGCCCAGACCGAGGATTGTTGAGGAGAAGAACGTCGAGGAATAGGTGAAGGCGAGAAAGCAACTAAATCTAATACACCATTAATTGTTATTATTGTTGCTGTTGTCCGAAATGCTGTTTTGAGCTGTTTTGAGCGCACCTATTTCGGCAGCGAGTACATTAATATTATTATTGTTTTCAGTATTGGCTCTGTTAGATTTTGCTTTTGCTTTTTCTTTAGCGTTGTTTTTGTTTCGACTCTTCACTTTTTCACTACTCGTTGATGATTTGTTACTTGCAATTATATTCTTCAAATCATCCACCTGCATGCACAAATCCTTGAATTTAACCTCAAATGCGGTCATGATGGCTTCCAGCCCAAGTCTGGAACAAGTGCAGAATACATACATTTGTCAAAAAAAAAAAAAAAAATCGGACTTTATAGAGATTTTTATGCTGATTCCAACGGTATTTTTTTTTTTTTTTTGGTGCAATGAAAGGTTTGGGGTAATTCCATGTCAAAACGCAAAATTATTAATTTTTCAAATCAAAATATCTCCGAAACTAGTGGATGGATTTCAAAAATTAAAAAATCGAAAAATTACTTATAAAAATACCTTTCATCTGATGTATATACATATATCTTTAACTTTTCTAGTCTTTATTTACCAAACATTTGAAAAAGCTCTTTTTTGCATTCGTGAACGAGCTGATATTACCTTATAACTCTTATGTTTATTGTTATGTTAGCCGATCCAACACCGGCTCCGCCATGCACAGTAATTTTGCGTAGAAAACCGAAGGCCGCCTATGCAGAAAGGTGTTCTACGCAGAATTACTGTGCTTGGCGCAGCCGGTATTGGATCGGCTAACATAAGAATAAACATAAGAGTTATTAGGTAATATCAACTCGTTCACGAATGCCGAATTTTAAATATTTTACCTTTGACGTATATTTTAGCAATAAAAAATTAGCAATGTTATACATTATGTATTTTTGCAATTAATTAATACAATGCATAAACCCATACATACATAAATAACATCATATATACATATCTATACCTACATCGATAAAAATAATTGAACTCATATGACACCTTCTTTGTTTTTCGCCCCTAAATAATCAAGTTATACCTTCTAATATAAAGATATATGTATATACCAAATTAAAGGTAATGAAATTATCTTCAACACGATAGTATTAAAGTACTTTGTCAATAACACATTTTTTCGACTTATTATTCGATTTATGATAAGTTAGCAATCATTTTCCCATAAAAACATAATTTTATTATAGACATTTCTTCTAAATATAGATGTTTTATATATCAAACAAAACCTTTCTATTACATATCTAAAGACATTACAATTTTCAAGATTGACTCAATAGTTTCAAAGATATTTCGTTTTAAAAAAATGTTAAATTTACCTTTTGACGTTGAATTACCCCTATAGTTATTATTTGCACCAAAAAAAAAATTATACGGTTGAACTCACCATAAACAGCACTACCGATACTCATATAAATTTTTTTAATTTGACAAATGTATGTATTCTGCACTTAAGCCCTAAGTCTTTGCGAAGCAAGCACGGATTCGAATGCCTTAGATATTTTATCAGGCATATTCACACATTCAGGACACCAATATCGAATGTGGTAGTTAGCCTTAATCATCTTCACGTCGTATTCGGTGATTTGGACGCACAACAGGCGCGGTGAAAACGCTTCTTTCAGAAGCCACTGCACGGCACAAGAGTAGTGTCATGGAACTTGGGGGTGGGGAGGGGAAATGGCCTGAAGGTTTAATGTGGCCACATAAATCGTGCCCGAGATGGTCGGGCTACCACCTAAATGGTGCTGTGGTACCGGAGCGTGCCGGATCTGTATCCGGCAAAGGACCATCACATCGATAACACTCCCCAAAGCCTTCGGGGAACAACAACAACAACAGTAGTGTCATTACGGCCAAAACTCTTATCGCATTTACCACAAAAGTCATCCATTTTAAAAGAGCAACAAAACTCGAAATAAAAACAAATTGTTCTTGCACTAGTTGTTGTTACAATGCAATTCAATTTTTAAATGCACTAGTTATTGTTGTTGCAACGCAATTTAATTTTAGATTCACGATTATCTATTTTACAAGAAATCCGCCAGAGAGCAAAATACGTCCATTAACTTCCGATCAATAGAAAAGATATAAACATATATTTAGCAATTCTCACAATTGTTTGACACTTTAGTTCAATTAATTAAATTTTCAAATAGACGAGCAAAGAAACTAATAAAAAAACTTCTTATCAACAGAAGCGACACGAACTTCTTTCAGGATCAGCGAATATTCTTCTTGTTGTTGTAGCGATGAGGACACTCCCCGAAGGCCTTAGGGAGTTTTATCGATTTTGATGGTCCTTTCGCGGATGACATTTAGAGAATTTAAATAATCCTGCAACGGCAATGCATCTGATGGACGTGTTATCCTTATATACATACGTATTAACATTTGCATAAAGTATTTTGAATGTTTTACACATAAACCAACGGCACTGATGAAGAAAAAAAAGTGATTAGACGAGGATGCTACCATGTAGCATATTTCATATTTTTAATTTCAACAAAACTCTATTTGACTGGTTTGGTTTTCAACCAACACATAAATGTTGAATTAAACCTATATTTTCAAGTCAATAGTCAAAACTGATAAAATTATATCCACTTCACAAGGCAACCGGATCCATGAACCGGAGCGACACGGGATTTTTCCCGTCAAAGAGCAGTCAGTGTAATCCCATTTAATTTGTTGCGCCCCTCCCACAAATTATCATCCTCCAAGCAGATCCTTGTAGCGGGGCTGCGCCATATTCTCGTGCTCTGGGAAGGTATCGAACCCAATCAGGGACCTGTACCTTATCCCGGTCCAGAGAATTGGTTTTGTTGCGTTTGGCGGAAAATAATCTTTTTAGGACAGTCACACTCTTGTGTGTGTCACGTGTAAGGCATGGTTCACCAGACGGGATGTTCTGCTCTTGACAAGGCAGGCGGTTCTATGTATCGGAGCGACTGGTGAAATTTCCCGACCAAGGGCAGTCATTTCAGTGTAACCCCATTTTTATTTACCGCTTTGACAATAGCGGTGATGAACGACCGTCACGACGGCCGTAATATTGTATGCCCTGCCGTAACGTAATAATTACGGTGAACTTCACCGTCTTCTTAGTTTCCACATAATTACTTTTACACTGCAACATTTTTGCAACATACTGCACCGCTATGTAACGGCCGCTATATAGCGGCACCGCTTCCGAGCAAACCAAGCCTTTACCCCCAGAGTGTCGACGTCTCCCCGGTTGCACTTCAGAATTCTGCAGTTAAACTGTAATGGATTAACTGGGAAGTCACAGAGATAGTTGATTCTATGAGGCGGCATAAGATCAGCTTACTGCGATCCAAGAGACCAAATTCACGGCATAATCTGCTTTGCAAATCCCCTATTGGGTTAGGGGGTCAGAATATACTCGCGGTAGTTATGCCTGTCGTATGAGGCCACCAAAATACCAGATTCAAGGGGCTGTGTAGAGCAACCATTTCAGGTCGCCATCGCAATATATATAGCTTCTCCAAACCCAATTGTCAACCTCACCTATCCGTGGCGAAGGTTTAATGTGGCCATATACATAAGTCGTTCCCGAGATGGTCGGGCTAACACCTTAAAGGTGCTGTGTTACCGGAGCGTACGGGATCTGTATCCGACAAAGGACCACCACATCGATAACACTCCCCAAAGCCTTCTGGGAGTAACCTTATCGCTACAACAACAACAACAAGAGACCTGCCCTGGGTATAACGCCCACAGAAAAGATCACGAGAACGGAAATACTTTATTTATTTATTTAGATGGAGGCGGTCTCGCGTTTATCACCCACCACTCAGTGCAATATAATTTATTTGTCCCGACTCCGGCAGGGACAGTATCCTGGAACATCAAGGCATATCTGTCCGGTCAGGCGATGTAAATTTAGAGACTATAAACATGTACATCCATCCTGTCACCTCTTGCCCCAGTGAATACTGCCCTGACATCGGCGCACGACTCAGTGGCGATAATCGCATTATCATAGGCGATTTCAATGCCCAATAAAATCTATGGCGTTCCAACCTACAGGCGGACAAAAGGGGTGAGATGTTGGCGGACCAAATAGAAGAAACGATTTTCTGCACGATAAAGGGAGACGCCCCCCACTCATACGGTAGGAAGCTGTCACAATTCGCCACACTGCTACAACAACAGCAACAATTATACAAATCATTGTAACTTCAGCACCAGGAATTTTTTCTTGAAAAAGACGTAAATGGACAGGTACGATGTGTTTGGAGATCCTAGCATCAGCACCAATGCTTAGTCAACCGCTCAGGTCAGGGGAGTCAAGATTTTCTAGAGACGCAAATTATTTAGAATAATCATATTCGTATATGGTGGAAGATGAATACATGATAACAATTGAGACCTCGTACCTCAATATTGTGGATATCGCGTTCTCTGCTGATATAGAACAAAAAACAATACTCTATTGTCTGTATTCGTCATTATATGGCGCTTGATCACCTAGGAGAGACGTCATCTATCAATGCTTTATGGAAATGGACACCAATTGGGAATTCAAATTATCATTTTTCCTAACACTTAAATTGTGAAATATTTCATTTTCTCCACGTTGAGTAATGTTCGGTTGTGAGCATGTTCACATATTGAAATCTTATAACGCTATTTCGCAATGAACCTCAAGCTGCATGTAAGCCTCATATTATGCTTAACCCATCTTGAACTACTCACATGCTCACAGACGTTCATATAAAGGATATGGAACCTAAACAAATATATCACCTGATACGTTTTAAAACGTCTAATCAGTGCTATATACCGTCGTATAAATGAGCCAGATTCTAATTATCATTTAATGGTATGTATAGAAGGCGCGTTCAGAGTCTCTTATATATAGTTTGTATATATGTACACCCAGCAAAGAGAAATAAAACAAATCGACACCTCGAGTAAATAGTAGCCACTGTTGCATCAGTCAACGTCTCAGTCAAGCATGCGGCAGCTGCGCTAATGTCAATACAAAAAAAAACGAGACAAAACTAGTACATATGCGAGCGAGAGAGACAAAAGCCTGGACAATGAGGGTATTGCGCTCAATACGTTCCCTATCGTAATGCCGTTCTTACGTCATTACGTTGCGATTCGCACAATAGTACAGCACGGTAGTCATGACAGCGCTTGGTATGGGAAGTTGCCTGGGTATACCAGAGACAATTTTCGCCGACATGGGCAGCTCAGTTGCAATCTTCCTATTGCGTATGCGATTTTTGGTCTATGTATGGGGTAGCAATGTTTTACTTTCGCACATATTGAAAAATTCTGTTGTATCTATTGATTTCGCAATTTAAATTGGCTTAAGAAATTTTTGATAAATCATTTGGCGCATATTATTATTGGCTGCATTTTTAAGATAATCGCATATAAGTAGGCATGTTTTCCGGCGTCAGTACATCGAGCATGCTTTTTCTATGCTTTAGTTTCTACTTTACACTGTAGGGAATTGGAAGCGTTTTATATAGTTTTAAAGCATCTTTCCGACTGCACCACAAACTCATAATCGCGCCACAGCACCAACTGAGGGTTTACCTTTTAATTCTTTGCTACCTACTCTTCCTCTTCTACAAAGGCAAAACGGGAACACAATTTCAAATTAGTACTTTTTATGCACAATTATTTGCTTGCAAATTACCATTTAAACAAAAATTTAAATTGCAATTTCAAGAAACTTACTTTTAAACTTTAGCCATATAATTCAAAGATTTTTTTTATGTTACTTATGGCAGGGTGTATATTTTTCGCGACTTAATTAAAAGACGAAGTAAACGAGTGTTGGCCACTGAAGCTTTTACATGACCAGCATGAGCCACAACATGCGTTAAAACAAATTAATTGGGCAACTGTGAAGTTTTTTTTTTTTTTCAACCACTATAATTCCGCTCGCTTAAAAGTTATTGAAATTAAATTTTTCAAAAACTTTTCACTTTTAAACACGCACTCCACGTATGGTAGACACCGCATACAAACGTTTTCATATCGTACCCCGCAAAACAATGGCCGCCGCAATAACCAAATTTCTTATTCTGTGCTTTTTCAAGTAATTTTTGTTCACAGTGAAATATACTTTTTATTTGTCTGCACTGCACAACCGAATTCGACCGAGTACAGCCTACTCTAAAACCAAGGAGGATAGATAGCCACTACTTTAAAACGCAAAGAAAAAATCTTATCAATATATCTGCCTCTGTCACTCTATGCTAGATTTAACCCATTTACTCTTTATCGGAACATAATGCGCAAACTCGTTATCCGAAAAGGTGCTGCTCGCACAGCTGGCACAACTATGGCGGCTTTTTCTTTCTTTCATGTTGGATAAATTACAATGGAGTTGCCATACATTTTCATGTGCTTTAATGCAGAGATAATTTAACATAATTGTTCACATTTAATATTTAAAAAGAGCACTCTTTCAATACAAAATAAATTTATTTAGTTTTCTGGCACAAACCTATGCGCTTTGAAGTGTTTATACAACCACTGTGAGCTACGCGTTCGCATTCCTCATCGTTTACTAGCCATGTGGCATCACTTGGTTTGTCGGTGAAATAACACGCACTAGACAATTTTAAGCTTGCACCAATATGTGAACATAGAAAACATTTACGCTTTCTCTGCATTTACTTGTCCATTATCTATGGTGCACTATGAACTTGTCAAAATAGCTTACATTAAATTATAAATTCACGCAATAGATTTTTCGAAGTAATATATTTGCACCATAGAGATTGTATTGATCACTCCGTAATACACACGAGTTACGTTGCCCTTTTGCAAAGCACTGCTTTATCTGCGTTTCAGGGTTGCACCTGAGTACATATTTTTTTGTTTATGAAATGAGTTGAATTTTGAAAACAATTTTTATGATTTTGAGAATTGTGAAAATTGGTTTTGAAAATACATCTTTTGACGCTATCAATTATTTTATCGTTTAATTGTGAAAGATTTGAAGGTATAATCTGCAATTTCTTTAGTTTCCGAAAAAACTGCTTTGTCAATACGCGATTTGGGACTACCCTTCATCTGCAACCAGTTCTTCCTAATGGAGAAAATAAATAAAAATAATGTTCGTAAAATATACTCCTCAGATTTACATTTCATTGATTCCATGCAACTCGCCTTCCAGTTGTCCTCGTACCGTACCCTGAGAAGTGTTCATGCACCATCCACGCAATGCAAGAGCCTTCGCTTGCTTCTCCGTGTGCTATTGTGATAAAAAATCTTCTTACATCAACGATTTAAAATGCATGTCTAGTTTCACTTACTTTTCTGAAAAATACACCTGATCATGGAGTTTGTTTTCGTAAAATTAGTTTTAGTCATTAAATGATCAAGAATATAATTGCCATAAATGCCAACTACCTTGTACTTTTCCGAAGACCTCAAAATCTAAACTGAATATTTGATTTTTGGACATTGTAGGTTCAGTAATTGAATGTGTCGTTTTTTTAATTAACTCAACGGAATTAGTGAAATAAACTGTCGTATAAATAAAAAAAAATGTGAAAACTATTCCGATGAAAGCAGGAATTTTATAAGCTGCCATACCAACAAAGTGTTTCTAAGCAAATTCCAAAAAAAAAAGTCAGCTGCCAAAACAAATCATTACAGCTGATAGGGTTCCAGTACGAGTTAATTGCTTGACTGAAACTTGACATAGCCATAACGCCTTAAAATCACAGCTGTACTTGCCGTAACCATGTGCACATTAAAAGCATTGGTCGATTTCCCAATCAATTTCTGGAAATTGTATAATGTGGACGAGCGTGCATCGGTGATAAAACTCGTCCATAAATTTGGGAAGAGGAGTAATAATAACAAACCTAGAGTTAGAGATATCAACATATAAATCTTTACGATGTAATTCACATAGCAGACATACAGGGGGTGTTTTAGTATATGTAAATGACTCAATAGAGTATAAAATATTTTACAATAATACTATTAACAAAAATATTTGGTGTATAATAATAAAAATCAAAAACGTCTTTCCCCAGTATCAAATATGATTGATTTATCATACGCCTAGTACGAGTGATGCTGACTTTATTTCATATCTAAACGAAATTCTAAACAACAACTGTCTCACACATGACAAAGTCGTCTTCATTGGGGATTACAACATAAATCTTAACAGAAGCACGACATATAGCAAGCAGTTAGTTGACCTATTTAGGTCTTTTGCTATGGAACAAAAAATGGATTTTTACACCCGAAAGACCGATAATACCGAAACAATGATTGATCTGCTCTTTACGAACAGTGAATCCATTTCATGCGAAAAATTGGAAAGGCATCAGATTTCTTATCACGAAACCATACAGTTCAAAATCAAGTTAGACAGAGAATTTCAAATGAGAGCTAAAAGAACCATAACTTCTTGGGAATATTATGCATGTGATAGTCTTGTCAATCTATTACGACAGGTTAACTACTCTGGCTTTGAGAATCTCAGTGTCGAAAACAAGGTCTCATTCCTAAACAATACATTATCGAATGCAATGACTACATTAACATACTCAAAAGAAATCTTTGTGAAACTTATGAACAAGTGGTACGACTCTGAACTAGCGAATCTGCAAAAATATAAATTCAATCTATACAAAATAGCTCAAAGAACAGATGAATGGCACGAATACCCTTACAAAGCGTAGGTATAAAGATTAAAAAGGCCAAGTATATGGAACAAAGAATCATACATAATACCCGTGTTTTTTTTTTTTACACGCGTATACGTCGTTTGCGCGTGAAAAAAAACGCCTATCCTCGCTTAGATAATGCTTAGGAGACCCATCTAGCGGCAAGTAGCTACAGCACAGGGTGTACCGAAAATCGGAGACACAACCCTCTGTTGTATTTCTGTGTATAACATATAGCTGAGTCAGTTGTGATAAATAGTGGTCGCGCATAGAATACATCGAATAAGTGCAGAGGGTGAAACATGGACACATATTTCAGTTACATCTGAGTATAATGCGTATTGAAATTTTGTAGTACTAATTTTATGCTTAGCAATTTCAGAGGTGTATTTAAAGTTTGTCGCTTAGCAGTCCATATAAAGTTTAAACGTAAACGTATATAGACTTGAAAAAAAACAGCTAATGTTGGGGATAGTAAGGCAATGTGGAAGCATTTGAAGAAAAGCATATGTATGTCCAAAGAAAATAATGGAATCAACCAACAATATACTCAGGAGAATAAAATAGCCCAGTCCCTCAATAACTACTTCATTGACAGTATAGTCGAAATCAGCTCGAATATTCCAGTTAATAACAATAACGTAGCATTTTGAAAGTAGCACTCTTACTTTCAAATTTCAGAAGGTATCTGCAAGCGATATACTAGAAATAGTAAGTAAATTCAAAAATAAAATAGGAGGGAAAAACGTATAACTGAAGGAGTTGTTGTTGTTGTTGTTGTTGTTGTAGCAATGCTTCGCCCCACCTAACAGCCGCGACCGATCACAAATTGTCATCAATATCCTCTAACGGGAGTCCAAGGAAACTTGGCGTTTCAACAGGGGTTGACCATAAGGAAAGGGGTGTTAGAGGCGTTGGTTTCACATTACAATTAAAGAGATGGTTGGTGTCATGTGGGAACACATTGCAAGCAGGGCATACATTTTGTATGTCGTGGTTGATTCTGGATAGGTAAGAGTTTAACCTGTTACAGTATCCAGAACGAAGTTGAGCAAGAGTGACACGCGTTTCCTGGGGAGTATGCGTTCCTCTTCCGCGAGTTTTGGATACTTTTCTTTAAGTACTGGATTCACCGGGCAATTCCCGACATAAAGGTCCGACGCCTGTTTATGGAGTTCACCAAGGACCTGCTTGTGTTTTTCGCTTCATACGGCTGGGTTCTCAGGTGCCGTATTTCCTCAAAATGCTTACGGAGATGACTCCTTAAGCCCCTAGGTGGTGCTGGTTCATCAATCAGATGTCTGTTGGGATGCTCAGGTTTCTGGGTATTCAATAGGAACTGTCTGGTCAGCATCTCATACTGACAGACTGAAGGAGTCATAAGGGACTCTATAACATACACGGCATACTTTTATACTCAAATTCTAAATGAAATTCTAGACAAAGGGGTAGTTCCGAACCAATGGGAAACTTCAATTGTGGTACCAATCGAGAAAGTCAAGAATACTATAAGAGCTGATGAAAAGATACTGGAAACTGTAGTTAAAAACCAGCTAGTGAAGTACCTAGATGATAATAAAGTTATTATACCGCTACAATCAGGTTTTCGGAAAAAACATTCTTGTGAAAGTGCCTTGAACCTTGTTTTAGCTAACTGAAAGAAGATCGGAGCAGAAATAAACATATAATAGATGTATTCCTAGACTTAAAACGTGCTTTTGAGACTATTGATCAAAATTTATTGCTAAAAAACTTTATAGCATAGGTGTTACTGAAACGGAGCTAAAATGGTTCCAAGACTTTATCATGAAGAGAAGTCAAAGAACTGTAATTCGATCATCCCTGTCAGAAAAAAGAGAGGTGCCTGTTGGACTTCCGCAAGGGTCTGTCCTGGCACCTATATTGTAATGTCTATATTAATGATATAACCAATTCTCTGAAGTACTGTGATATTAAACTTTTTGCTGACGATACATTGTTGATGCTTAGTGGAGATAATATCACTGAAATGTATAAAATTACAAGAAGACTTAAATAGAGTATGTGATTGGTTATGCTCGAATAGATTGAGACTCAATATAAGCAAAACAAAATTTATGGTTGCATCAAGAAGGAATTTTCAAAACAATGAGTTACCACTTCTAAATATAAACATCGAAGCAGGGCATGATACAAATATTACAAGGTAAAACCGGTGAGAGGAAAATTACATTAAAAAGATTTTAAAATTCTCACTGCGATCTCATAATTTTTAGTTAATTTTTTTTTATGAATACAAATACAAAATTTTGTTTTATTTTATTTCGTTTTATTCCAATAAACGTTTTCATATGAAATTTTAAGTTTTTAATGCAGAACAGAATTGCAAATTACTACCATAACGGCCATGCTCGAAAAGAAACATAAGTAATTAACGTTGTGGAAGGGTAGCAAGAGAATAAACATATTGCAACGAATTTAGTGAAACTCTGCTTATTTTTCACCTTCTACCAACGATCGTATCGCTAATTGTTAAATAAATAACTCCAATATTCAATTATGCAAAATGGTCTTTATTAGACTACTTTGAAAGTACAATAACACTTATATTTCGCAACCAATAGCGTGCTTAAATCAAACTGATTCTGCTTACTCAGCTTTCGCTCCTTTTATATTCTCTGCTACCTCGTTCGCATACTTCTAGGCGTTTCTTCCTCTAGAATTTACTACTTAGTTACCAGATACATATATGCATGTGAGTTTGTAGTTTATAGTCTCTCGCATAGCCATATGTGTGTGTATATGTGAGAACTACTTCGCTGATGATTGCATACTTTTGTGAGTATCTCTCCGCTGCTTGTATGTACATATGTGTGCACATAATGATTGATTTGTTATGTACATACTATTTACTGCTTAGTATCGGCTTAGAGATGATAGTATCCCTTGGTGTTGCTAATATTCGTCACAAAATAAAGCAATTGGCTACGCAATCTTGTGTTACGATTCGCCAATATGGGCTCTTGATCATGAAAACACCTACCCACATAGCGGGTCGTTAGTGTATTATGTTGAGCCGCGTAATAATAGGCTGGGATAACAGTTCCTACTAAATTGTTCTAAGCCAAAGCAACCCAGCAGAACTGCTTGATGCAGCCTCGCCTCCAAAAAGATAGGCGGGCATCCCCGTAACCACTATCAGCTCCAGTTATTTGTAACACTGCCATATGATACAGGGAGATGAGGACGATTCGAAACAACATGGACCAGCTCAACGCAGCTTTCGAGTCTGCTCAACAATCAATGAATTTTAACAGGAACGCGATTAGAACGGAACCTAACCCACTCCCAGCGGTTGTAACCCCAACGAACCCTGCTCCGAGCAGCATAGTAGTAAAACCCCAGGAGTGGAAAATATCGTTCCATGGTACTGGGAGCGTCGCTGATTTTCTGTTTAAGCTAAACACCCTGTGTGAGCGTACAAAATGCTCTGACGACCAAATAATGGCTAGTTTCCACCTATTCCTTTCTGGGCGGGCCGAAGAGTGGTACTGGTTGTTTACGAAACAAAACCCAAACGCGACTTATGCATTTTTGTGCTATTCACTAAAAAGAGAATTCGGTACTCTGAAAAGTAACCACGAGATCATGATGGAGATCTCCATGCGTAAGCAGAAGCTAAGTGAGTGCTATGACGTATTCCACACGGACATAGTCTCCTTAAATGCGCGTCTAAGAGAACCAATGTCAGAGGTTTTACTGATTGACATCATAAAAAGGAACGTCAACAATAGCCTTAAGCTGATGCTTTTCAACGCGGAAGTGAGAAAATTTTTCATGATCTACGCGATGTAGCACGCAGAGGAGAACAAGTGCTGAAGGAAAGCAAGTTATTGGGAACTACTTACCCGGGATGTCACGTGAACGAGGCCCGCACGATAACCCCGGGCTTGTGGATGGAAGGCGAGGACTGCGAAGCTGATCCGCAGATAGAGGCGTTGGAGTATCGACGCAACAGGAAACCGGACTATTCGGGAATTCAGTGTTGGAATTGTCAGTCTATGGGGCATTCGTATTGTAACGAATTTACTAGCAAATCCTCTTTTTTGCTCTTCTTCTGCTAAGTTTGAATCACTAAACTGTTGAATAATAATCCAATATTGAATAATGGAAAAATGGCCTTTATTAAAGTACTTCACAATTACATTCAAACTGTGCAACGAATAGCTTGCTTAATAACCAAACTGATTGATAGCACAAATGAAACTCTACTATCCAAAATAATACTGCTATTGCTCGCTAGATAGCGTCTGAATCGAAACTGCTTGACAACTCAAATCAAACTGCATTACTTCTTACTCGCTTGCGCCGCTTTTATAGTTTACGCTGCATACATCTAGGCTCTTCTATTTCCAGAACTTACCAACTATTTCGTGTGTTTATATTTCTCATATAGTTTCTACTTGTTTACAATTGTCTACTTTTCAGCGTCTCTCAGATGTATTGTGATTTTGTAGTTTACAGTCTCTTGCACACACATAGGCGTATAAGTAAATGCATCTGTGTGTGACATCTCTCGGTTCCTTATATATGTGTATACATGATTTGATTATTGACGTAAATACCTTAGCATCGCCTTAGTGATGGTATAGCTTAGTGATGCTAATATCCGTGACAGTATATTTACTGTGAGGAACCCATTAGGAATCCGTTTTGTTTTAAATGTGGGCATAGGGGAGGATTTACTCCAATATGCCCCGAGGGATCATCGTAGGAAGGGAAACCAGTACCCGAGTGAGAAGACGGGGAACCTCATTCGGTGTCATATCCCCCATACCAGCCAGTACTCGAGGCGTCGTCCCGTGCGCTGAACCGGAGGGTGGGTCTCTCGCAGGTACAGGGTTGCATGGAGGTGGTGAGCTTCCGAGGAGTAGTGGCACCCTGGCGGAGGAGCACCCAAAGGTAATAGTAACTTCGACCGACTAGAATTCTGCAACGCCAGCATAGGGATGCCGCTTGCCAGACGCATTTTCCATTTAATCTAGAAGAAAGGGAACGGGGAATATTTAGAATAAGGTGCCACGATTTTTCAACTTTTCTTTTTTTCGAGGGGTGGCGGGGGTCCTAAAAATCACAAAATTATCATCCGCAACTCTAGGAAACTCTTAGTTTATGAAATATAAGCCTTTTAATTCCCAAATTTAGTAAAATTTCAACTTAAGTCCTGCACTTAAAATTCGGGTCGCACATGTCGATAGCGATATCAAAAGACGCGTATTTGCGTCAAGATTCAGAATCCGAAAGTAAAAACTGCATTTTTTATCTCATTTAAAAGTTATTCGCGGAAAACCCGCCGGTACTATTGTCGCTTTTTTCGTTGTTGCAATTAAACAAACGAAAACAAATGAAGGTGGTGAATAGTGTTGCCAGCTCCGCAACAATATCTTTTTAACTTGGTAGAAGATTATAAGGTGGTGACACGTCGACATAAATGCAAACAAACATACACTATCAATACATTTCATTTCATTTCATTTTCATGTAATTCTCTGAATAATTTGAAATTAATGTATTTAATTGGAACAAGTGGAGAATACATACATTTGTCAAAAAAAAAAATAAAAAATTGGACTTTATAGAGATTTTTATGCTGATTCCAACGGTAATTCTGCGTAGAACACCTTTCTGCATAGGCGGCCTTCGGCCGCGCTTATAAAAAATAACCCTGGGCTACGCCATGCTAAGTCCGGGTGTGTGGTATAACCGTGGCTACCGCCACGGTGATGTCCTTCTGCGTACTACACCCTTCTGCGCAGCACCGCAAATAATATTAGACTACAATTATTAAGTGTTTTACAAAAACAAAATACATTAATAGTGTATGTTTGCATTTATGTCGACGTGCCACCACCTTATAATGTTCTACAAGGATAAAAAGATGTTGTTGCAACACTATTCACCACAGTCATTAGTTTAATTGCAACAACGAAAAAAGGGACAATAGTACCGACGGGTTTTCCGCGAATAACTTTTAAACGAGATAAAAAAATGCGACCCGACTTTTAAGTGCAGGACTGAAGTTGAAATTTTACTAAATTTGGAAATTAAAAAGCTTATATTTCATAAACTAAGAGTTTCCTAGAGTTGCGGATGATAATTTTGTGATTTTTAGGACCCCCTCTACCCCTACAAATCAGCAAAAGTTTGAAAATCGTGGCACCTTATATAAAATCCAACCCAAGGGAACATAGGTACGAGCGAGTAAGACATGCGATTTTTGAAAATCAACCGGTATCAGAAAATATTTTGAGGTGCAGGGAAAGATATCACCGGAGAGTACAGGAGCGTAGATTGCTGCAAACCACCACGTTAATGCTTACGGAGGATGAAAGGCCTCTCGTTAAGACAGAAATCAAAGACAGTTTTATTGTGGGGTTGTTGGACTCGGGAGCCAACGTCTCCATCTTGGGGAAGAATTGTGAAGAATTCCGAAAAGATAAAGGCTTCGATTATCATCCCCTACATGCGTTCATATATACCGCGGGTGACAACAAGCAAAAAATCTTAGGCTCGATATCTTTGCCGGTCAACTTTAAAAATACCACTAAGGTTATTCGTTTTTACCTTGTTCCCTCGCTTCTCCGAGAAGCTTGATTTTTGGAGAGGATTTGCGTTAGCCACCGTGGTGTGATGGTAGCGTGCTCCGCCTACCACACCGTATGCCCTGGGTTCGCACCCCGGGCAAAGCAACATCAAAATTTTATAAATAAGATTTTTAAATTAGAAGAAAATTTTTCTAAGCGGGGTCGCCCCTCGGCAGTGTTTGGCAGCGCTCCGGGTGTATTTCTGCCATGAAAAGCTCTCAGTGAAAACCTATCTGCCTTGCAGATGCCGTTCGGAGTCGGCTTAAAACATGTAGGTCCCGTCCGGCCAATTTGTAGGGAAAATCAAGAGGAGCACGATGCAAATTGGAAGAGAAGCTCGGCCTTAGATCTCTTCGGAGGTTATCGCGCCTTACATTTATTTATTTTTTTATTTGCGTTAGGCCCCGAAATATTCCCAAGTGTAGAGTGCCTAGAGGTTAGCAATGGAAAGGACGAAGAACTTAATCTCCATGATTTGTCAGCAACCCGGAGAAGAGATTTACAGAAGGTCATGGAGGCGTTTCCTTCATTTGAAAAGTTAGGTCTGGGGCAAACGAAGTTACTGGAGCATCACATTGATACTGGTGATGCAGCTCGTATAAAAAGCAAACATTGCCTCTTTCGCCACCGAGGCAAGCCGAAGCTACTCGAATTGGGAGTTATAAAGGAATCAAACTCTCCGTGGTGTAGTCCTGTGGTACTGTTCCGGAAGCCAGGTAAAGTTAGGTTATGCATAGATTCCAGAAATGTCAACGCGGTAACTAAGAAAGACTCATACCCGCTGCCTCACATTAACGGCTTATTGAGCAGACTGAAGGATACGCACTTTGTTAGTGGCATTGATCTGAAAGACGCGTTATTTCAGATGAAATTGACGGAGTCCTCCAAGGAAAAACAACAATCGCGGTTCCGGGGAGGCCTCTGTACCACTTCAAAGTAATGCCTTCTGGTCTGTGCAATGGACCGCATACTATGAATAGACTGATGGACAAGGCAATCCCTTCGCGTCTGCGGGAGAATGTCTTCGTCTACCTGGACGACCTGATGGTATGCAGTACGAACTTTGAGGACCACCTGAAGTCGCAAGATGTTTGACCGTCGCAGGTCTGACCATAAACGTAAAGAAAAGCAAATTTTGTCAGAAGGAAATTCGATATTTAGGGTACTTGATGCGTAGCGGGTGCTTGAAATTGGATCCAGGGAAAATATAATCGATGCAAAACTTTCCGATCCCTAAATCCGCTCGGCAGGTGCGTAGGTTTGTGGGCATGGCAAATTGGTACAGGGCATTTATTACCAATTTTGCTGACTTGCAGGTCCCTTGACCGACTGCCTTCGTAAGTCATCAGGCCCTTTCAAACTTACCGCTGAAGCTATAGAGGCCTTCGAAAAACTTAAAGTAGCCTTGAGTTCTGCTCCGGTCTTGGCCCAACCCGATTTTTTCCAAAGAGTTTGTAATCCAATGCGACGCTTCCAGAATAGGTGTTGGCGGGGTGTTGTTCCAGGTCGATGATGAGGGCGCTGAGCATCCAATCGCGTTCGTTTCAAAAAAGCTGAATAATGCTCAACGCAATTATACAGTAACCGAGCTGGAATGTCTCGCCGCCATAGTCAGCGTGAAGCGTTTCCGACCCTATATTGGAGGATTTCCGTTTCGGATTATCACGGACCACTCCAGTCTCAAGTGTTTGATGACGCAAAAGGACTTGAGCGGGACGTTGGCGAGGTAGTCGCTTCTGCTGCAAAGATACGACTTTAGAATGCAACATCGCAAAGGCACCCATAATGTAGTACCCGATGCGCTTTCGCGGTTTGATGCCGACGAGTTGACTTTCACTACCACACCCGGGGAAATAGATTTAGTCTCCCCTGAATTTAACAGTAACGAATACCTAGATTTGATCAGGACCGTCACTGATAACGAGGAGTCGCTTCCGGACTTACGAGTGGTGGATGGTGTCATTTTCAAGAGGGTTAAATTTCGGAAGGGGTGGAAGGTGAAGAAGACTCACTATGGCGTTTGTGGTTGCCGAAGGGGCTGACGGAGGAAGCCGTGAGATTGGCACATGACGCCAACCAGAGTTACCATGGTGGGTGGCAGAAAACCCTGGAACGCGTTAGGCAAAAATACTTCTGGCCACAGCAGGCTAAGGACGTAAGGGACTACGTCCAGCGGTGTGACACCTGCAAAGCGGTAAAATCCACGAACCAGCAGTCAAGACCACCTATAGGGAATACCTTTGCATCCTAAAGGCCAATTCAGGGGTTATATTGCGATTTTCTGGGGCCTTATGCGCGATCCAAACGGCGAAATCAATTTCTTTTCATAGTTCTGGACCATTTTGCAAAGTATGTTTGGCTAAAGCCCATGCAGAGAGCCACAGCAGTTAATGTTATACATTACTTCCCTTCAGAAATTAGTCCAGCTGTAGGGGTCCCTGAGTTTATTCACAGTGACAATGGTAAACAGTTTATCTCGAAGGAAATGAAACAATTTTTAGAAAATTACGGGGTGACGCACGTGAGGACGGGGTTATATTCTCCTCAAGCGAACGCCTCAGAACGAGTTAATAGAGAAATTGTTTCCAAAATAAGAATTTTTCTGAAGGATAAACCCGACCATACTTATTGGTATAAGCATATGCCAGAGATTTTATCAGTTTGGAGAAGCGATTTTCATACGGCGATTCAGTGCACTCCATACTTTGCATTATATGGTCAAAACATGGTTCAACATGCCTCAGGGTACAATATTTTAGAGAAACTCGACAGCCTTAGAGAAGACCAGGTTATCATAGCAAATAGAGCCGACAAGTTGACTAATATTCGCGAGCAAATCCGTAGAAATTTAGATCAGGCAAAGGATAGGGGAATAAACACCTATAACAAGCGCTCTAGGCAAGTCAACTACAAGGAAGGTCAGGAAGTCTTCCGGAAAAACTTTGCTTTCAGTAACTTCAAACAGGGCATTAACGCCAAATTCCTGCCAAAATATCTTAAATGTCGAGTGCTCCGAAAAATAGGCAATGCATTGTATGATCTCGAGGACCTAAACGGGAAATTGATAGGTCGCTTCCATGCTTCGGATATTCGCCCACAATAAACAAGAACGTTTTTTTTTACAAATTGATTTTTTTTTAAACCTACAAATTTGATTTTTTTTTACCCTGTCTGGGCGTTTTGGCGGTCGGGGACATCTCACCCGGTACTCTCCCTGAGCAACGACTTCATAGGGCGTTCACACGCGTTCTCACCGAGAACCGTGAACAACCTGGCAGTCCAAACTCGGTTTGGACTAGCCTTACGCAGTTTTGACGAGTTCTCCTTTATCAAAATGTCTACACACATATATTTTTGCCTTTCTGTGGGGGCGATAACCACTAGAACCATACGGAGTTTTGACGAGTTCTCCATAACAAATATCTAATTGCCGCAAAGCCTTTTAAACTAAAAAGCAAAATTACGTTTGTTGCCCGGCTAGCTTCGCTGTAGATAAGATAAGAGTATCAAAGTCTTATCTTAGGGGTGAGTCGTGCCCACGTTAACTGACCTCGGAGGTTCCTGGAAGTGGCTTCCCACAGGAGAACCGGTTTCCTGTTCGCCTCATCGTCAGGTCTTGAAAGCTAAGCAGGGCCCGTATTACGTGTTACGATCAGTGACTGAAACCCATTTCGAACCAATCGATAACTATCCAATTGTCAAACTATTTCTGAAAATTATAATACATTATGGATCTTACCAGTACTATTTGCCGCTACTTCACATATGCCATTAATCTGATCCGCCATTTCAGAGCTATTGTGATTTAAATAATGAGTTTCGATCACAGATCGTAACACGTAATACGGGCCCAGGTTTGTTATGGTCCACTTGGGAGATTCACCCTTGGAACGTACTAGTTGGCTAGTGATAGGTGAAAAGGGTCAGGATTCACCTCACTCATGTCTGCCTGGGGTGGTTAAAACGATTTTTTTATACTAGTGGCATGGCCAAAAATTCCAATGACATTGACGATTTTTCAATATCACATGGCTCACTTGTGTAGGTGGCTCATCTCATCAGCTGACTTGGGTTGCTGCCATTGTGCTGGCATAGAGATTGTCAAACGGAGATGGCAAACGCAAAATGTAACCAACACATTGATGACTAAACACGGTGTGGTGGTAAATCTTCTTTTATTAGAAAATTTTCCCCATCGCATTTAAAATTACTTCTATTAACAAATCCTTCTAACAACCGCCATCATCGCGCACCAAAACAGTGCCCACCCACCAACATTGCGCACCAAAATCGCGCACGACCACCACATTGCGCGCCAAAACCGCGCACCACCACCATCATCGCGCTACAGCAAACATACCGGCCACCACCTTGAGAACACAAATACTAATCTTAGCAACAACCGGGTGAGTTCGTTCCGTAAAAGGGACAACTACAAATTCCTAAGTTAAGAATTTTCATAAAAAATTTGGTAGTTTACTTTTTTTTCTCAACCACTGCGGTTTCGTTACGCTATGTTTTCTTAACAAATTTTACTCAAGCCTTAAAAGCCAAATTAAACTTCCTTAACCCTAACGCCATAGTCGTAACCATACCCATATCCATAACCATCTCAATGTGATCGATTAATGATGCCTTAACCTAAAAATCGTGAAAATTTCATAAAAATGAAGAAAACGTTGTAGTTTAAACATATTCGACAAAAAATAAGTCTCTTAGTCATAACGTATCCAAAACAATGAAGAAAATCTTCAAAAAGTTATAAAATTCAACAAATCAAATATTTTTAGGTTATGGATATGGCTAGGGACCAAAAACCAATTGATTGGCTATGGCGTTAGCGTTATGGTATGGCACCATTAATCGATTACATTCCTTTTCATAAGGTAGGTTCGATCAGCTGATTTATTTGGTTATGGCTTTATGGTTATAAGTCACCATTAATTCGCCCTTAAAGCCGGAGTCATTGGTGCCGTATCGCTGTATCCGTATCCCTAACGTAATCAGCTGTTTATCGTTACGACGGTAAACCAAAACCCAATTGGTTGGCTACGATACGGTTACGACCTTAGCGGCATCAATAATCGATTGCATTGATTCTCATAAGATTGGTCGAATCAGCTGTTATAAGTAATGCTTAGGAGACCCATCTAGCGGCTGTGGTTAAACAACTAGGTAAAGAAACAGGGTGTACCGAAAAGCGGAGACACAACCCTCTGTTGTATTTCTGTGTATAACATATAGCTGAATCAGTCGTGATAAATAGTGGACGCGCATAGAATACATAGAATTAGTGCAGAGGGTGAAACATAGACACATATTTCAGTTACATCTGAGTATAATGCGTATAGAAATTTAGTAGTATTATACACATTGAAATCATGGAGACATACACATGGATAAAATATTAAATGGGAAAACAAGCCACCATATGGCAGTATCTGGATGACTTTAAGGCTTCACATTTATTAAAAATCTACATAAATCAACATGTTTTTACAAATTGCACTGGCTGGATGATTTAGCACATCAATTTGTCACATTAATATTTCTATAACAATTGGAGGATGGCTGAGGCCACTGGCTTGGGCATGATGGGGTACCACTTGGGAGAGAAATTAAGCAAAAACAGTAATACTGACACAAAAATATTATTCATGAGGAATTACAAATCTTATAAAAGCACATGGCAACAAGCCATATATTTAACAATTACAAGGAAAACATTTGTGCTACGGGTTTTTACTTTGCGACATGTGTTAGCTGCTAGGCACGTCTAAATGTTGCTAGTATATTACCCTTATACGTTTGTTAACCTGGCGATTTAAGAGGCAATTTAAGGGTCCTCTTGCCATCTTTGGAACTGAAAGATTCAATTCCCAAACCCAAAAAAAAAAATAAAAAAATTTAGTAGTACTAATTTTATTCGTAGCAATTTCAGAGGTGTACTTAAAGTTTGTCGCTAAGCAGTCCATATAAAGTTTAAGCGTAAACGTGTGAAAAACACAGCTAATATCACCATCAAAATAATAGCAACTACCAGCTATATAAGTAAGAATATAGACTAATATATTGTAACGAATTTAGTACAATTCCTCTTATTTGCAACCTTCTGATAACGTTCGAATCACTAAACTGTTGAATAAATAACTCCACTATTCAATAATGCAAAATGGCCTTTCTTAGACCACTTTCAACATAACACTTCTATTGCTCGCCAGATAGCGGCTTAAATCAAACTAATTGTCGTGCCTCTACTGTTGCTGGCATTTATACTCTGTGATTTCTCGTTCGCATACTTCTAGGCACTTCCATTTCTAGACGTTACTAGTTAGTTATCTGCTATAAAATTATAACTATAGATGCACGTGTATAGCTTCTCATATGGGTTTGTATATGTGAGCGATACTTGCACAAACCATTGCCTACTTTTGGGAGCATCTCAGATATATGCATGTGTTTGTGCGTTTTCTCTCCGCTGCTTATATGGACATATGGGAAGACATAATGATTCATTTGTTGATGTGCATACAAGTCACTGCTTAGTATCGGCTTAGAGATGACAGTACCCCTTAGTGTTGCTAATATTCGGCACACTGCCCTCCTAAGTCTGATCGTCTCGATCAGACAAATCTCTCGATCTAAACGCTGCCAGCCTTTCCAAATGAACCACTTTCATTTTGGTTCGTGGTTTGCCAATGGTTTGTATGCGGTACACCACATCGTTGATCTGTTTTACAACTTTGTATGGGCCTTCCCAATTACACAGCAATTTCGGCGACAAACCTTTTTTTCGTTGTGGGTTGTTAACAGCACCAAATCTCTTTCCTGAAACCCTTCCGAATTGATTGCTTTATCGTATCTGGCTTTCATCTTGTCACTCATAATCTTTGCTCGTTGCCGTACCAGATCGTGCATCTCTCTCAGCTCTTCTTCCAAGACACCAGTGGATTTCTTGACATTTCTCTCCGAATCGGCATCTATCCCATACTTCAAATCATCTGGCAGTAGAAGGTCATTGCCAAAAATTACCTTTGCGGCAGTTTGGCCCGTTGTCTCATGTACTGCCGATCGGTAAGCCATCAAGAATAATGATATGTGTGTATCACACTCCTTATGGTACTTGTCTACTACTTTCCTTAAATGCTCCTCCACTATTCTATTGAAACGTTGCACCACACCATCGGACTGAGGATGCAATGCAGGTGTCCGTGTTTTTCGAATGCCCAACTTCTTACACATTTCTTGGAACACAGCTGATTTAAAATTCCTGCCTTGGTCAGAATGTAACTCCATTGGTACACCATACCTTGCAACCCAATCGTTTGTAACCACTTCTGCTACTGTTTCCGCTTCTTGGTTTGGGATTGGGTATACCTCTGGCCATTTACTGAAATAATCCATAACCACCAGTACGTATTTGTTTCCGCGGTTGCTGGTAGGGAATGGACCTGCGACATCCATGACGATCCTTTCAAATGGTGCACCAGAAATATACTGTTTCATCTGGCCATGACTTCGTGTTTTGGGCCCTCTCGCTCTGTTGCAAACCTCGCAGTTGGCAATCCACTCGATGACCGACTGACCGCAACCAACCCAATTATCCTTGCGGATTACGGAACTTCAGAAGTCATTTCAACGTTGCGTGATCTGTCCTGACGCGAAATCGCTGTTCGTAGAGGTATTTGTGAAAATGTTTAATGCACTCTACCAATGCCAACATCTCTCTCCGTGTAACGCAGTAGTTCCTCTCTGGTTTTCCAATCGAACGGCTGTAATATGCAACTACCTTCTCCTGTCCATCGACCAGTTGTGATAAAACGCCTGCTATAGCATATCAACTCGCATCTGTATCTAGAATAAATGTTGCTCCAGGAATCGGATATGCCAACATTGGGGCAGTGCACAAACGCTCCTTCAATGTTTGGAAAGCCACTTCTTGCTCCTTCTTTCATTCAAAAGCTTTATTTTTTCTTGTAAGCTCATGGAGGCTATGGGCTACGCTGGAAAAGTTTGGCACAAATCGGCGGTAATATGTGCACAGCCCAAGGAAACTTCTCAACTCATGCAGGTTCAGTGGTCTTGGCCAAACTTTTACTTCCTCTATCTTTTCATTCGCAATACAGGTGCCTTCTGTCGTTACCTTGTGACCCAAATAATTTACTTCCTTTTTAAACAGCGAACACTTTTTGGGACTTAGTTTCAGACCAGCGCCAGCTATTCTCTGGAAAACTTCCTCTAAGTTTCATCAAAGTTCTTGCCCAATACGATGATGTCGTCCAGGTACACCAAGCAAGTTTTCCAATGTAGTCCTTTCAATACCTGATCCATGAGTCTCTCGAAAGTAGCTGGTGCATTACATAGTCCAAAGGCATTACCGTAAATTGCCAAAGACCGTCTCCGACGCTGAAGGCTGTTTTCTCTTTGTCTTCCTCCTTCACCTCCACTTGCCAGTAGCCACTTTTCAAGTCTAGTGTGGAAGCCATTTCGTACCAGAGAGCGAGTCCAGAGTGTCGTCAATTCTTGGCAATGGGTAGCTATCCTTTTTCGTAACGTCGTTCAACTTGCGGTAGTCCACGCAAAACCTCATTTTCCCATCCTTCTTCTTCACAAGTACCACAGGTGAGCTCCATGGACTAGTTGATGGTTCGATGACGCCGCTGTCGCTCATTTCTTGTCGAATTTGACTCACAACTTCCCGTCCATGCCGTGATGTCATTTGAAAGATCAGTATTACTAGATGAAACGTGTTCCTGGAGCTGTTAACAGTTAATAACTACTTCAGCCTCTTGGCATCTTCCCAAAATAGCTCCTTTGGTTAGTTTGAGTGGTGACTTGAACTCATTGAGTACTCTTACCGGAATACGTCCATCTTATTTTGTCATAGCCAGGGTTTTTCCTACAAGTTTGTTTGGTCCTAATTTGTTTGCAACCTTTGCCCAGATGGCTGCTTCTAATTTTGGTGGTATTTGCTGACTCTCTTCCACCAGCATTCGTTTACTGCTGTAGCCGAAATTAAGTGGTACATCCATGTTCTTATATCGCATCGTCTTGCTTTGCATGTCGATCTTGATGCCCTGGTCGATTAAGAAGTCCACTCACATAATGATTTCATTAACAATCTCTGCCACTATAAAATTATGTACTACCGTGACGTTCCCAATTCCGACTTCACATTCTACTTCTCCTAAAACCGTGCTGTCTTCTCCAGTGGCTGTACGCAATCTTGCTCCATGCAATGGTCTTATCTTCTTGTTGACTAAATCCGCTCGAATGATGGAATGAGATGCACCCGTATCTACAGTCAGTAAACGTTCCTTTCCATCCACATGTCCTCCGACAGTAAGATTGTTTGACCTTCTTCCAATTTGTGAGATAGAGATTATGGGGAATTCAATTGCGGGATCCAGCTGTTGCCCCTTGCGGCTGACTCGCTTTAGTTTAACAATTGAGTAGATTTGGAGATTTGCTCATCTCCTTCAGCTCTGCGTTTGCGGCCACCCACATTGTTGGAACTATTAGAACCGATGCTGCAATGACGTGCAATGTGACCTGGGTTGCCGCACTTGAAACATTTCATAACTCCAGCATTTTTCTGTGCTTCCAAAATTGTATCTACCCAGTCTGGCCTTTCCACTTCCACGCGATGAGCTTTGTACGTTGGCTTACTCAAAAGTGAGCTGTTTCCTGAGTCAGTGCATGCGATACCGTTTCAGCAAATGTTAGTTTTTGATTCGCACATGTAGCTCGCTTCGTTTCCACATCTCGTATGCCATTTATGAAGCTCTAGATTTTTACCCTTTCAGTGTATTCCACGGGTGCGTCCGCATTTGCAAGATGAGCCAATCTTTCAATATCTGAAGCAAACTCCTGCAATGTCTCATTTGCTTTTTGCTAACGGTTTTGCAACTCAATTTGGTATATCTGTTTTCTATGCTCGCTTCCATAATGTCTCTCGGCAGCGGCCATCAATGCTTCATAACTGTTCCGTTCGTACTCTGGAGTCGTCTGTAAGATTTCCGCTGCAGGCCCTTTCAATGCCACGAACAGAGCAGCAACTTTATCTTCCGCATTCCAGTTGTTCACTGCTGCGGTCTCCTCAAACTGAAGCTTAAACGCGTGGAAAGGAACAGAACCGTCAAAGGATGGAGTTTTTACCTTCGGATTAGACGTTGAAAGGCTGGGCGGTTCAATTGTAATTCCTGGATCCTATCTTTCAAAGCATCCATTTCTGCCTCTATTTTATCCTGTCGACCACTGAAGCCTTCATGAAACTGGGTTAGTTTTTGTTCCATATGCGCTTCCGGTTTAGATGATATACGGACTTCCTGCTCTTCTAGTTGTGTGGAGATCTCAGGTGATATCTGTGCTGAAATTTGTGCCGACATTTCGGAAATACGCGTCTCCTGTGCTTCAATCTTAGATGTTATGCGTGCCTCTTACGATTCCAGTTGGGATGACATTTGTCTTTCCTGGGCTTCAATCTTGGATGTTATACAGTTCTCCTGGGATTCCAAGTGTGATGACATTTGTAACGACATTTCTGAAATGCGTGCCTCCTGTGCTTCTACCTTGGATGTTACTGTCGATGTTTGTGAAGATATTGCAGCCAAAATGGTGTTCAAGTCTGTGCTTGTAACTGTCTGCGATGTTTCGTTTTTCTCTTCAATTTTTGTTGTTGTCTCCTCGCCATCAAAAGGAAAGACATAATCTTCCACGTTAATTCCCCTAATTCCATTGCATTTCGTAGTCGTGTCTGAAGTTCGAGTTTATTGCCGGTTGTATTCAGTCCACGGGTCTCCTTCTTCAGTTGCAGGATCTTCAATTCACTCCACTTTGCCATGTCCAAGTTGTATTCGGAATCTTCGAAATTTATTCAACAGTTCCACTTCTGACACCAATTGTAACGAATTTAGTGCAGTTCCTCTTATTTGCAACCTTCTGCTAACGTTCGAATCACTAAACTGTTGAATAAATAACTCCACTATTCAATAATGCAAAATGGCCCTTATTAGACTACTTTCAAAATAACACTTCTATTGCTCACCAGATATCATCTTAAATCAAACTGATTGTCGTGCCTCTACTGTTGGTGCCTTTTATACTCTGTGATTTCTCGTTCGCATACTTCTAGGCGCTTCCATTTCTAGAATTTACTAGTTAGTTATCTACTATAAAATTATAACTACAGATGCACGTGTATAGCTTCTCATATGCGTATGTATATGTGAGCGATACTTACACAAACCATTACCTACTTTTGGGAGCATCTCAGATATATGCATGTGTTTGTGCGTTTTCTCTCCGCTGCTTGTATGGACATATGGGTAGACATAATGATTCATTTGTTGATGTGCATACAAGTCACTGCTTTGTATCGGCTTAGAGATGACAGTACCCCTTAGTGTTGCTAATATTCGTCACAACTTTGCTGAACGATGTGTAAATAGTACTATTAATTTAGAGTAGGAATATATGATTACCTAATCAAATTGACTATAATTACTATTAACACCGTCAGCCCTATAAAGAAGCGATGACTTATGTAATAGACACGTAAAATTTTTTTTCAAACATCCTGATTCTAGTTTCGTTAAATAAAAACAATGAATTACATTTTAACGAACTGCTTACTTACTGTCCTTTGTCTACCTTTACTTTTAGTTCAGCATTAACAAACACAAAAAATAAAAAAAATAGTGGGTTGCACAAGGCGATTTTATTAAGAATTTCATTTACAAAGGTAGTCAGTAAACCTTTCGGTCATTTAATAATTTAGTTATACAATTTTTGTTGTTATATCAACCTACTGATTTGTAAGATCGCGGGTTCGAATCGAGCTCAAGGCCCAACAATAGCAGTTCCCGAAATGGATCTATACAACGAGCTTTGGCAGTTGTCTAAATTTTTTCTTTCTTCTATTCTAATTTAAAAAAAAAAATAAATTTTTTTTTCAATTAAGAAATAATAGATAATAATGATAAAAAATTATTGTTAGGCCTTGGGCTCGATTCGAACCCGCAATTTAGTTATACTTTTAAAGCTCCTAACGAAACAAAAGAAAAAGAAGGAAAATAAAACAAAGTTTGTAAATTGAATTTGTCTTAGTATATAGGCCAAATGTATACGTATATATATACACATATTTACTTATTATCCATAATCAGGGTCATAGAGAGAAAATCCGGGCCCGGGACTAAACAATTTACGGGCCCTCTATAAAAAATCCACTAATACGTTTGATTACCTTGAATTAATGACGTCTTATTCATGAATCATTATTGATGGATTACATGAAAAAAATTTTTTGCCACATCAACTAAATGATTTTTAGACTAAGAGCTGACAATAAAATTATCACAGAATATTTACTATTTATACTATTTTATTGTAACTTGAAATAAAAGTCTCTTTTAACAGCAACATATTGTTTCAAATAATCTTTTCTAGTTATTTGGTAACATTTTAATACATTTCTGATAAATTTAATGATGATTATACATTTTAATTATTCAATATAGAAAGTTCGGATATCAAAGAGTGGCTTTACTTGATTTTTTTCGTTGCAAAATTTTTATAATAATATCAAAATTTAACTCTCTTGCCAAAACGGATTTAACACAAAACGTGGCAAGTCCTAAAACTCGCTCTTTAGATGAACACGATCTATGAAAGTCTTTCATTCTTGAAAGGACGCTGAAGGAACGTTCTGCACTAGCTACAGTGACAGGTATAGTGCAAAAGACACGTAAAGCAACACTAATGTGGTGGAAAATTGTATACAGATTTTGAACATATGTAGATGGCATTAACAATTCCTGGCCGCCGCCGTGGTTGGATGGTAGCGTGCTCCGCCTACCACACCGTATGCCCTGGGTTCACACCCCGGGCAAAGCAACATCAAAATTTTAGAAATAAGATTTTTCAACTAGAAGAAAATTTTTCTAAGCGGGGTCGCCCCTCGGCAGTGTTTGGCAAGCGCTCCGGGTGTATTTCTGCCATGAAAAGCTCTCAGTGAAAACTCATCTGCCTTGCAGATGCCGTTCGGAGTCGGCATAAAACATGTAGGTCCCGTCCGGCCAATTTGTAGGGAAAATCAAGAGGAGCACGCCGCAAATTGAAAGAGAAGCTCGACCTAAAATCTCTTCGGATGTTATCGCGCCTTACTGTCATCCAATGGTGACAGACCTTTATCAAAATTTGCTTCGTAAATATGTTTCAAGTGAATTCTTTCGTATTTTAAGCTTTGTCCGACTTGTATTTTTCGACAAATTTTGCTGCGCTCGCCCGAACCGTAGTTTCATACATGTCTTCAAATTGCCACAAAAAGGAAAACGTCTCGCTCAAATTTTTCATAGCTGCAAATCGTTCAGTAATGCCAGTGATTACCGAAGCAACGATCACCAGGAATGTATTGTTTTTAAAATCAGACTCTGAATCACCCGTAATCATCTCATTTAAATTATCTTCAGAACGTCTTTTGGGCTTCCTCTTTCGAATGTCCGAAACTTTGGCGAGATGTTCAATTGAATAGCAACTGTTTTGCATTCGTTTAAAATTGTTTCCCATTGGTTCCTGATCAACTTCAAGAAGCTAATAAGGCATCTAGATATTGGACCTCAACATCTATGGTGGCGTCTCTAGCTTGGAGGACCACGTTGCTTTCATTAATGGTAGTCAGTATTTTGAACCAAATTGAGGACAGCATCTCCGTATGCTTGTGCAGTCAAATTTGGCTTTTGTCTGAAAGACTATGAAGAGAGCTCGGTAAATTTTTTTTGAGGATGTCCCATCGTTATGGAGTGCTGCTGAAAATAGTAAAACATTTTTGTACAACTCCGAATGAAGTAATTGCAGCCGTACAACATTCTGCAGCATCAACACAGCGTAAATTGAGACTGTGGGTTGCACAAGGCGAGTAATCAGCATTCGAGTTTTTTTGGAGAATGTGACGTAGTGCTCCGTTGCAAGCTCCTTTCATATTGGCGCCGTTATCGTACCCTTGTGCACGATAATCTTCAATCAAGTATGGAAAATTAGATCAGCGATTTTGTGACCATTTTTTTTGTAACAATTCACGAATCCAAAAAGCGTTCTTGAATTGTAAAATTTGTTGCTTTCGAATTGAAATGGAGTTAGCGCAAAATGAACGTAGTCAACGTGACTAGCATCAGGCATAGCATCAACGATAATAGCAAAATACTTGGCTTTCTTGCCTTGATCTAATATATTTTCCCTCACGTGCTTTGCACAAATTTCTATAAATTCGTTCTGAATGTCTGGCGAAAGATAGTGAACTTGTAAACGTTTGTGCTGCTGTTGCGAAATCTTAACTTTCTCCTAATGATCTCTAAGTATCGGATGATAATGGCTTATGAGATTTTAGATGCCCAAAAAATGTCCATTGTTTCGTTCACGAAGATATAAACTTTCGCCTTTGAAAGCTAGGCCTGTTATACCCAAAAATAAAATATTGTCCAAAATTCTATATAAAATTTCTTTCCACTTTTGAGTTTCAGTGATTAGCTGTTCATTGATAAGTGTATAAATTTTTGCCTCCTTTTGAATTCGTTTTTGTAAAGATCGCCATTGAATATAACATTTAATGTGATCTTAAGTATTTTTGTGCGATGGCAGTTTATCGTATAGCTTCTTCCACACCTGCAATTTCGAATATCCGCAGAACAAATTTTAGGTCGATTTAAAGTATTGCTACTGGCACTCCACACTAACCAGTCACGCTCCACTCTCACTTCATTTGGTAAGATTCTGTTTAACAACGAGGTAGGAAATGCCTTGTCATGACAATCACGTGGAAAAATAACAGGACAGTTTTGTTTACCTCGACGAATTATTTCGTTGACTTCTTCAGATCGCAAAAACTCATTATTCACGGTACCGATATCGCAGTCGTTTAAATAATCTGGACTTTGATACAGAGTTGGTGGTATTGTTCGAAGACTTTTTGAATATGAACCTTCATCACTGTCACCACGAAAACTTTACGATTTCGGATTCATGTAAACATACATTTTTGTTTGATGTTTTTATTGTCTCCTCACTGTTCGAAGGCCCAGGCTAAAAATCATTATCAATATTCGTTGCTTTTGAAAGTCGGCTTAAAATTTGCACATGGAACAACTAAAGACTCTCCTGAATTAAAAAAAATGTCTTAGTACCTCTAAATCGCGGGCCCCCTGAGAAACACATTTTCGTTTGATGTTTTTATTCTCTCCACAGGCCCAGGCAAAAAATCATTATCAATATTCGTTGCTTTTGAAATTCGGCTTAAAATTTGCACATGGAACAACTAAAGACTCTCCGGAATTAAAAAAATGTCTTAGTACCTCTAAATCGCGGGCCCCCTGAATCCCCTCCCCCTCTCGACGGGCCTGTCCATAATATAGCTTAGAGAGTGGTCAATGAAGACATCATCATAGATACATATATAAAATATAAGTAGCTCGCAATAGATTTATAAACATACAACACACATACCTAGCCTTACTATGTATGATTAGATATTTAGGTAAATAAGGTTGTGGGTTGCCATTGTATGTGAATAGCAATAAACTATTAGCCCTATTATCATGCACGCGTATTAGGCACATATATTTTGCACATCATCATGTCAGCATCTTTGGGCTACGTTTAGCTTACAAACAGTAGGATTTTTGAAATAAACAATCCTGCGGTCTACTTTATAAAGAGCGATAGGAACAACAACGAGAGTAGGAAAAGGTAACCAAGATAATAGAGCCACAAAGAGATCTTTAATTAATACAATATTGAAGAGGCGAAGGTTGGTTAGAATTTAGTAGCAACTTTATTATAAAAAGAAATATGAAAGGTGTGCTATTTTGAATTTTCTTCAAGAAACAACACACTCATATGCATAGAAACACAACAAACCACCTACCTACCCATTCGTAGTTACAACACCGACGCAGGTTTCGACTACACTTAACTAGAATTAGTAGCATTTAACGCACAAATACTAATACATAACCATAAATACTAATACTTACCCCTAAAATACTAATGATTCACTAATTACATTAAAATTTTCCAGTTCATTGTTTTAATAAAGTTACGTGGGAGTATGCGTACTTTGAATTATTCGAAGCGAATCTAAACGAATAGTTTGAACAATCCAACTAATTCGAATAATTTAAAGAAACGCAGGCCTTTTGAATTGGTGGGCGATCATTTTTCCCAAGCTTTTAGGTATAATAAGAAGAAATTGAAAACGGCAAAGAGTAAGACTATTGCTGCTGAGAAAAACAAAATAAAGAAAGGGAATTTGTTTAGGAGATTTTATTTCTTTCCTTTGCTGTAAATTTTTATTTGTAATACTTGGATGAGTCTTAGTATAAATCTAGATGTAATGCATTCGTGTCATGTATACACGTATTGTTGCAATCAATTAAGGTCTTAGGCCAGAACGTTTGTAAGGAATATCATCTTACAAAAGCAATATCAAAACAGACTCAGTTCTTTTATTATCCCCATTAACAGGAGATACGAATAAGATATAAAACCTAGTTAACTTTCAATGGTGAACAAGTCCGTATCTTTGATCGTGATTTTGTAAGATTGACCATTAGTTAGTTTTAGGCTTCAGAAGTTCGCCTGGTATTAATTAGATATATGACCAGATACATTTTGACTAAGTTTTCTTACAATGAATTATAAATAAAGTTGTTTGTAATCAGGGATGCACCTTAACGTTAAGCTAATCGTTTATCAAAAAATTTCCACCGTTTCCGTTGAAACACTTCGAAATATTATCGATAAAGAAATTATCAAGATAAATTGTATCTCGTTTTTAACCGAAATGAAAAGCTTTCGTTAACGTTAAGAACGTTAACAAAAACGTGATACTTTATGTTTGAATTGTGCTGGCAATGCTATAGCCATGATGAAGCCGTAAGGTGGTAACAGCGAGCGGACATACACACACAAACTCTATGTAATTTCTTTGGGTAATTCGTTGGTGGTAATGTCAAAAATACTCTGAGAAATGTTCGTACTGTCAAAATTCGTGAGAAAAGTTGGAATCAGCTTGGCTAATGCTTTCACCTTTAATGACTCCGCCATCAATCAGCTTTGCCAGCATAGTTTGAAATTAATAAATCAACATAAACGATTTGATTTCGTTTTGATATGGCAGAAAACGAAGCAAAATCATTTCGTTAATTTGACGTTCTTAACGTTAATAAACGAAACAAAGTCATTTCGTTTCGTTTATTAACGTTAATTATCGTAACGAAATGATATCGGTTCGTTGGTTAAGCATGCCTGTTTGTAATAATGGGAATATTGATGTTCATACACATTTAGAAGGCACATAGGGTAAGGGGCCACCGAAAATCAGGTGCATCGGTGGTCATGGTTTTTGAGGGTGGGGTAATATACCGGGCGTCGCAACAACACCCGCGGTGCCCTTATATATATTCGGCCCTTTTCTTCTTTTTCTTCCCTTTTCAGCTTTTTTTTCTATTTTATTTCAGCGTAGTAACCGGTCGTTTCCGGTTCGTCAAATTAGTTTGGGATATCAGTTTTTTTTTTCATCGTTAAATTTGAATTTTAGTTTTTTTTTTTTGTTTTCAGTTCATTTAAAATTTTGCTTGTTATTTTTGATTTTAGTTTGAGTTAAATTTGATTTCGGGTTCGTTCTTCAGTTTCAGTTAATTTTAAATTTCGTTTAAATTTCTTAGTTTCTTTCGTCAATAATTGCGGTTACGATTTTGAATTTAATTTTGAATTTTAAATAAATAAAATTTGGACGGTTAGCTTCCACTTTAATTTCCCGGTTTTGGTTTTGAATTTGACGGTTCAGTTTCAGCTGATTTTTTTTTTTTTTAATTTCGAATGTTTAACGGTCTGTCCGTGACATACGGTTCTACCGGATGTCGTTTTATTTTGAAATTATAAGCGTTTTGAGTCCTCTCTGCGCTTCTGTCTGTTTGATAGGCATGATATGACCTTTTTTTCTGTTTATGGCGCAGGACAGCAGGGTTGGCAAGAACCCCGCCCAGCCGACATGGCTAGCCACAGTGCACCACTAGATCATGCCGACTGCCTTCCATTGTAGATGCGTTTCCATAACAAGTTATTGCAAACTTTGTTAGGGTTAGACCTTTAGGAAAAGTGGGCTTGGTCTTTAACCGATTTTGATTATCTTCACTCAGTCTATATAATCTGACAAGGATAGTGCCAGTGCCAAAATCAATGTAATATCTTAAACGGCTTTTGATTTACGCCTTGTTAAACTTCCAAATTTTCTTCTTCTAAATGTTGATGGAATTCATGTTTTGCGTCATAAAACCAATCACTCATGGTTCAACTATATGGTTGGCTCATCTGTACAATAACAAAATATGTCTGTTCAAATTATCAAAATCTGTGTATTGGTGTTGGTGCGAAGGGTATGGAATGGAAACATAAAACTTAGCAGTTTTTGTATGTGTAAGAAAATTTTGCCAATGTGTCGGTTTTATTTTGAGTTTGCCATCTCCTTTTGACAATCCCATCGACCATCCAATGAAATAAATAAAATCAGCTGATGAGACAACCATACAATTGAGCCATGCCAATCACTCTACAAATTTTCATTAGCTTATCGATATTCGTTTTTGAACTATCTCAGTATTCTAAATTTTCCATATCGAAAAAGTGGGCATGGTTATTTTCCGATTTCGTTCATTTTCCACACCAATCTATTTTAGGTCCAGATAAGCCTGTATACCGAATTTGGTGAAGATATCTTAATATTTGCTCAAACTATCGCGTTAAACGACGGACATGACTTATTGAAAATTTTTTATTTCGATACTGATATTTTGATATATGGAAGTCGTCTATATCTATCCGGATTTCTTTATACCTGTACAAACTACCGTTATCCAACCAAAGTTATAATACCCTGTGTGCAGGTACAGGTGGCTATAAAGAAATATCGTTAGCTTAATTCACAAATGCATTTACCAACCGATTTTTCTTAACTGGCTTTTCGCAGATTTTTAAATGACATACTAAAGCACACCCCAGGAAAATTTTTAAAGTGTCAGAACCATTAACAAGGGAGTTACACCACTTATAAAAAGTATTTTCTGCATGTAGTAATGTGAAAAAAAATGTTTTTGCTTCTCCTGTATTATTTTATATTTGTTGCTTAGGACCTCTGTGAATTAAGCCAACGATAGTTGTCTTTCTCAGTTTAGTGATATGTTTATTTTTCTTTATAGTACATACATATAAGAAAAAAATACGAGATGTTATTTTTTACATATTTTTCACCTGTTATGTATGTATGTATGTATGTATAAAAGAAAAATATGTGTTTACTTTTTAAATAATATATAAAAATAGGTATATTACGAAGGGTCCATTTCGAACTGCGGTAACTTTTTCGATAGAACTAAAAATGCACTTAGAGGCATACATATCTTTTTTTAAAGAATTATTGAATATATATTTTTACATATTTATATATAAAATAATGTCCATATTAACATATCCACTATGTCAAAACTAAAAAACAGGAACTTAATCAAAATGAAAATGACAAATGGAAACACTTTCGAATAAATTAAAAGGGTTAAACTTTAGTCGTTGCATAAATCGTTGACTTGTCTTGTCTTTGCAAGATTTCTAGCTACCATGAAGGTATTCCTCATTAGCATAGCCACTGTCATTGGTCCAACACCCCCAGGCACCGGCGTGATATGGCCAGCCACTTTGCGTACTTCTATGGAAAGAAAAAAAAAAATATATCCGTAAATACAAAAGCAATAAAATATAACGAATACATATGTATATGGAAATATTCATAGTCAGATTTTGCATATAATTGTTAACCCCCTCTTCTCCGCGCGTCATTCTTTAATTATATGAATCCCAAATATATATACTGTAACGATTTTACTGCAAATCCTCTTATTTGCAACCTTATGCTAACGTGCGAATCACTAAACATTTGAATAAATAACTCCAATATTTAATAATGCAAAATGGCCTTTATTAAAGAACTTCACAATTAACACTGATATTTCACAACCAATAGCTTGCTTAAATCAAACTGAATGTCGTGCCTCTACTGTTGTTGTTGTTGTTGTAGCGATACGGTTGCTCCCCGAAGGTTTAGGGAGTGATCGATGTGATAGTCCTTTGCCGTTTACAGATCCGGTACGCTCCGGTAACACAGCATCATTAAGGTGCTGGCCCGACCATCTCGGGAACGATTTATATGGCCACATTAAACCTTCAGGCCAATCCGGTTTTTTAGTCGCCTCTTACGACAGGCATACCTACCGCGGGTATATTCTAACCCCCTGACCCGCTGGGTCGTGCCTCTACTGTTGCTGCCTTTTATACTGTCTGGTTTCCTCGTTGCATACTTCTAGCCTCTTCCATTCTAGAATTTACTAGTTAGTTATCTGCTATATAATTACTACGTTTATAGCTTCTCATATGCGCGTGACTGATACTTGCACAATTACAATTGCCTACTTTTGGGAGCATCTCAGATAAGATATTTGCATGTGTTTGTGCGTCTCTTCTCCGCTGCGTGTACGTACATATATGTAGACATAATGATTGATTTATTGATGTCATACAAGTCACTGCTTAGCATCGGCTTAGAGATGATAGTATCTCTTAGTGTGGCCAATACTCGTCACACTGCTCTGCACCTAAGTCTGATCGTCGCGATCAGACAAATTTCCTGATCTAAACGCCGCTAGCAGCTCCACATGTACCACTCTTCTATTTCGTGGTTTCCCAATGGTTTGTATACGTTAGATGGTATCACTGATCTTCTTCACAATTTTGTACGGGCCTTCCCAACTGCACCGAGAAATTTGGCTGGAACACCTTTCTGCCGGTGAGGGTTGTATAACAGTACCAAATCTCCCTCTAAGAAACCTTCCGAATTATTGTTCTCATCGTACCTGCATTTCATCTTACTACTCATTATCCTTGATCGTTCCCTCGCACTCTGTTGTTTGGCCAATGTACTACTTTGTAGAGCTTGCTCTTGACGGATTGGCTTCACATAATCAGTATCATTCAAACGTTTCACAACAGCAGTGCGCGCTGGCTTGAACCCACCCTTGCATTCTTTCTTGAAAATTCTTTCAGTCGTTTTAGTGCGTCCATTAGGGTTTGGCAATGCCAGTGTTTTTCTCGCAGGTGCCTTTGGTTCCGATTTGTTTGGCCCATTCGTTCCATCAACCCTTGTCCGATCTGCTGCCTTTGATTTTTGTGGTTTTTGTCGAATCTCTTGCATCAGCACTCGATTACTGCTGAACCCTTTTTCCAAACTGAAGTTAAGTGGCAAATCCTGGCTCTCATAACGCATCACCCTTCTCTGCATATCGATCTTGATGTCATGGTCAACCAAGAAGTCCACTCCCAATATGACTTCATCAACGATCTCCGCCACAACGAATTTGTGTAGAACTGTGACCTTTCCAATTAAGACTTCACATATCACTTCTCCTTGGACTTGGTTATACTCGCCAGTGACCGTACGCAACCTTGCTCCAGGTAACGGTTTTACTCTCCTGTTGACCAAGTCAGATCGGATTAAGGAATGAGATGCGCCCGTATCTACAGTCAGTACACGCTCCTTGCCATACACATTTCTTTTGGCGGTAAGACTGCTCGAGTTCCTTCCAATTTGCGAGATAGATATCACAGGACCTTCAATAGCTGGGGCAAGTTTTCGATCTTTACATCTGACTCTCTCTCGCTTACCTCCTCCAGCTTTACGTCTACGGCCACCCAAGTTGGAACCACCAGGACTGGTGCTGCAATGACGAGCAATGTGACGTGGGTTACCGCACTTGAAACATTTGATTGCACCATTATTCTTCTGATGCGTTCCTTTTAAAGCTTCTAAAATTGCATCTACCCACTCTGGCCTTTCTACTTCCACACGGCGTGTTTTGAAAACTGGCTTTCACAGAAGCGACGCTCTTTCCTGAATCAGAGCATGTGCTACCGTTTCTGCGAATGTTGACTTTGGCTGTGCGTATGTAACTCAGTGTATTCCACGGGTGCGTTCGCATTCGCTAAATGTGCCAGCCTTTCAACATCCGACGCAAACTCTTGCAATGTTTCACCAGGCCTCTGGAAGCGGTTCAGTAACTCCATTTGGTATATCTGTCTCCTATGCTCAGTTCCGTATCGTCTCTGTAGAGCACCCATCAATGCTTCACAACAGTTCCGTTCGCCCTCTGGAATCGTCTGTAAGATTTCCGCTGCAGGCCATTTCAATGCCACGAACAGTGCAGCAACTTTATCTTCCGCAGTCCAGTTGTTCACTGCTGCGGTCTACTCAAACTGTAGCCGCTTCCCAAGGCAGTCGGTTCTATGTACAGGAGCGACTCGGGATTTTTCCCGACAAAGGACTGTCATTTCAGTGTAATTTGTTGTGTCCCTCGCACAAATTGTCATCCTCCCAGCAGCGGGACTGCTCCATATTCTCTTGCTCCGCGAAGGTATCGAACCCAATCCGGGTCCGTCTCCTGACCCCGGTCCTGAGAAATGGTTTTGCTGCATTTGCCGGAAAAGAATCTTTTTTAGACGGCCATACTCTTGTCAGTGTGTCTCGTGTAAGAAATGGTTGCATCGGACAGGTTGTTCTGTGCTAGATCCCAAAACCAAACGTCCACGTAACTTCTTACTTTTGTGGCTCCTTGCTGTTCACGCCCTAGGACGTCCCGTAGTCTGCGCCTTCCCTACCTCCCTTTGCACCGTTTGCCAGCACAGAATATATATGTTTGGGACATCCGGCCAATGCAGCTCCTGCCATGGTCGGTGCCACTTTCCTAGATGTTCTGGTCTCCACGACGGCAATCCCCCGACGGGTTTCATTGCGCCATGTTGCCAGGGCACGTACCTCAATGCTTACCCAAGGACGTCCAGTCCCAGGGCCACAACAGCAGTTGCATCCTAGCCTTCCACAACCCAGGCGTAGTCACCCGTCACTTACTCCCAGACTGACGACATCTCCGCCTATGCACTTCAGAATTCTGCAGTTAAAATTTAATGGATTAACTGGGAAGATCACGGAGATAGTCGATTTCATGAAGTGGCACAATATTCGCATTGCTGCGATTCAAGAGACGAAACTCACAGCAAGATCTGCTCTGCAAACCTGTTCTGGATATAATGTCCACAGAAAAGATCGCGAGAGCGGAAATGGAGGCGGCCTCGCGTTTATCATACACCACTCTGTGCAATATCATATATTTGATCCCGACATCGGCCGCAAGGACAGTGTCTTAGAACGTCAAGGCTTATCTGTCCGGTCAGGCGAGCAAACCTAGAAATCATCAGCATTTACATCCCTCCTGCCACCTGTTGCCCCAGTGGATACCGCCTCAATATCAGCGCCTTACCCACTGGCAACAGTCGCATCATCTTAGGCGATTTTAATGCCCATCACGATCTATGGCATTCAAACTTGCGGACGGACAGTAGGGGTGAGATGTTGGAGGATCAAATAGAAAAAACGACGTTCTGCACAATAAACGGAGACGCCCCCACACGTATGGTAGTAAGCTGTCACAGTTCGCCGGATATTTCAATCGTGAGCGCAGAACTCGTAAACTGCGTCAACTGGCAGCCGATGGTAACATTGGCATCCGACCACCTGCCTATACTTATTTCGCTCGAGCGTACCGCCGAATTCATCGTTACAGAAAAACGCACTTTCATAAACTTAAAAAAAAGGAAAGTGGGACGAATACAAATCCTTTACAGACAACCGCTTGCTGCCCTCCCTATCCCGACTGATGCCCACCAAGGGGAGCGTGCTTTCCGCAAGGTCATTGAATCCGCCTCGGCTCGTTTCATTCCCGCCGGTAGAATTCCCGAAATTCGGCCCACTTCCCGGCGGAGGCCGCGAGAGGACGTGACCTTATAAGACAGCTCGATCCCGGCGACCCCCAAATAAGGGATATAAACCAACGCATCAGATTCCTTGTGGATGAACACAAGCGGGCGAAATGGAAGGAGCACCTAAGCGGTTGTTACCTCTCTGCCGGTGTGAGTAAACTTTGGTCCACCGTTAAGTCCCTATCGAATACGTCTAGGCACAATGAAAAAGTTTCAATCGCCTTGGCGACAAAGTGCTGTCGGATGCGAAAAAATGCGCGAGCGCTTTCTGCCGACAATATATAATGCATTCTACGGTCGACAAAGATAGATGGAGGGCCAACAGACACGCACATAAACATAAATTCAGCACGTCACCAATTACCTTCACCGCCAAAGAGGTTGAGGATGCCATCGGTCATGCTAAACCATTCAAAGCAGTGGGACCAGACGGCATAGCCATGCCGATGCTTAAAAGCCTAGGGAAAGAGGGTTTCAAATATTTAGCACATGTCTTCAACCTGTCTCTTTCCACCTTTGTCATACCCGAAAAATGGAAAATGGCCAAGGTGGTCCCGCTACTAAAGCCTGGGAAACCAGCTAACATAGGAGTCATATCGCCCGATATCTCTCCTATCGCCAGTAGCCAAGACGCTTGAAGCCATTTTGCTCCCCTACTTCAAAGCAAATTTGCAGCTAGCCTGTCATCAGCACGGCTTCAGAAAACTCCATAGCACCACCACCGCGCTAAATGCCATCAGCACCCAGATAAATTGCGGTTTAAATGAAATCCCCCACCATAGAACAGTACTCGTTGCGCTAGACCTATCAAAAGCTTTTGATACGGTCAACCATGGCACTGCAAGACCTGGAAGGGTCTACCCTTCCCCCATGTCTTAAAAGGTGGACCGCAAATTATCTGGGTGGTCGGCAGGCATCGGTGCAATTTAGAAATCAAATATCAAAACCAAGAAGAATTAAACAAGGGGTGCCACAGGGTGGTGTCCTATCTCCACTTTTGTTAAATTTCTACATATCTAAGCTACCTTCGCCACCATAAGGAGTTACTATCCTTTCCTACGCCGATGACTGCACAATAATGGCCACAGGCCCAGGCCCACAGATCGATGAGCTTTGCAACGGAATAAACGGCTACCTCCCTGATCTCTCCAGCTTTTTCGCCTCGCGAAACCTGGCATTATCACCGACTAAATCCTCCGCGACCTTATTTACAACATGGACGTCCCAAATGTCGATCATTTTGAACATACACGTCGATGGCACTACGCTACCGACTGTCCTACACCCCAAAATCTTGGGTATGACGTTTGATCAGGATCTACATTTTGGTGAGCATGCAGCCGCAATTGTACCGAAAATCCAGAGCCGTAATAAAATCCTCAAATCCCTTGCTGGCAGTACTTGGGGAAAAGACAAAGAAACGCTCATTACCACATACAAAGCAATTGGCCACCCGATTGCATGCTACGCGTCCCCTATATGGTCGCCAAGCCTAAAAACTACCCACTGGAAGAAGCTACAGGCCTGCCAAAACACTGCTCTCAGAACCGCCATCTACATAATGAGGCGAGAATACTCCCCATCAGGGAGAGAAATGAGATGCTAACCAAATAGTTCCTGTTGAATACCCATAAACCTGGGCATCCCAACAGACATCTGATTGATGAGCCAACGCTACGCCTGAATTATACATTAAATAAAAAATGTGGACTTGTAACCATTAAATTTCATAAATATTGCGTTTAAGTATGCTAAACTCTTTAGAAATTGCGATGTCGGTTTATAAGGACCTCCTTTGGGCAATCAATTGACAAACGTGTATGTTTTGTCAACATGTTCTGAGCAAACGTACGGACACTTAAGAAGGCTATATTCCCTTGCTTTGTATACTGCAAACCACGTTTCTTCCACCAAAGCAATTTTCGGGAGCTCCAAAAATTTATTAAAAACCCTCTTTTCTAGACTGATATTACGTATTGTAATATTTCCAAGGCATGCGGCTCATCATTTTTTCTTTTTTATTTAAAATAGCTATGAAAGTAATTTTATCGTATCCGTTAATATGAAATCCATCAAAATTAGAAAAATTCGTACAATTTTTCAATCTGGTAGCTTGTTTTTGGTGAAATTGTCAATGTCCCCGCAAAAGTCAAGTGGCTAACGTCACAGTAAATGGAACTACCTCCATTTTTTGTATCATGGCTCTTATTATCGCTGTCCTTATCTTTATATCTATCCCTGTCTATCCCTCTGAACCCCTTTCTCCTAGTACCTCTACATATGTAAGTTGATTATTTGTTTAATTAAATCATAATTATTTACCATCGAAGTCCACATCACCGACTAGCTTTGTTTTTCCCGGTTCTTTAGCAGGTAAACGTGTAATCCCAACATCAATAACACAAGCACCAGGCTTAACCATATCACTTTGCACAAGACCCGGTTTACCAACAGCCGTCACTATTATATCCGCTCCTTGACAAAATGTCTTAAGTTGATCTGGCGGTGTGTTACGATGGCAAATGGTTACTGTGGCATCCATACCTTTAGATTCATGACGCCCATCCGTATGTAATAGCATAGCTGTGGGCATCCCAACGTTTTTTGAACGTCCAATCACAACTACATTTTTACCAAAGGTTGGTATTTTATACCGCCGTAACAGCTCATATACTCCTGCCGCTGTCGCTGGAATAATACTTTTCATATCGAGTGCTAAACGTCCAACATTGACTTCATTAAAGCCATCGACATCTTTAAATGGTGACACTGCATTACATATAGTACGTTCATCTATGTGATTTGGTACAGGTAATTGTACTAATACACCATCAATGTTTATATCATTATTTAATTTTTTAATACAACTTAGAAGCTCATCTTGCGTAGTTGTCTCCGGCAACTCAAGTGTGTTGCTAACAATACCAACGGTCTTAGCAGCCAACATTTTATTCTTTACATATGTCTGGCTGGCTGGATCTTTGCCGACCAAAACTGCTGTAAGTGTAGGTGAACGATTTCCTAATGCGACATATTGGGTAATTTTTTGCCTGAGTTCATTCTTCATCTCATCGGCGATGGCTTTGCCGTCGATAATTTGCGCCCCATGACTGGAAAGATAAATATTTTCAATTTCGTTTTAGATATATGTATGTACGTATGTAGTATGCTGTATCCGCACCAAGCTCGGTATTTGGTAGTTTTCGAGTCCCTAATTTGTTTTTGTAAATTGTAATTCGATAATTAAAAAAAAAAGTTAATACACATAAAACACTACCAGCTACCAGCTGCATCACGCTGGAACCCGCTTTGAAAAAATCCAAATTTTTTTTGTGATTTCTATAACTACAAACGATGCAATTGATTGTAGTGAAATTCATTTTTTTGTAGTTCTTATAGTTACTCCGAAAATATAATACATTGTGCGGAAACCAAGCAATTTAAGCAAATTTGGTTTTTTTCTTTTTGAAATACGTTTTAAATCGTTTGTAGTTTTTCATACGAAAAATAAATTTTTTTTTGGTCCACAGGTTTCGGAGATATCGCTAACGCATCTCAAAAAAACCAAGAACGCAGCAATTTGGAAGCACTAAAAGTACTTTTCCTATAACTACAAACGATGAAATTGATTGTAGTGAAATTCGTTTTTTTGTAGTTTTTATAGTTACTCCGAAAATATAATACATTGTGCGGAAACCAAGCAATTTAAGGAAATTTGGGTTTTTTCTTTTTGAAATACGTTTTAAATCGTTTGTAGTTTTTCATACGAAAAAAAATTTTTTTTTTGGTCCACAGGTTTCGGAGATATCGCTAACGCATCTCAAAAAAACCAAGAACGCAGCAATTTGGAAGCACTAAAAGTACTTTTCCTATAACTACAAACGATGAAATTGATTGTAGTAAAATTCATTTTTTTGTAGTTCTTATAGTTACTCCGAAAATATAATACATTGTGCGGAAACCAAGCAATTTAAGTAAATTTGGTTTTTTTGTTTTTGAAATACGTTTTAAATCGTTTGTAGTTTTTCATAGGAAAAAAAATTTTTTTTTTTGGTCCATAGGTTTCGGAGATATCGCTAACGCATCTCAAAAAAACCAAGAACGCAGCAATTTGGAAGCACTAAAAGTACTTTTCCTATAACTACAAACGATGAAATTGATTGTAGTGAAATTCGTTTTTTTGTAGTTCTTATAGTTACTCCGAAAATATAATACATTGTGCGGAAACCAAGCAATTTAAGTAAATTTGGTTTTTTTGTTTTTGAAATACGTTTTAAATCGTTTGTAGTTTTTCATACGAAAAAACATTTTTTTTTTTGGTCCACAGGTTTCGGAGATATCGCTAACGCATCTCAAAAAAACCAAGAACGCAGCAATTTGGAAGCACTAAAAGTACTTTTCCTATAACTACAAACGATGAAATTGATTGTAGTGAAATTCATTTTTTTGTAGTTTTTATAGTTACTCCGAAAATATAATACATTGTGCGGAAACCAAGCAATTTAAGCAAATTTGGATTTTTTCTTTCTGAAATAGGTTTTAAACCGTTTGTAGTTTTTCATAGGAAAAAAAAATTTTTTTTTGGTCCATACGTTTCGGAGATATCGCTAACGCATCTCAAAAAAACCAAGAACGCAGCAAGTTGGAAGCACTAAAAGTACTTTTCCTATAACTACAAACGATGAAATTGATTGTAGTGAAATTCATTTTTTTGTAGTTCTTATAGTTACTCCGAAAATATAATACATTGTGCGGAAACCAAGCAATTTAAGCAAATTTGGTTTTTTTTCTTTTTGAAATACGTTTTAAATCGTTTGTAGTTTTTCATACGAAAAATAAATTTTTTTTTGGTCCACAGGTTTCGGAGATATCGCTAACGCATCTCAAAAAAACCAAGAACGCAGCAATTTGGAAGCACTAAAAGTACTTTTCCTATAACTACAAACGATGAAATTGATTGTAGTGAAATTCATTTTTTTGTAGTTCTTATAGTTACTCCGAAAATATAATACATTGTGCGGAAACCAAGCAATTTAAGCAAATTTGGGTTTTTTCTTTCTGAAATAGGTTTTAAATCGTTTGTAGTTTTTCATACGAAAAAAAATTTTTTTTTTGGTCCACAGGTTTCGGAGATATCGCTAACGCATCTCAAAAAAACCAAGAACGCAGCAATTTGGAAGCACTAAAAGTACTTTTCCTATAACTACAAACGATGAAATTGATTGTAGTGAAATTCATTTTTTTGTAGTTCTTATAGTTACTCCGAAAATATAATACATTGTGCGGAAACCAAGCAATTTAAGCAAATTTGGGTTTTTTCTTTCTGAAATACGTTTTAAATCGTTTGTAGTTTTTCATAGGAAAAAAATTTTTTTTTTGGTCCACAGGTTTCGGAGATATCGCTAACGCATCTCAAAAAAACCAAGAACGCAGCAATTTGGAAGCACTAAAAGTACTTTTCCTATAACTACAAACGATGAAATTGATTGTAGTGAAATTCATTTTTTTGTAGTTCTTATAGTTGCTCCGAAAATATAATACATTGTGCGGAAACCAAGCAATTTAAGCAAATTTGGGTTTTTTCTTTCTGAAATACGTTTTAAATCGTTTGTAGTTTTTCATAGGAAAAAAAATTTTTTTTGGTCCACATGTTTCGGAGATATCGCTAACGCATCTCAAAAAAACCAAGAACGCAGCAATTTGGAAGCACTAAAAGTACTTTTCCTATAACTACAAACGATGAAATTGATTGTAGTGAAATTCATTTTTTTGTAGTTTTTATAGTTACTCCGAAAATATAATACATTGTGCGGAAACCAAGCAATTTAAGGAAATTTGGGTTTTTTCTTTTTGAAATACGTTTTAAATCGTTTGTAGTTTTTCATACGAAAAAAAATTTTTTTTTTGGTCCACAGGTTTCGGAGATATCGCTAACGCATCTCAAAAAAACCAAGAACGCAGCAATTTGGAAGCACTAAAAGTACTTTTCCTATAACTACAAACGATGAAATTGATTGTAGTGAAATTCATTTTTTTGTAGTTCTTATAGTTACTCCGAAAATATAATACATTGTGCGGAAACCAAGCAATTTAAGTAAATTTGGTTTTTTTTTTGTTTTTGAAATACGTTTTAAATCGTTTGCAGTTTTTCATAGGAAAAAAAATTTTTTTTTTGGTCCACAGGTTTCGGAGATATCGCTAACGCATCTCAAAAAAACCAAGAACGCAGCAATTTGGAAGCACTAAAAGTACTTTTCCTATAACTACAAACGATGAAATTGATTGTAGTGAAATTCATTTTTTTGTAGTTCTTATAGTTACTCCGAAAATATAATACATTGTGCGGAAACCAAGCAATTTAAGCAAATTTGGGTTTTTTCTTTCTGAAATACGTTTTAAATCGTTTGTAGTTTTTCATAGGAAAAAAAATTTTTTTTTTGGTCCATACGTTTCGGAGATATCGCTAACGCATCTCAAAAAAACCAAGAACGCAGCAATTTGGAAGCACTAAAAGTACTTTTCCTATAACTACAAACGATGAAATTGATTGTAGTGAAATTCATTTTTTTGTAGTTCTTATAGTTACTCCGAAAATATAATACATTATGCGGAAACCAAGCAATTTAAGTAAATTTGGTTCTTTTGTTTTTGAAATACGTTTTAAATCGTTTGTAGTTTTTCATACGAAAAAAAATTTTTTTTTTGGTCCACAGGTTTCGGAGATATCGCTAACGCATCTCAAAAAAACCAAGAACGCAGCAATTTGGAAGCACTAAAAGTACTTTTCCTATAACTACAAACGATGAAATTGATTGTAGTGAAATTCATTTTTTTGTAGTTCTTATAGTTACTCCGAAAATATAATACATTGTGCGGAAACCAAGCAATTTAAGTAAATTTGGTTTTTTTTTGTTTTTGAAATACGTTTTAAATCGTTTGCAGTTTTTCATAGGAAAAAAATTTTTTTTTTGGTCCACAGGTTTCGGAGATATCGCTAACGCATCTCAAAAAAACCAAGAACGCAGCAATTTGGAAGCACTAAAAGTACTTTTCCTATAACTACAAACGATGAAATTGATTGTAGTGAAATTCATTTTTTTGTAGTTCTTATAGTTACTCCGAAAATATAATACATTGTGCGGAAACCAAGCAATTTAAGCAAATTTGGGTTTTTTCTTTCTGAAATACGTTTTAAATCGTTTGTAGTTTTTCATAGGAAAAAAAATTTTTTTTTTGGTCCATACGTTTCGGAGATATCGCTAACGCATCTCAAAAAAACCAAGAACGCAGCAATTTGGAAGCACTAAAAGTACTTTTCCTATAACTACAAACGATGAAATTGATTGTAGTGAAATTCATTTTTTTGTAGTTCTTATAGTTACTCCGAAAATATAATACATTGTGCGGAAACCAAGCAATTTAAGTAAATTTGGTTCTTTTGTTTTTGAAATACGTTTTAAATCGTTTGTAGTTTTTCATACGAAAAAAAATTTTTTTTTTGGTCCACAGGTTTCGGAGATATCGCTAGCGCATCTCAAAAAAACCAAGAACGCAGCAATTTGGAAGCACTAAAAGTACTTTTCCTATAACTACAAACGATGAAATTGATTGTAGTGAAATTCATTTTTTTGTAGTTCTTATAGTTACTACGAAAATATAATACATTGCAAAATTGGGAATTCGAATACAATGATTTTTGCACAGCAAATGGGTTCTTTGAATAATTCTCTCGATTTAAATTACAAGCATATTAAAGTTTTTGAATGTGCAAGTAAATATTAGCCGTGTTTTTTAACACGCGCGTATACGTTTCGTTTGCGCGTGTTAAAAAACGCCTATCTTCGCTTAGATAATGCTTAGGAGACCCATCTAGCGGCTGTGGTAAAACAACTAGCTACAGCAACAGGGTGTAGCGAAAAGCGGAGACGCAACGCTCTGATGGCCATAGGGTATAACATATAGCTGAATCAGTTGCGATGAATTGTGGACACACATATAATACATAGAATTAGTGTACAGGGTGAAACAAAGACACATATTTCAGTTACATCTGAGTATAATGCGTATTGAAATTTAGTAGGACAAAATTTATGCGCAGAAATTTCAGAGGTGTATTTATAGTTTGTCTCTTAGCAGCCAATATAAAGTTTAAGCGTAAACGGATATACGCGTGTTAAAAAACACGGCTATATATATCTGTATACGCGGATTTACATAAAGTCTTTGGTCGCTTTAGAACGTAGCAAGCGGCAAGTTTTTTTTATATCTGCCTTTACTTTGGAGTATTATTGAATATGTATGTATGTACATTTCTAATTTGTTTCATATTTTCATACATATATATTCAATGATACAAAACCAAATTTACTTAAATTGCTTGGTTTCCGCACAATGTATTATATTTTCGGAGTAACTATAAAAACTACAAAAAAATGAATTTCACTACAATCAATTTCATCGTTTGTAGTTATAGGAAAAGTACTTTTAGTGCTTCCAAATTGCTGCGTTCTTGGTTTTTTTGAGATGCGTTAGCGATATCTCCGAAACCTGTGGACCAAAAAAAAAATTTTTTTTTCGTATGAAAAACTACAAACGATTTAAAACATATTTCAAAAACAAAAAAACCAAATTTACTTAAATTGCTTGGTTTCCGCACAATGTGTTATATTTTCGGAGTAACTATAAAAACTACAAAAAAATGAATTTGACTACAATCAATTTCATCGTTTGTAGTTATAGGAAAAGTACTTTTAGTGCTTCCAAATTGCTGCGTTCTTGGTTTTTTTGAGATGCGTTAGCGATATCTCTGAAACGTATGGACCAAAAAAAAAATTTTTTTACCTATGAAAAACTACAAACGATTTGAAACGTATTTCAGAAAGAAAAAACCCAAATTTGCTTAAATTGCTTGGTTTCCGCACAATGTATTATATTTTCGGAGTAACTATAAGAACTACAAAAAAATGAATTTCACTACAATCAATTTCATCGTTTGTAGTTATAGGAAAAGTACTTTTAGTGCTTCCAAATTGCTGCGTTCTTGGTTTTTTTGAGATGCGTTATGCGGCTGTTACTCACCGACGTGTGCCGTACGTAAGGACGTTTGTCGTACGAAGCACGTTTGACCGAACTCTCAAGCCCGTAGGAATCAATGTGTGCGTCTGTGTACATGTACATAACATATTTGTGTGTGTATTGTTTACAGATAAGCACTGTTGCCATTGACCATTTTGCATGTATGCTTATGGAAACATCAACTTTTTCCAATTTAATTTTTGATATTGTAAAAGGCCGGAATACATATTAAATAAGTATAAATAGATAAAACATTTATAATCAGCACTTTTACATTATTATTTCGAATTATTTTCACAATTTTTCAAACTTTAATTAGGCGTTTTTGCATAAAATTGCAAACGGTCAAAAATTAGCGTACAAAAGTTTACTAGGCAACTCTGTCTAGTGAGAGAGCGATCAGCTGACACGTTCTTACGGAAAAAATCAAAATTGTTTTGATTTCTACGTTCCGGGCTACGTCAGTACGGCCGTTGCACGTCGGTGAGTTTTCGTTTACATTGCACACTCATAAGATAGGTCGTGTCAGCTGACACGTTTTTGGTACGTACGTTCGTGAGTAACTGCCGCATTAGCGATATCTCCGAAACCTGTGGACCAAAAAAAAATTTTTTTTCGTATGAAAAACTACAAACGATTTAAAACGTATTTCAAAAACAAAAAACCAAATTTACTTAAACTGCTTGGTTTCCGCACAATGTATTATATTTTCGGAGTAACTATAAGAACTACAAAAAAATGAATTTCACTACAATCAATTTCATCGTTTGTAGTTATAGGAAAAGTACTTTTAGTGCTTCCAAATTGCTGCGTTCTTTGTTTTTTTGAGATGCGTTAGCGATATCTCCGAAACCTATGGACCAAAAAAATAATTTTTTTTCCTATGAAAAACTACAAACGATTTAAAACGTATTTCAAAAACTAAAAAACCAAATTTACTTAAATTGCTTGGTTTCCGCACAATGTATTATATTTTCGGAGTAACTATAAGAACTACAAAAAAATGAATTTCACTACAATCAATTTCATCGTTTGTAGTTATAGGAAAAGTACTTTTAGTGCTTCCAAATTGCTGCGTTCTTGGTTTTTTTGAGATGCGTTAGCGATATCTCCGAAACGTATGGACCAAAAAAAAATTGTTTTCCTATGAAAAACTACAAACGATTTAAAACGTATTTCAGAAAGAAAAAACCCAAATTTGCTTAAATTGCTTGGTTTCCGCACAATGTATTATATTTTCGGAGTAACTATAAGAACTACAAAAGAATGAATTTCACTACAATCAATTTCATCGTTTGTAGTTATAGGAAAAGTACTTTTAGTGCTTCCAAATTGCTGCGTTCTTGGTTTTTTTGAGATGCGTTAGCGATATCTCCGAAACCTGTGGACCAAAAAAAAAATTTTTTTTCGTATGAAAAACTACAAACGATTTAAAACGTATTTCAAAAAGAAAAAAAACAAATTTACTTAAATTGCTTGGTTTCCGCAGAATGTATTATATTTTCGGAGTAACTATAAAAACTACAAAAAAATGAATTTCACTACAATTAATTTCATCATTTGTAGTTTGATAAGCCAAGTCAAAGAGCACTTGACTAGCATCAATTCCACCCTTAAATACGTATGTGCATATGTACACAGAAGCCTGTGCCTGTCGATCAGCTTTTGAGCATTGTATCATTGAATATATATGTATGAAAATATGAACCAAATTAGAAATGTACATACATACATATTCTATAATACTCCAAAGTAAAGGCAGATATAAAAAAAACTTGCCGCTTGCTACGTTCTAAAGCGACCAAAGACTTTATGTAAATCCGCGTATACAGATATATATATATACATATGAATGCTCGTAGCAATTAGCCAACGAAATACAATAGGCACGAGCCAAATTATGTGTCGTCGGTGGTTAAAAGTGTTGCCGTTTGCAGCTTTAATCAACTGACAGCTAAAAGGGGAATTTATTATTAATACTAAAATAAAGGAATTTATTGCTCTTTTGCGACATAATGTTATTTTTCTTGGCAAAATTACTTTAATTCATTTCGCCCCTCCCATTTATTACTATATTTATCTATGAAAATAGTGTAAAATTCTTACTTTGTACTGACATGTGATAAACAAGTCAGCATATACAATATGACGTCACAGTGCGAATTCGGGCCAGAAACGGGTAAAACTCGACTTTTATGTATTAACTGCAACACAGCTGCTGAAAACTTGGTTGTTCGACTGCGCGAACAATTTTTCGACAGAATAAGATCAGGTTTTTCAAATAGCAAATTAAAATTTCCATAAGCTCTGCCAACTCGGCAATTCGGCATATTGGAAAATTATTTGCAAAAATGTATATGAACAATGCATGAAAATATTTAGATTATATTGCTAATACGTTACTGGGCATTTATTGGGCAATATACTCGCATCTTTATTTGCATTTTTTACTACCATATTATTACTTCGATTAGGGCATATAAATAGTTTGGTATTATTTCATAGGAAAAGTGCCTAGTTATGGAAATAGTTATGCGCGTTATAATGAAAGCCCTCAATATGCATCGAAGTTGGTATTTATAAAATGACAAACATTTTTCTTTTGGCGATTTTATCAAATGCCATATTGCCAAATTGCATCACAAATTTGAACAACTTAAGAAGAAGCATTATGAATGAAAAAGAGCAAGCTAGTTTTCAGGATTTTGTGATTTACATTTGAACATACATATGTATGTATGTACACATGCTTGTGCGTAAGAATAATTAAGTGGTTGGTTGAATAGAAGTTTTTTTTTTTTGAACATGTGAATGTACAAACATACATATTGTAACGCATGTTAGTAGCACTGAGCAATGCTATCGTCTCTAAGCCGATGCTAACCAGCGACGTGAATGCACATCAATAATTCAATCATTATGTATCTACATAAACGAATAAATAATTGCGTCTACACATATGTACGTATACGAACATCGGAGCGGCAATGCACAAATACATGCATATATCTTATCTGAGTTGTCACAAGAGAGAGCAATAATTTGTGCACGTAGTTGTGGCTGGCGATTTTGTAGCCGAAACTAACTAGTAACTTCTGGAAATAGAAGAGCCTAGATGTATGCAGCGTAAACTATAAAAGTGGCGCAGGCGAGTAAGAAGTAATTCAGTTTGATTTGAGGCCCCTATTATGAGCATCTTTCGATCTTCGATCTTCGTTGGCTATCGAACATCGAAAATCGTATTAGAAGTTGGTATTATGACACCTCATCTCTGTCGAAATTTTCGTTGTGTACCGAATTTTGTAGCGAATAGAAATTTGTTGTCGACGCTGTATCGAACAGAAAAAGAATTGTTTAAAATGTAAGTTTTTTGTATTTATGTTCTAATTTTTTACTACCTAGTAGTAATTTTAAAATATTTGAATTAAAATTACATAGGTCCAAGGTCGTGAGTACAAAACAACAGCTTGAAAGACTGGTTTCAATTATGGAAAAAAATTCCCATATAGCAAAATGAACTTGCACAAAGGTTTAGGACCACCAGTAAGAACGACGGAAAAGTGGATTAAGGTGAACTAAAGAATCATAGAAGTAAATTCTGTATAATACAACTTTATTTTTGTCGTCTCAGGTGTGGACTGACATGAAGTCAAAAACAAAAACAAAAATGTCGGAGAACATAGTGGAATACCGTGCAACTGGTGGTGGACCAAACAGGTTAAATATCTTTACGCATTCAGAAGAGTCTATAATGGGTTTTTAAGTCTTCAGACCAGTGTAGATCCACCTGGACAAGAGCATGGCCTTAGTACTAATGCGAATGAAGAATGTGAAGATATAATTGTGGAGCGATTATATAGTGATAACTTAGAATCGGATGAGAATTTGGAAGTAAGAGGACAAAGTGGTGCACCTGATGAGGAGAGGCCACGAAAAGCAAATCGAAAAAGTGCAGCAAAAACGATAAGCTCAAACTATTGCAAGAGCAGACAGCAAATCAAAAAAATGTTTAAGAAGAGATGCTGAAAACATTGGAAGAGATCAAAAAAAGTGCTCTCGAGACAGAAAAGTATGCGAAGATAACGTATAGCTTGGAGTACTATTATAAACGTGATTTTTTGAAATTGAAACAGGAAAAGCTGGAGTTGTATAAAAGCCAAATGAAAAAATAAGGCCATCACATATTTATGCTTTAAGTGCTGAACAATACCTGATTTTTTTTTTTTTTTTTAAACAAACATATGAAACTGAAGTGATATTTTTTATACCAAATTTATAATAAAATTTAAGACTGTATTATGAAAACTGAAAATCTTTAGCTTTTAAGAACCATAATGAATTTACCAAATATTTTTTTATATATATACATATATATGAATTTTTTATTTCAATAAAATGAAGTATCTACAAAACTCGCAATATTAAGTTTCTGATTTCTTCTGCTTCCGAGTTGGTTGTGGATTCAATTTCGGCGAATGGGATATCATGGTCGTACTTTTCATTAGATAACTCTTCTACAGAAATTTGTATTGTGCAAAGCCGCACACACGTTTATAATTTGTATTGCTTTTTCTGGTGTGTAGTGAAGAGCTCTTGCTGTTCCAAATGTGATTTCAAGGCCGACATATTGAACACACAAGAATCACGTGTTGCTCCCGGATATTTTGCATTTATGTATCGTATAGTCATAGAATGGTCACAAACCTAAAAAATATTTGTATAAAGATGTAAACTTATGTATTTACAACCTAATATCAAAATGGTATACTTACAATCATAGCATTAATGCTGTAGAATCCTTTTCTGTTGTAATATAAATTCTGTAATTCTTTTTTGGGAGCAACAATTTTAATGTGTGTGCCATCAACACAGCCAATAATCCCTGGAATTCTGCTAACATTATAGAAATGCAACTTTGATTGATGTAGCTCAGCCTCCTCATAATTGAATTTTATCCATCTTTCACAAATAAAATTTTCCAAGACATTCAACACCTCTGTTAGAACCACAGACACATTCGGCTGGGCAAGTACGAATGCATTTTCGTTTCCAATGCTCAGTTGGTAGGATCCCCGAGCACAAAATCGGAGAACTGTTGCATATTTTAGAATATTAGGAATATGCTTGGCTCTTGTGCATTACTGAATCAGTTCCTCTGTACTGAACAACAAGTCCATGAACGCTTCTTTGGACAGTCTGAAGTTTTGAATAAATCTATAAACAAAACGTATAATTTCAACAATTTAACAACTTATCTAGAAAGCTACACTTACGTGGTGGAATTCATTTTCAAAGTATTTGAAGCATCCCTCACGCGTCTTCTACTTCTGGCTAGCTCCAGTAAGCTTTTCTCTTCATCTGACGAATCATCAAACCACAATTCCGTCGTATTCATACTTTTATTTTCAATATTTGCATATAATAACTAGTTCTGCTTTTGTCTATTTATTTTATTTTATTTGACAGCTGAAGGAAATGTGCTATTGTGAACTTTTGAATTTATCGAAATTCACAATAATGCTTGCCTTCATCGAACGTGCGTCATAATACCGAATGAAAATTCGTTCGATCAGCTCTTTCGACCACAGTCGAAGATCGAAAGATGCTCATAATAGGGGCCTGAGTTGTCAAGCAGTTGGATTAAGACGATATCTAGCGAGCAATAGCAGTGTTATTTTGAATAGTAGAGTTTCATTGAGCTATCAATCAGTGTGGTTATTAAGCAAGCTATTCGTTGCACAGTTTGTTATTGTGAAGTACTTTAATAAAGGCCATTTTGCATTATTACAAATTGGAGTTATTTATTCAACAGTTTAGTGATTCGAACTTAGCAGAGAATTGCAAATAAGAGGATTTGCAAGAAAATTCGTTACAATTGGTGTCAGAAGAGGAATTGTTGAATAAATTCCAGAGGACTACAAGGACATGGCAAAGTTCAGTGAATTGAAGATCCAGAAATTGAAGAAGGAGTTGGAGAGCCGTGGATTGAATACAACCGGCAATAAGATCGAACTTCAAGCACGGCTACGAGAGGTAATGGAGTTGGAAGGAATTGATGTGGACGAGTATGTCTTTTATCCCGATGTGGAAGAGCCAGCGACTAAATTGGAAGAGAAGATAGAGACTCCGAATGTAGACACTAACGCGATACTAGCAGTGCTGAAGCAAATGTCATCTCAACTTGAAGAGCAGAAGACATATATGGCATCCCATTGCTTAAATTGCTTGGTTTCCGCACAATGTATTATATTTTCGGAGTAACTATAAGAACTACAAAAAAATGAATTTCACTACAATCAATTTCATCGTTTGTAGTTATAGGAAAAGTACTTTTAGTGCTTCCAAATTGCTGCGTTCTTGGTTTTTTTGAGATGCGTTAGCGATATCTCCGAAACCTGTGGACCAAAAAAAAATTTTTTTTCGTATGAAAAGCTACAAACGATTTAAAACGTATTTCAAAAACAAAAAAACCAAATTTACTTAAATTGCTTGGTTTCCGCACAATGTATTATATTTTCGGAGTAACTATAAAAACTACAAAAAAATGAATTTCACTACAATCAATTTAATCGTTTGTAGTTATAGGAAAAGTACATTTAGTGCTTCCGAATTGCTGCGTTCTTGGTTTTTTTGAGATGCGTTAGCGATATCTCCGAAACATGTGGACCAAAAAAAAAATTTTTTTTCGTATGAAAAACTACAAACGATTTAAAACGTATTTCAGAAAGAAAAAACCCAAATTTGCTTAAACTGCTTGGTTTCCGCACAATGTATTATATTTTCGGAGTAACTATAAGAACTACAAAAAAATGAATTTCACTCCAATCAATTTCATCGTTTGTAGTTATAGGAAAAGTACTTTTAGTGCTTCCAAATTGCTGCGTTCTTGGTTTTTTTGAGATGCGTTAGCGATATCTCCGAAACCTGTGGACCAAAAAAAAAATTTTTTTTCGTATGAAAAACTACAAACGATTTAAAACGTATTTCAAAAACAAAAAAACCAAATTTACTTAAATTGCTTGGTTTCCGCACAATGTATTATATTTTCGGAGTAACTATAAAAACTACAAAAAAATGAATTTCACTACAATCAATTTCATCGTTTGTAGTTATAGGAAAAGTACTTTTAGTGCTTCCAAATTGCTGCGTTCTTGGTTTTTTTGAGATGCGTTAGCGATATCTCCGAAACCTATGGACCAAAAAAAAATTTTTTTTCCTATGAAAAACTACAAACGATTTAAAACGTATTTCAAAAACAAAAAAAAACCAAATTTACTTAAATTGCTTGGTTTCCGCACAATGTATTATATTTTCGGAGTAACTATAAGAACTACAAAAAAATGAATTTCACTACAATCAATTTCATCGTTTGTAGTTATAGGAAAAGTACTTTTAGTGCTTCCAAATTGCTGCGTTCTTGGTTTTTTTGAGATGCATTAGCGATATCTCCGAAACCTGTGGACCAAAAAAAAAATTTTTTTTCGTATGAAAACTACAAACGATTTAAAACGTATTTCAAAAAGAAAAAACCCAAATTTCCTTAAATTGCTGGTTTCCGCACAATGTATTATATTTTCAGAGTAACTATAAAAACTACAAAAAAATGAATTTCACTACATTCAATTTCATCGTTTGTAGTTATAGGAAAAGAACTTTTAGTGCTTCCAAATTGCTGCGTTCTTGGTTTTTTTGAGAAACGTTAGCGATATCTCCGAAACCTGTGGACCAAAAAAAAATTTTTTTTCGTATGAAAAACTACAAACGATTTAAAACGTATTTCAAAAACAAAAAAACCAAATTTACTTAAATTGCTTGGTTTCCGCACAATGTATTATATTTTCGGAGTAACTATAAGAACTACAAAAAAATGAATTTCACTACAATCAATTTCATCGTTTGTAGTTATAGGAAAAGTACTTTTAGTGCTTCCAAATTGCTGCGTTCTTGGTTTTTTTGAGATGCGTTAGCGATATCTCCGAAACGTATGGAGCAAAAAAAAAATTTTTTTACCTATGAAAAACTACAAACGATTTAAAACGTATTTCAGAAAGAAAAAACCCAAATTTGCTTAAATTGCTTGGTTTCCGCACAATGTATTATATTTTCGGAGTAACTATAAGAACTACAAAAAAATTAATTTCACTACAATCAATTTCATCGTTTGTAGTTATAGGAAAAGTACTTTTAGTGCTTCCAAATTGCTGCGTTCTTGGTTTTTTTGAGATGCGTTAGCGATATCTCCGAAACGTATGGAGCACAAAAAAAATTTTTTTACATATGAAAAACTACAAACGATTTAAAACGTATTTCAGAAAGAAAAAACCCAAATTTGCTTAAATTGCTTGGTTTCCGCACAATGTATTATATTTTCGGAGTAACTATAAGAACTACAAAAAAATTAATTTCACTACAATCAATTTCATCGTTTGTAGTTATAGGAAAAGTACTTTTAGTGCTTCCAAATTGCTGCGTTCTTTGTTTTTTTGAGATGCGTTAGCGATATCTCCGAAACCTATGGACCAAAACAAAAATTTTTTTCCTATGAAAAACTACAAACAATTTAAAACGTATTTCAGAAAGAAAAAACCCAAATTTGCTTAAATTGCTTGGTTTCCGCACAATATATTATATTTTCGGAGTAACTATAAGAACTACAAAAAAATGAATTTCAGTACAATCAATTTCATCGTTTGTAGTTATAGGAAAAGTACTTTTAGTGCTTCCAAATTGCTGCGTTCTTGGTTTTTTTGAGATGCGTTAGCGATATCTCCGAAACCTGTGGACCAAAAAAAAAATTTTTTTTCGTATGAAAAACTACAAACGATTTAAAACGTATTTCAAAAACAAAAAAACCAAATTTACTTAAATTGCTTGGTTTCCGCACAATGTATTATATTTTCGGAGTAACTATAAGAACTACAAAAAAATGAATTTCACTACAATCAATTTCATCGTTTGTAGTTATAGGAAAAGTACTTTTAGTGCTTCCAAATTGCTGCGTTCTTGGTTTTTTTGAGATGCGTTAGCGATATCTCCGAAACCTATGGACCAAAAAAAAAATTTTTTTTCCTATGAAAAACTACAAACGATTTAAAACGTATTTCAGAAAGAAAAAACCCAAATTTGCTTAAATTGCTTGGTTTCCGCACAATGTATTATATTTTCGGAGTAACTATAAGAACTACAAAAAAATTAATTTCACTACAATCAATTTCATCGTTTGTAGTTATAGGAAAAGTACTTTTAGTGCTTCCAAATTGCTGCGTTCTTGGTTTTTTTGAGATGCGTTAGCGATATCTCCGAAACGTATGGAGCACAAAAAAAATTTTTTTACATATGAAAAACTACAAACGATTTAAAACGTATTTCAGAAAGAAAAAACCCAAATTTGCTTAAATTGCTTGGTTTCCGCACAATGTATTATATTTTCGGAGTAACTATAAGAACTACAAAAAAATTAATTTCACTACAATCAATTTCATCGTTTGTAGTTATAGGAAAAGTACTTTTAGTGCTTCCAAATTGCTGCGTTCTTGGTTTTTTTGAGATGCGTTAGCGATATCTCCGAAACCTATGGACCAAAACAAAAATTTTTTTCCTATGAAAAACTACAAACAATTTAAAACGTATTTCAGAAAGAAAAAACCCAAATTTGCTTAAATTGCTTGGTTTCCGCACAATATATTATATTTTCGGAGTAACTATAAGAACTACAAAAAAATGAATTTCACTACAATCAATTTCATCGTTTGTAGTTATAGGAAAAGTACTTTTAGTGCTTCCAAATTGCTGCGTTCTTGGTTTTTTTGAGATGCGTTAGCGATATCTCCGAAACCTGTGGACCAAAAAAAAAATTTTTTTTCGTATGAAAAACTACAAACGATTTAAAACGTATTTCAAAAACAAAAAAACCAAATTTACTTAAATTGCTTGGTTTCCGCACAATGTATTATATTTTCGGAGTAACTATAAGAACTACAAAAAAATGAATTTCACTACAATCAATTTCATCGTTTGTAGTTATAGGAAAAGTACTTTTAGTGCTTCCAAATTGCTGCGTTCTTGGTTTTTTTGAGATGCGTTAGCGATATCTCCGAAATCTATGGACCAAAAAAAAAATTTTTTTTCCTATGAAAAACTACAAACGATTTAAAACGTATTTCAAAAACAAAAAAACCAAATTTACTTAAATTGCTTGGTTTCCGCACAATGTATTATATTTTCGGAGTAACTATAAGAACTATAAAAAAATTAATTTCACTACAATCAATTTCATCGTTTGTAGTTATAGGAAAAGTACTTTTAGTGCTTCCAAATTGCTGCGTTCTTGGTTTTTTTGAGATGCGTTAGCAATATCTCCGAAACCTATGGACCAAAAAAAAAATTTTTTTTCCTATGAAAAACTACAAACGATTTAAAACGTATTTCAAAAACAAAAAAACCAAATTTACTTAAATTGCTTGGTTTCCGCACAATGTATTATATTTTCGGAGTAACTATAAGAACTACAAAAAAATGAATTTCACTACAATCAATTTCATCGTTTGTAGTTATAGGAAAAGTACTTTTAGTGCTTCCAAATTGCTGCGTTCTTGGTTTTTTTGAGATGCGTTAGCGATATCTCCGAAACCTGTCGACCAAAAAAAAAATTTTTTTCGTATGAAAAACTACAAACGATTTAAAACGTATTTCAAAAAGAAAAAACCCAAATTTCCTTAAATTGCTTGGTTTCTGCACAATGTATTATATTTTCGGAGTAACTATAAAAACTACAAAAAAATGAATTTCACTACAATCAATTTCATCGTTTGTAGTTATAGGAAAAGTACTTTTAGTGCTTCCAAATTGCTGCGTTCTTGGTTTTTTTGAGATGCGTTAGCGATATCTCCGAAACCTGTGGACCAAAAAAAATTTATTTTTCGTATGAAAAACTACAAACGATTTAAAACGTATTTCAAAAAGAAAAAAACCAAATTTGCTTAAATTGCTTGGTTTCCGCACAATGTATTATATTTTCGGAGTAACTATATACTACAAACGATTTAAAACGTATTTCAAAAAGAAAAAACCCAAATTTCCTTAAATTGCTTGGTTTCTGCACAATGTATTATATTTTCGGAGTAACTATAAAAACTACAAAAAAATGAATTTCACTACAATCAATTGCTTGGTTTCCGCACAATGTATTATATTTTCGGAGTAACTATAAGAACTACAAAAAAATGAATTTCACTACAATCAATTTCATCGTTTGTAGTTATAGGAAAAGTACTTTTAGTGCTTACAAATTGCTGCGTTCTTGGTTTTTTTGAGATGCGTTAGCGATATCTCCGAAACGTATGGACCAAAAAAAAATTTGTTTACCTATGAAAAACTACAAACGATTTAAAACATATTTCAGAAAGAAAAAACCCAAATTTGCTTAAATTGCTTGGTTTACGCACAATGTATTATATTTTCGGAGTAACTATAAGAACTACAAAAAATGAATTTCACTACAATCAATTTCATCGTTTGTAGTTATAGGAAAAGTACTTTTAGTGCTTCCAAATTGCTGCGTTCTTGGTTTTTTTGAGATGCGTTAGCGATATCTCCGAAACCTGTGGACCAAAAAAAAAATTTTTTTTCGTATGAAAAACTACAAACGATTTAAAACGTATTTCAAAAACAAGAGAGCCAAATTTACTTAAATTGCTTGGTTTCCGCACAATGTATTATATTTTCGGAGTAACTATAAGAACTACAAAAAAATGAATTTCACTACAATCAATTTCATCTTTTGTAGTTATAGGAAAAGTACTTTTAGTGCTTCCAAATTGCTGCGTTCTTGGTTTTTTTGAGATGCGTTAGCGATATCTCCGAAACCTATGGACCAAAAAAAAAAAAATTTTTTTTCCTATGAAAAACTACAAACGATTTAAAACGTATTTCAAAAACAAAAAAACCAAATTTACTTAAATTGCTTGGTTTCCGCACAATGTATTATATTTTCGGAGTAACTATAAGAACTACAAAAAAATGAATTTCACTACAATCAATTTCATCGTTTGTAGTTATAGGAAAAGTACTTTTAGTGCTTCCAAATTGCTGCGTTCTTGGTTTTTTTGAGATGCGTTAGCGATATCTCCGAAACCTGTCGACCAAAAAAAAAATTTTTTTCGTATGAAAAACTACAAACGATTTAAAACGTATTTCAAAAAGAAAAAACCCAAATTTCCTTAAATTGCTTGGTTTCCGCACAATGTATTATATTTTCGGAGTAACTATAAAAACTACAAAAAAATGAATTTCACTACAATCAATTTCATCGTTTGTAGTTATAGGAAAAGTACTTTTAGTGCTTCCAAATTGCTGCGTTCTTGGTTTTTTTGAGATGCGTTAGCGATATCTCCGAAACCTGTGGACCAAAAAAAAATTTATTTTTCGTATGAAAAACTACAAACGATTTAAAACGTATTTCAAAAAGAAAAAAACCAAATTTGCTTAAATTGCTTGGTTTCCGCACAATGTATTATATTTTCGGAGTAACTATAAGAACTACAAAAAAATGAATTTCACTACAATCAATTTCATCGTTTGTAGTTATAGGAAAAGTACTTTTAGTGCTTCCAAATTGCTGCGTTCTTGGTTTTTTTGAGATGCGTTAGCGATATCTCCGAAACGTATGGACCAAAAAAAATTTTTTTTCCTATGAAAAACTACAAACGATTTAAAACGTATTTCAGAAAGAATTAACCCAAATTTGCTTAAATTGCTTGGTTTCCGCAAAATGTATTATATTTTCGGAGTAACTATAAAAACTACAAAAAAATGAATTTCACTACATTCAATTTCATCGATTGTAGTTATAGGAAAAGTACTTTTAGTGCTTCCAAATTGCTGCGTTCTTGGTTTTTTTGAGATGCGTTAGCGATATCTCCGAAACGTATGGAGCACAAAAAAAATTTTTTTACATATGAAAAACTACAAACGATTTAAAACGTATTTCAGAAAGAAAAAACCCAAATTTGCTTAAATTGCTTGGTTTCCGCACAATGTATTATATTTTCGGAGTAACTATAAGAACTACAAAAAAATTAATTTCACTACAATCAATTTCATCGTTTGTAGTTATAGGAAAAGTACTTTTAGTGCTTCCAAATTGCTGCGTTCTTGGTTTTTTTGAGATGCGTTAGCGATATCTCCGAAACCTATGGACCAAAACAAAAATTTTTTTCCTATGAAAAACTACAAACAATTTAAAACGTATTTCAGAAAGAAAAAACCCAAATTTGCTTAAATTGCTTGGTTTCCGCACAATATATTATATTTTCGGAGTAACTATAAGAACTACAAAAAAATGAATTTCACTACAATCAATTTCATCGTTTGTAGTTATAGGAAAAGTACTTTTAGTGCTTCCAAATTGCTGCGTTCTTGGTTTTTTTGAGATGCGTTAGCGATATCTCCGAAACCTGTGGACCAAAAAAAAAATTTTTTTTCGTATGAAAAACTACAAACGATTTAAAACGTATTTCAAAAACAAAAAAACCAAATTTACTTAAATTGCTTGGTTTCCGCACAATGTATTATATTTTCGGAGTAACTATAAGAACTACAAAAAAATGAATTTCACTACAATCAATTTCATCGTTTGTAGTTATAGGAAAAGTACTTTTAGTGCTTCCAAATTGCTGCGTTCTTGGTTTTTTTGAGATGCGTTAGCGATATCTCCGAAACCTATGGACCAAAAAAAAAATTTTTTTCCTATGAAAAACTACAAACGATTTAAAACGTATTTCAGAAAGAAAAAACCCAAATTTGCTTAAATTGCTTGGTTTCCGCACAATGTATTATATTTTCGGAGTAACTATAAGAACTACAAAAAAATTAATTTCACTACAATCAATTTCATCGTTTGTAGTTATAGGAAAAGTACTTTTAGTGCTTCCAAATTGCTGCGTTCTTGGTTTTTTTGAGATGCGTTAGCGATATCTCCGAAACGTATGGAGCACAAAAAAAATTTTTTTACATATGAAAAACTACAAACGATTTAAAACGTATTTCAGAAAGAAAAAACCCAAATTTGCTTAAATTGCTTGGTTTCCGCACAATGTATTATATTTTCGGAGTAACTATAAGAACTACAAAAAAATTAATTTCACTACAATCAATTTCATCGTTTGTAGTTATAGGAAAAGTACTTTTAGTGCTTCCAAATTGCTGCGTTCTTGGTTTTTTTGAGATGCGTTAGCGATATCTCCGAAACCTATGGACCAAAAAAAAAATTTTTTTTCCTATGAAAAACTACAAACGATTTAAAACGTATTTCAGAAAGAAAAAACCCAAATTTGCTTAAATTGCTTGGTTTCCGCACAATGTATTATATTTTCGGAGTAACTATAAGAACTACAAAAAAATTAATTTCACTACAATCAATTTCATCGTTTGTAGTTATAGGAAAAGTACTTTTAGTGCTTCCAAATTGCTGCGTTCTTGGTTTTTTTGAGATGCGTTAGCGATATCTCCGAAACGTATGGAGCACAAAAAAAATTTTTTTACATATGAAAAACTACAAACGATTTAAAACGTATTTCAGAAAGAAAAAACCCAAATTTGCTTAAATTGCTTGGTTTCCGCACAATGTATTATATTTTCGGAGTAACTATAAGAACTACAAAAAAATTAATTTCACTACAATCAATTTCATCGTTTGTAGTTATAGGAAAAGTACTTTTAGTGCTTCCAAATTGCTGCGTTCTTGGTTTTTTTGAGATGCGTTAGCGATATCTCCGAAACCTATGGACCAAAACAAAAATTTTTTTCCTATGAAAAACTACAAACAATTTAAAACGTATTTCAGAAAGAAAAAACCCAAATTTGCTTAAATTGCTTGGTTTCCGCACAATATATTATATTTTCGGAGTAACTATAAGAACTACAAAAAAATGAATTTCACTACAATCAATTTCATCGTTTGTAGTTATAGGAAAAGTACTTTTAGTGCTTCCAAATTGCTGCGTTCTTGGTTTTTTTGAGATGCGTTAGCGATATCTCCGAAACCTGTGGACCAAAAAAAAAATTTTTTTTCGTATGAAAAACTACAAACGATTTAAAACGTATTTCAAAAACAAAAAAACCAAATTTACTTAAATTGCTTGGTTTCCGCACAATGTATTATATTTTCGGAGTAACTATAAGAACTACAAAAAAATGAATTTCACTACAATCAATTTCATCGTTTGTAGTTATAGGAAAAGTACTTTTAGTGCTTCCAAATTGCTGCGTTCTTGGTTTTTTTGAGATGCATTAGCGATATCTCCGAAACCTGTGGACCAAAAAAAAAATTTTTTTTCGTATGAAAACTACAAACGATTTAAAACGTATTTCAAAAAGAAAAAACCCAAATTTCCTTAAATTGCTGGTTTCCGCACAATGTATTATATTTTCAGAGTAACTATAAAAACTACAAAAAAATGAATTTCACTACATTCAATTTCATCGTTTGTAGTTATAGGAAAAGAACTTTTAGTGCTTCCAAATTGCTGCGTTCTTGGTTTTTTTGAGAAACGTTAGCGATATCTCCGAAACCTGTGGACCAAAAAAAAATTTTTTTTCGTATGAAAAACTACAAACGATTTAAAACGTATTTCAAAAACAAAAAAACCAAATTTACTTAAATTGCTTGGTTTCCGCACAATGTATTATATTTTCGGAGTAACTATAAGAACTACAAAAAAATGAATTTCACTACAATCAATTTCATCGTTTGTAGTTATAGGAAAAGTACTTTTAGTGCTTCCAAATTGCTGCGTTCTTGGTTTTTTTGAGATGCGTTAGCGATATCTCCGAAACGTATGGAGCAAAAAAAAAATTTTTTTACCTATGAAAAACTACAAACGATTTAAAACGTATTTCAGAAAGAAAAAACCCAAATTTGCTTAAATTGCTTGGTTTCCGCACAATGTATTATATTTTCGGAGTAACTATAAGAACTACAAAAAAATTAATTTCACTACAATCAATTTCATCGTTTGTAGTTATAGGAAAAGTACTTTTAGTGCTTCCAAATTGCTGCGTTCTTGGTTTTTTTGAGATGCGTTAGCGATATCTCCGAAACGTATGGAGCACAAAAAAAATTTTTTTACATATGAAAAACTACAAACGATTTAAAACGTATTTCAGAAAGAAAAAACCCAAATTTGCTTAAATTGCTTGGTTTCCGCACAATGTATTATATTTTCGGAGTAACTATAAGAACTACAAAAAAATTAATTTCACTACAATCAATTTCATCGTTTGTAGTTATAGGAAAAGTACTTTTAGTGCTTCCAAATTGCTGCGTTCTTTGTTTTTTTGAGATGCGTTAGCGATATCTCCGAAACCTATGGACCAAAACAAAAATTTTTTTCCTATGAAAAACTACAAACAATTTAAAACGTATTTCAGAAAGAAAAAACCCAAATTTGCTTAAATTGCTTGGTTTCCGCACAATATATTATATTTTCGGAGTAACTATAAGAACTACAAAAAAATGAATTTCAGTACAATCAATTTCATCGTTTGTAGTTATAGGAAAAGTACTTTTAGTGCTTCCAAATTGCTGCGTTCTTGGTTTTTTTGAGATGCGTTAGCGATATCTCCGAAACCTGTGGACCAAAAAAAAAATTTTTTTTCGTATGAAAAACTACAAACGATTTAAAACGTATTTCAAAAACAAAAAAACCAAATTTACTTAAATTGCTTGGTTTCCGCACAATGTATTATATTTTCGGAGTAACTATAAGAACTACAAAAAAATGAATTTCACTACAATCAATTTCATCGTTTGTAGTTATAGGAAAAGTACTTTTAGTGCTTCCAAATTGCTGCGTTCTTGGTTTTTTTGAGATGCGTTAGCGATATCTCCGAAACCTATGGACCAAAAAAAAAATTTTTTTTCCTATGAAAAACTACAAACGATTTAAAACGTATTTCAGAAAGAAAAAACCCAAATTTGCTTAAATTGCTTGGTTTCCGCACAATGTATTATATTTTCGGAGTAACTATAAGAACTACAAAAAAATTAATTTCACTACAATCAATTTCATCGTTTGTAGTTATAGGAAAAGTACTTTTAGTGCTTCCAAATTGCTGCGTTCTTGGTTTTTTTGAGATGCGTTAGCGATATCTCCGAAACGTATGGAGCACAAAAAAAATTTTTTTACATATGAAAAACTACAAACGATTTAAAACGTATTTCAGAAAGAAAAAACCCAAATTTGCTTAAATTGCTTGGTTTCCGCACAATGTATTATATTTTCGGAGTAACTATAAGAACTACAAAAAAATTAATTTCACTACAATCAATTTCATCGTTTGTAGTTATAGGAAAAGTACTTTTAGTGCTTCCAAATTGCTGCGTTCTTGGTTTTTTTGAGATGCGTTAGCGATATCTCCGAAACCTATGGACCAAAACAAAAATTTTTTTCCTATGAAAAACTACAAACAATTTAAAACGTATTTCAGAAAGAAAAAACCCAAATTTGCTTAAATTGCTTGGTTTCCGCACAATATATTATATTTTCGGAGTAACTATAAGAACTACAAAAAAATGAATTTCACTACAATCAATTTCATCGTTTGTAGTTATAGGAAAAGTACTTTTAGTGCTTCCAAATTGCTGCGTTCTTGGTTTTTTTGAGATGCGTTAGCGATATCTCCGAAACCTGTGGACCAAAAAAAAAATTTTTTTTCGTATGAAAAACTACAAACGATTTAAAACGTATTTCAAAAACAAAAAAACCAAATTTACTTAAATTGCTTGGTTTCCGCACAATGTATTATATTTTCGGAGTAACTATAAGAACTACAAAAAAATGAATTTCACTACAATCAATTTCATCGTTTGTAGTTATAGGAAAAGTACTTTTAGTGCTTCCAAATTGCTGCGTTCTTGGTTTTTTTGAGATGCGTTAGCGATATCTCCGAAACCTATGGACCAAAAAAAAAATTTTTTTTCCTATGAAAAACTACAAACGATTTAAAACGTATTTCAAAAACAAAAAAACCAAATTTACTTAAATTGCTTGGTTTCCGCACAATGTATTATATTTTCGGAGTAACTATAAGAACTATAAAAAAATTAATTTCACTACAATCAATTTCATCGTTTGTAGTTATAGGAAAAGTACTTTTAGTGCTTCCAAATTGCTGCGTTCTTGGTTTTTTTGAGATGCGTTAGCAATATCTCCGAAACCTATGGACCAAAAAAAAAATTTTTTTTCCTATGAAAAACTACAAACGATTTAAAACGTATTTCAAAAACAAAAAAACCAAATTTACTTAAATTGCTTGGTTTCCGCACAATGTATTATATTTTCGGAGTAACTATAAGAACTACAAAAAAATGAATTTCACTACAATCAATTTCATCGTTTGTAGTTATAGGAAAAGTACTTTTAGTGCTTCCAAATTGCTGCGTTCTTGGTTTTTTTGAGATGCGTTAGCGATATCTCCGAAACCTGTCGACCAAAAAAAAAATTTTTTTCGTATGAAAAACTACAAACGATTTAAAACGTATTTCAAAAAGAAAAAACCCAAATTTCCTTAAATTGCTTGGTTTCTGCACAATGTATTATATTTTCGGAGTAACTATAAAAACTACAAAAAAATTAATTTCACTACAATCAATTTCATCGTTTGTAGTTATAGGAAAAGTACTTTTAGTGCTTCCAAATTGCTGCGTTCTTGGTTTTTTTGAGATGCGTTAGCGATATCTCCGAAACCTGTGGACCAAAAAAAATTTATTTTTCGTATGAAAAACTACAAACGATTTAAAACGTATTTCAAAAAGAAAAAAACCAAATTTGCTTAAATTGCTTGGTTTCCGCACAATGTATTATATTTTCGGAGTAACTATATACTACAAACGATTTAAAACGTATTTCAAAAAGAAAAAACCCAAATTTCCTTAAATTGCTTGGTTTCTGCACAATGTATTATATTTTCGGAGTAACTATAAAAACTACAAAAAAATGAATTTCACTACAATCAATTGCTTGGTTTCCGCACAATGTATTATATTTTCGGAGTAACTATAAGAACTACAAAAAAATGAATTTCACTACAATCAATTTCATCGTTTGTAGTTATAGGAAAAGTACTTTTAGTGCTTACAAATTGCTGCGTTCTTGGTTTTTTTGAGATGCGTTAGCGATATCTCCGAAACGTATGGACCAAAAAAAAATTTGTTTACCTATGAAAAACTACAAACGATTTAAAACATATTTCAGAAAGAAAAAACCCAAATTTGCTTAAATTGCTTGGTTTACGCACAATGTATTATATTTTCGGAGTAACTATAAGAACTACAAAAAATGAATTTCACTACAATCAATTTCATCGTTTGTAGTTATAGGAAAAGTACTTTTAGTGCTTCCAAATTGCTGCGTTCTTGGTTTTTTTGAGATGCGTTAGCGATATCTCCGAAACCTGTGGACCAAAAAAAAAATTTTTTTTCGTATGAAAAACTACAAACGATTTAAAACGTATTTCAAAAACAAGAGAGCCAAATTTACTTAAATTGCTTGGTTTCCGCACAATGTATTATATTTTCGGAGTAACTATAAGAACTACAAAAAAATGAATTTCACTACAATCAATTTCATCTTTTGTAGTTATAGGAAAAGTACTTTTAGTGCTTCCAAATTGCTGCGTTCTTGGTTTTTTTGAGATGCGTTAGCGATATCTCCGAAACCTATGGACCAAAAAAAAAAAAATTTTTTTTCCTATGAAAAACTACAAACGATTTAAAACGTATTTCAAAAACAAAAAAACCAAATTTACTTAAATTGCTTGGTTTCCGCACAATGTATTATATTTTCGGAGTAACTATAAGAACTACAAAAAAATGAATTTCACTACAATCAATTTCATCGTTTGTAGTTATAGGAAAAGTACTTTTAGTGCTTCCAAATTGCTGCGTTCTTGGTTTTTTTGAGATGCGTTAGCGATATCTCCGAAACCTGTCGACCAAAAAAAAAATTTTTTTCGTATGAAAAACTACAAACGATTTAAAACGTATTTCAAAAAGAAAAAACCCAAATTTCCTTAAATTGCTTGGTTTCCGCACAATGTATTATATTTTCGGAGTAACTATAAAAACTACAAAAAAATGAATTTCACTACAATCAATTTCATCGTTTGTAGTTATAGGAAAAGTACTTTTAGTGCTTCCAAATTGCTGCGTTCTTGGTTTTTTTGAGATGCGTTAGCGATATCTCCGAAACCTGTGGACCAAAAAAAAATTTATTTTTCGTATGAAAAACTACAAACGATTTAAAACGTATTTCAAAAAGAAAAAAACCAAATTTGCTTAAATTGCTTGGTTTCCGCACAATGTATTATATTTTCGGAGTAACTATAAGAACTACAAAAAAATGAATTTCACTACAATCAATTTCATCGTTTGTAGTTATAGGAAAAGTACTTTTAGTGCTTCCAAATTGCTGCGTTCTTGGTTTTTTTGAGATGCGTTAGCGATATCTCCGAAACGTATGGACCAAAAAAAATTTTTTTTCCTATGAAAAACTACAAACGATTTAAAACGTATTTCAGAAAGAATTAACCCAAATTTGCTTAAATTGCTTGGTTTCCGCAAAATGTATTATATTTTCGGAGTAACTATAAAAACTACAAAAAAATGAATTTCACTACATTCAATTTCATCGATTGTAGTTATAGGAAAAGTACTTTTAGTGCTTCCAAATTGCTGCGTTCTTGGTTTTTTTGAGATGCGTTAGCGATATCTCCGAAACGTATGGAGCACAAAAAAAATTTTTTTACATATGAAAAACTACAAACGATTTAAAACGTATTTCAGAAAGAAAAAACCCAAATTTGCTTAAATTGCTTGGTTTCCGCACAATGTATTATATTTTCGGAGTAACTATAAGAACTACAAAAAAATTAATTTCACTACAATCAATTTCATCGTTTGTAGTTATAGGAAAAGTACTTTTAGTGCTTCCAAATTGCTGCGTTCTTGGTTTTTTTGAGATGCGTTAGCGATATCTCCGAAACCTATGGACCAAAACAAAAATTTTTTTCCTATGAAAAACTACAAACAATTTAAAACGTATTTCAGAAAGAAAAAACCCAAATTTGCTTAAATTGCTTGGTTTCCGCACAATATATTATATTTTCGGAGTAACTATAAGAACTACAAAAAAATGAATTTCACTACAATCAATTTCATCGTTTGTAGTTATAGGAAAAGTACTTTTAGTGCTTCCAAATTGCTGCGTTCTTGGTTTTTTTGAGATGCGTTAGCGATATCTCCGAAACCTGTGGACCAAAAAAAAAATTTTTTTTCGTATGAAAAACTACAAACGATTTAAAACGTATTTCAAAAACAAAAAAACCAAATTTACTTAAATTGCTTGGTTTCCGCACAATGTATTATATTTTCGGAGTAACTATAAGAACTACAAAAAAATGAATTTCACTACAATCAATTTCATCGTTTGTAGTTATAGGAAAAGTACTTTTAGTGCTTCCAAATTGCTGCGTTCTTGGTTTTTTTGAGATGCGTTAGCGATATCTCCGAAACCTATGGACCAAAAAAAAAATTTTTTTCCTATGAAAAACTACAAACGATTTAAAACGTATTTCAGAAAGAAAAAACCCAAATTTGCTTAAATTGCTTGGTTTCCGCACAATGTATTATATTTTCGGAGTAACTATAAGAACTACAAAAAAATTAATTTCACTACAATCAATTTCATCGTTTGTAGTTATAGGAAAAGTACTTTTAGTGCTTCCAAATTGCTGCGTTCTTGGTTTTTTTGAGATGCGTTAGCGATATCTCCGAAACGTATGGAGCACAAAAAAAATTTTTTTACATATGAAAAACTACAAACGATTTAAAACGTATTTCAGAAAGAAAAAACCCAAATTTGCTTAAATTGCTTGGTTTCCGCACAATGTATTATATTTTCGGAGTAACTATAAGAACTACAAAAAAATTAATTTCACTACAATCAATTTCATCGTTTGTAGTTATAGGAAAAGTACTTTTAGTGCTTCCAAATTGCTGCGTTCTTGGTTTTTTTGAGATGCGTTAGCGATATCTCCGAAACCTATGGACCAAAACAAAAATTTTTTTCCTATGAAAAACTACAAACAATTTAAAACGTATTTCAGAAAGAAAAAACCCAAATTTGCTTAAATTGCTTGGTTTCCGCACAATATATTATATTTTCGGAGTAACTATAAGAACTACAAAAAAATGAATTTCACTACAATCAATTTCATCGTTTGTAGTTATAGGAAAAGTACTTTTAGTGCTTCCAAATTGCTGCGTTCTTGGTTTTTTTGAGATGCGTTAGCGATATCTCCGAAACCTGTGGACCAAAAAAAAAATTTTTTTTCGTATGAAAAACTACAAACGATTTAAAACGTATTTCAAAAACAAAAAAACCAAATTTACTTAAATTGCTTGGTTTCCGCACAATGTATTATATTTTCGGAGTAACTATAAGAACTACAAAAAAATGAATTTCACTACAATCAATTTCATCGTTTGTAGTTATAGGAAAAGTACTTTTAGTGCTTCCAAATTGCTGCGTTCTTGGTTTTTTTGAGATGCGTTAGCGATATCTCCGAAACCTATGGACCAAAAAAAAAATTTTTTTTCCTATGAAAAACTACAAACGATTTAAAACGTATTTCAAAAACAAAAAAACCAAATTTACTTAAATTGCTTGGTTTCCGCACAATGTATTATATTTTCGGAGTAACTATAAGAACTATAAAAAAATGAATTTCACTACAATCAATTTCATCGTTTGTAGTTATAGGAAAAGTACTTTTAGTGCTTCCAAATTGCTGCGTTCTTGGTTTTTTTGAGATGCGTTAGCGATATCTCCGAAACCTATGGACCAAAAAAAAAATTTTTTTTCCTATGAAAAACTACAAACGATTTAAAACGTATTTCAAAAACAAAAAAACCAAATTTACTTAAATTGCTTGGTTTCCGCACAATGTATTATATTTTCGGAGTAACTATAAGAACTACAAAAAAATGAATTTCACTACAATCAATTTCATCGTTTGTAGTTATAGGAAAAGTACTTTTAGTGCTTCCAAATTGCTGCGTTCTTGGTTTTTTTGAGATGCGTTAGCGATATCTCCGAAACCTGTCGACCAAAAAAAAAATTTTTTTCGTATGAAAAACTACAAACGATTTAAAACGTATTTCAAAAAGAAAAAACCCAAATTTCCTTAAATTGCTTGGTTTCTGCACAATGTATTATATTTTCGGAGTAACTATAAAAACTACAAAAAAATGAATTTCACTACAATCAATTTCATCGTTTGTAGTTATAGGAAAAGTACTTTTAGTGCTTCCAAATTGCTGCGTTCTTGGTTTTTTTGAGATGCGTTAGCGATATCTCCGAAACCTGTGGACCAAAAAAAATTTATTTTTCGTATGAAAAACTACAAACGATTTAAAACGTATTTCAAAAAGAAAAAAACCAAATTTGCTTAAATTGCTTGGTTTCCGCACAATGTATTATATTTTCGGAGTAACTATATACTACAAACGATTTAAAACGTATTTCAAAAAGAAAAAACCCAAATTTCCTTAAATTGCTTGGTTTCTGCACAATGTATTATATTTTCGGAGTAACTATAAAAACTACAAAAAAATGAATTTCACTACAATCAATTGCTTGGTTTCCGCACAATGTATTATATTTTCGGAGTAACTATAAGAACTACAAAAAAATGAATTTCACTACAATCAATTTCATCGTTTGTAGTTATAGGAAAAGTACTTTTAGTGCTTACAAATTGCTGCGTTCTTGGTTTTTTTGAGATGCGTTAGCGATATCTCCGAAACGTATGGACCAAAAAAAAATTTGTTTACCTATGAAAAACTACAAACGATTTAAAACATATTTCAGAAAGAAAAAACCCAAATTTGCTTAAATTGCTTGGTTTACGCACAATGTATTATATTTTCGGAGTAACTATAAGAACTACAAAAAATGAATTTCACTACAATCAATTTCATCGTTTGTAGTTATAGGAAAAGTACTTTTAGTGCTTCCAAATTGCTGCGTTCTTGGTTTTTTTGAGATGCGTTAGCGATATCTCCGAAACCTGTGGACCAAAAAAAAAATTTTTTTTCGTATGAAAAACTACAAACGATTTAAAACGTATTTCAAAAACAAAAGAGCCAAATTTACTTAAATTGCTTGGTTTCCGCACAATGTATTATATTTTCGGAGTAACTATAAGAACTACAAAAAAATGAATTTCACTACAATCAATTTCATCTTTTGTAGTTATAGGAAAAGTACTTTTAGTGCTTCCAAATTGCTGCGTTCTTGGTTTTTTTGAGATGCGTTAGCGATATCTCCGAAACCTATGGACCAAAAAAAAAAAAATTTTTTTTCCTATGAAAAACTACAAACGATTTAAAACGTATTTCAAAAACAAAAAAACCAAATTTACTTAAATTGCTTGGTTTCCGCACAATGTATTATATTTTCGGAGTAACTATAAGAACTACAAAAAAATGAATTTCACTACAATCAATTTCATCGTTTGTAGTTATAGGAAAAGTACTTTTAGTGCTTCCAAATTGCTGCGTTCTTGGTTTTTTTGAGATGCGTTAGCGATATCTCCGAAACCTGTCGACCAAAAAAAAAATTTTTTTCGTATGAAAAACTACAAACGATTTAAAACGTATTTCAAAAAGAAAAAACCCAAATTTCCTTAAATTGCTTGGTTTCCGCACAATGTATTATATTTTCGGAGTAACTATAAAAACTACAAAAAAATGAATTTCACTACAATCAATTTCATCGTTTGTAGTTATAGGAAAAGTACTTTTAGTGCTTCCAAATTGCTGCGTTCTTGGTTTTTTTGAGATGCGTTAGCGATATCTCCGAAACCTGTGGACCAAAAAAAAATTTATTTTTCGTATGAAAAACTACAAACGATTTAAAACGTATTTCAAAAAGAAAAAAACCAAATTTGCTTAAATTGCTTGGTTTCCGCACAATGTATTATATTTTCGGAGTAACTATAAGAACTACAAAAAAATGAATTTCACTACAATCAATTTCATCGTTTGTAGTTATAGGAAAAGTACTTTTAGTGCTTCCAAATTGCTGCGTTCTTGGTTTTTTTGAGATGCGTTAGCGATATCTCCGAAACGTATGGACCAAAAAAAATTTTTTTTCCTATGAAAAACTACAAACGATTTAAAACGTATTTCAGAAAGAATTAACCCAAATTTGCTTAAATTGCTTGGTTTCCGCAAAATGTATTATATTTTCGGAGTAACTATAAAAACTACAAAAAAATGAATTTCACTACATTCAATTTCATCGATTGTAGTTATAGGAAAAGTACTTTTAGTGCTTCCAAATTGCTGCGTTCTTGGTTTTTTTGAGATGCGTTAGCGATATCTCCGAAACCTGTGGACCAAAAAAAAAATTTTTTTTCGTATGAAAAACTACAAACGATTTAAAACGTATTTCAAAAACAAAAAAACCAAATTTACTTAAATTGCTTGGTTTCCGCACAATGTATTATATTTTCGGAGTAACTATAAGAACTACAAAAAAACTAATTTCACTACAATCAATTTCATCGTTTGTAGTTATAGGAAAAGTACTTTTAGTGCTTCCAAATTGCTGCGTTCTTGGTTTTTTTGAGATGCGTTAGCGATATCTCCGAAACCTATGGACCAAAAAAAAATTTTTTTTCCTATGAAAAACTACAAACGATTTAAAACGTATTTCAAAAACAAAAAAACCAAATTTACTTAAATTGCTTGGTTTCCGCACAATGTATTATATTTTCGGAGTAACTATAAGAACTACAAAAAAATGAATTTTACTACAATCAATTTCATCGTTTGTAGTTATAGGAAAAGTACTTTTAGTGCTTCCAAATTGCTGCGTTCTTGGTTTTTTTGAGATGCGTTAGCGATATCTCCGAAACCTGTCGACCAAAAAAAAAATTTTTTTTCGTATGAAAAACTACAAACGATTTAAAACGTATTTCAAAAAGAAAAAGCCCAAATTTCCTTAAATTGCTTGGTTTCCGCACAATGTATTATATTTTCGGAGTAACTATAAAAACTACAAAAAAATGAATTTCACTACAATCAATTTCATCGTTTGTAGTTATAGGAAAAGTACTTTTAGTGCTTCCAAATTGCTGCGTTCTTTGTTTTTTTTGAGATGCGTTAGCGATATCTCCGAAACCTGTGGACCAAAAAAAAAATTTATTTTTCGTATGAAAAACTACAAACGATTTAAAACGTATTTCAAAAAGAAAAAAACCAAATTTGCTTAAATTGCTTGGTTTCCGCACAATGTATTATATTTTCGGAGTAACTATAAGAACTACAAAAAATGAACTTCACTACAATCAATTGCATCGTTTGTAGTTATAGAAATCACAAAAAAAATTTGGATTTTTTCAAAGCGGGTTCCAGCGTGATGCAGCTCCAGCTACCGACTAACAAATCTAGTTTTAGTTTAGTTTATTCATTCTATGATCAAAAATAATTTTACAGACTAGATACAAAGGTATTAAAAGATGTTAAAATTATATAATCAACTGATAAACGTAAAGAAAAAAGACAATGTGTTAAATAAATTATTAAAAATAAATTAAAAGCACAATTCCAGAGTAGACTTGAACATATTTCTCGACAAAGAGAAATCAATTGTCTTCACTTCACTGGACGAGAAATGGTGGCCCATTGCACATAATTCTTCTGCCATTTCGGCGTGGATATGACCATTTTTCCGGGAAACTCGTAATGATGGAATACTTTCCCCCCATATTTCGAGGAGCATTTCCTCCGCTTCCTCATTCCAGCGTGATCGGCGTTTACCACTATCGAGATAAATAAATTGACGAACTGAATAGTTTTGCAATAAAAATTATAATATACTTACATATTAGCCGTGTTTTTTTATACACGCGTATACGTTTACGTTTGCGCGTGAAAAAAACGCCTATCCTCGCTTAGATAATGCTTATGAGACCCATCTAGCGGCAGTGGTTAAATAACTAGCTACAGCCACAGGGTGTACCGAAAAGCGGAGACACAACCCTCTGACGGCCATAGGGTATAACATATAGCTGAATCAGTTGCGATGAATTGTGGACACACATAGAATACATAGAATTATGTAGAGGGTGAAACAAAGACACATATTTCAGTTACATCTGAGTATAATGCGTTTTGAAATTTAGTAGAACAAATTTTATGCGCAGCAATTTCAGAGGTGTATTTAAAGTTTGTCGCTTAGCAGTCCATATAAAGTTTAAGCGTATAGACGTTTACGTGTGAAAAAAACACGGCTATTGTTACGAATATTAGCAAAACTAAGGGGTGCTGCAATCTCAATATTGGAGTTATTTATTCAACAGTTTAGCGATACAAACTTAGCAAAAGGGCAAATAAAAGGATTTGCAGTAAATTCGTTACAATATTTTTAGTTGCACTCATAACAGGTCTTTATATAATTATTTTATTTTTAAATTCCATCTTTCATTTTTGACAATACATTTTTAAAGTTGACATATGCATACATTATTAGACATTTAATTTATTTTGCAAGATTTGACGTTAAATCGTTTCATCTGCCTAAATCTCGAATAAAGCTCTAAGTGGATATATGCATATCCCACCTAGAGTTTTAACTGTGAGATTTGTTAAATCTCATATTGTAGCCTTCACTGTCTCCAGTATAGTTTTATTTGATGTTTTAATTTTTATGTATTGAAATAACTATAAAGTGGGGCCACTAGTACCAAAGTACAGTTTCAAACTTTGTTAGTTTTCCAGCGACAAACAAATTTTACATTTTCGAATTAAACGCATACATTTTCAAAAAGCAAAAAAATATCTGAGTATTCCATTTTGATATATTTTTTATTGTACTAAGTTTGACAATGAAAATCCAAACTTGAAAATTTCCAAAAAGAGATCTGTCATCCATGAATTTAAAAACTACTCCTACCTTAAAATAATTTCCTAACAAAAAATTACATGACATATGAATTGTAGGTAGCCATATCTGAAATATTTCTAATGAAGAGTTAACTTAAATTTTCTGCGTTTCGAGATTAAATTTTGTATAATAAAACTTGCAAAATTTAACGTTAAGTCCTTTCAGATGCCTAGATCTCGAATAAAGATGTAAGTGAAGATATGCTATAAATAAACGACCTGAGAGTCCACTAAATTCGGAAAGTGCGCGAAAAATCGGGTCGAACACACAATAATTAGCTCTACAAAACGCAAGTAAAAAGGTAAGAATGTACGAAGACACCTATTACACTCAAAAAATTTTACTGGTAAAATCAACCAAAAAAGTAGCTTCGTTTGGCTCCAACCCATAAATTTTGTAAATTTATACAATAAAAAATAGTTGCGAAGTCTTTACTGAAAATGAGGTTAAAAATTGTTAATTTTACCAAAAGAAATTGTTAATTTTTAACCACGTGAAGTTGGTTGATCTAACCGTAAAAGTAGGTTCGAATGGCTCCAACCTGCAAAAATAGTAAAACTAACTAATATTAATAGTAATTCCCATCTAACCACAAAAGCAGTTAAAAATACTATAGAAATTGTAATATTACCATAAAAATTGTAGAATTTACTATTTTCGCTCTAAAGTAACTATTAAAATTTTATTTTAACTAAAAATGTGGTAGTACAACCTATAAAAATAGTCATTATACTATTTATATTGTAGCATTACAGAGAAAATAGTTGAAATGAACTGATAACCTGATAGGATCCCCAAATGATCCCGAAGTTATCCAGAAAAAGCCACGAAATGACCCCGATGATATCGCGGATGGATCCCGAAAACCATCCAGAAATGCCTCGGAAGGGTCTTCAAAAGTTCCCGGAATAGTCCCAAAAAAAACCCGAAATGACGACACGATTCTAGACTTATCCAGAGAACCACACAGAAATGATTCCTGAAGGGTACCAAAATGATCCCGAAATAGCCCCGGAAAAGTTCCGAAATGACCCTGATGGGCTCCTGGACGGATCTCAAAAACCATCTAGAAAATATTCAGCAAAGGGTTCCTAAATTATCCCGACATAGTACAGAAAAAGTTCCGAAATGACACCGAGGGGATCCACGAAGGATCGCGAAAACCATACAGAAATGATTCCGGAAGGTTCCCAAAATGATCCCGAAATAGTCCGGAAATGACCCCGATGGGATTTCTGATGGATCCGGCAAACATCAAGAAATGATGCCAGAAAGGTCCCCAAATGATCCCGAAATAATACAGAAAAAGTCATGAAAGGACCCCTAAAGGGTCCCCAAATGATCCCGAAATAGTCCCGAAAAAGTCCCGAAATTACCCCGATGGGTTCCCGTACAGATCCGGAAAACTATCCAGAAATGATGCCGGAAAGTTCCCCAAATGATACCCCTAATAGTCCCGAAATGCGCCTGATGGGATCCCGAACGGATCCCAAAAACCATCCAGAAATGATGTCGAAAGGGTCCCCAAATGATCCCTTATCAGTCGAGAAAAAGTACCGTAATGACCCGGACGGGATAGTGGACGGATACCGAAAACCATCCAGAAATGATGCCGGAAGGTACCACAAATGATCGCGAAATAGTCCCGAAATGACCCTGAAAACTGTGCAGAAATGATGCCGAAAGGGTCCCCAAATGATCCCTTATCAGTCGAGAAAAAGTACCGTAATGACCCGGACGGGATCGCGGACGGATCCCGAAAACCACCCAGAAATGATGCCGAAAGGTCCCCAAACGATCCCGAAATAGTCCAGAAAAAGTCCCGAAATGACCCCGACGGAATTCCGGACGGATCCCGAAAACCATCCAGAAATAATACCTGAAGGTACACCTAATAATCCCCTAATAGTCCCGAAATGACCCTGACGGGATCCCGGACGGATCCCGAAAACCATCCAGAAATGATACCGAAAGGGTCCCCTAATGATACCGTATTAGTCTGGAAAAAGTCCCGAAATGACCCCGACAGAATCCTGGTCGAATCCCGAAAACAATCCAGAAATGATGCCCTCCAAAGGATCCCGAAAAGGTCCTGAAATGACCCCGACGGGATCCACGACGGATCCCGAAAATCATCCAGAAATGAGGCCGGAAGGGACCCCAAAGGATCCCAAAAAGTCCCGAAATGACCCCGACGGGATCCCGTACGGATTCCGAAAACTATCCAGAAATATTGCCGGAAAGGTTTTCAAATGATCCCCTAATAGTCCCGAAATGACCCTGACGGGATCCCCAACGGATCCTGAAAACCATCCATAAATGATACCAAAAGGGTCCCCTAATTATCCCGTATTAGTTCCGAAAAAGTCCCGAAATCACCCCGACGGGATACCGGACGGATCCCGAAAACCATCCAGAAATGAGGCCGAAAGGGTCTCCAAATGATCCCTAATCAGTCGAGAAAGTCCCGTAATGACCCTGACGGGATCCCGAAAACCATCCAGAAATGATACCGAAAGGGTCCCCTAATTATCCCGTATTAGTTCCGAAAAAGTCCCGAAATTACCCCGACGGGATCCCGGACGGATCCCGAAAACCATTCAGAAATAATGCCGGTAGGTACCCCAAATGATCCCGAAATAGTTCCGACATTACCCCGTCGGGATCTCGGACGGATCCCGAAAACTATCCAGAAATGATGCCGGCAAAGGTCCTCAAATGAACCCTAATAGTCCCGAAATGACCCTGACGGGATCCCGAAAACCATCCAGAAATGATGAGGAAAGGGTCCCCAAATGATCCCGTATTAGTTGAGAAAAAGTCCCAAAATGACCCCGACGGGATCCTGGACGAATCTCGAAAATCATCCAGAAATGATGCTGGAAGATACCCCAAATGATCCCAAAATAGCCCCGAAATGGCCCTGACGGGATCCCGGACGGATCCCGAAAGCCATCCAGAAATGATGCCGGAAGGGACCCAAAATGACCCCGAAAAAGTCCCGTAATGATCCAGGAAACCATCAAGAATTTATCTCTCAAAGGTACGCAAATGATCCCGAAAATACCCCGACGGGATGCCGGACGGATCCCGAAACCCATCCAGAAATGATGCCGGAAAGGTCCCCAAATGATCGCGAAATGGTCCCGAAATGATCCCGGAATAGACGCGAGAGAAGGGGGGAGGGAGGGACGGAGGGTGTCACTGCTCATTTTGTAAGCCCTCGACTTATTTGACCTGAGTTGTAATATTGGTGAAGGTCAGTAAAGGTAAAGTTATAATGTGTAGGTTAGGTTAGGTTGCAAGGGCTGAGCTGGACACTATGGTAACAGCTCACAACTTAGGCCACCAATGGGCCCATTGTAATACCCTATACCGTCTCAAAGAGGACCCCTACCCTGCCTAAAGCGGGTCTAACCACCTCGTGGAAATTATAAATTTTGCTAGAGCCTTTAACTTCATAGCTAGAGACTTCAGCGAGGTCATGTAGAAAAGGTTTACCAAGTATGGCCAACCTACGCCTATTAAGCGCTGGACAATGACAGAGAAGGTGCTGGACACTCTCTTCCTCTTCTGTACATCTGCAGCTGCGACAATAGTCGAAGGTCTATACACCCATTCTAGCACCATACGTGCCTATTAAGCAATGCCCTGTTAGAACCCTTATCATGGACGATAGAACTGATTTGTTTAAAATCAGAAGCGCTTCTGTGCGCCCCTTGTCATATGAGGGCCAGGTGTGCCTGGATGTCTCACACGATGATATGGCTGACCATAGTCCATTTGCAATTCTTATAGTGCTTGTGTTCACACGAAGCCTGAAAGTGGCCATGGGTATACCTACCGAAACATTTCCCGGAAGGATATGGTCGGTGGTGCCTCTTCTGGCCAGCTCGTCTGCTCTGCAATTGCCTTCAATATCCCTGTGCCCAGGTACCCATATAAGGCTGATACTGAAGTGCTGAGCCATCTCGTTAAGAGATCTGCGATATTCAGTGACAACCTTGCGTTGTCGACGAATGAGTCCAGGGCCTTTAATGCGGCCTGGCTGTCTGAGAAAATAAACACCCGTTTACCATCCTTAGGCATAGACCCGAGATGGTTCACAGCCCTGTGTATTGCCAGCATTACCTAACGAAATTTTTCCCTAAAATAACTCAAACCAAATTAAAAGAAGGTATATTTGTTGGTCCGCAAATTAGACAGTTGTTGAAAGACGAAAATTTTGCAAATCATTTATCATCAGTAGAAGCAGCGGCTTGGGACAGCTTTAAGCAGGTCGTTAGTGGATTTCTTGGCAACAACAAAGAGAGATGGTCAAAGCCTTGTTGAAAAACTACAGTGCTATGAAATGCAACATGTCCCTCAAAATGCATTTTTTGCATTCACATTTTGATAATTTTCCCGCAAACCTAGGTGCTGAAAGTGATGAACAGGGTGAGAGGTTTCACCAAGACTCATGATTTTTGAAAAGCGTTACCAAGGTTTTTGGAATGAAGAAATGATGGGAGATTATTGCTGGACAATAATACGGGAGACAAACCCAGAAAATTATAAACGGGTAGTTAAAAGTACCCACGTCCCTCACTATTGACCACCACGGTAAAATCGCTCAATTTCACCTTTTTTAGATGTAGATATGTACGTATTTAATGTTGTTGTCGTTGTTGTTTTTTATTGAATTGCTGATTTATACTCATATTACTCAATTGAATACAGTTTAACGTGCAAACATATATCTATAATAAAACGTTATAAAAAAATAAAAACGTAGTTTGAATAAAAATTGTCTCTATAAAAAATTGTAGGATAGACGCTTGCAAGTTAACGGGGCTATAGTCTCAACGGCACGTCTGATTGTTGTACTAGTATGCTTAAAATTTTCGTAATCAAATTACCTACAACATAGAATTTTTCCGATTTTAAAGTGGTTAAATCTGAAATTTTGTAAAAAATTTCGTTTTTTTCAACATTTTTTGAACGTTTTTTGGCATAGTGGCCAAACTACTGAAAATACTTAGGGGAGGTGAAGGCAGGAAATTTTTATGGGAATTAGTATAATGCATAATTCAACAGTTTAAAACGAAAAAATAAAAAATACAAATTTTTGCCGTGGATCTGCTACAGGAAAATGGAAGTCATATTCGGAATCAGGAGAAAATTTCACTTTAGGAAAGACCTATTTTATTCTTGGGGACTAAAGTTGATCAAAATTTGTTGAGTAGTGTTATCAGTAACAGTCTCATATGTTTGCACATTCAATTTTCTTTAAAAAAATAAAATAATATATTTTTTGACTAATCCATAACACTCTTCTTAAACTATACATACGTTTGTATGAACATAAATTTTTCTTATCCTAAGCATGTTTTTATAAAACAAGTTATATATGGGCATAAACATACATATGGGGTATTCCATCCCATTTCGACCAATTTTGAACCCGACCCCTTTAGAATTGGCTGAAAGTTTTTCTTCTTTTTCTAGTTTACGAAAGACGTTTTTCAGAAGTTTTTCAAATTTTTTCATCCAACTCAAAAAAAGTTATGAATTTAAAAAAAAACACCGTTTTTGTTTTCAAAATGCTATAACTTTTTCAAGAATTAACCGTTTGGGATCTTTTTTTTTAAATTTTTTTTTAAACGTACTTTTCGGAAAAAATACAAAAAAATCTTTAGTTTTCTTTTTTCAATTAATTAAAAAAAAAAAAAAATTCTCGGCCCACTCCGGGATTAGTGGGGATGATTGCAGAATTGATTGAAGTTTTTTATGAGAAAAAAAAGAGGGAAATTCGAAAAATCTCGAAAAACTGAAAAATTACAAAAAAAAAAAAACTTTAAAAATTTTTTTGAATTTTTTCGGAAAAGTACATTTAAAAACAATTAAAAAAAAAAAAAGATCCCAAACGGTCAATTTTTGAAAAAGTTATAGCATTTTGAAAACAAAAATGTTGTTTTTTTTTTTTAATTCATAACTTTTTTTGAGTTGGATGAAAAAATTTGAAAAACTTCTGAAAAAAGTCTTTCGTAAGCTAGAAAAAGAAGAAAAACTTTCAGCCAATTCTAAAGGGGTCGGGTTCAAAATTGGTCGAAATGGGATGGAATACCCCTTATATATTTTTAATAAAATTTTTGCCTTATATATAAATTTCCATTTGGAGAACAATTTATATGCAATGGTGACTTATAAAATTTAGAAGGGGCTAAGATTTCAATATTATTTTCATCCAGCGAAACCAGGAATGTTTGAAAATATTTGGAAAATTTTTAAGCTTTGTGTTTTAAGCAAACAATTCACCACACTGCCCTCCACCTAAGTCTGATCGTCCCGATGAGACAAATCTCGCGATCTAATCGCTGCTAGCCTCTCCAAATGAACCACCCTTCTATTTCGTGGTTTCCCAATTGTTTGTATGCGGTAGATGATATCACTGATCTGCTTCACAACTTTGTAGGGGTCTTCCCAACTGCACCAAAATGTGGATGGAACACCTTTCCGCCGGTGAGGTTTTTATAACAGTACCAAATCTCTCTTCAAGAAACCTTCCGAATTGTTGTTCTCGTCGTACCTGTGTTTCATCTTACTACTAATTAACCTGGTTCGTTGCCTCGCACTCTGTTGTTTGTCCACTGGACTACTTTGAAGAGATTGAGCTTAACCGATTGGCTTTGCATAACCAGTATCGTTTTGCCGTTTCACAACAGTAGTCCGCCCTGGCTTAAAACCACCCTTGCATTCTTTCTACACCAGCACTCGCTTACTGCTAAACCCATTCTCCAAACTGAAGTTAAGTAGCACATTCTTGTTCTTATAACGCATAATTCTTCTTTACATGTCGATCCCGATGCCATGGTCAACTAAGAAGTCCACTCCCAATATGACTTCAACAATTTCTGCCACAACGTGTGCAGAAGCGAGACCTTCCCAATTAAGACTTCACATACCTCTTCTCCCTGGACTTGGTTATACCCGCCAGTGACCGTACCACACCTTGCTCCAGGTAATGGTCTTATCTTCTTGTTGAATAAATCTGATCGAATGATGGAATGAGATGCGCCCGTATCTACAGTCAGTAAACGTTCCTTTCCATCCACATGTCCTCACAGTAAGATTGCTCGACCTTCTTCCAATTTGCGAGATAGAGATTATGGGGCGTTCAATTGCAGGAGCCAGCTGTCGCCCCTTGCCGCTGACTCCTTTTGGTTCAACGATGGAGTGGATTTGGAGATTTGCTCATCTCCTTCAGCTCTGCGTTAACGACCACCCACATTGTTGGAACTATTGGGGTTGGTGCTGCAATAACGTGCAATGTGCCCTGACTTTCCACACTTAAAGCATTTTACTGCATCATTATTCTTCTGTTGCGTTCCCTTCAAAGTTTCCAAATTGTGTCCAACCACTCTGGTCTTTCTACTTTCACGCGATGAGCTTTGTATGCGGTCTTACTCAAAAGTGACGCTGTTTACTGAGTCAGTTCATGGGATACCGTTTCAGTAAATGTTGGCTTTGGGTTTGCGTATGTAGCTCGCTTCGTTTCCACGTCCCGTATGCCATTTATAAAGCTCCGGATGTTTACCCTCTCGGTGTATTCAACCGGTGCGTCCGCATTTGCTAGATGGGCCAGCCTTTCGATATCCGACGCAAACTCCTGCAAAGTCTCATTCGCTTTTTGGTAGCGGTTTTGCAACTCAATTTGGTATATCTGTTTCCTATGCTCTGTTTCTGTAAGATTTCAGCTGCAGGCCCTTTCAGTGCCACGAACAGTGCAGCAACTTTATCTTCAACATTCCAGTTGTTCACTGCTGACGTCTTCTCAAATTGAAGCTTGAATACCTGGAAAGGAACAGAGCCGTCAAAAGATGGAGTTTTTACCTTCTGATTGCTCGCTGGAATAGCTGGGCGATTTAGTTGTAACTGCTCCATTCGACCTTTTAGCGGGATTCAAGGGGTTGTGTAGCGCAATATATAGCTTCTCCAACCCAATTGTCAACCTTACCTTCGAGCGGCGAACCCCGTTTCACTAACAGACGAGGCTCTGGCGACCCCAAGTTCCATGAGGAGGTGGGGAGGGAGGGATGGCCTGAAGGTTTCAATGTGGCCATATAAATCGTAACCGAGATGGTCGGGCCAGCACCTTAATGGTGCTGTGTTACCGGAGCGTATCGGATCTGTATCCAACAAAGAACCATCACATCGATAACACTCCCCAAAGCCTTCGGGGAGTAACCTAATCGCTACAACAACAACCTTTTAACGCTTCTATCTCGGCATCAATTTTGTCCTCGAGTTGTAAAATTTTTGCATCCTGCTCTTCCAGTTTCGCAAAGAGCCGAGATGATACCTGTTCCGACATTTGTGCCGACATTTCAGATATACGTGCCTCTTGCGCACAACAACAACAGGATATATTGTCGATCCGAATAGATTTGCTGACATATCTCCTTTTCGAACCGACAGGCCGTATAATGTGATCTTTCACTCAGTCCCCGATGTAAGTACTGCATGTGTAAATATGTTGTTGCAATTTATTTAGCAAAATAATCACATGCACATTTAGCTTTAAAATACATACACGAAGAACAATACACTTTACATACTAATTAGCATTGGAAAATAATTTGTGTATAAAACCACTTTTTTATTTCCTATAAAATATACGTCGCTCACATAATAACGTGTCATAAAAACTAATAAATAAATACCCAGATTAGTAGCTAACGAGTTATGTGTTCATGTATGTTGAAGCATTTTCAATGTCTGTTTATCTACGAGCTCCAGAGCTGATACAAATACGTCGTATTCAATATTTTTTCGCATGTATTCTATCATATCCTCTGCATTATTCCACAAGCACAGCAGATGTTGCATCTTACACGGCACAGCCAATTTCCTCCATTTTTCTTCTGTAGTTAATGCATTTACAAGTATACGATATTTATTTTCATCACATAGTAATTCATTTAACGTCCGAGGCGGATCTTTTTCTTTTTTATAGCTTTCACCCACGTCAAATTCTTCTTTTATTTCCAATTGATCGATGATGTCTTTAATTGTTGATGTATTGAATTCGGTAGTGTCTTCATCTTCTTCAGTCGACGACGAGGACATTTCTTCTTCTTTTATAATTAACCGATTATCATAATCTATATTAGAACTTAAAGAAAGGATATATGTACAAATTTGATTTGCTACCTTGGAGTTGAGCTCTTTAGCCAACTCGATGGCAGTATGTCCAGCAGCGTTACAGGCACGCATAACCTCGTCTACATTGTGTGCCGATATATTATCCAAAATCAATTTGACCAATTCGAAATTTGATTGCAGTACCGCCATATGTAAGGCATTGTTACGTTCCTTCGTATTTGGTACGAGTGCTGCTTGACGATCGTGTTGTAATAATAATTTTGCTATGTCATAGTTCTTTTGACGAATAGCCAAATGTAAGCAAGTTAAGCCTTCATCGTTTGAAATAGTTAAATCGAGTGGTACATCACGTTTAACAAAACTTTCAATGCATTTTTGGTGTACTTCTTTAACAGCAATATGTAGTGCTGTATCTCCATTACTATTTTGTAAATTTGGATCGCAACCAAGACCTAAAAGTGGTCGAATATAATTTACACGATCATGTAAACAAGCGGTATGGAGAGCACTCTCATTGTGTTGATTTAAGATTTTGTTTAACAAATGGTTCAACTTGAAGTAGTTCAATACGTGGCATGTTTTAATTACGAGTTTTGCATTGTCACTGGCTATTATTTCATGAATTAAACTTTCTTTTAACACATTTTTTTCGGAATGCTCGGTTAATATATCCTCGACTTGCTTAGCAGCTCTGGCTATTTGAACTGCGCTAAAGTTCTTTGCTGTACGGGTGTCATCAAAAATTTTGAAAATACGTTGTAAATAACTGTTTGGTTGCATATCTACAGATGTTCCCAATATAGATTTAATGTATATCTTTCGTATATCATTCGCCGTTTGACGACTAGATGTTGAGGATGAGCCATCCTCTACGAGCGTGCCGTTCGACGAAAGCTCGTTATAAATATCGGATATGTTTTCAACGGAATAATTAGGGCAAATTTTCTCCAACTCTTCCGAGTTGATATTCAAACATTCTCTGAAAACATCACTTCCCATTAGCTTGCTGATTTGTAAATTTTTATCATACTCCTCACTGATTGTTGGTTGGTTCATACCATGTACACCAGCCATATTAGCAAGCTGAATTTGCTCTTGCTCTGTTTCCATTTTCATGTCAGCCGTTTGTTCTTGTACTGGTTTTGGTAATTCAAAAGAATTAAGCGAACTACCTGAGCCTGAGCTGCTGGTAGCACTTGAGCAGGTACGACGTCTCTTACGTGATACAACAATATCGCGCGGCTTATAACGAAAAGTCACTGGAGGGTAGCTTCGTTCATCATCGGAAGGGCGCATTAATTCAATATATACATCTACTGGTTTATCAATGTCTTTGTCCTTGTAGGGTGGAGTCTGGCAAACGATGGCATATTGATGATGCACGTCAGACTCGCGAAACTTTCCAAATGCTTCCCAGACAAGATCCTCATCTTCGTTGAACTGGTAAAAGCGCACTTTAATATTCTTCTTACTGACTTTTTCGACTAATAAGATAAGGTCATCGCCACCCGACACACTGCCTGTAGCGATGCTCAGACGACATATACGCAGTTCACCTGTTTGTGCAGACTTTCGGTTGTTGATGGGATTAGAAAATACAGGAGCCGCTATGCGGGAGTACGTATTATCGTCATTTTCTTTAAATGCTTCAAAACACAAGCGAACCTGTAACAAAACAAATAAGTTCATACATACATATATGTAACTTGAGTAGTATTACCTGATTCAGGTTCATTTCTTTAGACTCCTTTTCCGTCTCCTTGTGCAATTCCTGCACCTCTTTGGTGGAAAGCTCATTACGACCCAAATCAAACTTCAAACGATCTTGTTTTTTTCGTAACAACTCATCGAAAATAAATTTTTTAGCGGTATGTATAATACCCATATTTTGGAATTGTGCAACATAACCACGCTCAGGCGAAACAGTTAATCTATGTGGATCGCATATGTCCGTCTCATCTTTGCGGACTACTAATTGATGGGAATGTGGACTCTCGAGGTTGGTTTGAAAAAGACTGCAGCGGATCTCCGCTTTACCTTTATAATTGTATAATTCTACCTCGGGAAATGTTTTTGGTGTACGCTTTGAGTTAGCACCATTCAATGATCCATGCGTTCCATGCATTTCAGATTTATATCGGAATCGAAACTTTTCCACAGGTTGCTCCAGTATCCGTAACTCTGCTAGATAATTTCCATGATTTAAAGAAATTTTCCGGCTAGATGCAGTAGCACTGCTTAAGTTTGACAACATTTGTGATGATGATAGTATTCCTCCGTATTGTTGTTGTGGTAAAGAAACCATGGCCGAAGGCATTCCTGCAACGGGCAGGTAATTTGTGTAATTATTTGTTGTGTTTGGTGGATGAATATTTTGATTGTAAACCAGAGTCGCATTTTGTAATGTGCCGTAACATAATTGACTGTGCTGAGCATTTGAGGGTAAGTTCAAGTTTGAGAATTCGGTTTGCAGTAAAGCCGATGGAGATTTTGAAGGTGACGGTGGCGTCGATTTAACGCTAGCAGGTCCAGGTGACATCGTCGAATAACCACTTGTACTAGCGTTGGATGATTCACTTACATAGCGAATATTATTAGATTCTAAGTCAATGTATTCATTGATCATTTTGGGTTTTTTTTAACACTTTCGAACTTTTATACGAATTTGTTTTACTTTCTCTGAAATTTAATGCTGTATATTACGCATTAATTCACAAACTAACCACATATACGTAGATCGCCACGTGTATATTATCAATGAAGATTGCTCGCAAATCAAAACGGCAAATGTGTTTGTTGAAGGGTAACTACTTTTTCTATTTACATATGAAGTAATTTTTGCAATCAGTGCTGGTGCGAAATTTAGAACTTTTCAGAGTAAATATTAAATCAAAAATGAATTTCTGTAGAATAACTCGTAGTTTACAATCGGCAGTCGCTATTTGAGATCGGTTCTTCCCCTTCATTGAACTTTCTTCCATCTTGTGTCATACAGGGTTGCCACCAAGACCCTTTCCTCCCAAAATCGATCTCAAACCTATCAGAATAACAGCCCGAACACAAGATTTTAATGCCGCATCTTGAGCTAACAGATAAGCAGATTGCATGCGTTTGAATGGGGAGCGACGAATAGGCTATGCAAACGCACGCAATTACTCAGTTTTCAACGCACGGTCCTGCTTCTAAATCTTATGTGTTCGGGCCTTAACAAAATCATCCGATCTATCAACTCTTCTTCTTTTTCAAATGCTGAGGGTATTTAACAAACATATATATATATATATATAATTTAAGCCGCGATAAAAGCATCCAACTCCATTTTTCCTTTAAAACAACGTTTGGATATCAATGGAAAGGGAGGCGAATTCCACACACAATAGCTAAAGAAAAGTGTGTGTTTAAATTGTACAATGGGTAGACTATACATTATGGGACCAGGGGGAGGGGAGAATTATCGGAGTGAATTTAATTTAAAATGAAGGTAAATGAAGAGGGGCAATACAATTTTTATATTTTTTACTACGAATATTCTTAGGTTTTTTAGCATTTGCGTGAATAAAGAAACTAATATTTCTCTATACTATAGCATGTACACATAAAACCAGTGCGCGGTTGCATTTTATCAGAGTTGCCATAGTAAAATTTTATTATCAGTTATTTATATGCAATATTTTACTTTTGGCAACTCTGTTCGATCGTCATCGTGTCGTGATTTGTCCGCAAACGCATTGCAAAGGAGTATTGTTAGAGTACTCCAACATGAAGAAAATGGAACACATAATCCAACAATTTTTGCAGGGAGCTTATGCATTCCAATAACATCGCCACAATCAACCAAGATGTTGCGTTTGTAAATATGAAGGAACTTCAGACTTGGCAATTGAAGTTTATTGCGCCTTGCCCATTAATATACAAAATTTCGCGAAGCACTGTTGTAAACTTCTCCCTATACAACAAAAATATTTGATAACATATTTTGTGTCGTATTCGATTGTTATATTGCAGTTTTTAATTGTGAAAAATGTTAGACTACTTACCAACCAGTGGGAAAAATAATTTCACTTGCAAAGTGTGCCAACACCCTTAACGAAAGCAAATGTCAAATTCTTCTTCTTATGATTTGCTTGTAACAAAATTGGAGAGTTGGCTACTTTTCAATATCAGATGGCGTCAGCGTCGCTTGATCTACTTCTTATGATTTGCTTGTAACAAAATTGGAGAGTTGGCTACTTTTCAATATTAGATGGCGTCAGCGTCGTTTGATCTACCAATCTCCATAAAAATACGTGCAATCTACTCATAATGCATAAGCTTGTGTTAAACTCATCTATATGAAAACCTGTTTATGTGTCGGAGCTATAAGTGTGATATTTTCTGCATAGACGTCAAAAAATCCAAAGTGATTGGATCACCTGCTTTGTAATTGACTATCGCTGTCTCATTCTGTATCTCTTTCTATCACCCGCTGAAGATAGGCGCCGCCATATTGAACACCTTGGCAAAACGCTAAAAAGTAGCCATATTGAACATCCAGTTAGGCAGTTGACAGTAAGATATCAGACTTAAGCTGGAGTCATTGGTGCCGTATAGCTGGAGACATTGGTGCTTTAGCGGTAACCGTATCGGTAACCTTTTAACAGCTGATTCGGCCAAACTTATGAGAATCAATGCAATCGATTATTGGTGCCGCTAAGGTCGTAACCGTATCGTAGCCAACCAATTGGGTTTTGGTTTACCGTCGTAACGATAAACAGCTGATTACGTTAGGGATACGGATACAGCGATACGACATACGGCACCAATGACTCCGGCTTATGTCGTATCGCTGTATCCGTATCCCTAACGTAATCAGCTGTTTATCGTTACGACGGTAAACCAAAACCCAATTGGTTGGCTACGATACGGTTACGACCTTAGCGGCACCAATAATCGATTGCATTGATTCTCATAAGGTTGGTCGAATCAGCTGTTATAAGGTTACCGATACGGTTACCGATAAAGCACCAATGTCTCCAGCTTTAGTTTCATTCACAATGTTTGTAACATTTTCGGTAGGTCCTATAATGCACTATATATGTATTTCATTCTAAATTTGTTCGGAAAAATTTACCATCACAGCAACTCATATCTGAAATTCCGCTCCTTTTTTCGTTGCTCTCCGTCGATCCCAATGGCAGCAACCCCGGTAATTTTGACACTTCGTTCAGTGTCAAACGCTTATTCCATTACTTTGCGCACGGTTCTGACACTTCAGTCAGTTTCAAACGGCAGTGTGTTAGAAAAAGAAGGAAGCAAACATATATTTAAGCCCCAATCCCATAAGCCGTTTTTGTATAGATGCGTTTACCACAATCTAATGCATTATAAGTAGATTGCACGTATCTTTATGGAGAACGACAAATCGAGCGACACTAGCTCCATATGACATGAAAAAGTAGCCATCTTCCAACTTTTGTTACAAGCAGAGTATAAGAAGTAGAATTTGACATTTGCTTTGGCTAAGGGTGCTTTCACATTTTGCAAATGTAATTATGTTTCCCACTCGTTGGTAACTTTTCCAAGTTAAAAACTACAATTTAACCAATGAATAGGAAACAAAATATGTTAGCAAGTATATTTCTTGTATAGTGAGAATGTTTATACGGAGATTCGCAAAATTTTATACGTGAATGGGCAAGGCGAAATAAACTTCATTTTCCAAGTCTGAAGTTTCTTCATATTTACAAGCGCAACATCTTGGGTGAATGTGGCGATGTTATTGGCAAAGCATAAGATTGCGTTGAACGCATCTACTTGGGGTGTAGTTCATCCATAAGTTGGCCATCGGTGAGATTGACTCTTCTGAATTCCTAGCTCGCCTTAATTTCGCTGTTACCGCTAGGACGTCGAGACACTACGTGCCTTTTATTTTACCGCTATATCGCCTAAACTTCGCAAAAAGAGACCCTCTGCGGATTTGCTGTGCGCTACAATAACCTGTATAAATGTATAAGTATCGAATGTTCGCTTCCTGCATTAAATAGCCTGATACTTTCTAATTTGACCTGATATTTTCTAGTTTGATATTCTCTCTGAATCAATTTGAATTTTTAAATGCATTAGTTTACTTTTATTTAATATTCATCTTATAATGTATAAGCTAAAATACTTTTTTAACAAATTTTATACTTTACCAGTCGACCACTTTCGTTTTGTGTCGACTTTAAATAAATAAAACAAAAAAATATGAAAAACGTCATCGTGCCTCGGCCATTACTTGTAGTTTTGACTATATATAAATATTCACCAGGTATTTTTTTAAATTAAAATAATATGAATATTTAAATATCTTCATTGATTATTTCTTTTATACATAACAATTTTAATACCCAAACACATTCGACTTTTGCGTTGTTCCGGTGCATACACTGCGTTAACAGCTGATTTTAATATACACGTCTCCATGGCTATATTCTCAATCAAGAAACAAGGCAACGGAAACACCAAAGTAACGCAGAAGGAATTGAAAAACTTTAAAAACAATGCAAATAACACGGGAAAACTATTTCGGTCTCTGACGGTTCACTTTTTTTCACAAGAAGGTTGATTTTAGTTGTGTTTTTATGCACAAATTTTGGAAACTATAAACAAAACTTTCATTTATCAGAAAAAAATATAAGACAAAATATAGGATAAGAGAAAATAAAGTAGTGTCATATTGGTATAAGTAGACGTACGAAATTGAAGAGAAATGTGAAACTTTGACAAATAATAACCTAGTTCCTAGGGATGGCACATATGTAAACGAGTAGATTATATATTGAGTATTTATTGTAGATTAGTGCATATGTAAATGTGGTTTACTGCTTAAAAATCGAAACGCCCCACCAACTGGAGTTAAACCTACCAAATTGGTAGGAAAAGCCGAAAACGGCAACACTGTTTGGAATTGAAATCGAGTTCGTGAAAACGATAAACTAAATCGGTGATTCACATTTTTATTGAAATACCTGTGGGTGTACATAGCTAGTAAAAACACATATATTACAAAAACAACACAAATAATGAATTAGCTCTTACTCAACTTATTGCTCACCTACGTATTATCTCGATTATAAATACATACATATTACCCAACAGAAAATGGCATAAACAATAACGTCTAGCTGGGTTTGCATGCTAGATCAACGTGCCAGCCTTATAAAAAAGCAGAGGTTTTTCAACGCACGCACATAAACGACGTTTTTTACGCTAATGCCCGGTTTTCAGTGTAAGTTTAAACTACAGTTAAAGCTGCAGACATTGGAGCTTTAGCCAGAGTCATTGGTGCCGTATGTCGTATCGCTGTATCCGTATCCCTAACATAATCAGCTGTTTATCGTTACGACGGTAAACCAAAACCCATTTGGTTGGCTACGATACGGTTACGACCTTAGCGGCACCAATAATCGATTGCATTGATTCTCATAAGGTTGGTCGAATCAGCTGTTAAAAGGTTACCGATACGGTTACCGATAAAGCACCAATGTCTCCAGCTTTTATCGCTAAGGTCGTAACCGTATCGTAGCCAACCAATTGGTTTTTGGTTACCGTCGTAACGATAAACAGCTGATTACGTTAGGGATACGACTACAGCGATACGACATACGGCACCAATGACTCCCGCTTAAGCGGCAATTACCCACCGACGTGTGCCGTACGTACGGACGTTTGTCGTACGAAACACGTTTTACCGAACCCTCAAGCCCGTAGGAATCAATGTGTGCGTCTGTGTACATGTACATAACATATTTGTGTGTGTATTGTTTACAGATAAGCACTGTTGCCATTGACCAGTTTGCATGCATGCTTATGGAAACATCAACATTTTCCAATTTAATTTTTGATGTTTTAAAAGGCTGGAATTAATATTAAATAAATACAAATAGATTACATATTTATAGTCTGCACTTTTACATAATTATTTCGAATTATTTTCACAATTTTTCAAACTTTGATTAGGTGTTTTTGCATAAAACTGCAAACGGTCAAAAATTAGCCCACAAAAGTTTACTAGGCAATTCTGTCTAGTGAGAGAGCGATCAGCTGATACGTTCTTACGGAAAAAATCAAAATTGTTTTGATTTCTACGTTCCGGGCTACGTACGTACGTTGTCGTTTACATTGCACACTCATAAGACAGGTCGTGTCATCTGGCACGTTTTTGGCACGTACGTTCGTGAGTAACTGTCGCATTAAAGTTGACTAGAGTTCAACCCTGCCACTTCGACCGCTTAAAGCGCCAAATACACGACACGAACATTTCCGCGAACATTCCGCAATCTTGTTCGCAGCTTTGGCCATACACCATACGAACTTTTGGCCGAACATTAGTTCTCTTTCAGAAATTTTTTATTGTCCATTTTACTTTTCCGCGCACGTCTGTTCCGATCAGGAATTACTACGATTATGAGCTATTGCGCCATACACGCACGAACAGTTCGCGCAAATGTTCGCCAAAAATCAAAATATTTTAATACATTTGCGCGAACTGGCAAACACCACCATACACGACAGAAAAGGTCGCAGAAACATGACATAACGGGAATGTTCGCGGAAACGTTCGTGTCGTGTATTTGGCGCTTAAGCTAAAAAGCAGCAAAATTTTATGTTATCGAACACTTTGTTCATCTCAGCTTAAGCGACAGTTACTCACGAACGTATGTACAAAAAACGTGTCAGCTGACACGACTTATCTTATGAATGTGCAATGTAAACGAAAACTCACCGACGTGCGACGCCCGTACGTACGTAGCCCGGAACGTAGAAATCAAAACAATTTTGATTTTTTCCATAAGAACGTGTCAGCTGATCGCCCTCTCACTAGACAGAGTTGCCTAGTAAACTTTTGTGCGCTAATTTTTGACCGTTTGCAGTTTTATGCAAAACACCTAATTAAAGTTTGAAAAATTGTGAAAATAATTCGAAATAATTATGTAAAAGTGCAGATTATAAATATGTAATCTATTTATATTTATTTAATATTATTTCCAGCCTTTTACAACATCAAACATTAAAATGGAAAAAGTTGATGCTTCAATAAGCATGCATGCAAACTGGTCAATGGCAAGAGGGCTTTGCTGTAAACAATACACACACAAATATGTTATGTACATGTACACAGACGCACAGCATAACCGAGATAAGCATGCGTTGCCACTAAGGCACCGAGTACCGGGAATCCCGATCCCGAATTTCGGTTCTCCAGAGCCAATTTTTTTCGGCTTCTCATCCCGTTGACGTTGACGTGAAATATGATACCTATATAAGCCGCTACCAGAATTTGTTAGACAAAAAGATTAAAGTAACTTTGTATTCCTTAACAGAATATAGACAAAATTTTGCTGAATAAAATTGTTTGAATAATTTGTACAGAAAATTAAAGAATTAAAATTTATTACTTTTGAAATACACGTAAATACTGGCAAATAGAGCTTCCGAAAAAGTGAGGTTATATTGTTGGCATCACCTTTATTATTGCATTATGATACTTATGTATGTTTAAAGGGCGAATTAATGGTGACTTATAACCATAAAGCCATAACCAGATAAAACAGCGGATCACACCCACCTTATGGAAATTAATGTAATCGAGTTAGCGTTATGGTATGGCACCATTAATCTATTACATTGATTTCCATAAGGTAGGTTCGATCAGCTGCTTTATCTGGTTATAGCTTTATGGTTATAAGTCACCATTAATTCGCCCTTAAGGGTGTGTTAAACTTTTGCTCAATATTTAAGAGGTAATTCTTTACTTCAGCTCACAACCATTAAAACTCGATCAAAATATAAGGAGAGATGTCAAACGACGCGCTTTGTACCCAGCAAAACAAATCCGAAAGCGGAAATTGAACATTTTATTTCTTTCCAACAAAATCTAAAATTTTCATGAGGTTGTTGTAATTTTGATGATTTTGTTGAAGGTACAAAAAAGACTGTGGGTAATTTTGTTTAAAATTGTGTATTTCCCTATAAAATTTGTTTTGAATTATTTTTAAAAATTTTGACTAAATAAATATGGATGTTTAACTACCCTTATGTATTTACGTTACATCATTATTGTTAAATCAAAACTTTGGATTATCAAATTCATTTCGGATTAACAAATTCAATATTTATATAAATATACTAGCAGACCCGGCAGACGTTGTTCTGCCCTAACTTTGTATATCTGCATACATTTTAATAAGCTTTTTCCGTCTAACTCTCCCTTGCCCCTCTACACTTTTTCCTAATCTTTGTATTCACTCCTCCCTCCGTATTTTTCGCTTCATCTATCTCCATCTTCGTCTCATTCTATTTCTTTCTCAGTCTCCTTCTCTCTTTTCTCTTCTCTCAAGTTTTTCTCATTCTTCTTCATATCTTATTGCCAGTCCCAGAGGGTGGTATGTATTTTGTCCCAGTCCCAGTCCCAGTCCCACTCCGAGTCTCAGTCTCAGTCCCAGTCCTAATCCCAGTCCCAGTCCGTCTCTGGTCTACTTCCCGGAAAAAAGCATCGGAAATACTAATATAGGCAAATTTATGTACCAAATTCAGGCAAATCGTATAGGTCGTATGTAAATAGGTATGTAGGTATTATTAATTCATGTCTTTATTTCGGCTTCGCATGCATATTTATCAGTTTTGCCAGGTTGATGCGACTAAATCGAATATTATAATGAAAATTACTTAAAAGCTCTCAGCAACAGCTTTAATTTGATATCCAAAATACACAAACACTCTGGGGATTCCCGGGTCCACGTTTTGGCCTATATCTCGAAACCCTAGTCACCAATAGGTATGAAAACTACCCTGTACTAAAGCACCCATCAACAGCTTTCATTTGATATCCATATTGTATAAACACATTCTAGGGGTGCCCGGGTCCACGTTCTGGCCTATATCTCGAGACCCTAGTCACCGATAGGTATGAAAACTACCCTGTATTAAAGCACTCATCAACAGCTTTCATTTGATATCCATATTGTATAAACACATTCTAGGGGTGCCCGGGTCCACGCTTTGGCCTATATCTCGGGACCTTAGTCACCAATAGGTATGAAAACTACCCTGTACTAAAGCACCCATCAGCAGCTTTCATTTGATATCCATATTGTATAAACACATTCTAGGGGCGCCCGGGTCCACTTTTTGTCCTATTTCTCCAGACCCTAGTCACCAATATGTATCTTGGTCCACTTCCCGGAAGAAAAATTATCCGACATTTTATTCTAGATATAACGCTACCTACATACCAAATTTCAGGCAAATCGAGCCATATATACGACAGTTTAGAATAAATCGGTCCCTGGTCCACTTCCCGAAAAAAAAAAACTTTTCACAAACACTCTCCCGGTCCCTATTAAGTTATCCTAAAAATTTCATGGCAATCTTTCTAACCGTTTTCGAGTTATGGAGTGACAATCAAAATGTACACTTCTTTTTATATATATAGAGATAGAAGATACTGTTACGAATATTAGCAAAACTAAGGAGTGCTGCCAGCTCTAAGCCGATCTAAGCAGTGACGTGAATGCACATCAATAATTCAATCATTATGTATCTACATAAACGAATAAATAATTGCGTCTACACATATGTACACATTCCGACGAGCAACATTTACATACAAGGCAGCAAGAGATGAGATGTCACACACCGATGAATTTACTTATACGCTTATGTGTGTGCGGGAGACTGTAAACTACAAACACATGCATATACCTTATCTGAGTTGTCACAAGAGTGAGCAATAATTTGTGCACGTAGTTGTGGCTGGCGATTTTGTAGCCGAAACAACTAGTAAGTTCTGGAAATCGAAGAGCCTAGAAGTATGCAGCGTAAACTATAAAAGCGGCGCCAGCGAGTAAGAAGTAATTCAGTTTGATTTGAGTTGTCAAGCAGTTGCGATTAAGACGATATCTAGCGAGCAATAGCAGTATTATTTTGAATAGTAGAGTTTCATTGAGCTATCAATCAGTGTGGTTATTAAGCAAGCTATTCGTTGCACAGTTGAGTGTATTGTGAAGTACTTTAATAAAGGCCATTTTGCATTATTACAAATTGGAGTTATTTATTCAACAGTTTAGTGATTCGAACTTAGCAGAGGATTGCAAATAAGAGGATTTGCAAGTAAATTCGTTACAATTGGTGTCAGAAGAGGAATTGTTGAGTAAATTCCAGAGGACTACAAGGACATGGCAAAGTTCAGTGAATTGAAGATCCAGCAATTGAAGAAGGAGTTGGAGAGCCGTGGATTGAATACAACCGGCAATAAGATCGAACTTCAAGCACGGCTACGAGAGGTAATGGAGTTGGAAGGAATTGATGTGGACGAGTATGTCTTTTATCCCGATGTGGAAGAGCCAGTGACTAAATTGGAAGAGAAAATAGAGACTCCGAATGTAGACACTAATGCGATACTAGCAGTGCTGAAGCAAATGTCGTCACAAATATCAACCGATATGTCAACACTGCTCGAATCGCAAGAGACACGTATAACATCAAAGATGGAAGCACAGGAGGCACGTATTTCAGAAATGTCATCGCAAATGTCATCTCAACTGGAAGAGCAGAAGACATATATGGCATCCCAGCTGGAAGCACATGAGACACGTATTTCAGAAATGTCGACACAGATTACATCAAAGATGGAAACACAACTGAAAGAGCAAGAGGCGCGTATATCATCAAAACTCGAAGCGCGTATAGACGAGAAAATAACGCAGTTTGAAGAAAAATTTGAGGCAGAGGTGGATGCTTTGAGAGGTCGTATACAGGAATTGCAACTTAATCGTCCAGCAGTTTCAGCGAGTAATCCAAAGGTAAAAACACCATCCTTTGACGGTTCTGTTCCTTTCCAGGTCTTTAAGCTACAGTTTGAGAAGACCGCAGCAGTGAACAACTGGAATGTGGAAGATAAAGTTGCCGCACTCTTCGTAGCATTGAAAGGACCAGCTGCCGAAATCTTACAGACTATTCCAGAGTACGAAGGGAACAGTTATGACGCATTGATGGCTGCTGTAGAACGGCGATACGGAAGCGAATACAGGAAACAGATATACCAAATGGAGTTGCTGAACCGCTTCCAGAAGCCTGGTGAAACATTGCAAGAGTTTGCGTCGGATATTGAAATGCTAGCACATTTAGCGAATGTGGACGCATCCGTGGAGTACACTGAAAGGGTAAAGATTCAGAGCTTTATAAATGGCATACGGGACGTCGAAACAAAGCGTGCTACATACGCAAACCCAAAGCCAACATTCGCAGAAACGGTGTCACAAGCTCTGATTCAGGAAACAGCGTCGCTTCTGTGTAAGCCAGTTTTCAAAGCACGCCGTGTGGAGGTAGAAAGACCATATTGGGTAGACACAATTTTGGAAGCACTGAAGGGATCACAACAGAAAAATGCCGGAGTTATTAAATGTTTCAAGTGCGGCAACCCAGGTCACATTGCACGTCATTGCGATCTTGGTCCTAATAGTTCCAACAATGTGGGTGGCCGTAAACGCAAAGCTGGCGGAAATGAGCAAGAGCGTGTCGGATGTAAAGAACGAAAACTTGTCCCGGCTATTGAATGTCCTGTGATATCTGTGTCGCAGATTGGAAGGAAATCAAGCAGTCTTACCATCAGAGGGAATGTGGATGGTAAAGAGCGTGTACTGACTGTAGATACGGGGGCATCTCATTCCTTGATTCGATCTGATTTGGTCTACAGGGGAATAAAGTCATTACCTGGAGCGAGATTGCGTACGGTCACAGGCGAATATAACCAAGTTCAGGGAGAAGTAATATGTGAAGTCCTAATTGGGAAGGTCATGGTTCTACACAAATTCGTTGTGGCGGAGATCGTTGAGGAAGTCATATTGGGAGTGGACTTCTTGGTTGACCATGACATCAGGATCGATATGCGGAGAAAAATTATGCGCTATAAGAACCAGGACATACCACTTAACTGTAGTTTGGAAAAAGGGTTCAGCAGTAATCGGGTACTGGTAGAAAAGACTCGACAAAGACCACGAAAGTCGAAGGCAAAGGTTGATAGATCGAATGGGCCAAATAAATCAAAATCAAAAGTACCTGCGAGAGAAACACTGGCATTGACAAAACCTAAAAGACGCAGGAAAATGAAGCAACGAATTTTCGAGAAGGAATGCGAGGGTAGTTTCAATCCAGAGCGCACTACTGTGGGGAAACGTGGGAACGATACTGATTATGCAAAGCAAATCCGTCCAGCGCAAGCTCTACGAAGTAGTTCATCGGCCAAACAACAGAGTGTAAAGGAACGAACCAGGGTATTGAGTGGTACGATGAAACACAGGTACCATGAGAACAATAATTCGAAAAGTTTCTTGGCGGGAGATTTGGTACTGTTATACAACCCTCACCGGCGGAAAGTTGTTCCATCCAAATTTCGGTGCAGTTGGGAAGGCCCGTACAAGATTGTGAAGAAGCTCAGTGATACCATCTACCGCATACAAAGCATTGAGAAACCACGGAGTAGAAGAGTGGTACATTTGGCGATGCTAGCAGCGTTTAGATCGAGAGATTTGTCTGATCGGGACGATCAGACTTAGGTGGAGGGCAGTGTTACGAATATTAGCAAAACTAAGGAGTGCTGCCAGCTCTAAGCCGATCTAAGCAGTGACGTGAATGCACATCAATAATTCAATCATTATGTATCTACATAAACGAATAAATAATTGCGTCTACACATATGTACACATTCCGACGAGCAACATTTACATACAAGGCAGCAAGAGATGAGATGTCACACACCGATGAATTTACTTATACGCTTATGTGTGTGCGGGAGACTGTAAACTACAAACACATGCATATACCTTATCTGAGTTGTCACAAGAGTGAGCAATAATTTGTGCACGTAGTTGTGGCTGGCGATTTTGTAGCCGAAACAACTAGTAAGTTCTGGAAATCGAAGAGCCTAGAAGTATGCAGCGTAAACTATAAAAGCGGCGCCAGCGAGTAAGAAGTAATTCAGTTTGATTTGAGTTGTCAAGCAGTTGCGATTAAGACGATATCTAGCGAGCAATAGCAGTATTATTTTGAATAGTAGAGTTTCATTGAGCTATCAATCAGTGTGGTTATTAAGCAAGCTATTCGTTGCACAGTTGAGTGTATTGTGAAGTACTTTAATAAAGGCCATTTTGCATTATTACAAATTGGAGTTATTTATTCAACAGTTTAGTGATTCGAACTTAGCAGAGGATTGCAAATAAGAGGATTTGCAAGTAAATTCGTTACAATACTTTTGATTTAGGCATTTGTGAACGTTGACAATATATTTTGAACATTAGCCATGTTTTTTTACAAGACGTTTGCGCGTAAAAAAAAACGCTTATCCTCGCTTAGATACTGCTTAGGAGACCCATCTAGCGGCAGGGGTTAAATAACTAGCTACATAACAGTGTGTACCTAAAATTGGAGACACAAACCTCTGGTGGCCACAATGTGTAACATATAGCTGAATCAGTTGCGGTGAATAGTGGACACGCACCATTTTAAGAGGTGATACATAGAATTAGTGTTGACGTGAAACATAGACACATATTTCCTTTACACCTGAGTATAATGCATATTGAAATTTAGTAGTACTAATTTTATGCGCAGCAATTTCAGAGGTGTATTTAAAGTTTGACGCTTAGCAGTCCATATAAAGTTTAAGCGTAAACTTCTATAGATGTAAAAAAAACACAGCTATTGTTTACTATATAGTTTGGCAGCTTAAATTGGGGTTATGAAGTGAATGGAGTGGAAGGCAGTAAAAGAAGGCAGTGGAATAGCGTGGAATGAGGAACAGCAGGAAGAACAGAGTTGCATTGCATCAATAAACCTTCAATCTTTGAATCAATAACTGTGTTTTTTTCTATATACGTTTGCGCTTAAACCTTATATGGACTGCTAAGGGAAAAACTTTAAATACACCTGTGAAATTGCTACGCATAAAATTAGTAATACTAAATTTCAATACGCATTATTCTCAGATGTAACTGAAATATGTGTCTATGTTTCACCCTCTGCACTAATTGTATAGTATATTCTATGCGCGTCCACTATTTATCACAACTGATTCAGCTATATGTTATACACAGAGATACACACAAGGTTGTGTCTCCGCTTTTCGGTACACCCTATTGCTGTAGCTAGTTGTTTAACCACAGCCGCTAAATGGGTCTCCTAAGCATTATCTAAGCGAGGATAGGCGTTTTTTTTCACGCGCAAACGAAACGTATACGCGTGTAAAAAAAAACACGGCTAATATTACAGATAAAAAAAAACTAAATAATTAAATATAAGCAAACATTTTCGAAAATATATTCAAAATTAGCAAAGTTTATGACTGTTTAAATATTTTAGATGGATTTTCTAAAAGATTTTCGTAATATGGTCATTAGTGATGTTTGTGTGTGTGTGCTATCAGCTGTTAGTTGAAAATGAGAAGATTTTACGTATTTTTATGGAGAATGGCAGATCGAGCGGCACTTGCGCCATCTGACATGAAAAAGTAGCCAACTCCCAACTTTTGTTGCGAGCAAAAGAATTCGACATTTGCTTTGGCTAAGCGTGTGTTCACACTTTTAAAGTGAAATTATTTTTCCCACTCGTTGGTACTTTCCTACCATTTTTCAGTCAAAAACTGCAATTTAACAATGAATACGACACAAAATATGCAAGCAAGTATTTTTCTTGTTTAGTGAGGATGCTTATACGATGATTCGCAAAATTTTACAGGTGAATGGGCAAGGTGAAATAAACGTCAGTTCCTTTATATTTACAAACTCAACATCTTGGTCAATTAATTGTGCCGATGTTACTGACATGCATAAGATTGCGTTGAACGCATCTATATGAAAAAGTTCATTGTGGCTCGGCCATAAAGGCCGCGGCTTCATTAGAACGCAACATGTATGAAAAACTGCTTATTTGAAGGGGCTTTAAAGGTTTACAACGATTTTAACGTGTGCGTGTGATATTCGCTTGTTTATAAGTATATGTATTTACAAACCTGATATAAGAAAGACCTTTTGTCACTTGCTTTTGTTTGAATAAATTTATGGATTGCTTTGTATATCTTGTGAACTCCATTTTGCTCGCAAAGAAAAACAAACTATGAATAAAACACAAACAACACGAAATGTTTGGAACACCTGAATTTCACTCTTAATTACAATTCCCAGCCTACTTCATGGCGATAGCTGTGTTTCCGTGGCATATTCTGATACCCGATCGATATCAAATACATTCGGCGCTGGATGGAGTCATTTACTCATAACAGTGATGAATTTTCCGTGCCTTGTATGTGTGTTTTGTATTACAAAAATGGGCGTACAAAAGGTGGAATACTATCTAGACCCAGATTATAGCCCTTAATATTGGAATCATATCAGAAATAAAAACAACTTATCACTGCATAGGCTAGAGTTGGGTCGTTTCGTTCTGAACTTGTTCAATTGACCGGGTCTCTCAACTGAACTAGATCTTTGATTTCGGTTCTATTTATTCTTTTAGTTCTTTCTCTCTTCTTGTTCGGAAACATTAGGGGGACTCATGTAACCTTGTAAATGCCTTATAAAGTGTGTAAACGTATAAATTTATCTAGTGCGTAAACGAGCTGTCAAATTTTGTATGGAAAATCATTTACACAATTTGTATAAATTTACACGCGTATTTCATTGTATAAACGCAGTAAACTCAAAGGAATGCAACCTTGCAGTCATTTTCATCAGAAATCTCCAACATCAGCAAGTAAAGACGTTTTAGTTTTGATTTTTCACTTAATGTTGGCATTTTTTAATTTGTATAACAATCAAAAAAATTTTGTTTGGCAATAATACAGCTGATAAACAATCAAGTTTATCAAGAATATTACTAGGTGCGTTCATATAACAGCGTGTGTAAATGGGTATAATTTTACACCTTATAAGTTTATATGCTTTCATGAGTCCCCCTATTGTAAATTTATACATACATATGTACGTAGAATTTCACAGTGAACACGAATGTCGATGATGCCACTTACACTAAAGATATGTGTGGCAACAAATAATTCTGTAAAAATTTGAAGTTAATTATACATATATATATATTAACTTATTTATTCATAACACATTTAAATATACCTACACAAAGCATTGCTGCATACACACCCCCACCTATACTTGTAGACTTTTTTCGTGGGTGTGAGCAGCGTGAACAAATTTGCTTAAAAAAAAAGGAACAGATGAACAAAAAAGAACAACTTGTTCGTCCATCAGAAAAATAACGAAAGAACCGAATCTCTGAATTGAACGAAAAAGCACAACTCTAGCATAGGCCAAAATTTGGTTTTGTCCATACTTCTATATCAACTGAACTGTGCAGCCTGTCAAACATTACAGTACAGATATACAACGAGAGAAGGAGACAAAATCTCAAGGCTGTCGTTAAAGTTTTGAAAAAAGGGCTTAAATATATGTATATTTTAACAATCCATCTTGCTTCTATCAATACTGTACATTAGGCTATTTCGTTCTCCAAATGAAAAAGTAAGCTTTTTTTCCATCAGTATTATAAAGTTTTGGTTTTAAGAAAGAACTCCGCAGAATAGCATTACCGATTTGTGCTGAGTACGCAGATATACGTATGTAAATGAGATATACGTATGTAAATGGCTGCAGCCCATGTTTAAATAATAAATATATCAAGCCTTGTATTGTATTTGTTGGCCTTTTCATTGTTTAATCAACTAAACAGATATTTTATAGCAATTAGTATGCAGAAGTTGGGTAAAGGGGATAGTGACCCGTTGTTACCTCTTTAATACTTTTTTACACACGCTACTACAATTCACTAACGCTAACAAGTTTCAGCAAATAATGATTTGTCAGAAAATTTACACATTAGGAAGATAGGAAGGTATTGATATAGAACAGAGCCGGCACATTATGCAATTTGAGTTCGCATTTTCACACAGCCACTAACGATGTGCGATCACGATCGTTTGATTTCGCTTGTCACTCACTAAAATCAACAGTGAATGCAAAAGGAAAAGTCCATTCTACTTTTTGGGCACATAATAAAAACAATATGCTGCAATGTTAAAGTGACTTTTAATACGTTTTAGTTAGTATTATTAAGTTCCTTTGAACATACATATTAATATTGACAATTTAAATATTAATAATTAATAATAATTAATTAATTATTAATAAATATTGACAATTTAATATAAGTAACTTTTTATACGTTCTACTCAGTTTTATTAATTTTTATACATTTTTTTTTATTGAATAACTTTATGTTTTGAAAATATATATTTCTATCTTTACATTTACTTTGTTTTACATTTCTTTCTTAATGAAAAAGTGATTTTTTTAAGTCAATTTTGCATTAAAAAACACCATACTTTCTTTTATAAAAAAGTTTTATCTGACTAGTTCGACCTCCGCGTTCTTAGTTATGTGAATATAAGTAAATATTGTTAGGATTAGCTTGAAATCAAATAACCAGAGTCCGTTGTAATTTCGAACTTCGCAGTCCACATTTTCTTTTAGCACACTGTGGGGAGTTGTCACTCAATTTTTACACACACTTATGCAATTGTTTTAGTATTGTAACGAATTTGCTTGCAAATCCTCTTATTTGCAATCCTCTGCTAAGTTCGAATCACTAAACTGTTGAATAAATAACTCCAATATTGAATAATGGAAAAATGGCCTTTATTAAAGTACTTCACAATACATTTATACTTTGCTACTCGCTGGCTTAATAACCAAACTGATTGATAACTCAAATTAAACTCTACTATTGGCCGCCAGATCGCGTGCTTAATCAATAACTCATTGATTGCTCAACTCAAACTGAACTACTTCTTACTCGCCTGCCCCGCTTTTATAGTTTACGCTGCATACTTCTAGGCTTTTCCATTTCCAGAACTTACCAACTATATTCGTGTGTCTATAGTTCTCATATAGTTTCTACTTGTTTACAATTGTCTACTTTTTAGCGCTTCTCAGATGTACATATGTGAGTTTGTAGTTTACAGTCTCCCGCACACACATAAGCGTATGTAAATTCATCTGTGTGTGACATCTCATCTCTCGCTGCCTTGTATGTAAATGTTGCTCGTCGGAATGTGTACATATGTGTAGACGCAATTATTGATTCGTTTATGTAGATACATAATGATTGAATTATTGATGTGAATTCACGTCACTGCTTAGCATCGGCCTGGAGATGGCAGCACTCCTCAGTTTTGCTAATATTCGTAACACTGCCCTCCACCTAAGTCTGATCGTCCCGATCAGACAAATCTCCCAATCTAAACGCCGCTAGCATCTCCAAATGTACCACCCTTCTAATCCGTGGTTTCCCAGTGGTTTGTATGCGGTAGATGGTATCACTGATCTTCTTCACAACTTTGTACGGGCCTTCCCAACTGAACCGAAATTTGGCTGGAACACCTTTCCGCCGGTGAGGGTTGTTTAACAGTACCAAATCTCCCTTCAAGGACCCTTCCGAATTATTGTTCTCATTGTACCTGCGTTTGATCTTACTACTCATTATCCTTAGTCGTTCCCTCGCACTCTGTTGTTTGACCAATGGACTACTTCGCAGAGCTTGCGCTTGACGGATTGGCTTGACAGTATCGTTCCGCCGTTTCCCAACAGAAGTGCGCGATGGCTTGAAACCACCCTTGCATGCTTCCTGCAAAATTCTTGCAGTCGTTTTAGTGCGTCCATTTGGGTTTGTCAATGCCGGTGTTTTTGTCGCAGGTACTTTTGATTTCGCTTTGTTTGGCCCATTCGTTTCATCAACCTTTACCTTTGACTTTCGTGGCCTTTGTCGACTTTTCTCCACCAGTACTCGATTACTGCTGAAACCTTTTTCCAAACTGAAGTTAATTGGCACATCCTGGTTCTTATAATGCATCACCCTTTTCTGCATATCGATCTTGATGTCATGGTCAACCAAGAAGTCCACTCCCAATATGACTTCATCAACGATCTCCGCCACAACGAATTTGTGTAAAACCATGACCTTCCCAATCAGTACTTCACATATCACTTCTCCCTGGACTTGGTTATACTCGCCTGTGACCGTACGCAAGCTTGCTCCAGGTAACGGTTTAACTCTCCTGTTGACTAATTCAGATCGAATCAAGGAATGAGATGCGCCCGTATCTACAGTCAGTACACGCTCCTTGCCATCGACATTGCCTCTGACGGTAAGACTGCTCGATTTTCTACCAATTTGCAACACATATATCACAGGGTATTCAATAGCTGGATCTAGCTCTCGATCTCTACCTCTTACTCGCTTTTGCTCATCTCCTCCAGCTTTGCGTTTACGCCCACCCACATTGTTGGAACTATTAAGGCCAAGATCGCAATGACGTGCAATGTGACCGGACTTCCCGCATTTGAAGCATTTGATAACTTTTTCACTCCGCTTTTGCGATCCTTTCAGCGCCTCCAATATTGCGTCTACCCACTCCGGCCTTTCTACTTCCACACGGCGTGCTTTGAAAACTGGCTTACACAGAAGCGACGCTGTTTCCTGAATCAGAGCTTGTGACACCGTTTCTGCGAATGTTGGCTTTGGGTTTGCGTATGTAGCCCGCTTCGTTTCCACATCTCGTATGCCATTTATGAAGCTCTGGATTTTCACCCTTTCAGTGTATTCCACGGGTGCGTCCGCATTCGCTAAATGTGCTAGCCTTTCAATATCCGACGCAAACTCTTGCAATGTTTCACCAGGCTTCTGGAAGCGGTTCAGCAACTCCATTTGGTATATCTGTCTCCTATGCTCAGTTCCGTATCGTCTCTCTAGAGCGCCCATCAATGCTTCATAACAGTTCCGTTCGCCCTCTGGAATGATTTTTAAAATCTCAGCTGCAGGCCCTTTCAATGCCATGAACAGTGCAGCAACTTTATCTTCAGCATTTCAATTGTTCACTGTTGCGGTCTTCTCAAATTGTAGCTTAAAGACCTGGAAAGGAACAGAACCGTCAAAGGATGGTGTTTTTACCTTTGGATTACTCGTTGAAACTGCTGGGCGATTTAGTTGCAACTGCTCGATACGTCCTCTCAAAGCATCCACCTCGGCCTCGAATTTTTCTTCAAACTGCATTATTTTTTCGTCCATGCGCGCTTCGAGTTTTGATGATATACGCGCCTCTTGTGCTTCTAGTTGAACTGTTATGCGTGTCTCTTGTTCTTTCAGTTGGGTTGCCATATATGTCTTTTGTTCTTCCAGCTGTGATGACATATTTGTGGATATTTGTGATGACATTTCTGTTATACGTGTTTCTTGTGCTTCAATCTTCGATGTTATTTCTGACGACATTTCTGCAATATGTGTCTTCTGTTCTTCCAATTGTGATGACATGTTGGTAGATATTTGTGATGACATTTCGGACATTTGTGCCGATATTGCAGCCAATATCATGTTCAGGTCTGTGTTCGCCATTGTCTGCGGTGTTTCATTTTTCTCTTCAATTTTTGTTGTCTCCTCGCCATCAAGATGAAAGACATGCTCTTCCACATCAATTGCTTCTGCTTCCATTGCTTCTCGTAGCCGTGCCTGAAGTTCGAGTTTAACGCCCCTTGTATTCAATCCACGGCTCTCCTTCTTCAGTTGCGGGATCTTCAATTCACTTAACCTTGCCATGTCCTTGTTGTCCTCTAGAATTTATTCAACAATTCCTCTTCTGACACCAATTGTAACGAATTTGCTTGCAAATCCTCTTATTTGCAATCCTCTGCTAAGTTCGAATCACTAAACTGTTGAATAAATAACTCCAATATTGAATAATGGAAAAATGGCCTTTATTAAAGTACTTCACAATACACTTATACTTTGCTACTCGCTGGCTTAATAACCAAACTGATTGATAACTCAAATTAAACTTTACTATTGGCCGCCAGATCGCGTGCTTAATCAATAACTCATTGATTGCTCAACTCAAACTGAACTACTTCTTACTCGCCTGCCCCGCTTTTATAGTTTACGCTGCATACTTCTAGGCTCTTCCATTTCCAGAACTTACCAACTATATTCGTGTGTCTATAGTTCTCATATAGTTTCTACTTGTTTACAATTGTCTACTTTTAGCGCTTCTCAGATGTACATATGTGAGTTTGTAGTTTACAGTCTCCCGCACACATATAAGCGTATGTAAATTCATCTGTGTGTGACATCTCATCTCTCGCTGCCTTGTATGTAAATGTTGCTCGTCGGAATGTGTACATATGTGTAGACGCAATTATTGATTCGTTTATGTAGATACATAATGATTGAATTATTGATGTGAATTCACGTCACTGCTTAGCATCGGCCTGGAGATGGCAGCACTCCTCAGTTTTGCTAATATTCGTAACAGTATTTGTGTGGCCGGCTCTGATATAGAAGGATTATATATATGGTTTTGTCCAATTTTTGGATATATTGAGGCTGCTCACAGCGTCTAGTTTGGCTGCTCATTTTACCGACTGGCAGAGTTTTGACAGTTTATCACAGTCAGTTTTGTTTCGCTTCGAAATGTCAAATATTTATTTTAAAACAAATTTGCCAATCTTTGGCTGAAAGTGTATTTAGCAAAGCTTGATTGAATTTGACAGTTCTCTCATAAAGAACCAGATTATAATGTAAAAAAGAAAAAATACTAACCCTTTTAAATTTCTGAAAGATAGCTTTTATTTTTAAATAAGAGATCATCATTTGCAATAAGAACACGTCAAGAACAGTAAGGTACATGTACACTTGTAATATTTCGCAGCTTGCAAGCCCATGTTGTTGTAGCGATAAAGACACTCCCCGAAGATTTTGGGGAGTGTTATCGATGATTATGGTACTTTAAGGAATAAGCCCGAACATCCTGGAACGATTTAATATGACCACATTGTACCTTGCAGGCAATCGCGCCACACACCTCTAGTTGCATGAGGAACTTTTGGTCGGCAGAGCCCCGCCTAGTAAACATGTCTATGAAACTTTCATATTTGTAACAGGATTCCCCTCGGGAAGAAGGGGTTGACATTGAGTTGCGGAAGCTGAAAAGGAGCACACGGTACGAGAATTGTGGTCCGTATTAAAACAGCGAGGACAGAAAAGTAGTCAGTTCTTTTCAAAAAGCCAGCTTGCGAACAAACACGGAAGCCGTGGAAATAAAGCTTTGGGGTTGTACTAACAAATTCATCTCGCCTTTTTGAAAATAATTTTAAGGAAACTGATTTTATCAGCTGTGCGTCAGATCTAAGTATTTACAAACGTGCTCAGTTATATCCGGGAGCTGTTCCCATTCCAATTGAACCGAGTCGTGCAAGTCGGGCACAATTAATCCAAATACCATATATGTTTCCGATTTCGAAACTCAAACAGAATGCCTTCGATACCAGTTTTCGAAAGGAGAAAATATGAAACATGGAAGTAAAGGCTCGAGAAATAAGGTGTATAAACTTAAAAATCCTAACAAAAAGTTTATCTGCAAGTGGAAAGATAATTAATGCGAAGAAGTATAAACCTTAGGCAATTAGTTCATGGCAAGCTCTCCGACTATAAGTCATAAAATAAACCATGGTGGAATAACCAGGTGAAGTAAGCCGTCAACTGTCTCACTCTAAATTCTTCTTTGTTCTGTCATTCGGCTATCTGACAATTTTTCACCAACGTTGTCCCCGAAAAAATGTTGTTTTTTGCTTTTTTCAGGAGTAAAATATTGTGGTGAATGACATCCTTATGGTGTTAGTATATAACAGGGATGCACCTTAACGTTAAGCTAATCGTTTATCAAAAAATTTCCACCGTTTCCGTTGAAACACTTCGAAATATTATCGATAAAGAAATTATCAAGATAAATTGTATCTCGTTTTTAATCGAAACGAAAAGCTTTCGTTAACGTTAAAAACGTTAACGAAAACGTGATACTTTATGTTTGAATTGTGCTGGCAATGCTATAGCCATGGTGAAGCCGTAAGGTGGCAACAACGAGCGCACATACACACACAAACTCTATGTAATTTGTTTGTGTAATTCGTTGGTGGTAATGTCAAAAATACTCTGAGAAATGTTCGTACTGTCAAAATTCATGAGAAAAGTTGCAATCAGCTTGGCTAATGCTTTCACCTTTAATGACTCCGCCATAAATCAGCTTTGCCAGCATAGTTTGAAATTAATAATCAACATAAACGATTTGATTTCGTTTTGATATGGCAGAAAACGAAACGAAATCATTTCGTTAATTTGACGATCTTAACGTTAATAAACGAAACGAAATGACTTCGTTTCGTTTATTAACGGTGATTATCGTAACGAAATGATATCGTTTCGTTGGTTAAGCATGCCTGGTATATAACCACAACAACAAAAACAGTAAGCAGCCACACTTACGTACAAGGCAACGAAGAATATTACACTCACATAACCAGCAGCTCGAAGTGAAGATATATCTCGCCTACACACATGTAGTCATCAGCTAAGAGCAGAAGTCATTACTCACACATACACACGTATATAACTAAATAACCAAGCAAGATATACAGTTGTTCTAGAAGGTGAAACTAGAAGGAGAAATATCCGAACTAGGTAACAGAGAGTATAAAAGCAGCGCAAGCTGAGGCATAACTAATCAGTTTGATTTAAACAAGCTATTAGTCAAGTATAATTGTACTACTCCCAAAGTAGTTTGAATAAAGACCATTTTGCAATACTGAATATTGGACTTATTTATTCGACAGTTCAGCGATTCAAACGTTAGTAGAAGGTATAAAATAATCGGAATCCCCCAGAGTTCATTACGATATTATAGTTTTAGTACTTTTTTTCACATAACCTAGTAAGTGAAACTCGATTTTAATGGATTTAATTACAGATATACCCAAGTGATGAATCTTTGGTGTTGGCTTCCATAAGTTAGGCCGTGCTAAACTTCTACGTCCATATAAGTATGTTTAATTTGTTCCAACTCATGCCTAATTAAGGATTTTCGTCTGTGCCGCGCTACTAAAGACTTTCGAGGAATGTTTTTGTCATTCCTACAACAAGAACGCCAAAACTGTCGTATTGCACCTTATTTATGTAAAAACTTCGCTATAACAATGGAATTCTAAATATAGTTACAAAAAATTGTAACTCACTATTGTTGTTTTGCCCTAAAACTCACGCTACTATGATAAGAAGAATGTGACAGTTATGGATTGTAATTTAGAATATATGAATCCTGATCGATCGGATCAGCATCTTCAGGTTCTAAGCCAAATGCCGGGGGCTAGTATATCCCCTGATATATTTTAGTAAATAATAACTTGGTAATATTAGTAATACATCATGACTGCAACTGTCAGGAGTTTCTGGGGGATCTTATGCCTTATACGGCCCATACATGACACAAAAGCCATGCGCAAATATAAAACGACGAAATTTGTGCAAATGAAAATTTTGACATAAACGGCTCAAAAAACTGCGCAATATTCATTTTTAAAGTAGCGCCAAAAAATGAAACATGTGTCTTAATTGTATAAAAAACCACTCTTTTTTTTCCACAGTGCTGGTAATTCACGGTATAAGTCGAAAAACTCGCACCAGAAGCGTTTATATTCCATTGTATTTATAATATATGTATTTTAATTGCAATACCCGCTCAACTCATTGCAGCACTGCGCAATATTCATTTTTCAACTAGCGCAACAAATGAAACATGTGTTCATCTGTTTCTGAGGGAGCCCGCGATTTAGATTTTTTTAAATTCAGGAGAGTCTTTAGTTGTTCATACCCCTGGGTGACTAGGGTCTCGAGATATAGGCCAAAACGTGAGCCAGTGAATGCATAGACAGTGTTTATACAATATGGATATCAAATGAAAGCTGTTGATGAGTGCTTTAGTACAGAGTAATATATTATCCAGAGACGGACTGGGACTGGGATTAGGACTAGGACTGGGACTGAGACTCGGAGTGGGACTGGGACAGAAATAAAATACATACCACCCTCTGGGACAGGCAATAAGGGATGCGTTTTTTAGCGCACGCAAACAACAGGCGTTTTTTGCCCTAACCCAAATAAGCATGCGTTGCGACAATGTAAAGCATGTATGCAAACGTTAAATCTAAATGTCACGCAGAGCAAAAATTGGAAATCGAGTTAGGTTTTTACGCAGCAAATTCAATTTGGGTTACTCTCATACAAGTTGTATGGGCATGAGATATTTTTGACAGAAAATGACTTGCGTGCGTTTATATTAGGTTGGCTTGTAATTAAGAGAAGAGAAAAGAGAGAAGGAGATTGAGAAAGAGATAGAATGAGACGAAGATGGAGATAGATGAAGCGAAAAAGACGGAGGGAGGAGTGAATAAAAGGATTAGGAAAAAGTGAAAAGGGGTGGAGGGCAGATTCAGACGGAAAAAGCTTATTAAAATGTATGCAGATAGGCCAAATTTAGGGCAGGACAACGTCTGCCGGGCCTTCTAATTACTTTTATAAAAAAGTTGTATGTACATGCACTAATATGTACATTGATTATAAAAAGGTTAATGTTTTGTGGTCACCGTGGTGTGATGGTAGCGTGCTCCGCCTATCACACCGTATGCCCTGTGTTCAACTCCCGGGCAAAGCAACATCAAAATTTTAGAAATAAGATTTTTCAATTAGAAAAAAAATTTTCTAAGCGGGGTCGCACCTCGGCAGTGTCTGACAAGCGCTCCGATTGTATTTCTGCCATGAAAAGCTCTCAGTGAAAACTCATCTGCCTTGCAGATGCCGTTCGGAGTCGGCATAAAACATGTAGGTCCCGTCCGGCCAATTTGTAGGGAAAAATCAAGAGGAGCACGACGCAAATTGGAACAGAAGCTCGGCCTTAGATCTCTTCGGAGGTTATCGCGCCTTACATTTATTTTATAATGTTTGAGCTAGATAAAACTGAGATATCTTGTTACACCGGAACGCGGCCAATGGGTTAGCCTTATACACCCCTGCAAAAATTTTTGGATTACGTGTTCCATTTTCTTCATGTTGGAGTACTCTAACAATACTCCTTTGCAATGCGTTTGCGGACCACCATCAGCCGATCATTGCTCGTTTTTTAACGACAGTGATCACGACACGATGACGATCGAACAGATTTGCCAAAAGTAAAATATTGCATGCAAATAATTAATAATAAAATTTTACTTTGGCAACTCTGATAAAATACATTGATTATAAAAAGGTTAATGTTTGAGCTAGATAAAACTGAGATATCTTGTTACACCGGAACGCGGCCAATGACTTAGCCTTATACACCCCTGCAAAAATTTTTGGATTACGTGTTCCATTTTCTTCATGTTGGAGTACTCTAACAATACTCCTTTGCAATGCGTTTGCGGACCACCATCAGCCGATCATTGCTCGTTTTTAACGACAGTGATCACGACACGATGACGATCGAACAGAGTTGCCAAAAGTAAAATATTGCATGCAAATAAGTAATAATAAAATTTTACTTTGGCAACTCTGATAAAATGCAACAGCGCACTGGTTTTATGTATACATATTATATTAGTTTCTTTATTCACGTATGCGTATGCGTATTATATTAGTTTCTTTATTCACGCAAATGTAAATAACATAAGAATATTCGTATTCGTAGTATAAAATATAAAAGTTGTATTGCCCCTCTTCATTTACTTTCATTTTAAATTAAATTCACTTCGATAATTCTTTCCGACACAATTCCTCTTTAGTACTTTGGCATATGATCCTCTGTGGGTGCTCCACGGAGTACTACAGTGAAAGTACTTTGGAAAGTACTCTCACGTATGTACTCTATGGATTACTCACAAACAAAGCGAGTGGGATCACCTACTCCTCTCCTAGGACATCGCAATGTTAATTGGAGCACATTTTTTGTATGAATACAGATTAGATTTGGAGCAGTCCTATACTCCCAAAGGAGTATTCCTTACATTATTTATAGATTACTCGCGTTTTTGAAGGCACATGGAAGAACGAAACAGGTGATTGCCGGAAATCAACTGGACGGTACTTTTTTTATTATGTTTTGACACTTCAACTACCAGCGCAGTACGATTTTGACATTAGTCCATCGACTTACAAAAACATCGTACATTGAATTTATATTTACCCTCACGTTCCAATGAAACGTGATCCAGATACGGATAGAGTAATAACATGCAAATGCAACAACAATGGGATCCATATGGATCACATTGGATCACGCTTCATTGGAACGCAACATACGTTTGTAAAGCTGGAGACATTGGTGCTTTATCGGTAACCGTATCGGTAACCTTATAACAGCTGATTCGACCAACCTTATGAGAATCAATGCAATCGATTATTGGTGCCGCTAAGGTCGTAACCGTATCGTAGCCAACCAATTGGGTTTTGGTTTACCATCGTAACGATAAACAGCTGATTACGTCAGGGATACGGATACAGCGATACGACATACGGCACCAATGACTCCGGCTTTAAGCCGATTGCATTGATTCTCATAAGGTTGGTCGAATCAGCTGTTAAAAGGTTACCGACACGGTTACCGATAAAGCACCAATGTCTCCAGCTTATGTATGTCGCCCTGCTGCACCTTGTATACGGCTCCGGCGATTAACATCGAGATTGACTGAATTTTTGTATGTGTGCGTGTCGGGTATTTGACGCTTGCCCCACGCCTAGTAAATGAAAAGACATCAATCATCATTTGCATTGAGAAACCGTAGCGTTCGGACGTAAATATGTCGTCATCGGATGATGATTTTTTTTTACTTGCAACTACAGAACTTTTATTAAATAATAAACATTTTATTAAATAGTAATAAAAGCTTTATATTCCATAATGCTGGTAAACATTGATAATTTTCAATACATTTTAATATGAATTGCTGTTCTTCCGCGCTCCTGTTCATTTTGAATGACAACACAAACTAAATACAACACTGCTGTTTTGTTACTCACACCCCGCGACGATCAAATAAGCTAGCATCAAATGAAAAAATAAAAAATCATTTCTTACTATATAGTTTGGCAGCTTAAATTAAGGTTATGTTGCGAATAGAGTGGAAGGCACTCGAATTCAGTGAAAGAGACACTCGAATGGAGTGGAATGAAGAACAGTAGGAAGAGCAGAGTTGCATTGGATTAATATAACTTCAATCATTGCATCAATATTAAAGATAAATTTAGAAAAAATAATTAAATACTTGGGTATAAGCAAACATTTTCTTTCAATTACTGCAATTAAGGTGTCTTAGATGCTATATATTCCAAAATTATAACATTTTATGTCTGTTTAAAAATTTAACTTCAATTTCCCTAAGATTTCCGTAATATGGCCATTAATGATGTTTGTGTGTGTGTGTAAATTTTGAGCGATCAGCTGTTAGTTGCGCTACTTGGTAAAGTTTACAATGTCAAAAAATTTTGATTTCCATCAACGTGTAGCCGACAACAAATACGTGTGTCACGAAGCCACACTTCGAAGCTTCGCGACACACGTATTTGCAGAAACCATATAATATAGAGACATTGCATAGACGAAAAATCGTGTGAGGCAAGCTTGACAAAATTCTAGTAGGTCACATTCACCACTTACCACAGCAGAATTTGTCTGTATTTGTTATTTAACAATTATTTGTACACTTTTTATTCAGCTAATGTGTTCAGAATTTTAACTTTTACTCTCTAAAACTCCAATCAGTGTATTTCTGTGCTTAAATTATGTTAAAAATTGTGTTAAAGTTTTTGGTGTGGTGAAAGTGACCTACTAGAATTTTGTTACGCTCCGCTGCTTTCCACCGAAGTTCGCGCATGCAATATCTTTATATTCAACAATTTTTGGTATTTGTTGCCACACTTCGAAGCTTCGTGACACACGTATTTGTTGTCGGCATGGCGGAACGATACAAGGTGGCAGCATGGGACAGCTTTTTTTATTTGATTTGATACATCAACTTCCGGCGCAGTACGATTTTGACATTTGTCCATCGAATTTACAAAAACAAAGTACATAGAATTTTTATATATGTTTGTAGGTATGCAACCATACTGCCACCTTGTATCGTTCCGCCAAGGTTGTCGGCTACACGTTGATGAAAATCAAAAATTTTTGATTTTTTCATTTGACGCTTGCTTGTTTGATAGTCGCGGGGTGTGATTGACAAAACAGCAGTGTTGAATTTAGTTTGTGTCGACATTCAAAATGAACAAATGCGCGGAAGAACAGCAATTCATATTAAAATGTATTGAAAATTATCAAAGTATTACGTTTTGCGTACAAGCTCTTCATTCACAATTTTTTTTATCACTCTTTTTCCTTTTCTTTTTATTTAATAAAACTGCTGTAGTTGCAAGCATTGTGAATGATGACAAAGTGTGATCTCTTCTGCGTAAACGTCAAAATTCCAAAGTGATTGGATCACCTGATTCGTATTTGACTATCGCTGTCTCATTCTGTATCTCTTTCTATCACCCGCTGAAGATAGGCGCCGCCATATTGAACAGCCTGTCAAAACGCTGAAAAGTAGCCATATTGAACAGCCTGTCAGGCAGTTGACAGATAAGAGATCACACTTTGTCATCATTCACAATGGTTGCAAGTAAAACAAGTAAGGAAGGCAAAGTTCGGGTGTAACCGAACATTACATACTCAGCTGAGAGCTTTGGAGACAAAATAAGGGAAAATCACCATGTAGGAAAATGAACCCTGGAATGTGTTTGTATGACATGGGTATCAATCGGAAGGTATTAAAGAGTATTTTAAAAGGGAGTGGGCCATAGTTCTATAGGTGTACGCCATTTCGGGATGTCGCCATAAAGGTGGACCAGGGGTGACTCCAGAATGTGTTGTTAGGGTCTGTTGCTACAGTCTACTGTTACGGTCCACTTGGGAGCGTGTTCGCGCGAACACACCTAGTGATGGGGCGAAAGTTGCAATAAAAAGTATCGGAAAACAAGAAAAAAAAACCAGACCGGCCATCACTAGAGAAAAAATTGAGAATGAGTTTCCGGAAAAAAGTGTGATTGGCTGCAGCTAAAATTGTGGCGGCCTGGCGATATATAAGAAAAAAAAGGGATCGTGTAACATCGGTTGGCGCAACTTCAATAGCAAGGCACCAACTGCTTTATTAGCATTATTGCTACATCAACTGCACATCGCCACGTATATTTAACGAATCGCCAAACACCCTAGCCGGCTGTGCACGCATTCAAGCAAGTGAGCATTGTGGAAGAACCAAAAGACTGCAACGAGGAATTGCAGGCCCAACTACTAGAAGAACAAACAAGTGGGAATAAACCTTATCACGGTAGTGTCGTGTTGACACAAGCGCAACGTACATAATATCTAGTGAAGTAGGTCGGCGTTTCACAGTCACACTTAGTGAGGAAAGTTTCAGTAATTCCGATACGGATTCACACGGCACTGAGCTAAATGTTGATGAGAACCATTGCAATCCGAAGATAAACCCCTTTCTCTACGTTACGAAGTACCCTACCACCTTCGGAAAAGCGTCCGACCACCAATTCCGCCTCCAGGGCCAGCAGTACGTTGCCGCGTAATACAACTAACGTCAAAATGGCCAAGTCATCCAGATCGTAAAGGCCAGCACGAAGCTTTATCGCCACCAGGTTCATTCGATTACCTCGGACCAGAGCGCAACAACCACCAACAGTACCAACACGGCGCGCTCGAGACCGCGCACCACAACCAACAACAGCGTCGGATTCACCGGCAAAGCCAACTTCACCAGCGACAACACGCCGGCAGAGACCCATGGTACGTACTCTGTCGGCCATGTAAGTACCAGAAAGGTATACCGTTAGCTATAATTACCCTACAAAAATATTCTGGTCACGAAACTTACTCACGCCAATGCAAATGTGACTAGGAATATAACCTATGACTGTATAATAAATAACTAGTCAAACGGCGTGGAATGACGAGAGCATTTTTGCAGGGTAGTTAAAGGAACTTCCAAGTGTACTTAGAGGGTTTTATACAGCCCGGGTAAACCATTCGACAAGGATCGATATTTTTTTTGTCGTCAAAATTACATTTTTTTTTTTAAATTATCAACATAAAAGATGAAAGGATAGTTTAACTTATTATAAAAAAACAAAGCTACACATAAATGATTTCCACTATTTACACACTTATGTTTTGCAACTTGACAAGATATTAAAGAATGCAACAACAGTTTAATATGCAAAATTATTTACACATTTTAAAGGTTTGTTCATAAATAAACAGGCAGTTTTGTCTCAGTCAGGTTAAGCAGCAATTACCTGTTAAAACGCTCAAAACTAATTCAAACATACTCCGTTTATTTGAGAATGCATCTTATATACATTATATTGAACAAAACTCTTTAAATATAACTAAAAATGTATTCAGCAATTTACGAGTATAATTCAATTTACATAATACCTACCTAAACATTAGCTTTACAAAAAGGGCATACATCTTTTTTTTTATCATTTTAATAATATATTTTGTCGCTTTAAAATGTTTGAAGTTGGGTCTATAAATTTTATTGATAATAAGTCTTCTTTATCACGTGAAACGTTGGAGCTCAACCATAAATTTAAAGAAATTTTTTTTTTGCGACAGCAGCCATTCGTCGATTATGCACGAATTGGCAAAAGGATTTCAATTTAATTTTTTTTCTTATATCTTACAAATGTAATATATATATATATATATATACATATGAATCCCTATTGCGGGCAATATCTTTCGAACAACAAGACGAAAGTAATCTACGTGCACGTAATACATATTGCTATCGCAATTTCATCTTTATTGCTTTTGTAAACACTCTTCTTAGTACATATTAGGTATTATTATCATTACATATGCGCATTAGCATTATACCAAGTTGGTATTATGTTACACTCAAAAATAAGTTCTACTATAACAACATAATAATTTTTGTATGTGAAAAAAAGCAGATAATAAGTGATTATTGTAACAATGTACTTTAAGCTGGAGTCATTGGTGCCGTTTGTCGTATCGCTGTAGTCGTATCTCTAACGTAATCAGCTGTTTATCGTTACGACGGTAAACCAAAACCCAATTGGTTGGCTACGATACGGTTACGACCATTGTTTACTATATAGTTTGGCAGCTTAATTCGAGGTTATGTTGCGAATAGAGTGGAAGGCACTCGCAGGCCGTGAAAATAGGCACTCGAATGGAGTGGAATGAAGAACAGTACGAAGACCAGAGTTGCATTGGATCAATCATTGCATCAATATTAAACATAAATTTAGAAAAAATAATTAAATACTGGAGTATAAGCAAACATTTTCTTTCAATTACTGCAGCTAAGGTGTCCTAGATGCTATATATTTCAAAATTATAACATTTTATGTCTGTTTAAAAATGTAACTTCAATTTCGCAAAGATTTCCGTAATATGGCCATTAGTGATGTTTGTGTGTGTGTGCAAATTTTGAGCGATCAGCTGTTAGTTGCGCTACTTGGTAAAGTTTACAATGGTTACGACATTAGCGGCACCAATAATCGATTGCATTGCTTCTCATAAGGTTGGTCGAATCAGCTGTTAAAAGGTTACCGATACGGTTACCGGTAAAGCACCAATGTCTCCAGCTTAAAGGTCAACCCCTTATGATAATAACCAAAACAGAACTTTATATATATTTTTATACTCAGTTGAGCAGGGCTCACAGAGTATATTAAGTTTGATTGGATAACGGTTGGTTGTACATAATAAAGGAATCGAGATAGATATAGACTTCCATATATCAAAATAATCAGGATCGAAAAAAAATTTGATTGAGCCATGTCCGTCCGTCCGTCCGTCCGTTAACACGATAACTTGAGTAAATTTTGAGGTATCTTGATGAAATTTGGTATGTAGGTTCCTGAGCACTCATCTCAGATCGCTATTTAAAATGAACGATATCGGACTATAACCACGCCCACTTTTTCGATATCGAAATTTCGAAAAACCGAAAAAGTGCGATAATTCATTACAAAAGACAGCTAAAGCGACGAAACTTGGTAGGTGAGTTGAACTTATGACGCAGAATAGAAAATTAGTAAAATTTTGGACAATGGGCGTGGCACCGCCCACTTTTAAAAGAAGGTAATTTAAAAATTTGCAAGCTGTAATTTGGCAATCGTTGAAGATATCATGATGAAATTTGGCAGAAACGTTACTCCTATTACTATATGTACGCTTAATAAAAATTAGCAAAATCGGAGAAGGACCACGCCCACTTTTAAAAAAAAATTTTTTTAAAGTAAAATTTTAACAAAAAATTTAATATCTTTACAGTATATAAGTAAATTATGTCAACATTCAACTCCAGTAATGATATGGTGCAACAAAATACAAAAATAACAGAAAATTTCAAAAGGGGCGTGGCTCCGCCCTTTTTCATTTAATTTGTCTAGGATACTTTTAACGCCATAAGTCGAACAAAAATTAACCAATCCTTTTGAAATTTGGTAGGGGCATAGATTTTATGACGTTAACTGTTTTCTGTGAAAATGGGCGAAATCGGTTAATGCCACGCCCAGTTTTTTACACAGTCGTCCGTCTGTCCTTCCGCATGGCCTTTAACACGATAACTTGAGCAAAAATCGACATATTTTTACTGAACTTAGTTCGCATGCTTACTTGAACTCACTTTATCTTGGTATGAAAAATGAACGAAATCCGACTATGACCACGCCCACTTTTTCGATATCGAAAATTACGAAAAATGAAAAAATGCCATAATTCTCTACCAAATACGAAAGAAAGGATGAAACATGGTAAGGTAATTGGATTGTTTTATTGACGCGAAATATAACTTTAGAAAAAACTTTATAAAATCGTTGTGACACCTATCATATTAAGTAGAAGAAAATGAAAAAGTTCTGCAGGGCGAAATAAAAAACCCTTAAAATCTGGGCAGGTATTACATATATAAATAAAGTAGCGGTATCCAACATATGATGTTCTGGGTCACCCTGGCCCACATTTTGGTCGATATCTGGAAAACGCCTTCACACCACTCCCTTTTAAAACTCTCATTAATACCTTTAATTTGATACCCATATCGTACAAACTCATATCGTACCCACTCCCTTTTAAAAATACTCATTAACACCTTTCATTTGATACCCATATCTTACAAACAATGTCTAGAGTCACCCCTGGTCCACCTTTATTACGATACCTCGAAAAGGCGTCCACCTATAGAACTAAGGGCCACTTCCTTTTAAGATACTCATAAACTCCTTTTGTTTGATACCCATATTACATACCCACCTTTATGGCGATATCTCGAAACGGCGTCCAACTATGGAACTAAGGATTACTCCCTTTTAAAATACTCATTAACACGTTTCTTTTGATACCCATATTGTACAAACAAATTCTAGGGTCACCCCTGGTCCACCTTTATGGCGATATCTCGAAAATGCGACCACCTATACAACAACCACCACTCCCTTTTAAAACCCTCATTAATACTTTTAATTTGAAACCCATATCGTACAAACAAAGTCTAGAGTCACCCCTGGTCCACCTTTATTACGATACCTCGAAAAGGCGTCCACCTATAGAACTAAGGTCCACTCACTTTTAAAATACTCATTAACTCCTTTTGTTTGATACCCATATTACATACCCACCTTTATGGCGATATCTCGAAACGGCGTCCACCTATGGAACTAAGGATTACTCCCTTTTAAAATACTCATTAACACGTTTCTTTTGATACCCATATTGTACAAACAAATTCTAGGGTCACCCCTGCTCCACCTTTATGGCGATATCTCGAAACGGCGTCCACCTATGGAACTAAGGATTACTCCCTTTTAAAATACTCATTAACACGTTTCTTTTGATACCCATATTGTACAAACAAATTCTAGGGTCACCCCTGGTCCACCTTTATGGCAATATCTCGAAAATGCGACCACCTATACAACAACCACCACTCCCTTTTAAAACCCTCATTAATACTTTTAATTTGAAACCCATATCGTACAAACAAAGTCTAGAGTCACCCCTGGTCCACCTTTATTGCGATACCTCGAAAAGGCGTCCACCTATAGAACTAAGGGCCACTCCCTTTTAAGATACTCATTAACTCCTTTTGTTTGATACCCATATTGCACGAACGAATTCTAGAGTCACCCCTGGCCCACCTTTATGGCGATATCTCGAAACGGCGCCCACCTATAGAACTAAGGCCCACTCCCTTTTAAAATACTCATAAACACCTTTCGTTTGATACCCATATTGTACAAACAAATTCTAGGGTCACCCCTGGTCCACCTTTATGGCGATATCTCGAAACGGCGTTCACCTATGGAACTAAGGCCCACTCCCTTTTAAAATACTCATTAACGCCTTTCGTTTGATACCCATATCGTACAAACACTGTTATGGATTCGCATTTTCGGTGGAAGCAGTAAGGAAGGCGGTCGGCATGATGTGGTGGTGCACAGTGGCTAGTCATTGTCGGCTGGGGCGGGTCCTTGCCAACCTTACTGTTCCTGCGCCATAAACACAAAAAAAATCCTATCATGCCTATCAAATCATTTAAAAGGGAGTGGGCATTGGTTCTAAAGTACGACGCCTTTTCGAGATATCGCCATAAAGGTGGACCAGGGTGACTCTAGAATTTGTACGATATGGGTATCAAATGAAAGGTGTTAACGAGTATTTTAAAAGAGAGTGGGCTTAGTTCTATAGGTGGACGCCTTTTCGAGATATCGCCATAAAGGTGGACCAGGGCTGACTCTATAATTTGTTTGTACGATATGGATATCAAACGAAGGGTGTTAATGAGTATTTTAAAAGGGAGTGGTAGTTCTATAGGTGGTCACCTTTTCGAGATATCGACATAAAAGTAGACCAGTGGTGACTGTATAACGTGTTTGTACGATATGGGTATCAAATTAAAGGTAATAATGAGGGTTTTAAAAGGGAGTAACCGTTAGTTGTATATGTGAAGGCGTTTTAGAGATATCGACCAAAATGTGGACCCCAGGGTGACCCAGAACATCATCTGTCGGGTACCGCTAATTTATTTATATATGTAATACCACGATACTGTTCCTGCCAAGATTCCAAGGGCTTTTGATTTCGCCCTGCAGAACTTTTTCATTTTCTTCTACTTAATATGGTAGGTGTTACACCCATTTTACAAAGTTTTTTCCAAAGATATGTTTTGCGTCAATAAACCAATCCAATTACCATGTTTCATCCCTTTTTTCATATTTGGTATAGACTTATGGCATTTTTTTAAGTTTCCTTAATTTTCGATATCGAAAAAGTGGGCGTGGTCATAGTCGGATTTCGGTCATTTTATATACCAAGATAAGGTGAGTTCAGGTAAGTACGTGAACTAAGTTTAGTAAAGATATATCGATTTTTGCTCAAGTTATAGTGTTAACGGCCGAGCGGAAGGACAGACGGTCGACTGTGTATAAAAACTGGGTGTGGCTTGAACCGATTTCGCCCATTTTCACAGAAAACAGTTATCGTTATAGTCTATGCCCCTACCAAATTTCACAAGGATTGGTAAATTTTGGTTCGACTTATGTAATTAAAAGTATTCTAGACAAATTAAATGAAAAAAGGCGGAGCCACGCCCATTTTGAAATTGTCTTTTTTTTGTATTTTGTTGCACCGTATCATTACTGGAGTTGAATGTTGACATAATTTTCTTATATTCTGTAAAGATATTAAATTTTTTGTTAAAATTTGACATTAAAAATTTTTTTTTTTAAAGTGGGCGTGTTCGTAATCCTATTGTGTTAATTTCTATTTAGCACATATATAGTAATAGGAGTAACGTTCCTGTCAAATTTCATCATGATATCTTCAATGACTGCCAAATTACATCATGATATCTTCAATTACTGCCAAATTACAGCGTGCAAAACTTTGAAATTACCTTCTTTTAAAAGTGGGCGGTGCCATGCCCATTGTCCAAAATTTTACTAATTTTCTATTCTGCGTCATAAGGTCAACCCACCTACCAAGTTTCATCGCTTTAGCCGTCTTTGGTAATGAATTATCGCACTTTTTCGGTTTTTCGAAATTATCGATATCGAAAAAGTGGGCGTGGTTATGGTCCGATTTCGTTCATTTTTAATAGCGATCTGAGATGGGCGCCCAGAAACCTACATACCAAATTTCATCAAGATACCTCAAAATTTACTCAATTTATCGTGTTTACGGACGGACGGACATGGCTAAATGAATTTCTTTTTTCGCCCAGATCATTTTGATATACAGAAGTCTATATCTATCTCGATTAGTTTATGCCGTTACGGATTACCGTTATGCGAACAAAATTAATATACTCTGTGAGCTCTGCTTCGAATCTTTCGTTCTTTTTCTGATGAACGAACAAGTTGTTCTTTTTGTTCATCTGTTCTTTTTTTTTCAAGCAAATTTGTTCACTGCTGCTTGCACCAGCGAAAAAAGCCAACAAGTATAGAGGAGGTGTGTATGCAGCAATGCTTTGTGTAGGTATATTTAAATGTGTTATGAATAAATAAGTTAATATATGTATATATGTATAATTAACTTCAAAAAAGTAACAAATTTCGGAAGATCCAGGAAATTGAAAGAGTAGAGACACAAATTGTAAATATGAACTTTTCAAGTTTAATAAATGTAATAATTAGTTTCTTACAAAAGATGTTTTTCATAAATAGTCCATAAATAATTGTTGTAGCAGTGCCACACACACATGACCACACAAATCTTTAGTGTAAGTGGCATCATCGACATTCGTGCTCACTGTGAATTTCAGCGTATGTGTGTATGAATTTACAATGTTCGCGAACGAGAAGAGAGAAAGAATAACTTTAGATAAAACGAACTAAAAGAACAAATGAACTAAAAGAACAAATAGAACCGAAATCGAAGATCTAGTTCACTTGTTCAGTTGAGAGACCCGGTCAATTGAACAAGTTCAGAACGAAACGACCCAACTCTACTCAGATCGTAAGTGCACATTCATACATACATAGTCCATTGTGCTTGTGTTTTGCTTTTGTGTTGATTGTACTCATAATCTTGCCTGTGTATTACGTTTAAAAGATGTGGGCACAAAATGTATACTCTAAGTTGAAAATGTTCTATTTACACAAAAGTTGTGGTTATATAACGTAGATTCCCTAAACATGGGAGTATGAAAGGAGATAAATGTTGCAATGATTTACTTTTCTAAATGGCAGCAAACGTGGCGTTAGAGGTAAGTAACACAGTACTGTGCTCTGATATTGTGCCAACACTCATATCGACTTTCGATAATCAGTTATAACACAATTGTGTCAACACAATATGTTAACACTGCAAAGTGTGCCTGTGCTACTGTGTTAACACTCAAAAAATAGTGTCATTACCCACCACTAGTCCGAACGCTACGATTTCTCAATGCAAATGTTGATTGCAGTGTTGCCAGAAAAAAGCTAAATTTAGGAAAAAAAGAAGCTAAAAAACGGCCAGAAATTTGTTTGGTTAATTCATTAAATTTTCTTTTATATTTTAGTTTACACATTTGTTAATAAAAACTTATAAACATAACTTAAACATAACTTCTTGTTTCAAAACATATCAGGCACATTTTCCTTAACTAGCACATGGAATTACTTTAAATGATTGCATATGTATGTGTATATACATAAAAAATATTACAAACTAATTATTTATCTAAAATATTCCCCGTCTGAAGAATCAGAAGAGCTTAAGTCTGCGTATAAAGTTTGGCTATTTACCATAAATATGAGATCATCGGTAATTTCAAAATCCTTACAACATTTAGATAAGCGTTTTAACGAGCATCTAATATTAAGCAGCGCATTGAGCTTTTTAATTTTTAGTTTGTTCCTTAATTTAGTTTTCAGAATTTTCATGCCACTAAAAATTCTTTCAAACTCCGCGTTACTGAGTGGTAATACTAAAAAACTAAATATGATTTCGACAAGTTCTAAAAAAGGAGGTTCGTTTAATGCATTTTTATGTTCTCGGACTTCCGACCAAAATTCCATGGTGGAGTGTACATTTTTCCATTGTATTGTTATAAGTTTTCGCCACTGCAGCTCTATTAATGCTATTTGACTTGAAGAATAACTATACTTCTCTTTTTCATAGTAAGAAAATACATCTGGCTTTGAAACCTTCAACGAATTTTCAGCAGAAAAAGAATTAATCTTTTGTAGAGAACTCATATTATTAGGTATTAGGTGTTCACAGGAACTATTGAAATTATTTTATTTTAGAAATTATTAAAAATACATTCGGAGTAAAAAAGGCTAGAAAAAAGTCACGAAGCTAAACCCAAAATTTCGAGGCTAAAGGCAAAAAAAGGCTAAATCTAGCCTCGAAAAGGCTAACCTGGCAACACTGGTTGATTGATGGCTTTTTATTTGATAGCCGCGGGGCAACCGTCAAATACCCAACACGCACCCATGCAAAAATTCAGTACAGATGACTTGATACGAAACATTTGTTTACGCTCTCAATTTGTTCGCTCTCACGAGGGATTTATCTCAAATTTGAGCTGGCAACAATTACAGATAAATCCCTCGCGCCAGCTGAAGCGGGTGCCAGAACAAAAAATGTGCCAGCTAAAATGAAAACGGGCCAAAAATTTCGGTAAAATTTAGTTTGACCTACAACTGTAGAATAGCGTTCAAAAATTATGGGAAAAAGAATATAAATACTTGTTTTAGTGTAAATATTATAAGTTCGAAGGCGGAGGGTAAATATTATTTCCCATTCAGAAGTTATCACTAAAAACAGGTTTTGTAAATATGAAGTCCCGTTGCAACCAGTCCATTTTGATCACAGAACCTGGAACGTCAGACATGTAGGATAAGCCCTATCCACTAAATAAAGTTAACTATTATGTCCTAGGTCCGATTTACTGAAATTTCAAAAGAATATATGGTTTTCACTTTGAGTTAAATCCGTTACAATATTTGACTAATTAATTTAATCAAAATGTAAATTTTACTTAGATTTGTTTATATTTGACTCTAGCTAGTCGTATTATTGTAAAATAAATTTAAAGAAATGAATATCTTACGGCTATCATTTTATTAAATGATTGAAACTATAATCGCCGAAATGTATGTCTAAAATCCCCATATTCACATCTATTCATTTTTGTTTGGAGTGGCATCATTGACAAATGTTATAAAAAATGTGCGTTTTGACAGCGCTCTCTCGAAACAAAGAGTTGCAAATCCATTCATCTATGATTCAGTCATCTCGTTGTTATTCACCGGAGCCCTTTTTTATGGTTCCGTCATGCTTAAGGCTCCATTACTGATACTTAGCATAGACTTGACTTGGCTTGCGAACTGTCACTTACAGTTCTGTTAAATTAACATTGCATGTTTCTGATTACTCAAGACTTTACTTGACTTGAAGTCTGTTGAATTTTGATTTCCTATGTAAGTTCTAAGTGACATTTACATTTTGAGATGCCATTTGTTTGTTTCCATTTCATTTTGTCATACAAATTGACATTTATTTAAAAATAAATTTCAACGCTGATTATGATGCCAGATTTTATGCGCCAAGTGGAGTATAATCGTGGCTAAGTTGCCAAGTTTACGCCAAGTCAAGTCAAGTTTATGCTAAGTATCAGTAATGGAGCCTTTATGCATATGTATGTATTTACATACATACATACATACACCTTTAGATATAAAGGGAATATTTTAAATTCTAAAATTTTGAAGCTAGTAGGTATGCTGTTCTATTCATTAGGGGGACTCATGTAACCGTATAAATGCCTTATAAAGTGTGTAAACGTATAAATTTATCTAGTGCGTAAACGAGCTGTCAAATTTTGTATGAAAAATCATTTACACAATTTGTATAAATTTACGCGCACATTTCATTGTGTAAACGCGATAAACTCGAACGCATTGTAAATTTTACCAAGTAGCGCAACTAACAGCTGATCGGTGAAAATTCGCACATTCACACGCACAGTTCACGACTCAGTTTCAAAACAAAACTTTAGATTATTTAATTCAAATTTTAAAGTGGGATAATCCTTACAAATTTATGTACACAGAATATATATGGCGTTTTTGTTGTTATTAAAACAATAGTTTTATTTATATTAAAGCTTTTATCATTTTTTTTTTAACTTTGAAAAATCTCCGAACACCATTCCTTCATTATATGACATTCGACTGCCTAGTCCACTGCCTTCCACTCTATTCGCAACATAACCTCTACTTAAGCTGCCAAACTATATAGTAAACAATGCTCGAACGAATGCAACCTTGCAGACATTACAGCAGGCATTTTCATCAGAAATCTCCAACATCAGCAAGTAAAGGCGTTTTAGTCATTGTTTACTATATAGTTTGGCAGCTTAAGTAGAGGTTATGTTGCGAATAGAGTGGAAGGCAGTGGAATAGGCAGTCGAATGTCATATAATGAAGGAATGGTGTCCGGAGTTTTTTCAAAGTTAAAAAAAAAATGATAAAAGATTTAATATATGTAAATAAAACTATTGTTTTAATAAAAACAAAAACGCCTTATATATTCTATATACATAAATTCGTAAGGATTATCTCACTTCAAAATTTGAGTTAAATAATCTAAAGTTTTTTTTTGAAACTGAGTCGAGAACTGTGCGTGTGAATGTGCGAATTTTCACCGATCAGCTGTTAGTTGCGCTACTTGGTAAAATTTACAATGGTTTTAGTTTTGATTTTTCACTTAATCTTGGTATTTTTTAATTTGTATAACAATCAAAAAAATTTTGTTTGGCAATAATACAGCTGATAAATAATCAAGTTTATCAAGAGTATTGCTAGGTGCGTTCATATAACCGCGTGTGTAAATGGATATAATTTTACACCTTATAAGTTTATATTCTTTCATGAGTCCCCCTATTGCCAAATAAGGTTGTAAAGGTTTACAATTTTATATTTTTCAAACAATTATCTAAATAATTACACAACTCATCAATAATAGCAAAATGCTTACAGGGGAAAAGCTTTTAAAAATTGAAAATTTCTTTCACCGAGTGTAGACGCAGTAAAACTTGCTGGTGTTTTTTCAATTCCTACATACATATGTATGTACATACATATGTATGTACGTATCTAAGCTAGCAACAACAATGTATTGGGTCTGCACGTTTTGTTTTCTATTTATGTACGTATTGTGAATTCATACCTTCCACAAGACTCAAATTGATGGCAATGAAATTGCATTAAATGACAATAAGCGAATGATATGGTAAACTAAAAACTATTTACTTACCATGTGTTGGTTTCTTCCATTTTCGTTAGAACCTTCGCTGTTTCAGTAAATTCAATAAAATAGATATAAAAAATATCACCACTATTGTCCACCCATTTAGAATCAACTTCTGCTAACCAACTTTAATTTCACTTAACTAACAGGCAAGTGGAAAAGCGTCGCTGGCCTGCCTATACTCTCAAATAGTGAATTCGACTCAAACTGTTTACATATTTCAAAACGATCTCAAATTTTACACGCATACATATATGTAAGTATTTACTAAATCGCCTAATCTGCATTATCATAACTGCCCTGCAGCGAAATAACAAACAAGTGGTAAAAAATACTAGTTCATAACTCATAACTCAAATTTTCTAAAAGAATTCGAACTAGGCCGAAAAGGTAGTTCTGTGTGCACCAGGGGTCGTAACAGTTATACGTTTTATTACTGAAATTGCCTTTTTGTAATATATATTTTAGTTAATTTTTACGTGATACGTCAGTTGTATAAGTTAAATGGGAATATAACATACTATTGCTAACAAATCTCTATTTACTTTAAACGAATTGCTCTTTTAAGTACCAAAAGTACCAGCGAGTTTGGGGATCAGAATATACCCGCGGTAGGTATGCCTGTCGTAAGAGGCGACTAAACTACCAGATTTAAGGGGCTGTGTAGCGCAACCTTTCAGGTTGCCAGCGCAATATATAGCTTCTCCAAACCCAATTGTCAACCTCACCTATCCGCGGCGAATCCTGTTTCACTAACAGACGAGGCTCTGGCGACCCCAAGCTCCTCATGGAACTTGGGGGTAGGGAGGGAGGGAATGGCCTGAAGGTTTAATGTGGCCACATAAATCGTTCTCGAGATGGTCGGGCTAGCACCTTAATGGTGCTATGGTACCGGAGCGTACCGGATTTGTATCCGGCAAAGGACCATCACATCGATAACACTCCCCAAAAGGAGTAACCTTATCGCTACAACAACAACAACAACATTGGAACAGGTACCTATTTTTAAGTCATAATAGATAAAAAAATAATAATTAATTCAGCGATAACGTTCAATTACTCGTTCGTGTATGTCATCATGCCGCATTCGAAACAAGTAATACGACACGATGTTTATAATCCGAGAAGCATGTTTTTACATGACGAGTTATACCATCCCTTAGCAGAGTTGTGTTCTTCCCCCAGCGGGTTAGGGGGTCAGAATATACCTGCGGTAGGTATGCCCGTCGTTGGGGAGGGAGGGGATGGCCTGAAGGTTTAATGTGGCCACATAAACCGTTCCCGAGATGGTCGGGCCAGCACCTTAATGGTGCTGTGGTACCGGAGCGTACCGGATCTGTATCCGGCAAAGGACCATCACATCGATAACACTCCCTAAAGCCTTCGGGGAGCAACCATATCGCTACAACAACAACAACAAAAGTTGTGTTCTGTGTTTGATTACTTCAAAAATATTGAACCCGAAGTGACATTTGGCGCGATTTCCAAAAGTTAAAGCAATTTTCAATAGCGTGATTACTTTTGGTCCAGCTGGTAATTTCGGTATATAAAAGCATATTTTACGGCTTATAAGGTCCTTAAGTGCATATTTTTTTACCATAAATTTAGATTTTAAAGACTTTTTATAAGCTCCTAAAATCAGTATTTGTTTTGCATATTTATTTATTTAGTTTAGTAACAAAATGTTTAATACACACTTATGGCTATATTACTGAAACCAGCTTATATTAAGCTATGGATAATTTATAATTATTGCAGATTAAGTAGTTTTTTAACTGAAGTTGAAAGGCATATTTTGAGTCCGAGAAATCAATATCCAAAACATTTAATGTGATTAGGTACATATGTCATAAAAAAGAAGAAAGTGCAAACAATTTAAAAGGGACGCAAATAATAAAGCACGTAAAAACGTACATATCCATAGTGATTAAGTTCACCAACTCTTATATTTATGGGTGATGGATATGGCAAAAAAACAGAGGGGGTCACTATTATTTCCTAGGCTAACGACTAATAATGAGTACAGATTCTGGCTCTTCCATAGACGAACAGTCCTCAGAAATCTTGTTTACAAGATGGTTCTTGCGAATGTAGGAAATATTGGACATCCACGTCGATGGCATTCGCTGCTAACTGTACGGAACAAAGCAATTATAACGTGTGTGAGTTTCGATAATGGCCTGAATTTTAATGATAATTCTGCCGCAGTTGTACCTATTGTTTAGAGAGGTAACAAAGTTCTCAAATCCCTTGCTAGCAGCACTTGGGAAAAAGACAAAGAAACGCTGATAGCTACTTCAAACCCAATTAGCCAGAAACTTGTGTGCTACGCGTCCCCGATTTCGTCGTCGATCTAAAGAGAAATAAAGTGTAGGAAGCTGCAGGCCTGTTAAAACACCGCGTTTAAAGCTGCCACGGGATATCTTCTTATGACGTCAGAACATCCACTACACCATAGGCGGGAACGCTCCTCATAAAGTAAAAAATAAATGCTGAACAATCAATTTCTGTTAAATGTTCAGAAGCGTAGTGATCCGGCAAATAAGAACTCAGCCGTTTAAACTAGAAGAGCACAAAAAGGCGATCAGCCTCATCCCCAAACAGTCAGCAAGGTCTTATGCCTATGTCCCTTTGGTGCAACCCTATCTTAACTGCAAGTTTCCTTGGACTCCCGTTAGAGAATATCTGTGACAATTTGTGATTGATGGCACCGATTTGATTGGGCGAAGCACTGTAGCAAGAAGACGAATGACAAAGAATATGATATAGTATATATAGTAAATGAAAGGGCTAAAAAACGTTACTGAACCTAGCCTGGGCAAGTATTTAGCGGGAAGCCTAGTTTAACCCATGCCTTTGACGAATATCGGTGCAGAGGAAATCATCTCCCGCAGCAGAGTATATTTGTTTATACTATAAAAAGCCTTTTACAAATTCAGCCTATGCACTCGTTGAGAACGCAAGTTCATTTCCTGTTAAACTATCACAAGTTTTTTATTTTCGCCAATATATTTTTGAAAGAATTTATTTTAAAATAATTATTTTGTTCCGCCATGAAAGTCAATTTACGAACCAAAATTTATGTGTTGATATTGCCTCTTGTAGCATTAAATTTTATCATCCCAGTTAGTGTCAAACGTTTAAGATGGCTGCTGGCGTCCAAGAGTGAACTTACATGTATTAACAAGTACGACCCTAATCAACATTTTTTGAAAATATTGATCAAAAATTATCATACCTAGGGGTATTGATTAAAAACGTTCAAATTTAAAAAAAATTTTATTCCAAAATTAATGTACCATTGTAAATTTGATTATTTTTGAAAAATCATTTATGATTCATATTTTTAAACACTCTGAATTCATATTTTCATCATAGTTGGTATTATTGGAATATTGTATTTTACTTGTTTTAGAATAACATTTGATAACTTTTTACAGTCATTTTCTGATCATATTTAAGAAGATATTTTAATCATGTTGTTGTTATTGTTGTTGTTGTAGTAGTGCTTCTCCCCATTCAATAGGTGTGTCCAAGGACGCAACAAGTTAAATGGGGTTACGCTGAAATGACAGCCCTTGGTCGGAAAAATTCCGAGTCGCACCGGTACATAGAACCGGCATACTAAATGATGGTTTGGAATCATTAACACGCTTTTATTAGCTTTGTCTGTATCTATCTAACGGAATCTTTGAGCTTAATTTTCACCGGTTTCTAGAAGTCTGATTAATTTGAAACTCTGCATACGTATCAAGGACCGATGACAATGCATTAATGTGATGGTGTGGTGACATAAGGTCTACGGCCATAAGGTCAATTGGTCTTATTACCACTTTGAATGGCCATAAGTTTGATTGAAACTTTGCACACATATCAAGAAGGGTCGATGACAATGCATTAATGTGATGGTGGGGTGACATAAGGTCAATTGGCCTTATTTGAATGGCCATAACATGCCAACCTAATAAAACCGCACTGCGTTTTTTTAGCGCACGCAAACAACCCGCGTTTTTTGCCCCAACCCAAATAACATGCGTTGCGACAATGTAAAGCATGTGTGCAAACGTCAAATCTAAATGTCACGCAGAACAAAAATTGGAAATCGAGTTAGGTTTCCACGCAGCAAATTCAATTTGGGTTGCTCTCATACAAGTTGTATGTGCATGAGACATTTTTGACAGAAAATGACTTGCGTGCGTTTATATTAGGTTGGCATGTTAGTGTGATTGAAACTTTGCACACGTATCAAGGGTAGATGACAATGCATTAATGTGATGGTGTGGTGACATGAGGTCAACGGCCATAAGGTCAATTGGCCTTATTACCACTTTGAATGGCCAAAAGTTTGATTGAAACTTTGCACACGTATCAAGGCTCGATGACAATGCAATAATGTGAGGGTGGGGTGACATAAGGTTAACGGACATAAGGTCAACTGAACTTATGACCACCCCAAATGGCCATAGATTTGAAACCTTGCACATAATGCGAAAAACGCATTCCTTTATTAATGATAGAAGTGGATGCATGGCACATCTACGAAAGAGCATACTGGAGCCCTTTTTAAACACGCTTTTATTAGCTTGGCCTGTATCTATCTATGTATGTAACGGAATCTTTGAGCTTAATTTTCACCGGTTTCTAGAAATCTAATTAATTTGAAACTTTGCATACGGATCAAGGACCGATGACAATACATTAATATGATGGTGTGGTCACATAAGGTCAACGGCCATAAGCTCAATTGGCCTTATTACCACTTTGAATAGCCATAAGTTTGATTGAAACTTTGCACACGTATCAAGGCTCGATGCCAATGCCTTAATGTGATGGTGTGGTGACATAAGGTCAACCGCCATAAGGTCAATTGGCCTTATTACCACTATGAATGGACACAAGTTTGATTGAAACTTTGCACGCCTATCAAGGCTCGATGGCAATGCATTAATGTGATGGTCTGGTGAAATAAGGTCAACGGCCATAAGGTCAATTGGCCTTATACCACTTTGAATGGCCATAATTTTGATTGAAACTGCGCACGTATCAAAGCTCGATGACAATGCAATAATGTGACGGTGGGGTGACATAAGGTTAACGGACATAAGGTCAAATGAACTTATGACCACCCCAAATGCCATAGATTTGAAACCTTGCACATAATGCGAAAAACGCATTCCTTTATTAACACGCTTTTATTAGCTTGGCCTGTATCTATGTAATGGAATCTTTGAGCTTAATTTTCACCGGTTTCTAGAAGTCTGATTAATTTGAAACTTTGCATACGTATCAAGGACCGATGACAATGCATTAACGTGATGGTGTGGTGACATAAGGTTAACGGACATAAGGTCAATGGAACTTATGACCACCCCAAATGGCCATAGATTTGAAACTTTGCACATAATGCGAAAAACGCATTCCTTTATTAACATGCTTTTATTAGCTTGGCCTGTATCTATGTAACGGAATCTTTGAGCTTAATTTTCACCGGTTTCTAGAAGTCTGATTAATTTGAAACTTTGCATACGTATCAAGGACCGATGACAATGCATTAACGTGATGGTGTGGTGACATAAGGTCAACGGCGATAAGGTCAATTGACCTTATTACCACTTTGAATGGCCATAAGTGTGATTGAAACTTTGCACACGTATCAAGGGTCGATGACAATGCATTAATGTGATGGTGTGGTGACATGAGGTCAACGGCCATAAGGTCATTTGGCCTTATTACCACTTTGAATGGACATAAGTTTGATTGAAGCTTTGCACACGTATCAAGGCTCGATGACAATGCAACAATGTGATGGTGGGGTGACATAAGGTTAACGGACATAAGGTCAATTGAACTCATGACCACCCCAAATGGCCATAGATTTGAAACCTTGTACATAATGCGAAAAACGTATTCCTTTATTAATGATAGAAGTGGATGCATGGCACATCTACGAAAGAGCATACTGTAACCCTTTTTTAACACGCTTTTATTAGCTTGGCCTGTATATATCTATGTATGTAACGGAATCTTTGAGCTTAATTTTCACCGGTTTCTAGAAATCTGGGGGCCTACTCTGTATTGCGATGCGAAAGAAAAAATACGCGAAATCGCAAAATCGGTACTCTGTATCTTGACATTCGCATGTATATTTTGACTTTCGCATTCACATTTTGCCCATTCGCAATTTTTCTCCCTTTTCGCATTGCCGGCACTCTGTAAAGCGAAAGCGAATGTCAAACAGCATTCATTTTCGCATTTTTCTTGCTACAAGTAATAGGCATTCGCATTGTTCAAATATGTAAGTATTAATTGATGATTTTATAAATTGATATCTTTATATTCATTTAAAAATATATAGGACAACTCAAAAAATAAAACAAACACAAAAGCAACAATTTGTAATCCTAGTGGACTTAAAATACATAAATAAATAACAATTAAATCGAAATCACTTTTTTATAAAGCATTTCTATTGGAAGTCATGTCATTTTTTATTTGTTCTCTGATGAAAGCGAAAATGACCATGAGCGTGACAAAATAAAAAATGCCATTGAGAACAATCTGGGAAATAACTATGAGGTTAAGATTCCCAAAAAAGTGAAACCAGCAGTCATGGTGACTGGTATAAATTTTAAATATAGCGACGAGGAACTGGTGCAAAGAATTAAACGACAAAACATTTGTTTAAGTGAAACGGACATCAAAATTGTTAAGCAATATGAAGTGAAAAAGAACGCGAAAAACTATTATAATGCTGTGATAGAAATGAATGTTGAAGCGTTCACAAATGTACTAGCTGGAGAGAGGCTTAATGTAGGTTGGGAACGTTGCCGAGTATATGATGCAGTGCAGGTATTGTGTTGTTTTAAATGCAAAGGCTTCAATCACAAAGCGGCTGACTGCAAGGAAAAGGAAGTATGCACAAAATGCTTGGGTGAGCATAAACATACACAATGCATAAAGGATGCAGTAAACAAGTGCATTAACTGCATACGAGCAAACAAGGAGCTGAATCTAGGACTTGACGAAAACCATGATACTCTGGATAGAACTTGTCCCGTATACCAACAAAAGCTAGATGCAAGGAAAAGGAAAGTTGTTTATTAGCAACCAAAGAAAATCCTAACAGCAGCGCAAAAGTCAAAATATTATTTAAATCGAGATAGCAATATATACAACTTAGAATGCATTTATCTTAATATTAGTAGTATCATAGCGAATAAAATCGAGCTGGAACGTCTTATTGAAATAAGAAGACCAAGTATTGTGTTATGTACGGAAACGTGTACAACAGAACATATCTTGGATTCTGAACTTAGTATTCCGACATACAAATGCATTCGTTGCGACTCTCAAAGTAGGCACTGGCGGTGTTGTCATGTATGTGAATGAAAATATACAATTTAGCATAGTTTGTAATAAAGCTATCAACATGAATGTGTGGTGCATTATTGTAAAAATAAACAAATGCGCGTTAAAATGGAAAATCGGTGTACTATATCACTCACCAAGTAGCAGTGACTCCACCTTTATTACTTATCTAAATGAAATCATCACTGAACATCTCAAGGAGGCGGATAATAATTTAATAATTGGTGATTTTAATATCAATGTAAATGTATCGTCAACATACTCAAACCAGCTAACAAGTTTATTTGCACAAATGGCAATGATACAAAGGATAAACTTCGACACAAGGATAACAGAGTACTCGTCTACAAGAATTGATTTGCTATTCAGTAACAATGATAAAGTTAAAGCAGTAAATATAGGTGAACATCGCATTTCTGACCATGAGACAATCCACTTCGAAGTGCCAACAACAAAGCTTTGTAAAATGAGAAGGTATGCTACTGTTACATGTTGGGAGTACTATAGTGCTGAAAATCTTTTAACTTTGCTACGAACATGCGATTTCAGCTTTATGTCAATTTCCGGAGTAGAAACTAAAACTAAAGCCCTAAACGAAGTTGTAACTGTGGCTATGCAAGCACTGACTTATATAAAGAGGACCCAAATACAGATAAGAAATAAGTGGTTGGACCGAGAATTAACAAACCTGCATAAAAGAAAAATAGAATCTTATAAAACTGCTCGAAATACTGGATTTTGGGACGAATATAACGTCATTAAGAAAATATATAAAAGAACCATAATTTATAAAAAAAAGAAATACATGGAAGATAGAGTAAATCATAACAATGGCGATATGAAACGTATGTGGAAGTGTCTAAAAGACCTCGTCGAGCTTAATGATGTTAAAAAACATATCACTAAAATTGTAATTAACGGTGAATGCCTGGAAAATGAATATGATATAGCTAATGCCCTAAATAACTTTTTTATACAAAGTATTGTGGAAATTAATGATAGCATCGAAGAAATTGTAAATGGGGATGAAATAAGCGCAAATCATAGTAATCCATTTGAAACATTTAAATTTACTGACATTGTAGTGGACGATATTATTATTATCACAAAATCACTTAAAAACAAATATGGCGGCGACAAGCTTTTATCGGAGGGTGTCGTTAAAGATGCCATGACATATACTGCTAATTTCTACAAAGACATAATTAACGAATCCTTAACCAGCGGTATTGTACCTAGTTACTGGAAAATTTCAACAATAATACCTGTTGAAAAAGTAAAAAATACAATGAAACCTGAGGAACTACGTCCAATTAACACGTTACCTACAGATGAAAAAATTATGGAGACAGTGGTGAAGGATCAACTTGTGGCATACTTAGAGAAGCACAATGTGATTATCCCAGAACAATCGGGATTCAGGAAGAGCCATTCTTGTGAAACAGCGTTGAATATGGTAATTGCAGATTGGAAAGAAGACATGGCGGACAAAAAATTTACGGTGTCTGTCTTCTTGGATTTAAAACGGGCTTTTGAAACTGTCGATAGATCTGAGCTATTGGACGTTATGTTTAAAATTGGTATAAGAGGAAAGGCGTTGGAATGGTTCCGGAGTTATTTGGGTGACAGAAAACAGAGAACGATAATTGGAAAGGAGGTTTCATCAGTGGTGGATGTTAACATTGGTTTACCACAAGGCTCGGTCTTGGCGCCAATATTGTTTACATTGTATATCAATGATATCAAAAGATGCTTAAAATACTGTAAAATACGTCTATTTGCGGATGATGCATTGCTTATCATAAGTGAAAAATATGCAGAATGTGCCATGCTGAAAGTACAAGAAGACCTGGACTCGCTATACAAATGGTTATGCCTTAGAAAACTGAAATTAAATGTCGAAAAAACTAAGTTCATGATATTTTGTAAAAACACCAATATCATAAGTAACAATAGTTTAAATAATATTACGCTGAAGGTAAAAAACATGGAAATCCAAAGAGTAGACAAAATTAAGTATTTAGGAGTTTTGATTGATTATAATCTAAATAAATATTGGTATATCGTTCAATTATTGAACCACACTTTATTTATTGTCCTACTATTCTGCTATTAAGTAATGATATATATATTAAGAAACTTCAAATACAGCAAAACAAGGCAATGCGATTTATTTTAAAATGTCCTCCAAGAACGCCAAAAATTGTAATGCTCAATAGATTAAACTGGCTTAGTATTAAACAGTCAGTTAGTTATTTCACATTGAAATTTATACACCAACTTAGGTTAGGAATGTTACCGAATTACCTGAGTAGTAAAATACATTATAACCATGAAATCCACAATTATGGAACAAGAAATTGCAATAATATAAGACTGCCTAGAATAAGAACTGAGTTCGCCAAAAGGTCTCTTGAATATTTAGGGTATAAACTGTATAATGAGTTACCTTCTGATTTGAAAGACTGTGAAAATATTAGTAAGTTCAAAGAAAAATTGTTTTTATATTGTACGTCACTAAATGTGACATGAGTATTTATGTTTAATTTCTTATTTTAACCTAAACTAGGTCTTAAAGACCGTTATAATAAATAAATAAATAAATAAAAATAAATACAACTAGCAATATTTCCCATTCTATGATTTTCCACGTTTTCTGTAACGTTCACTTCTTCCAGTTCAATTTCTGAACTGGGAGGATTTCTTCATTTAAATCAATCCTTTCTTCATTTAAATCGTTCCATAATGCTACAGAATCCTTTTTTTAATTTGTTCAACAAAAATTAATCGTTTGCCGAAATTGTAATCGCCTTGTTTCTTTTGTTCTCTTTCTTTGAGTTTGGTCAGTGATGCATACTCAAGCAAAAAATTTGCGAAAAATAAAAAAGCGACATTGTTAGCGATGCGATAGCGCTACAGAGTTCCAATTACCTTTCGTATCGCAATTTATTTTCGCATCGCAATACAGAGTAGGCCCCCTGATTAATTTGAAACTTTGCATACGGATCAAGGACCGATGACCATGCATTAATGTGATGGTGTGGTGACATAAGGTCAACGGCCATAAGGTCAATTGGCCTTATTACCACTTTTAATGGCCATAATTTTGATTGAAACTTTGCACGCGTATCAAAGCTCGATAACAATGCATGAATGTGATGGTGTGGTGACATAAGGTCAACCGCCATAAGGTCAATTGGCCTTTTTACCACTTTGAATGGCCACAAGTTTGACTGAAACTTTGCACACGTATCAAGGCTCGATGACAATGCATTAACGTGATGGTGTGGTGACATAAGGTCAACGGCCATAAGGTCAATTGGCCTTATTACCACTTTGAATGGCCATAAGTTTTATTGAAACTTTGCACACGTATCAAGGCTCGATGACAATGCAATAATGTGATGGTGGGGTGACATAAGGTTTACGGACATAAGTTTAATTGAACTTATGACCACCCCAAATGACCATAGATTTGAAACCTTGCACATAATGCGAAAACGCACTCCTTTATTAATGATAGAAGTGGATGCATGGCACATCTACGAAAGAGCATATGGAGCCCTTTTTTAACACGCTTTTATTAGCTTGGCATGTATCTATGTAACGGAATTTTTGAGCTTAATTTTCACCGGTTTCTAGAAGTCTGATTAATTTGAAACTTTGCATACGTATCAAGGACCGATGACAATGCATTAATGTGACGGTCTGGTGACATAAGGTCAATGGCCATAAAGTCCATTGGCCTTATTACCACTTTGAATGGCCATAAGTTTGATTGAAACTTTGCACACGTATCAAGGCTCTATGACAATACATTAGTGTGATGGTGTGGTGACATAAGGTCAACCGCCATAAGGTCAATTGGCCTTATTACCACTTTCTTGTTTCGGGATCCTGCCATCTTCGCTGCTCTCGTCTATAATGCCAATGATCTGCCGACCCTTGGCAATTTCGGCGAAAGACCGCGTCCAGCCTCCCTGCGTCTTGGCCCTTTTCGGTGCCTGGGGGTTGGATTCTTCCATGGACCGCTGGCGTTTCAAGGTTTCATCACTCTCGACTATAACTTTTAAAATTACTTGAACTAAAAAATTAAAAATAAATAATAGTTTAAAAAAAGTAAAAAAACACGCTTTTATAGCTAACCGAACTAAAAAATAGAAAATAAATTTCAATTAAAAAGAGTTTATATAACAGTAGTAGAAGGTCAAAAAATCATTTATAGCTAATCACCTCAAAATTAAATTATAATAAAATTTAAGTTATTAACGGAATAATTTAATTCACAGTAAAAAGCGTGGGGTGCTTGATATTGAATGTTACAATCATTCTATTGGCAACTATCTGAGAGGAAAGATATGAAATGTAGTCAAATGCACCCCACGCTTTTTAATCTGAATTAAATTATTCTGTTAATAACTTAAATTTTATTATAATTTCATTTTGAGGTGATTAGCTATAAATGATTTTTTGACCTTCTACTACTGTTATATAAACTCTTTTTAATTGAAAATTATTTTCTATTTTTTAGTTCGGTTAGCTATAAAAGCGTGTTTTTTTTAGTTTTTTTAAACTATTATTAATTTTTATACTCAGTTGAGCAGAGCTCACAGAGTATATTAGCTTTGATTGGATAGCGGTTGGTTGTACAGGTATAAAGGAATCGAGATAGATATAGACTTCTATATATCAAAATCATCAGTATCGAAAAAAAATTTGATTGAGCCATGTGCGTCCGTCCGTCCGTTAACACGATAACTTGAGTAAATTTTGAGGTATCTTGATGAAATTTGGTATGTAGGTTCCTGAGCACTCATCTCAGATTGCTATTTAAAATGAACAATATCGGACTATAACCACGCCCACTTTTTCGATATCGAAAATTTCGAAAAATCGAAAAAGTGCGATAATTCATTACCAAAGACGGATAAAGCGATGAAACTTGGTAGGTGAGTTGAACTTATGACGCAGAATAGAAAATTAGTAAAATTTTGGACAATGGGCGTGGCACCGCCGACTTTTAAAAGAAGGTAATTTAAAAGTTTTGCAAGCTGTAATTTGGCAGTGGTTGAAGATATCATAATGAAATTTGGCAGGAACGTTAGTACTATTACTATATGTATGCTTAATAAAAATTAGCAAAATCAGAGAACGACCACGCCCACTTTAAAAACAATTTTTTTTAAAGTCAAATTTTAACAAAAAATTTAATATCTTTACAGTATATAAGTACATTATGTCAACATTCAACTCCAGTAATGATATGATGCAACAAAATACAAAAATAAAAGAAAATTTCAAAATGGGCGTGGCTCCGCCCTTTTTCATTTCATTTGTCTAGGATACTTTTAATGCCATAAGTCGAACAAAAATTTACCAATCCTTGTGAAATTTGGTAGGGTCTTAGACTTTGAGACGATAACTGTTTTCTGTGAAGAAGGGCGAAATCGGTTGAAGCCACGCCCAGTTTTTAAACACAGTCGACCGTCTGTCCTTCCGCTCGGCCGTTAACACGATAACTTGAGCAAAATCGATATATCTTTACTAAACTCAGTTCACGTACTTATCTGAACTCACTTTGTATTGGTATAAAAAATGGCCGAAATCCGACTATGACCACGCCCACTTTTTCGATATCGAAAATTACGAAAAATGAAAAAAAACGCCATAATTCTATACCAAATACGAAAAAAGGGATGAAACATGGTAATTGGATTGGTTTATTGACGTAAAATATAACTTTAGAAAAAAAATTTGCAAAATGGGTGTGACACCTACCATATTAAGTAGAGGAAAAGGATAAATGTCTGCAGGGCGAAATCAAAATCCCTTGGAATCTTGGCAGGAATACTATTCGTGGAATTACATATATAAATAAATTAGCGGTACCCGACAGATGATGTTCTGGGTCACCCTGGTCCACATTTTGGTCTATATCTCGAAAACGCCTTCACATATACAACTACCACCACTACTTTTTAAAACCCTTTATTCCTTTAATTTGATACCCATATCGCACAAACACATTCTAGAGTCACCCCTGGTCCACCTATAGAACTAAGGCCCACTCCCTTTTAAAATACTCATTATCACCTTTCTTTTGATACACATATTGTACAAACGCATTCTAGAGTTAACCCTGCTCCACCTTTATAACGATATCTCGAAAAGGCGTCCACCTATAGAACTAAGGCCCACTCCCTTTTAAAATACTCACTAACACCTTTCATTTGATACCCATATCGTACAAACAAATTCCAGAGTCACCCCTGGTCCACCTTTATGGCGATATCTCGAAAAGACGTCCACCCATAGAACTAAGGCACACTCCCTTTTAAAATACTCATTAACACCTTTCGTTTGATACCCATATTGTACAAACGCATTCTAGAGTCACCCCTGGTCCACCTTTATGGCGATATCTCGAAAAGGCGTCACCCTTTACTACTAAGGCCCACTCCTTTTTAAAATACTCATTAACACCTTTAATTTGATACCCATATCGTACAAACAAATTCTAGAGTCACCTCTGGTCCACCTTTATGGAGATATCTCGAAAAGGCGTCCACCCATAGAACTATGGCCCACGCCCTTTTAAAATACTGATTAACACCTTTCATTTGATACCCATATCGTACAAACAAATTCTAGAGTCACCCCTGGTCCACCTTTATGGCGATATCTCGAAAAGGCGTCCACCTATAGAACTAAGGCCCACTCCCTTTTAAAATACTCATTATCACCTTTCTTTTGATACCCATACCGTACAAACACATTCTAGAGTCACTCCTGGTCCACCTTTATGGCGATATCTCGAAAAGGCGTCCACCTATAGAACTAAGGCCCACTCCCTTTTAAAACACTCATTAACACCTTTCATTTGATACCCATCTTGGACAAACACATTCTAGAGTCACCCCTGGTTTACTCCCTTTTAAAATACTGATTAACGCCTTTCATTTGATACCCATATCGTACAAACACATTCTGGAGTCACCCCTGGTCCACCTTTATGGCAACATCCCGAAATGGCGTACACCAATAGAACTATGGCTCGCTCCCTTTTAAAATACTCTTTAATACCTTCCATTTGATACCCATGTCATGCAAACACATTCCAGGGTTCATTTTCCTACATGGTGATTTTCCCTTATTTTGTCTCCATAGCTCTCAACTGAGTATGTAATGTTCGGTTACACACGAACTTAGCATTCCTTACTTGTTGAATATGATTATGATGCATTTTCTCATAATATTTTATGCATAATATAATACTATGTAATAATCTTATTTCATCGGGGAGTGAAAGCATCCGAAAGTGAGATATTTTAACCGCAGGTAATTGACCGATGTACACACACTTGTAGCCGCCCCACATCATCTATCAAAATCACAATTGGATAATACGGGTGTGTTTGAGCAGCCAAATAATAACAGTAATGTTGCTAAAGTGCTGCTTAGTTGATTGAATGTCGCTAATTTCCTAGCGATGATCAATAGATTGTCAACATTTCGTTCAACATACGATTTTTTTGAATATCTCTATACCTGCACCATCTAGCGGAAATATATGTACTATATGTTCCAAATATGAGCCAAATCGGACCACAAATACGATTTTTTGAATATTTCGATCCTTGCGCCACCTAGCGGCGATTTTTTCATAGGTCTCTTTCTATTCTTGTGTGTATTATGTGTTCCAAATATGAGCCAAATCGGACCACAAATACGATTTTTGTAAAAATCTCGATCTTGCGCCACCTAGAGGAGATTTTTTCATAGGTCGTTATCTATTCATGTATGTATTATGTGTTCCAAATATGAACCAAATCGGACCACAAATACGATTTTTTGCATATCTCTATCCTTGCGCCACCTAGCGGCAATTTTTTTTCATAGGTCTCTTTCTATTCTTGTGTGTATTATGTGTTCCAAATATAAGCCAAATCGGACCACAAATTCGATTTTTTTGAATACCTCGATCCTTGCGCCACCTAGCGGCGATTTTTTTCTATAGGTCGCTTTCTATTCATGTATGTATTATGTGTTCCAAATATGAACTAAATCGGACCACAAACACGATTTTTTGAAATATTTCGATCCACGCGCCTCCTATCGGATTTTATCATCGGGTTCTGAACCATATTCCAAGTTTCAAGCTGGTAGCTTATCGGGGATTTACTAAAATTTCAATTACAAAATTTGTGCCAGCCAGCCAGCCTGTCAAAAGCTAAATAAAACCGATTAAAAAAACAACTAATACTAGCCACTACCACAAACACACGTGTGTAGTCTTTTGTTTGATATGGAAGAAGAAATGTGAAAATTTAACAGTTAATAATCCTGTTCCTACATACGCCTAGATTAAATATTGAGGATTTATTGTAGGTTAGTGCATGTGTAAACGTTGTCTAAGAATGGCATGACCTCAAATGCATCTTACTTAAAGGTATTTTTTGCACCTTTACGGTCGAATAACACAAAAACTTGAAGTGCCGGGCCAAGGGTGCTCAACAAACGAAACGATACTATTTCACTTCGTTACAAATCGAAAATAACTTAAGGAAATGATTTCTTTGCGTTTCGCCGCGAAACGAAATCACTTCCGTTAACATTATAAACGTTATGAAACGCTCGCCCATAACGTTAATTTCACTCACACACAACCTAAAGGGCCAATTAATGGTGACTTATAACCATAAAACCGTAACCAGATAAAACAGCTGATTGAACCCACATGGAAATCAATGTAATCGATTAATGGTGCCATATCATAACGCTAACGTCATAACCACACCATAGCCAACAAATTGGTTTTTGGTTTCTCGCCATATCCATAATCTAAAAATATTTGAGTTGGTGAACTTAATAACTTTTTGTAGATTTTATTCATTGTTTTGGATACGTTATGACTAAGAGACTTATTTTTTGTGGAATATGTTTGTAATATTTTGCGTTTTCTTCATTTTTATGAAATTTTCACGATTTTTAGGTTAAGGCACCATTAATCGATCACATTGGAGATGGTTATGGATATGGGTATGGTTACGACTATGGCGTTAGGGTTAAGGAAGTTTAATTAGCCCTTAACGCGTGCTATGGCTTTGATAGCACCAGGCATGCTTAACTAACGAACCGATATCATTTCGTTACGATAATTAACGTTAAGAAACGAAACAAAGTCATTTCGTTTCGTTTATTAACGTTAAGAACGTCAAATTAACGAAATGAGTTTGTTTCGTTTTCTGCCATATCAAAACGAAAGCAAATCGTTTATGTTGGTTATTAATTTCAAACTATGCTGGCAAAGCTGATTGATGGAGTCATTAAAGGTGAAAGCATTAGCCAAGCTGATTGCAATTTTTCTCATGAATTTTGACAGTACGAACATTTCTCAGAGTATTTTTGACATTACCACCAACGAATTACACAAACAAATTACATGGAGTTTGTATGTATGTCCGCTCGCTGTTACCACCTTACGGCTTCACCATGGCTATAGCATTGCCAGCACAATTCAAACATAAAGTATCACGTTTTTGTTAACGTTTTTAAAGTTAACGAAAGCTTTTCGTTTCGGTTAAAACCGAGATGCAATTTATCTTGATAATTTCTTTATCGATAATATTTCGAAATGTTTCAACGGAAACGGTGGAAATTTTTTATAAACGATTAGCTTAACGTTAAGGTGCATCCCTGGATAGCACACTTCGTGCTAAAGTTTAACGGTCTTATTAACGTTTGAACATAAACGACATTATTTCCTTGGCCGGGACCGTCAAAACCTTCAAGAAAGTCCTGCTTCTGGTACAAAATTTAATTTGATTTTTACCGGCCTGCGATATGGCAGAAAAAGGCGTTTGTCGCCATTTAGGCACGAATCTACTGAAAACTGGACTAAGAAACCAATAAAAAGAATACTGCCACCGATTTTTTATATTTGTTTATCCCCTAGTGCAATGTTGCTTTTGCTCTTAAAAGGGGATATTTGTGGACCAAATTATTATTATATATTAAAAATTATTTGAATGGATATTTTCATCACTCCCGGAATCCAATTATATCGGGTTTTCTGTGATATACAAGATCGGGATCCCGGAATCGTCATCCTTAATTCAAACTCAGCAAACCATAGGAGTCCGGAAGATGCGCCGTTGCGACTCACTACCCCAATCGCTCACTCTAGGAATCGTCGGAAAAAGAAAGTACCACGTGAAAAAGTGATCATTTGGAGCTTCCTTAGTGAATATTTTCAGAGTCCCAAAATGCTTCCGCAAATATTCTGTATGGACTCCGTAGTAGAGGTTTACGCCGATCACTGTATCGGCGGCGGCGGCGGCGACGCCGACTTACTTACTTTAAAAGACTTGATTTTTCTATTTAAAAAAAATAATATTTAGGGAGGAGTTTTGGCGTTTTCGAAAAGAGACGGGGCCTTAATTCACGCGGGGGAAGTCGTGTCCAGGTATGTCAAGATATTTTCAAATACAACCATTATATATTTCTTGGGAAGCCGAATGTGGAGAAATGGTTAAGAACATAATCGGTTATGAGCAGGATGTACATTATTTCTTGTCTTTAAGAATATCTTTTGTATTACTAATAGAATTTTAATATATTTTTCTGAGCTTAATGATTGAACAAATTTGTGTATATGAAAAAAAATAAGATTTTCAATGAAAAGTACAATATTGAGCTTAATTCTGAACCCGTATTAGGATCAGTGACTGAAAACCATTTTCACTCAAGTAATACGGGCCCTGTTTTGCGAACTATATATGAGACCAACGACTCGCCTCCAAACGATTTCGTCTAACAAGGGTATTCCTATCATTTTCGTTCGGCTTTTACGTTCCTTACATTATGTCAAATAGAAAGGCGGAAGGAAGCAAATGTAAAATTATATGTTGCCATCGTTTAACATGGTGCAAATACTGTAGCGATTCGTCTCTAAGGTGAAACGATATTTGATTACTCTTTTTGACTAAATACAACTTAACAAATTAACCCCATCATTAAATCAAATAAATTGTGTTGATATCTAGGATAATTAAAAATTTAATCACCTAAATGCTGTGTGGGAAGTATTGTGAAAAAGATACGCAATTATATAGAAAGAAGAACGCTAAATTTTAGAACGTATGGTCAGTATTTCAAACCAACATGGGCCAAATCTAAATACTAACAGGCTTATATTTACAGTTATTTTGGTTTAAAATTAATAAAATGGTTCTATTTAAATTCCCAACTTTACAGTTAAAAATTCAAACCCGATTCCAAAGTGTCGTTAGGTAAGTATATGTGAAGTTAAACTCTTGAACCTAAATAAGATTAGTCATAAGTGTAGTCAAAAAAACTTTAAAAGGCTAAGAAATCGACACCGATGATGGCACAACGCCGAAACTGGTTTGTCTCAAACCCAAATTTGACAAGGGATGACGGAAAATCGTTCCAATATACACCATTTATCCACCCTGTCGGAATATCGAAAAAAAAAAATAAGTTATTTGAAAAGGGGTCCGATGCCCCCTGGGAAAAGTTGCTTTTCAATCATTTATGGTGCTCAATCACGTTAAAATGGCTATATGAATTTATAAGATGGACTTTTCATCTAATAAAATCGGCAAAACAAAATGATCAAATATACGTAAATAGGAAACAAAAGATAACCGAAATAAGGTAAACATACGCTGTTGGCTTAAACTTGGTTCGATGCTCGTTTCTAGATGTATTTTAATTAACTAATAAGCAGATAATATATATAACCGATTCATTCAGATGGTGTATTGAACGCGACATTGCAACCATAAAACCCATTGTGATTGAATTGCTTTTTATTGAGACTATTTGTAATACGGCGGCTGCCGTGGAGTGATAGTAGTGTGCTCCACCTATCACTTCGAAGGTCCTGGGTTCAAGTCTCGGAAAAAATGTCTAAGCGGTGTCGCCCTTCGGCAGTAATTTCGTAATTTTACAAACACCCCGAGTGTATTTCTGCCATGAAAGGCTTCTCAGTGAAAATTTATCTGCCTTGCAGGTGCCGTACGGAGTCGGCACTAAACATGTAGGACCTGTCCCGCCAATTTTTAGGGACAATTAAAAGGAGCACGACGTAAATTGGAAGAGAAGCTCAGCCTGAATCTGCAGGGAGGTAAATCGCGCCAAGTATATTGTTTTTTTGTATTTGTAATAATAAAGCCACAATTTAGGCGCCTCAAAATTTATCCTTTTCGTCGTAAGTGCTATGACTCATTTCATATAAATTACTTTTCTAATCATACTGACGCATATTTTAAACACAAATTATTCCCCAAAAAGTAAGGGAGTCTAAGTTCGGGTGTTACCGAAGTTATTTACGCTGCTGTCAATTTTACATATTTATTTACACATCTTCATTTTAAGGAAACATACCTAAAACTTAAAGCTTTCGATATGTTTCAATATTATGAACTTTGGCAACGGTTGATCGTAACGGCATAAGCGAATAGAGATAAATATAAACTTCCATATATCCAAATTCTCAGGATGAAAAAAAGAATTGATTTACCTACATAAGTCTGTCCCTCTATCTGTGATCTTGATAACTTGAGTAAATATTGAGATATCTTATTGAAATTTGGTATATGGGTTCTTTGGCACTCATCTCCCATCGCTACTTAAAATGTGCGAAATCGGATGATAACCACGCCCACTTTATATAACATTTTGGAAAGCACAAAAAACCTGATTATTTGGTAAATAATGCACCTAGAATTTTGAAATTTGATCTAGGCCATTTTACTAGAAATATTTATTGTTATATGTATCGAATTTTGCTACGAGGGATTTCTTTTTTTTAGGCTCTAGAAATGTTGTGTAATGCTTGATCGAAATAATAAAACTTGGTAAGTAAAATATCATTGATACAAAACTATTTTTCGCTAAAATATACCTTATTATTCTAGTCTACGACCTTTTAAACATCTTATATAAAAGTGGGCGTGGTCCCTAACCGATCCCGTCCATTTTGACTAGAAATATTTCCTGCTATAAAGAAAGTATGTATTTCCAATTTTATCACGATATGTTATTTTTTTTCTACGAGTTATGGCTCCCGAAACCTAATTGTCTACTTATACCTACACAAATCGGCCAGTTGCCTTCACACCTTGTCCTTTCAGAGCCAGGTGTGGGGAAATATAAATTGACTGAGTGGAAGTTGAGTGTGGCTGCAACTTTTGCAAAATGTCAAAGCAGTCAAAGCAAAGTCAGAATGAAAACAATAATAAAGTGAGAAAGTGAAAAAATTGTGTAAACTGCTAAAATAACGTGTTAAATTGTGTTAAAATTTTTTAATATTTCAATAATAATTGTGTTGAGTGCAGTGAAGTGGTTAAAAAGTGTGGAAAACTAAGTGAAGTGAAATTTGTACAAAGACAAATACATGGAAGGCGACGAGAAGTACATGTACACACATAACCAGCAGCTCGAAGTGAAGAGATATCTCACACACACACATGTAGTCATCAGCCGAAGTTCTTACTCACACATACACACGCATATAACTAAATTACCAAGCAGGAGATAAAAGAGTTATAGAATATGAAACAGCTACACCTTTGGCGAAATATGCGGACGAGGTAATACAGAGTATAAAAGCAGCGCAAGCTAAGGAATGACCAATCAGTTTGATTTAAACACGCTATTAGTTGAGAAGTGACTTATAATTGTGAAGTATAATTTACTCCCAAAGTAGTCTAATAAAGACCATTTTGCAAAACAAATATTCGAGTTATTTATTCGACAGTTTAGCGATTCGAACGTTAGCAGAAAGTTTCAAATAAGTGGAATTTCCCTAAATTCGTTACAATTGGTGTCAGAAGAGGAATTGTTGAATAAATTCCGAAAGTTTTGAATACAACAAGGACTTGGTGAAGTTGAGTGAATTAAAGATCCAGCAGCTCAAAACGGATTTGGCAGCTCGCGGATTGATTACAACTGGCAACAAATCCGAAATACAATCACGACTACGGGAAGCTATGGAATCTGAAGTAGTCGACGTTGATGAACACACTTTTCATCTTGATGTGGAGGAGTCGACAACAAAAATGGAAGAGAAAAATGAAACATCGCAGACAGTTACGAGCACAGACTTGAACATGATATTGGCTGCAATATCTGCACAAACATCGACAATGGCATCTCAACTGGAATCACAAGAGGCACGTTTAACAGCCAAGATGGAATCCCAAGTGACACGTTTAACATCCAATATGGCATCCCAATTGGATGAACAGAAAACACACATGGAGTCACAACTTGCAGAACAATTAAAAGAACAAGAGGCACGCATAAAATTACAGCTCGAAGCACAAGAAGAGCGTATCTCAACAAAGCTGGAGGCACAGATAACAAAATTCTCATCGGAGCTGGAGGTTTTTGGTGAACGACAAGATAAAATGTAGGCCGAGATGGATGCCTTGAAAGATCGGATTCAGGAGTTACAATTGAACCATCCAATCACTTCAACGTCTACTCTGAAGGTAAAATCCCCAACGTTTGAAGGTTCTGTTCCTTTCTAGGTATTTAAGCTCCAATTTGAGAAGACGTCAGCAGCGAACAACTGGAATGCCGAATATAAATTTGTTTCATTGTTCGTGGCTTTAAAAGGACCAGCTGCTGAGATCTTACAGACCATCCCAGAGGACGAACGTAACAGTTATGAAGCATTGATGGCTGCTGTAGAACGACGGTACGGAAGCGAACACAGGAAACAGATCTACCAAATAGAATTGCAAAACCGCTACCAAAAAGCTAACGAGACTTTGCAGGAGTTTGCCTCGGATGTTGAAAGATTGGCTCATCTAGCAAATGCGAACGCACCCGTGGAATACACCGAGAGGGTAAAAATCCAGAGCTTTATAAATGGCATACGGGACGTGGAAATGAAGCGAGCTACATACGCAAACCCAAAACTGACATTTGCTGAAACGGTATCCCATGCATTGACTCAGGAAACTGCCTCCCTATTGAGTAAACCAGCATACACGGCTCATTGTGTGGAAGTAGAAAGACCAGAGTGGGTAGACACAATTTTGGAAGCATTGAAGGGTACGCAGCAGAAGAATAATGATGCAGTCAAATGCTTTAAGTGTGGAAAGCCAGGGCGCATTACGCGTTATTGCAACAGCAATCCTAACAGTTCCAACAATGTGGTTGGTCGAAAACGCAGAGCTGAAGGAGATGAGCAAATCTCCAAATCCACTCAATCGTTAAACTGAAGCCAGTCAGCCGCAAGGGGCGACAGCTGGTTCTCTCAAGTGAATGCCCCATAATCTCTATCTCGCAAATTGGAAGGAGGTCAAGCAATCTTACTGTCGGAGAGCATGTGGATGGAAAGGAACGTTTACTGACTGTAGATACAGGCGTAACTCATTCCATCATTCGATGGGATTTAGTCAACAAGAAGATAAGACTAGTGCATGGAACAAGATTGCGTACAGCCACTGGAGAGGACACCCAGGTAATTGGAGAAGTAGCATGTGAAGTAGCAATTGGGAACGTCACTGTACTACACAATTTTATAGTGGCAGAGATTGTTGATGAAATCATAATTGGAGTGGACTTCTTAATCGGCCCTTGATGCATTGGTCATGTAAAGCAAGACGACGCGATATAAAAACAATTTCGACTACGAGAGAAGCTACATCAGTAATCGAACCATCAGCTAGTCCATTGAGCTCACCGGTGGTACTTGTGAAGAAGGATGGAAAAATGAGGTTTGGACTATCGCAAGTTGAAGGATGTTACGAAAAAGGATAGGTACCCATTGCCAAGGATAGACTCGCTATCTGGTACGAAATGGTTTTCCACACTGGATGGTCTTTGGCAATTTACAGTGATGCCATTTGGACTTTGTCATGCACCAGCTACTTTTGAGAGACTCGTCGATCTGGTATTGGAAGGACTACATTGGAAAACATGCTTGGTGGACCTGGATGACATCATCGTATTGGAAAAGAACTTTGATGAACATCTTAAGAACTTGGAGGAAGTTTTCCAGAGAATAGCTGGCGCTGGTCTGAAACTAAGTCCCAAAAAGTGTTCGCTCTTTAAAAAGGAAGTAGGTTATTTGGGTCACAATGTAACGACAGAGGGCATCTGCACTGCGAATGAAAAGATAGAAGCTGTAAAGGATTGGCCAAGACCACAGAACCTGTATGAATTGAGAAGTTTCCTTGGGCTGTGCACATATCACCGCCGATTTGTACCAAACTTTGTCACGTGACCCATAGCCTCCACGAGGTTACAAGAAAAACAAAGCTTTTGAATGAAAGAAGGAGCAGGAAGTGGCTTTCCAAACATTGAAAGAGCGTTTGTGCACTGCTCCAATGTTGGCATATCCGATTCCAGGAGCAACGTTTATTCTAGATACAGATGCGAGCGGATATGCTGTAGGATGCGTTTTATCACAACTGGTCGATGGACAGGAGAAGGTGGTTGCATATTACTGCCGATCAATTGGAAAACCAGAGAGGAAGTATTGCGTTACAGGGAGAGAGCTGTTGGCACTGGTAGCGTGCATTAAACATTATCACAAGTACCTCTACGGCGGCGTAGAAATGGCTCTTGCAGTTCCGTAATCCATAAGGACAATTGGCACGGTGGATCGAGCGAATACGAAGCAAAGACTTCCATCTAGCATCGAAAAGGTAGTACCTATGGAAATGCTGATGCAATGTAACGAATACCATGTAGTTTGGAATGCAAGCACTGTTCAAAAGCTGAGGCTAAGGAAGACATTATAGATGTCCGGCTAATGACTATAACGTGTACGGATGAATGGGATAAGGGCTCGAACGAAACGAAAGACCAAATAGAGAGGAGATGTCAGCAGAGAGTCCTATTGCGAACTCATATTGGGCACAGTGGAACAGTTTAGAATTGATATCCGGTTGCTTGCATCGAGTATGGGAGAGTGAGGACGGTAGTATAAGAGGAAACTGATAGTTGTTTCCTGACGTTCTCAACGAGCTACATAATGGTCCAAGTAGAGGTCATCTGGGAATCACGAAGACGCTAGAGAAAATTACGCAGAGATTCTATTGGGTGGGTTGCCCTCAGTCGGTTACGGAGTGGACTGCCAACTGCGAGGTTTGCAGCAGAGAGAAAGGGCCCAAAACCCGAAGTCATGGCCAGATGAAGCAATATAACTCAGGTGCACAATTTGAAATGATCGCTATGGATGTCGCAGGTCCATTTCCTACTAGTAACCGTGGAAACAAATATGTACTGGTGGTTATGGATTATTTCAGTAAATGGCCAGAGGTATACCCAATCCCAAATCAAGAAGCGGAAGCAGTGGCAGAAGTGCTTATAAACAATTGGGTTGCAAGGTATGGTGTACCAATGGAGTTACATTCTGACCAAGGCAGGAATGTGCTGTGTTCCAAGAAATGTGTAAGATATTGGGCATTCGAAAAACCCGGACAACTGCATTGCATCCTCAGTCCGATGGTATGGTGGAACGTTTCAATAGAACCTTGGAGGAGCACTTAAGGAAAGTAGTGGACAAGTTCCATAAAGAGTGGGATACACACATATCATTATTGTTGACGGCTTACCGATCGGCAGTGCATGAGACAAAGGGCCAAACTCCCGCAAAGGTAATTTTTGGCAATGACCTTCGACTGCCAGCTGATTTGAAGTTTAAGATGAATGCTGATGAGGAGAGAAATGCCAAGAAATCCACTGGCGTCTTGGAGGAAGAGATGAGAGAAATACACGATCTTGTAAGACAACGAAGCACATGAAAGCCAGATATGACAAAGCAATTAATTCGGAAGGTTTTCGGGAAGAAGATTTGGTGCTCTTATACAACGCACAACGAAAAAAAGGTTTGTATCCGAAATTGCAGTGTAATTGGGAAGGCCCATACAAAGTTGTAAAAGGGATCAGCGATGTAGTTTACCGCATACAAACCATTGGCAAACCACGAACCAAAATGAAAGTGGTTCATTTGGAAAGGCTGGCAGCGTGAATGTGGGAAATTTTGTCTGATCGGGACGATCCGACTTAGATGGAGGGCAGTGTAGCAAATTTTAACATCACTATGTTGTTAGTAAATAAAGGCACAAAAACAATAAAGCAAGCTGCCACTCTTGTGTACATGAACACATCAATTTAATCTTCATTTACACACATACATGGAAGGCGACGAGAAGTACATGCACACACATAACCAGCAGCTCGAAGTGAAGAGATATCGCACACACACATGTAGTCATCAGCCGAAGTTCTTACTCACACATACACACGCATATAACTAAATTGTGAAACATCTACACCTTTGGTGAAATATGCGGACGAGGTAACAGAGTATAAAAGCAGCGCAAGCTGAGGAATGACTAATCAGTTTGATTTAAACACGCTATTAGTTGCGAAGTGACGTATAATTGTACTAGGCCCAAAATAGTCTAATAAAGACCATTTTGCAATACAGAATATTGGAGTTATTTCTTCGACAGTTTAGCGATTCGAACGTTTACAGAAGGTTTCAAATAAGCGGAATTTGCCTAAATTTGTTACAATACTTTTATAAATAAATTGAACTTGTGAATTTAAAAGTAGTTCATTTATACATAAATTCATAATGGGCAAGTACTGGCCGACTATGTCTAAGCCAACATTCGTTGCTTCGTTCGAGCGAGCAAATCACTACTTTTTCTCGATTGACGTCTCTTATATATCTATCCTCTTTGGTCAAAGTTACAAATAGAATGGATAACCTGATTTTTAATTGACTATCGCTGTCTCATTCTGTACCTCTTTCAATCACCGCTGAAGCTGACTTCGAAATTTCGTAATTCCTATCAGTGTTGCCAGGTGATGCAAAAAAAAGAAGCTAGATTGGCAAAAAAAAAAGGTTAGAAAAGGCTAAATTTAGAAAAAAAAGAAGTTAAAACAAGTCCGGAAATTTTTTGGTTAATTCAATAAATTTTTTGGTTAATTCATTAAATTTTTTTATATTTTAGTTTACACAAATAAATAAAAGCTTATAAACATAACTTAAGCATAACTTCCTGTTTCAAAACATATCAAGCACATTTTCCTTGACTAGCACATGGAAGTACTTTAAATGATTGCATATGTGTATATACATAAGAAAAATATTACAAACTAATTATTTATATAAAATATTCCCCGCCTGAAGAATCAGAACAGCTTAAGTCTGGGTATAAAGTTTGGCTATTTACCATAGATATGAGATCATCGGTAATTTCAAAGTCATTACAACATTTAGATAGGCGTTTTAACGAGCATCTAATATTAAGCAGCGCATTAAGCATTTTAATTTTTAGTTCCTTAATTTAGTTTTCAGAATTTTCATGCCACTAAAAATTCTTTCAAACCTCCGCGTTACTGAGTGGTAATACTAAAAAACTAAATATGAATTCGAAAAGTTCTAAAAAAGAAGGTTCGTTTAATGCATTTTTATGTTCTCGGACTTCCGACCAATATTCCATGGTGGTGTGTACATTTTTCCATTGTATAGTTATAAGTTTTCGCCACTGAAGCTCTATTAATGCTATTTGACTTGAAGAATAAATATACTTCTCTTTTTCAAAGTAAGAAAATACATCTGGCTTTGAAATTTTGAACGAATTTTCAGCAGAAAAAGAATTAATCTTTTGTAGAGAACTCATATTATTAGGTATTAGGTGTTCACAGGAACTATTGAAATTATTTTATTTTAGAAATTTTTAAAAATACATTCGGAGTAAAAAAGGCTAGAAAAAAGTCACGAAGCTAAACCCAAAATTTCGAGACTAAAGGCAAAAAAAAAGACTAAATCTAGCCTCGAAAAGGCTAACCTGGCAACACTGATTCCTATACCCCAATAATTGTTCTCCCTAGGAGAAAAGAATTGGAGGAATTTTTCCGCGGGAATACAAAAAAACAACGAGAACAAATTTCCGAGGGAATGTTTAGAATAGGGCTGATAGCCTTCGTAGATTATCAACGAGATTGACTGAATTAATGCAGTCAGGCGGCGTCATGACACACTAGTGATGGACGATATGGCGAATTTGAGCTATCAGTGAAAATAGATATGGCTATTTTTGAATATCGGCTATTTTTTATAGCTATAGCGATCGCTTTATTTCAACAAGCGATTCCATACAGAAGAGCGATTTTGAGCTATCAGTGAATATAGGTATGGCTATTTTTTACAGCTATGGCGATCGCTTTAATTTATCTTTAATAAGCGAATCTGCAATTATTTGTATACTTGTATATAAAAAATGAATGTTTAAGTCTTTTTACCAGAGTAGATTGAATGTTATACATTAATTTATACTAAATTAAATTTTATTAGAATATATGAACCAAAATTGGAATAAAAAGAAAAAAGTAAAGGTACATACTAAATGTACCTAATGTAATGTGAACTAATGTAATGTGAAATTCTAATTTTTTGAGATATTATGATATATATTATTAACTGGCTGACGACAATATGTTCAGACTCGTATTACACTCAATGAGATGAAACTAGCTGAAATATATGTATATGCATCTTTGTTTTATAAATTTTGTTAATTGAAAATGCTTTGATTTTTAAATGTAAGATGAATCAACCCGAAATAAATCTGTATATGTAACACCATAAAAACATGATTTATTTACTATATTATACTACACCGATGTATTCAGAAATACTCCGTATGAATTTATTCTGAAAGTTGTATTTGGCTGCATAAATTTGTACAGTAAAGTGAATCAATTTTTAATGAAAAATACAGAGGAAAAATATAGCAAATTCTTCAAACTAGTATAAAAATATTCTTTAGCAGAAAATTAGCCACCCACTGCAGTGCCCTAGAAATTAGCCGGAGAATTCAACCATATACAAACCATATGACAAATCTTGAATTGCGTTCTCCCAAAAACCTTAAATTTTGAGTTAATCTGTTTACAATAAGACGAGTGATATATGTTTCTATAATTCTTTTATTTTACCATCAAAAACACAAATTTTATAAAACTGTTAACTGCTACTGCCTAGAAGTATGAACTTATGAATAACACAGGCAATCAATCTTAGGCCAAGTCTAAAGACCCGTTTCTATTTGGCGTCACATAGTGTAATTAAAAACAAAAAAATTCAGTCATTCCATTTCTTTTATACATTTCATGAAATTAAAGGTTTAAAATTAACTTATATTGCTTGTTTAATATTTTGACAAATATTAATTATTATATTATAAATACTTAAATATAAAATCAAAATATAACGAATTTTATATTTTATGATTGGCGTTTAAAAAGATAAGCATTTTAGCATTTTCATCATCTAAGCGCATTCTTCTCTCGCTTAAAATAAGGCCGGCTTGAGAAAAAAGTCTTTCACAGGGAACCGATGTTCCTAAACACCCCAACTTTTCGCGAGCTATAGGAGATAGATTGGGATACTTTTAATTGTTTTTCTGCCACCATAAAAAAGGATCAGCTTTTCGTGCAATTACAGTTTCTTCTATATACCTCTGCACTTCGATAATTGCTCTTGAATGAGTTGTGCCTTGCGGTCTCTTTGATCTTTGCGTTGATTATTTTTGAATTCGATCTTTCGCTTGTCTGTAAAAATTACCCAAACCACGTGGCTGCTTTTCTAGCCGACTTCACAATGTCGTCGTTCTAGTTGTTGCACAAGTTTGCTTTGTTCCGTTCGCTGTTTCGGAAAGTAAAGCACACAGATGAGCAATGATGAACGATATCTCACTATCGATGATTGCATCGCTGCTATTAGTATTAGAATTTCATGCTGAAGGAAAATTGCCAATCGCTGTAATCGCTATAATCGCTATTGGCGATATTCTGCCAGAGATGATTGTCATTCAAAAGAATCGAATGAAGGAAAATAGCCAATCACTGATATATTTGGATTGCAATAGCTATAGCTATTAGCGATTTGTCAATAGCGGCGATGCAATCACCAATAGCGAAATATCGAACCATCACTATGACACACGTATTTGTTGTATGCAACACGTGTACGTTGAATCATGGAAATCTAAATTTTTTGCCAAAACCGTATTTTTTGAATTCCTTTTGCTTTGATTTGGCGTTGCCTGTGGATTGAAGACGCTGGTGGTCAGATGTCGTCGATACAACAAAAGGAGGAAACGACGCAAAAGTCAAATATATTTGTTAGGCCTTAATATAATGACATGTTTAAAAATTCACAATAAACGTCGCGGAATACTGAACAGGACCACCCTGTGCCCAGTTGAATTTGTGGCGTTGTGAAACTATATTACTTCATAAATTTTTTCTGTAATCACACAATATTTTCTTGTTTAGCAGGCTAAGAGTGAATTTAAGAGCGTTATTCCTGTCGCATAACTATGGCCGATGATACTAATGAAGACAGTTGGTTATATGGCACGTCAAATCCTGATTCCACAACAAATGATAACGGAGATGCAACCCCCGGTCAAAGATTACTGTCACAAAAAAATGGAAATGAAGCTGCTGCTTTGGGTGGAAGTGGAGATGACTTTGCCTCCAAAGAAGGACAGATGGCTGATGAGGAAGAAACATTTGGGGAATTTGAAGATCCTGCTCAGGAAATGGAAGAGGATGAAGAGGCAGCGACAGCAGCTGATACCACTGACGGTGGAGAAAACAATGCCGATCACGGCCCACAGGTAAAAATGGGTAAATGTAATTGATTGGTTGATAATATCCAAAATTTTAAGTCGAAAGGATCAGAAGATGGTGAGGTCAATACGGACGATGAAGATGATTCCGATGATGATATCAACGTTGTAATTGGCGATATTAAAGCAGCACCCAATACATACAATATCAAACAACGCACAAATTTATTGGGTGGGCCACCAGGCTCAGGTCAAGAGAAATCTAAGTCTGGTGCACCGGGTGGAAAGTTTAGTGTTGAAGATTTTGAAGGTGTTGGCACAATAAACGGTGTACCATCACATGAGTTTAGTATCGATTCTCTGGAAGATAAACCATGGCGAAAACCGGGTGCTGATATAACAGATTATTTTAATTATGGTTTTAATGAAGAAACATGGCGATCTTACTGTGAGCGTCAAAAAAGATTTCGTGTTCAAGAAAGTGGGGTTGGCTTAGCTAGTTTGACTCAAAACCTTAATCAATCTGGAGAACGGCAACATGATGGTCCGCCAAATGGAGTACCACCAGGCCACATGATGTCCGGAAACATACCACCAGATCAAATGCAAATGCCTCCCCCTGGTATTTTGCCACCTCCTCAGGGTGTGCACCATGGACCGCCTCGTGTGGGTATGGGCATGCCTCGTGGTCCGCGACCTATCAATACCACGACCACTAAAGAAAATGCTATTCAAGTAATGACAGCCGAATGTCGCGAGTATTCCAGACCAGGTGCAGCACAGATGCCACCAAATTTTGGCGCACCACCACCCGTGGATGAGCCTTATTTCGCAGAGCCTGAAACATTTGACTACGGATATGAACCGACACAAGAATCACAATGGAACAATGAAAATCCAGGATGGGTACCATCAGGTATTAAAGAATTGACACCCGGACCTGCAATGGTTCCACCGCCAGTGACAAGCTTAGCTGGACCTCCTGGTGTACCTCCACCCATGGGTGTACCACCCCCGCAAATTGTTGGTCCACCGCCTCAAATGCGCCAGCATCCTCCTCTGATGCCGGGTATGCCACCACCAAATATGGGTAGGTCGATAAATTAAAACTAGTATATTATATGAATAAGTTTTCTTTGGTTATAGGTATGGGTCCACCACCACCTGGAATGGGCATGATGATGGGTCCCGTTGTAGGTCCACCAATGAGAATGCCTATGGGACCACCACGGATGATGGGCCCCCATGGTGGAGGGCCACCAAATCCAGGGCATATAGACCGCGAACGCCATGACCGTGATCGTGATAGGGACTACGAACGAAATGAGCGTCGAGACCGGGACAGGGATCGTGAACGGGAGCGCGAAAGGGATCGAGAAAGAGAAGGAGAACGTGAACGAGATAGAGAGAGGGATCGTGAAAGGTACCTAAAATATATTTCAATCTTGGTCCTGTGTTATTGTATACATTTTTATATCCTTAAAGGCCACGTCGCGAAAGGTCAAGGAGCCGTGAAAAAACTAGACGGCGTTCTAAATCGCGTGATAAAGAGCGTGAGCGCGATAGAGAACGTGAGCGTGACCCGGAGCGTGAAAGAGATCGTGATAGAAGTGAGAAGCTTGATGTAAGTTTATTTGTAATGAAGTTTTAGTAAAGTACGCTAAATTTTTAACTGATAACAAATCTGAATCGAGAATCCCAAAATATGTATTTGATGGGTTGTTGTTGTTGTAGCTGTGTACATTGTATAAACCGTTTGTCAACAACAACCCAATAAATTGTAAAACTTTAATAATTTGTGCTATTATAACTTCGATTGAGGCTGATATAATAAAAGACTTATAGAGTAAAAACCCCATTTAATATTTATTGAATTCGATTCCGACTCTGACAAACGGTTTATACAATGTATTATTGATTGTATATATTTTCTCTTCAATATAGGAATTGGAACGACCAGTTGAAGAAGAACGTGAAAGAAGAAGACGTGAACGTGATCGCGAGCGCGAAAGGTAAGTCACTATAATCATGTAGTGTAATTTCATTGTAATTAATCAAGAGTATATTTTTATTCAGATCACGTCGTGAGCGTTCGCGTAGTCGTGAGAAATCACGCCGTCGTTCAAAATCTCGTGAGAAGGAACGGAGCAGCAAACCGACCAGCACATCCTCAGCAAGCCGCAGTGAAAAGAAAAAATCTCATCGCAAGGATAAAGATGAGGAAGAGTAAAACCCAAGTAAATGCCCAAAGCTGCAGGCTAATAGCAAATGTAAAACTTATTACACAAAACTGTGTTAAAGTAACCTATACAGCTTAACTTTTCAAATATATTTAAGGCAGATTATAAACAATGACGCTGATTATAATAAACCATAAAATCCGATAATGAATAATTTTATGCGATTTGATTGTATACTTTACCAACTTTATTACAAACATTTTTTAAAGCTGTGGAACCTTTTAACCTCAATCATCCCAAGCAGTACACAGCAGCCAAGGAAATATTTATATCCAAAAAAAAATATAAAAAATAAAAGAATATCAAGTATTCATTTATTCTTTGGGTGGTGCAATTTCCAATTCGCTTTCTGCACGTTTCTTTGCTTCAATTTTTTTTTCAACTGCCTCAAGTCGTTTATTCATTGTACCAAGTGATTCCAATAAACCATTTTGTATTTCACCGTAACGCTTCATAGCCAAGATCAGACTTTCTTCAATTAATTCCGCCTGTTGTGCAAATTCTGCATTATCTTCTGCATGTTGTTTTAGCTTTTCAGTACATTCACCCGGTATACTGCGAAAATATTCAGCACCGAGTGTGGGTTCAAGTTGTTTGATGCGTTCCAATTGATCGAACTGTGCATGTAAATCTGGAGCTATAGCATTCAGATAAACCTCTTTAGAACGCACTTGCTGAGTTTCCTCTAAGAAATTTGGATCTAAATATTTTTCTAGCTCAGGAGCACGAGAAAGGGTTTTAGCGATTTGTTCTCGGTTACCAATAACTCCATTTAACATACTATTGACTGTTAGTAAGGAGCCAACAATTGTTTCTGACGGAGTACCCGGAGATTTATTCGACTCAGCGATGTCAGTTGCAGCGGCTGTATTGCCATCTTCGCAAAGTGGGCCCAATACGCGATTTAGAGAATTTATCCTTTTTTCAAGTATATCCAAAGCTTCCATTTTTCTTATCTTTCTTTGTTGGTGAAGTAAACGACGAATATATATAATAAATATTGCAATAAAATATATATAAATCACACTCCCTCCTAATACGGCTTCAGTACTGGTGTAAGTGTGTAAACTATATTTGAAAAAACAAGGAAAATACAATCTAGTTCATTAAGGGCCCATTACTGATACTTAGCATTGACTTGAGAACTGTCACTTACAGTTCTGTTAAATGAACATTGCATGTTACTGATTACTCAAAACTTAGCAACCATAGTAAATTTTACCAAGTGGCGCAACCAACAGCTGATCGGTGAAATTCGCACATTCACACGCACAGTTCTCGACTCAGTTTCAAAAAAAAACTAGATTATTTACATCTATTACATCTGACTTTGAACACACGTGCTTTAATTGCTTCAACCCATAAGCAACGCAACGCCAACGTCAAAGCAACACACAAATAATTAAAAAACTTACGTTCTCTTTGAAGTTTCTTGCATTTTAGAAAAAAAAAACCGATTTTCTATCTCCGTTCAACTAAATAAAAAACATAATTTTGTATACATGTCGATTTCGTGATCGATCAGGAGAGACGGTGGAACATATCCTCCTGGAACGCGACGCAATCTGATGAGGGCACTATAGATCAACGGTCGCAGTGCAATCCCCAATAAATTTTCTATCTACATGTTATAAAAATAGTTGTATTTCATTTTTCCTCATGTGAGAGAGGAACTTTCAACGTCCGTTATTTTAAAGTAACTCTTATTTGACGAATCACTGAACGATTTCTTTCAAATAAAGTGTTTGTTAGCGAAGATGGTGAAAACGGCCCTTGGAATTGTTAGCTTATATAGCCAAAGAAAGTTATGCTTGTTTATAAGTTATGTTTGATTATAATTTAGTCAGCACAAAACGAATAGTTAGAGAAAATTTAAAATATAATGCATATGTAAAAAATGCATGCAATTTACGAAATCATTTTTATTATATAAAATTAGTTTGACATATCAGATTTGTCAATATTATTTTAGTCCTGCTACTTTAAACACATTTATAATACTTAAGAAGAACATTTAAGAAGTAAGAAACATGATTAATGCTTACATTAATACATGTTTCATTTATTTACATTGAGGAATAAGTTCGCAAAAAATGAAAAGCACGTTTTTATAAAGTGCATGTGAAGCTCCACAGATAAAATGAGTAATAGAAGGAACATTGGTTTATATATAACATTTTTAAAATGAAAATCTCCTGCTAAAAAAGTAATAGAATGAACATTGGTTTGTACATTACATTTTTAAAATGAAAAGCTCCTGCTAAAAAGGAGCAAAACCTAAATACATTTTTTCATTTTCGTACTTAACTACACTCCCTTTTGTGATTCAGGATTTCGGGCAAATTTTGAAAAAACACCGAACATCAATTCCTTTATTATATGACATTCGACTGCCTAGTCCACTGCCTTCCACTCTATTCGCAACATAAGCTCTATTTAAGCTGCCAAACTATACAGTAAACAATGTTAGCAACACTTAACTTGACTTAGAAGTCTGTTGAATTTTGATTTTCTATGTAAGTTCTAAGTGACGTTTATATTTTGAGATCCCATTGGTTTGTTTCCATTTCATTTTGACATTTTTTCATACAAATTGACATTTATTGATTATGATGCCAGATTGTATGCGCTAAGTGGAGTATAATCGTGGATAAGTTGCCAATTTACGTGACGTCAAGTCTATGCTAAGTACCAGTAATGGAGCCTTTAAAAACAAACGAGCCAGTTTGTATTTCGATAGATTTTTTTGACATTCGGCCGTTTTTTCTTTATTTTTTTCTGACACATGCAAAGTTTGTTTTTAGTTTGAAAATCTGGTGCATAAAAACACAATTAAAATCAACTTTCTTGTGAAAAAAGTGAACCATTAGAGACCGAAGTAATTTTCGCGTGTTATTTGCATTGGTTTTATTGTTAAAAGTGTTAATGTAAAAATAAAATATAAAATATAAACAAAAACATGTCAAACTCATTAATTTTGTGGGAATATTGGTCTCGCTTTTTTATGATAGAAATTGTTTTTGGCAAAAATTGTTGGATTACGTGTTCCATTTTCATCATGTTGGAGTACTCTAACAATACTCCCTTGCAATGCGTTTGCGGACCACCATCAACCGATCATTGCTCATTTTTTAACGACCGTGATCACGACACGATGACGATCGAACAGAGTTGCCAAAATTAAAATATTGCATACAAATAACTGATAATAAAATTTTACTATGACAGCTCTGATAAAATGCATCCGCGCACTGGTTTTATGTATACATACTATAGTATGGAGAAATATTAGTTTCTTTATTCACGCAAATGCTAAATAACATAAGAATATTCGTAGTATAAAATATAAAAGTTGTATTGCCCCTCTTCATTTACTTTCCTTTTAAATTAAATTCACTCCGATAATTCTTTCCGACACAATTCCTCTTTAGTACTTTGGCATATGATCCTCTGTGGGTGCTCCATAGAGTACTGCAGTGAAAGTACTTTGGAAAGTACTCTCACGTATGTACTCTATGGAATACTCACAAACAAAGCGAGAGTGGGATCACCTACTCCTCTCCTGGACATCGCAATGTTAATTGGAGCACATTTTTTGTATGAATACAGATTAGTTTTGGAACACTCCTATACTCCTAAAGGAGTATTCCTTACACTATTTATGGAGTACTCGCGTTTTTTGAAGCGTTCCGATAAAGCTTCGTCAGTTTTTTTAGCTTGGTTTTGACCACAAATCACCTACCCAGATTGCGCATTCACGAGTGCAAAATTGCTTCGTTCTGCGGATCTACGTCACACTTGACTGCTTGAGCGAATGAAAGAAAGAGAGAAAAAAACAAGAGCTAAAGGAAAATGACGTAAAAATTGCCAATAAAAAACAGCTGATATTTTGTTTACAATGCAATGCGCAATCTTGTGTGTGATTTGTGGGTAGCACTCATGGCTGAACTATATGGTTGGCTCATCTCTACAGCAACAACATACCTTTGTTCAGATTGTCAAAATCAGAGTGTCGGTATTAGATGAATGGAATGGAATGAAAACATTAAAATTAGCAGCTTTTGTGTGTAGTAAGAAAGTGTTGTCAATGTGTTGGTTTCATTTTGAGTTTGCCATCTCCTTCTGACAATCCCTACTCCAGTGAAATGAAAAAAATTAAATCAGCTGATGAGTTGAGCCATGTTAGCACCGACATAAATATGTGTACATATGTGTATATATAAAAGATTTCGCCATATTTAAAAGCAAAAACGGAAAGAGCAAACAACTTGAAGAAAATGTAAGGAAAATAAATAGTTTGTTTACGTGCGAAACTATTTAAATGTTAATCATTCTATCAGTATCTTCAATTTTTGTGTACGTTTCTTCTTCTTATTTTCAACAGAACAAATGTTTTATATTAGTGCTGCCATCTTTCATAAATCGTTCCAATTAGATTTGATCGTGAGCCAGAGCTTGATAACTCAATGGAACACCCTGCAAAAATTGTTGGATTACGTGTTCCATTTTCTTCATGTTGGAGTACGCTAACAATACTCCATTGCAATGCGTTTGCGGACCACCATCAGCCGATCATTGCTCGTTTTTTAACGACAGAGATCACGACACGATGACGATCGAACAGAGTTGCCAAAAGTAAAATATTGCATACAAATAACTGATAATAAAATTTTACTATGGCAACTCTGATAAAATGCGCACTGGTTTTATGTATACATACTATAGTACAGAGAAATATTAGTTTCTTTATTCACGCAAATGCTAAATAACATAAGAATATTCGTAGTAAAAAATATAAAAGTTGTATAGCCCCTCTTCATTTACTTTCATTTTAAATTAAATTCACTCCGATAATTCTTTCCGACACAATTCCTCTTTAGTACTTTGGCGTATTACCCTCTGTGGGTGCTCTATGGAGTACAACAGTGAAAGTACTTGGGAAAGTACTCTCACGTATGTACTCTATGGAATACTCACAAACAAAGCGAGAGTGGGATCACCTACTCCTCTCCTAGGACATCGCAATGTTAATTGGAGCACATTTTTTGTATGAATATAGATTAGTTTTGGAACACTCCTATACTCCCAAAGGAGTAATCCTTACATTATTTATGGAGTACTCGCTTTTTTTGAAGGGCCCTGCAAAAATTGTTGGATTACGTGTTCCATTATCTTCATGTTGGAGTACTCTAACAATACTCCTTTGCATTGCGTTTGCGGACCCCCATCAGCCGAACATTGCTCGTTTTTTAACGACCGTGATCATGACACGATGACGATCGAACAGAGTTGCCAAAAGTAAAATATTGCATACAAATAACTGATAATAAAATTTTACTATGGCAACTCTGATAAAATGCCACCGCGCACTGGTTTTATGTATACATACTATAGTATAGAGAAATGTTAGCATCTTTATTCACGCAAATGCTAAATAACATGTTACGGTCTGCTGTTATGGTCTACGGTTACGGTCCACTTGGGAGCGTTTTCGTGCGAACACACCTAGTGACTGGTGATGAGGTGAAAGTTGCGATACAAAAGTATCGAAAAACAAGAAAGAAAGAACGGCGATCACTAACAAAAAGATTGCAACGAGTTTCCGGCATGAAAAGAAAAAAGGAGGCGAAATATTTTTAAAGAACGAAAAAAAGAAAGGTTAGCCATGGGTTTCCGGGCTTAAAAAAAAAAAACGAAGAAGACAAGGAAACATTAAATTGGAAAGAAAAAAGCTGATTCACCAAAAAAAAAGGGAAGAGAAGCGACATATAAAGCCGACAGCAGTGAAAACCACCAATGCGGAATTGTAAGGTGCTCCTATTAATTGCACACTGCTTGCTGTTTAACTGAGGCCCACGTACTTAGCAACCAACTACCCGGTTAGCACACTGGCAAAATAATTTTCGTGAATAGTTTTACGCCTTCTAATTGTGGCGAAGCTTTTAACTAGTATTGAAAAGTTTGGAATCTTCGTTTTTGCAATTTCCTGCGGACCCAAAAAGAACTTTTAAGAAACATTTAACGAATCTTGCTGATACGACAGCATCGACAAGTCCGAATTCACATACCAATTTCATAGTAGTACAGGCACAAGCGAATTGCTAGAAGACCCTTAAACCAACACCTCCGCCTCCAGAGCCAGCAGTACGCTGCAGCGTAATACAACGAACGCCAAAATTAGCCCCAAGTCATCCAGGTCGTAAAAGTCAAAACGAAGTTTTATTGCCACCCGGCTCACCAACACAGCGCGCCCAAGACCGCGCACCACAACCAACAACAGCGTCAACTTCACCAGCAAAATCAGCATCACCAGTAACCACGCCGGCAGAGGCCCACGGTACGTACTCTGGCGGCCATGTAAGTACCAGCCATGTATAAACTTCAAAATAATTACCCTACAAAAAAATTTGGTCATAAAACTTACCCACGCCCATGCAAATGTGATTATGAATACAACCTATGACTGTAAAGTAGCTAGTCAAATGAAGTGGAATGACGAGAGCATTTTTGCAGGGTAGTAAAAGAAACTTCTAAGTGGTACTAAGAGGGTTTTATACAGTCCGGTTGAACTATTTAACAAGGGTCGATTTGGATCAGGTTGTCCGGATTGGTCATTGGGGGCAGTAGTCGAAGGCGTCACGAGACTACGCGTCAGTCCTCCGGATTTTGGTATTCACCCGGTGAGGCAGTGCTGCACGCACTTAAATTTTTTTTGTAGTTGGGGTTTTTATGTTGCCGGAATGTTGTCCGTTGTATGAATGTGTGTGTGAATTGTACGGACCCCAGCTCATCCTACGTCTCAGGTGGTGGCACCGAATACCACCTGGATTATGACGAGGTGAGCTGGGATCCACAGCGGCACCCTTTCCTGTCCCGCCAGTCTGGGGAGCGGTTCCGAAACCGCTCCACCCATTGCGGCGGAGGCAGGAGGGGTGTCCGGTAAGAATGGACGGGAGGCCTCAACACCCCCAACCAGTCCCAGGGGCGAGCCCCTGGAGACTGCCCCTGCGTTGCGGCTGGGCGTGTTGAGACCAACCCGTGTGTGCCTGGTGTGACCCTAGTAGCCCCAACCAGTCTCCGAGGGGGCCTTAAGACCCCCTCGCATTGCGGTTGGGAGCACTAGGGACAAGTATGAATGAATTTATGTGATTTTTTTTATCTGTAGCCCGAGTGCCTTCGGGAAGGGGATGTCAGCATTCCCCTTGATTACACTATATATTTAACTTAACTAACCGCTTTTCTTTTTCCAGGTTTTTAATTTTTTTTTTTTTTGGCATATAAATATACATATATAAACCTTTTTTTTGACCCGCGGCAAAATGTTTTTTTTCCAAAACTACCACGTAACAAATTACATTTTTTTGTTGTTCTCTTTACCGAATTACGTCACGCGAGCAGTCGTATGTCCAACCGGGCCGAAATACTCCGTTCGGGAGTGCGGGAAGCTTTCGGGGGAGCCAGAACCGGGGCGGTAATATGTTATGGAATCGCATCTACAACGGAGCAGTAAGGAAGGCGGTCGGCATGATGTAGTGGTGCACAGTGGCTAGTCATTGTCGGCTGGGGCGGGTCCTTGCCAACCTTACTGTTCCTGCGCCATAAGCAGAAAAATGTTCCTATCATGCCTATCAAAACGAGCAGCTGTCAAATTCAAAAACCTGGCAGAAGCGCAGAGACCGACTCAAAACGCTTATCAATACAAAATAAAACAACATCCGGCTGAACCGGATGTCACGGACAGACCGTTAACATTCCAAAAATTTAAATTCAAATTCAAAAAAAAACTGACGCAAAAAAGTACTACCGAACCGGACATGGCCGGTTACTAACGCTGAAAATCAAATTAAAAAAAAACCGCTGAAAAACCAACCAATAACAAAAAAGCTGAAAAATTTAAAAATAAAAAGAAAAGGGCCGAATATACATAGGGGGCGCCGCGGGTGGTGTTGCGACGCCCGGTGCATTGCCCACCCTCAAAATCCATGGCCACCGACGCACCTAAAATTTCGGTGGCCCCTTACCTGGTTCCCTAAGTGCCTTCTAAATGAGAAGAATCATCAGCATTCCCATTTTTTTTTTTTTAAATTTATTGACAATTCATTATAAATTCCTTATAACCGTTCGATATAATTTCTTAGGTGGTTATTGCCAACCAAGCTGTCCTCATCTAAGAACTTATTTGAAATGTCTACAAACTCTTTGTTTTATTTTAACTTAAATTGCTAATACTGGAGTTACTCCACAGGACGCCAGTCATTTTGTTTTATTCAATGTTAAATAAGAAAATCAATAAAGTCGATACTTAGATTAAACTATTAATATTCGAAACGTATAATGAATGAAATTAACCAAAGCTGTCATGTCTATATTTTAATCTACTAGAACGACGAAGACCACTTTGAGTCACACTATTACCAACAGCTTTATAACTATCAAGAAGACTTGGAAATCCAGAACATGAAGCTTTAGTTTGAGATTCTTCTTTAGAATCCTCATCATTAATTTCTGTTAAATTTTCATTAATATTTCCCGAAAGTTCAATTTCTTCACATTGAAGGTCTTTACTAGGAAGAATTTGAACAGTAATCTCAACCAGGTTTTTATTAATCAAAGCATTATCATCAATATTTATCTCTTAATAATTGTAAATTAAGCAAAGCTCTAGAATAAATACAATTAGCTTAAATTTTTCTTTCTTTTGAATTATTTAAACTTTAGCATATTTTCATTTCTTTCTCATATGCTCGTATGTAGGTACATCTACAACTGTGTTATATAAGGTATAATACAAAAATATGTTACGTATATGCTTAAATGTTTCTATACGTCTTTATTTTATTTGTTTGTGAGTTTTTGTTGAGAACTTTGGATATATTTTCCTTAAATTGTATATAAAAAAAAAATTTTATTGATTGCAACCTTTTTACATTTAGTTCTTGATAACCCTCCAAACGGGGAAAGGTATTTATACTTAGTTCCTTTCTTTTTTTTTTTTGAGTGTATGAAATACAAAAAAAGAACCTTATAGGTATGCTACGACTTGTTACTTAGACCAGGACCGCATGTTAGCAGTAATTTTCGAACCAAACGAAACAAAAAAAAATTTTCGCTTGGTTACACCCAACAAAAAATTGCGCTCTCATGAACGGCCTGCGTATGGTTTGAATCTTGCGTTCGCGCTTTCAAAGTAATTTTGCTAAGGTTTTATAATAAGCGTTTGTAAAAGAAATGTACTGCATATTAAGACTTAAGTGGAGTGTAGTGGTCAGTGACATGGAACGAACTCACCCATTGTTCTAAATGTTGCGGTTACTGTGAGTGGCGTTGCAACAGGCCTAGGTTCGGGGCCCTGTTGTTGTTGCGGTCCGCGTCGTGATGCTGCAGCGGCCTATAGTTGGCGGCCCGGCTGCCGTTGTTAGTAAAGCTGGTGGCTATTGCGCGCGACGATGCGCCGTCGAGTATGGTAGCGTGCGCGCGGATGGTGGCAGCGCGCGATTTCGTTGGCGCTATTGTTGCCGCACTGTAATTACGGCTCTGCTGTTGTTGTTGTAACTGGTGGTTTCTGTAAGTCTGGTGGTGGTGTTGCCAATTGAGTCGTTGTTGGACCATATAGATGGGTTGTGGCTAACATTGCCGTTTCAACGGGCACATGAGCATATAAAGTGTGTGCCACAGGTGGTTGTAACTTTACTGCAACCACATTCATGTACACCTAACCGCTTGCAAATGTTTGAACCAACTTTTCAATTGTAGTGAGACTCCTCGCTGTTTTAATGCGTTCAGCAAAATTCGTATATTTTATACTTAGTAAAAGATGACTGATTGAACATAAATGGAATAAGTTCTGCTTTTTATAGTTAATAGCAGAGAAGTATGTTATAAACGATTTTCAAATGTTGTCTTTTTAGATCACATTTATTTTTCTGCAGATTGATTGATAACGTTGCAGATATCTTTCTCGTAACTTCTGTAATATTGTTACTTCCTTTGCACTTTCCTGGTGTACAACTAGTTTTCTTTGTTTTTTTATAGTTGAACGGAGTGCCTTTTCCTAAAGACTTAGCTGGAAAAATATGTTGGAACCACTTGTTCTGTATGAGTTTGCCGTTTTTCATAGACGACACGCAATTCCAACGATGAGACCCACGTACGCACACGTTTTGGAGTTTAGTCAAAGCCTTCACAACTCATTAGACTTTTAGGTTATGGTTGCTGATATCAATTTCGTAGTACAATTAATCGTCACTTCAACTTGTTTCAAATTTTGTTGGCTTGTACTGAAATGCCAAGTCCACACGAGTATCTATTACACACTTATTGCTGTATTCTCATTTTTTTTTTTTTTTGGCCTTTCCGGATGCGTGCCATCCACTTAATTGAAATTTTCTTCTTTTTCGTGTCGTCTCAGAAAACGTGGTAGTTAAAAAGAAAAGGGCTCTTTTTTTCTTAGTGATCGCCGGTCTGTCATTTCCTTCTTGTTTTCGATAATTTTCATCGCAACCTTCGCCACATCGCTAGGTGTGTTCCCGTGAACACGCTCCCAAGTGGATCGCAGCCATATGCCGTAGCAGCAGACCGTAACAAATAATAGGGGGGCTTTCCCTAAGGCCAGGCGCCCCGTGGTGGTGCACACCCTAGTTGGGGGGCAATACGGAAATCCCGCGGGGACACATACCGGCTTGGACCTGAACGACCACCGCGAAAAATTGGACAAACCGGGAAGCAACAGTCATTTGAACGCGCCCCTATTAAACGCGCATGATATCTCGGGGCTAATGACCAATGTGTCGACCTACGCACCGGATGGAGCTGGTGCCTTACCATTACACCAAGGAATGGAAAATATAAGAGAAGCTGCAGGTGATCGGGCGAATACCCCAGGAATGCAGGACGAAGCTACTCGTGGAGGCTCGTGGGTGGACGTGCTACACCAGCTGTTCCAGGCTTCGCAGGAGGAAATGCGAAGAGAGATGGGGTCAATCAGAATATGGAACAGCTCAACGCCGCTCTCGAATCCGCGCAGCAATCAATTTATCAGAACCGGAACGCAAATAGGATGGACCGTAACCCACTTCCAACCGTAGTACCACCAGTGTACCCGGCTCCGAGCAGCATAATAGTGAAACCGCAGGTGTGGAAAATCGCGTTCGACGGCACTGGAAGCGTAGCTGATTTCCTTTTTAAGCTGGACACCTTGGGTGATCGCACACAATGCGCGTACGAACAAATAATGGCTAGTTTCCACCTGTTCCTTTCCGGGCGGGCCGAAGAATAGTACTGGCAGTTCACGAAACAAAACCCAAATGCGACTTATGCCTTTTTGTGCTACTCATTGAAAAGAGAGTTTGGCACTTTGAAAACTGACCACGAGATCATGATGGAGATCTCCATGCGCAAGCAGAAAGCAAGCGAGTGCTATGACGTGTTCCACACGGACATAATTTCCTTGAACTCGCGCTTAAGAGAACACATGTCGGAGGTTCTACTGATTGACATAATAAAAAGAAACGTCAACAGTAGCCTTAAGCTGATGCTTTTCAACGCAGATGTAAGGACCCTTCATGATCTACGCGATGTAGCACGCAGAGGTGAACAAGTGCTGAAAGAAAGCAAGCTGTTGGGAGCCACTTACCCAGAACGGCATGTAAACGAAGCACGCGTGACAACCCCGGACATGAGGATGGAAGGCGAGGATTGCGAAATGGATCCGCAGATAGAGGCGCTGGAATATCGACGCAACAGGAGACCGGACTATTCGGAAATCCAATGCTGGAATTGCCAGGCAATGGGCCACTCCTATATATACTGTGAGGAACCCATTAGGAATCCTTTTTGTTTTAAATGTTGCCATAGGGGAGTATTAACTCCAAAATGCCCTAGGGACCATCGCAGGCAGGGAAACCAGTACCCGAGCGAGAAGGCGGGGGAACCTCGTTCGGCATCATAGCTCCCACACCAGCCAGTGCTCGAGGCGTCGTCCTGTGCACTGAACCAGAGGGTGAATCTCTGCATGGAGGTGGTGAGCTTCCGAGGTGCAGTAGTACCCTGGCAGAAGAACCCTCAAACGTAATAATAACTTACCCTGACAGTACGGACAATTCGAATAGTTCTGAATCCGAGAGTCAAACGTCCTCGTCCGCGATGGGCGAGCCGATCAAGATTCTGCAACGCCAGCATAGGGATGTCGCTTGCCAAACGGAATTTTCACCAAACCTAGAAGAAAGGGAACATAGCTATGAACAAATAAGACATACCATTTTTGAACAATACCCGGTATCGGACAATATTTTGAAGTGCAGGAAGAGATACCACAGGAGAACACAGGAGCGTAGACTGCTGCAAGCCACCACGTTAACGCTTACAGAGGATGAAAGGCCTCTAGTAAAGGCTAAAATTAAAGACATTTTTATTGTAGGGTTGTTGGACTCGGGAGCCAACGTCTCCATCTTAGGGAAAAATGGATTAGAATTCCTAATGAGTAGGCTGATGGACAAGGCAATCCCTTCCCGTCTGCGAGAGAACGTCTTTGTCTACCTGGACGACCTGATAGTATGTAGCACTAATTTTGAAGACCACCTGAAATTACTAACGGAAATGGCCAATTGTTTGAGAGACGCAGGTCTGGCAATAAACGTGAAGAAAAGTAAATTTTGTCAGAAGGAAATACGCTACTTAGGGTACTTGATAGGCAGCGGGTGTCTGAAAGTGGATCCGGGAAATAATTTCACCATTATCTTTCACACTCGTGTCTTTTTTATCATTCCAAAGTCATACAAAGGTATTAACCCCATTTTTCATTTAACGGTGGGGCAATACCCTGCCCAGGACGGCGAGCTAGCATGGAACGCACGGATATCTGCCTTCGGCCGCTCCTCACCACCCAGCCATGACAATTTGAAAGCGTCATTTGTAATTGAGAACAGTTAGTTGTTAAAAAGAAGCATGTCAATTGTACTTGCGGCATCATTTGAAGTGACAGATATTTTCTAGTTTCATCCAGTATTTCAAAATAAATCCCCTCGGCAAGTGCGTAGGTTTGTGGGCATGGCGAATTGGTACAGGGCGTTTATTACCAATTTTGCTGACTTGGTAGGTCCCTTGACCGACTGTCTCCGTAAGTCAGCAGGCCCGTTCAAGCTTACCTCTGAAGCTATAGAGGCCTTCGAAAAGCTAAAAGTAGCTTTGAGTTCCGATCCTGTCTTGGCCCAACCTGATTTTGCCCGAGAATTCGTAATCCAATGCGACGCGTCTAAAATAGGTGTTGGCGGAGTGTTGTTCCAGGTCGATGACGAGGGCGCTAAGCATCCAATCGCGTTTGTGTCGAAAAAGCTGAATAATGCTCAACGCAATTACACGGTAACCGAGCTGGAATGTCTCGCCGCCATAATCAGAGTGAAGCGTTTCCGACCCTATGTTGAGGCATTACCGTTTCGTATTATCACGGACCACTCCAGTCTCAAGTGATTAATGACACAAAAGGACTTGAGCGGGAGGTTGGCGAGGTGGTCGCTCTTACTGCAAAGATACGACTTTAAAATGGAACATCGTAAGGGCACCCTGAATGTAGTACCAGACGCGCTGTCGCGGTTTGATCCTGATGAGTTAACTTTCACTACTACACCCGGGGAAATAGATTTAGTCTCTCCCGAATTCAGCAGTAACGAATATTTAGACTTGATTCGGACCGTCCCCGAAAATTAGGAATCGCTTCCGCGAACACACCTATTGACTGGTGATGGGGCGAAAGTTGCGATACAAAAGTATCGAAAAACAAGAAAGAAAGACCGGCGATCACTAACAAAAAGATTGCCACAAGTTCCGGCATGAAAAGAAAAAGGGAGGCGAACAATTTTTAAAGAACGAAAAAAAGAAAGGTTAGCCATGCGTTTCCGGGCTTAAAAAAAAACGAAGAAGACAAGGAAACATTAAATTGTAAAGAGAAAAGCTGATTCACCAAAAAAAAAAGGGAAGAGAAGCGACATATAAAGCCGGCAGCAGTGAAAACCACCAATGCGGAATTGTAAGGTGCTCCTATTAATTGCACACTGCTTGCTGTTTAACTGAGTCCCACGTACTTAGCAACCAACTACCCGGTTAGCACACTGGCAAAATAATTTTCGTGAATAGTTTTACACCTTCTAATTGTGGCGAAGCTTTTAACTAGTATTGAACAGTTTGGAATCTTCGTTTTTGCAATTTCCTGCGGACCCAAAAAGAACTTTTAAGAAACATTTAACGAATCTTGCTGATACGACAGCATCGACAAATCCGAATTCACATACCAATTTCATAGTAGTACAGGCACAAGCGAATTGCTAGAAGACCCTGAAACCAACACCTCCGCCTCCAGGGCCAGCAGTACGCTGCATCGTAATACAACGAACGCCAAAATTAGCCCCAAGTCATCCAGGTCGTAAAAGTCAACACGAAGTTTTATTGCCACCCGGTTCACTCGATCAACTCGGACCAGAGCGCAAAAACCACCAACAGTACAAACACAGCTCGCCCAAGACCGCGCACCACAACCAACAACAGCGTCAACTTCACCAGCAAAATCAGCATCACCAGTAACCACGTTGGCAGAGGCCCACGGTACGTACTCTGGCGGCCATGTAAGTACCAGCCATGTATAAACTTCAAAATAATTACCCTAAAAAAAAATTTGGTCATAAAACTTACCCACGCCCATGCAAATGTGATTATGAATACAACCTATGACTGTAAAGTAGCTAGTCAAATGACGTGGAATGACGAGAGCGTTTTCGCAGGGTAGTTAAAGAAACTTCTAAGTGGTACTTAGAGGGTTTTATACAGTCCGGTTGAACTATTTAAAATGGGTCGATTTTTTTGTCAAATTGTATTATTGAATACTCAAAATTGTTAGCTATATAACAAGGAGCATACATCTCCTTTTCTTCATTTTAATGATATTTTTTCTTGCTTCAAAATGATTGAAGTTAGTTCGATAAGTTTTTAGTCATAAGAAAGAGCGGTCTGTATCATTTGAAAAGTTTTAGCGTTCCGTTTTTGGAGCTCAACCATAAATTTAAAGAAACATTTTTTTTTGCGACAGCAGCCATTCGTCGATTATGCACAAATTGGCTAAAAGGATTTCAACATTTTTTCTTATATCATACAGATACAATATATATATATATATATATATATATATATACATATGAATCCCTATTGCGGGCAATATCTTTCGAACAACAAGACGAAAGTAATATACGTGCACGTAATACATATTGCTATCGCAATTTCATCTTTATTGCTTTTGGAACCACTTTTCTTAGTACATACTAGATATTAGTATCATTATACTATGCGCATTATACCAAATTGATATTTTGTTACACTCAAAATGAAGTTCTACTACAACCACATAATAATTTTGTAAGAGAGCCCCAAATATCGAAACTTGTATCCAAACTTTATAGTCTTAAAATATGTTCTGTGAATGAAAAAAAAAAAAAAAAAATCAACCAAATTCTTACGTTGTAGGTAGTATATTTACAATACATAAGTACATTTAATTACATATTTTTCTCACACATAGCGTTTATGTAAGAGAAAAGAAAAGAACCCCCAACAGAACAAGCTTCGCCAGACTTAAGTATTCATATTCGATTTCGTTTCGATTTCGGTCCAATAAAGTGTGAACTGTTGGATCATTTTTTTTCTCTCACTTTATACACTACACACTCTTACCTACATTTTCATAGTGTAAATAGCTATCGTAGTTCAACAATGCTGTAGCCCTGGTTAAGAAACCTGCACTATCTTATTGTTTTTTGTTGCGTAGATACGTTAATAGAAATGAATTATAAATAAATAAGTATTTCAAATGGGAATGCTGGCGTCGCCGTTTATTTAGAGGGCACTTAGGGAATCAGGTAAGGGGCCACCGAAAATTAGGTGCGTCGGTGGCATGGTTTTGAGGGTGGGATAAGCACCGGGCGTCGGAACACCACCCGCGGCGCCCCCTATATATATTCGGCCCTCTTTGTTTATTTTCCTTTTGTTTTCTTTTAATTTTCATGTCCGGTTCGGTAATTTTTTTTGCGTCAGTCTTTTTGAATTTGAATTTAAATTTTGAACGTTAACGGTCTGTCCGTGACATCCGGTTCGGCCGGATGTTGTTTTATTTTGAATTGATAAGCGTTTTGAGTCGGTAGTTAGTTTTGATAGGCATGATAGGAACTTTTTTCTGATTATTGTGCAGGAACAGTAAGGTTGGCAAGGACCCGCCCCAGCCGACAATGACTAGCCACTGTGCACCACCACATCATGCCAACCGCCTTCCTTACTGCTTCTACCGAAAATGCGAATCCATAACAAACATGAGAGTATTCGTAGTACAAAATATAAAAGTTGTATTGCCCCTCTTCATTTACTTTCATTTTAAATTAAATTCTTTCCGACACAATTCCCCTTTAGTACTTTGGCATATGATCCTCTATGGGTGTTCCATGGAGTACTACAGTGAAAGTACTTTGGAAAGTACTCTCACGTATGTACTCTATGGAATACTCACAAACAAAGCAATAGTGGGATTACCTACTCCTCTCCTAGGACATCGCAATGTTAATTGGAGCACATTTTTTGTATGAATACAGATTAGTTTTGGAATACTCCTATACTCCCAAAGGAGTATTCCTTACATTATTTATGGAGTACTCGCGTTTTTTGAAGGGTCATCTCTGTCGAAATTTTAGTTGTGTATCTAATTTTCAAGCGAATAGAAATTTGTTGTCGACGCTATATCGAATAGAAAAAGAATTGTTTAAAATGTAAGCTTTTGTAGTTATGTTCCACTTTTTTACTACCAAGTTGTAATCTTAAACTATTTGAATTAATTTTATGTAGGTAAAAGGTCGTGAGTACAAAACAACAGCTTGAAAGACTGGTTTCAATTATGGAATAAAATCCCCATATAGCAAAAGGCACTTGCACATTGTAGAAATTTAACTTTACTTTACGCAGCTCAGTCTCCTCGTCATTCAATTTTATCCATCTTTCACAAATAAAATTTTCCAAGACATTCAACACCTCTGACAGTACCACAGACACAGTCGGCTGGGCAAGTCCGAATGCATTTTCGTTTCCAATGCTCAGTTGGTAGGATTCCTGAGCACAAAATCGGAGAATTTTTGCCAATTTTAGAATATTAGGAATAGACTTAGCTCTTGTGCATCTGTACTGGACAAAAAATCCACGAACGCTTCTTTGGGCAGTCTGAAGTTTTGAATAAATCTATAAACGAAACTTATAATTTCAACAATTTAACAACTTATTTAGAAAGCTAATCTTACGTGGTGGAATTCATTTCCAAAGGATTTAAAGCATCCCCCACCCGTCTTCTGCATACTCCTGGCTAGCTCCAATAATTTTCCTCTTCATCTGACGAATCATCAAACCACAATTCCGCCGTAGTCATACTTTTCCTTTTAATATTTGCATTTAATAATACCGAATGAAAATTCGTTCAACCAGCTCTTTCGACCACAGTCGAAGATCGAATTCGTGTCATAATAGGGGCCAAATTGTATGTATGTATGTATTTGCATCCAAATTGTTTATCTGATATGAAAAAGTAGCCAACTTCCAACTTTTGTTGCAAGCAAAGCATAAGAAGAATTTTTCATTTGCTTTGGCTAAAAGTGCTTTCACACTTTACAAGTGAAATAATTTTTTCCACTCCTTGGTACTTTTCTAATATTTTTCACAATTAAAAACTGTATTTTAACAAACGAATAGGAGACAAAATATATTACCAAGTGTTTTTCTTGTATAGTGAGAATGTTTATAACAGTCATTCGTGATATTTTGTATGTGAATGGGCAGGGCGAAATAAACTTCAATTGCCAAGTCTGAAGTTCCTTTATATTTACAAACGCAACTTCTTCTGTGATTGTGGCAATGTTAAGGGAGAATTAAACTTCCTTAACCCTAACACCATAGTCGTAACCATAACCATCTCCAATGTGATCGATTAATGGTGCCGTAACCTGAAAATTTCATAAAAATGAAGAAAATGCAAACAATTACAAACATTTTCCACAAAAAATAAGTCCCTTAGTCATAACGTATCCAAAAAAATGAATAAAATCTACAAAAAGTTATTAAATTCACCAATTCAAATATTTTTAGGTTATGGATATGGCGAGAAACCAAAAACCAATTGGTTGGGTATGATATGGTTATGGCGTTAGTGTTATGGTATGGCACCATTAATCGATTACATTGATTTCCATAAGGTTCGATCAGCTTTTTTTCTGGTTATGGTTTTATGGTTATAAGTCACCATTAATTGGCCTTTTAATCGATTACATTGATTTCCATAAGGTTGGTTCGATCAGCTGTTTTATCTGATTATGGCTTTATGGTTATAAGTAACCATTAATTGGCCTTTTATTGGCATGCATAAGATTAGGGCCGTTCCATTGGTTTATCGAGCTCTGGGGGCCTACTCTGTATTGCGATGCGAAAGAAAAAATACGCGAAATCGCAAAATCGGTACTCTGTATCTTGACATTCGCATGTATATTTTGACTTTCGCATTCACATTTTGCCCATTCGCAATTTTTCTCCCTTTTCGCATTGCCGGCACTCTGTAAAGCGAAAGCGAATGTCAAACAGCATTCATTTTCGCATTTTTCTTGCTACAAGTAATAGGCATTCGCATTGTTCAAATATGTAAGTATTAATTGATGATTTTATAAATTGATATCTTTATATTCATTTAAAAATATATAGGACAACTCAAAAAATAAAACAAACACAAAAGCAACAATTTGTAATCCTAGTGGACTTAAAATACATAAATAAATAACAATTAAATCGAAATCACTTTTTTATAAAGCATTTTTATTGGAAGTCATGTCATTTTTTATTTGTTCTCTGATACAAATAGCAATATTTCCCATTCTATGATTTTCCACGCTTTCTGTAACGTTCACTTCTTCCAGTTCAATTTCTGAACTGGGAGGATTTCTTCATTTAAATGAATCCTTTCTTCATTTAAATCGTTCCATAATGCTACAGAATCCTTTTTTTAATTTGTTCAACAAAAATTAATCGTTTGCCGAAATTGTAATCGCCTTGTTTCTTTTGTTCTCTTTCTTTGAGTTTGGTCAGTGATGCATACTCAAGCAAAAAATTTGCGAAAAATAAAAAAGCGACATTGTTAGCGATGCGATAGCGCTACAGAGTTCCAATTACCTTTCGTATCGCAATTTATTTTCGCATCGCACTGCCTTTCGCATCGCAATACAGAGTAGGCCCCCTGGCTCTGGCTCAAATCTCATTGGAACGATCTGGATCAACTTTATGAGAACTGGCAGCACTAATATAAAACATCTGTTTTGTTGAAAATAAGAAGAAACGTACACAAAATTTTAAGATACTGATAGAATTATTAACATTTAGATAGTTTCGCACGTAAGCAAACTATTTATTTTCCTTACATCATCTTCAAGTTGTTTACTCTTTCAGTGTTTTTGCTTTTAAATATGGCGAATTCTTTTATGTATACACAAATGTACACATATTTAGTTCAGTGCTACAATGGCTCAACTATATGGTTGGCTCATCTCACCAGCTGATTTTATTTTTTTCATTTTACTGTAGTAGGGATTGTTAGAAGGAGATGGCAAACTTAAAATGAAACCAACGAATTTACAACATTTTCTTACTACATACAAATGCTGCTAAGTTTTATGATTTCATTCCATCCCATTCGTCTAACAGCAACACTCTGATTTTGGCAATGTGAACAAATGTATGTTGTTGCTGTAGAGATGAACCAACCATATAGTTGAGCCATGAGTGCTACCAACTCTAAAGTGGTTAGCTGTCAAAAAATCTACTACAGAAAACGAAACGAACAGAACTGCTATACGGATCAGAAATTGAACCAGATAAATATCAGGATCACAACGTTGTTGTTGCATTTTCATGTTCAATTTCTATCCGTATCTCGCTCAAGTCTCAATGGAACGTAACTATTGTGTTGAACGCAAGGCGAATCCATACCAGGTGGTGGTGGTGGTGGCAAAACGAATTCAACCAATTCGCCGTACAGAAGAATGTCAACTGAAAAGATTCCGATTGACATGTTGTAGTACAAAGCCTTGTAAGGAAAATAATAAAGAAGCAATTGGGATAACAACACCTGCTGGTACTGAATTCGCCTTGGTTTAACGCATCTATATGAAAAACTGCATGTGGCTCGGCCATAAGTCCAGAGTAAACAATTGACTGTTTAAAGCATTATCATAGATTAGATTGATACGAATCTTTTGCTTACGCTCTCATATTTTCGCTCTCACGAGGGATTTATCTTCTAGTTGTTGCTGGCAACAATCACAGATAAATCCCTCGCGGCAGCTAAAGCGGGTGCCAGAACAAAAAATGTGCCAGCCAAAACGAAAAACGTGGCAAAAATTTTGGTAAACTTTAGTTTGATCTACAACTGTAGAATAGCGTTCAAAAATTATGGGAAAAAGGATAAAAATACTTGTTTTAGTGTAAGTATTATTAGTTCGAAGGCGTAGGGTAAATATTATTTCCCATTCAAAAGTTATCACTAAAAATAGGTTTTGTAAATATGAACTCCCGATGCAACCAGCCCATTTTGATCACAGAACCTGGAACTCCAGACATGCAGGATAAGCCCTATCCATTAAATAATGTTAACTATTATATCATAGGTCCGATTTACTGAAATTTCAAAAGAATATATGGTTTTCATTGCGAGTTAAATGCGTTACAATATTTGACTAATTAATTTAATCGAAATGTAAATTTTACTTAGATTTGTTTATATTTAACTCTAACTAGTCGTATTATTGTAAAATAACTTTAAGGAAATAAATATTTTACGACTATCATTTTATTAAGTGTTTGAAACTATAATCGCCGAAATGAATGTCAAAAATCCCCATTTTCAGATCTATACATTTTTGTTTGGAGAGGCATCATTGATAAATGTTATAAAAAATGTGCATTTTGACAGCGCTCTCTCGAAACATAGAGTTGCAAATCCATTCATTTATGGCATTATGGACATAGATGAATGGATTTGCAACTCTTTAGGGCCGTTCCATTGGTTTATCGAGCTCTGGCTCAAATCTCATTGGAACGATGTGGATCAACTTTATGAGAGCTGGCAGCACTAATATAAAACATCTGTTTTGTAGAAAATAAGAAGAAACGTACACAAAATTTTAAGATACTGATAGAATTATTAACATTTAAATAGTTTCGCACGTAAGCAAACTATTTACTTTCCTTACATCATCTTCAAGTTGTTTACTCTTTCAGTGTTTTTGCTTTTAAATATGGCGAGATCTTTTTGTATACACAAATGTACACGTATTTAGTTCAGTGCTACAATGGCTCAACTATATGGTTGGCTCATCTCACCAGCTGCTTTTATTTTTTTCATTTCACTGGAGTAGGGATTGTCAGAAGATGGCAAACTTCAAAAGAAACCAACGAATTTACAACATTTTCTTACTACCTACAAATGCTGCTAAGTTTTATGTTTTCATTCCATTCCATTCGTCTAACACCAACACGCTAAGTTTGACAATGTGAACAAAGGTATGTTATTGCTGTAGAGATGAGCCAACCATATAGTTGAGCCATGAGTGCTACCAACTCAAGTGGTTAGCTTTCACAAAATCTACTACAGAAACGAAACGAACAGAACTGCTATACGGATCAGAAATTGAACCACATAAATATCAGGATCACAACGTTGTTGTTGCATTTGCATGTTAAATTTCTATCCGTATCTCGCCCAAGTCTCACTGGAACGTAACATTATTTAATGGATAGGGTTTATCCTACATGTCTGGCGTTCCAGGTTCTGTGATCAAAATGGACTGGTTGCATCGGGAGTTCATATTTACAAAACCTCTTTTTAGTGATAACTTTTGAATGGGAAATAATATTTACCCTCCGCCTTCGAACTAATAATACTTACACTTAAACAAGTATTTTTATCTTTTTTCCCATAATTTTTGAACTCTATTCTACAGTTGTAGGTCAAACTAAAGTTTACCAAAATTTTTGGCACGTTTTTCGTTTTGGCTGGCACATTTTTTGTTCTGGCACCCGCTTCAGCTGGCGCGAGAGATTTATCTGTGATTGTTGCCAGCATCAACTAGAAGATAAATCCCTCGTGAGATTGAAAATATGAGACCGTAAACAAAAGATTCGTATCAATCTAATCTAAGTTATGGATTTATGCCCCAAGTATGCTTATTGATTGTGCGCGAACAGACAAGTCATCGATGAATGGATTTACAACTCTTTGTTTCGAGAGAGCGCTGTCAAAATGCACATTTTTTATAACATTTATCAATGATGCCACTCCAAACAAAAATTAATAGATCTGAAAATGGGGATTTTTGACATACATTTCGGCGATTATAGTTTCAATCATTTAATAAAATGATAGTCATCAAATATTAATTTCTTTGAACTTATTTTACAATAATACGACTAGTTAGAGTTAAATATAAACAAATCTAAGTAAAACTAACATTTCGATTAAATTAATTAGTCAAATATTGTAACTGCATTTAACTCGCAGTGAAAACCATATATCCTTTTGAAATTTCAGTAAATCGGACCTATGATATAATAATTAACATTATTTAATGGATGTCTGGCGTTCCAGGTTCTGTGATCAAGATGGACTGGTTGCATCGGGAGTTCATATTTACAAAACCTGCTTTTAGTGATAACTTTTGAATGGTAAATAATATTTACCCTCCGCCTTCGAACTAATAATACTTACACTAAAACAAGTATTTTTATCCTTTTTCCCATAATTTTTGAACGCTATTCTACAGTTATAGGTCAAACTAAAGTTTACCAAAATGTTTGGCACGTTTTTCGTTTTGGCTGGCACATTTTTTGTTCTGGCACCCGCTTCAGCTGGCGCGAGGGATTTATCTGTGATTGTTGCCAGCAACAACTAGAAAATAAATCCCTCGTGAGAGCGAAAATATGAGAGCATAAACAAAAGATTCGTATCAATCTGATCTATGGACAAGTTTTGGAAATTCGTTGACACAAGCATTTTAAAGGTTTACTATGGACACAATTTGACTTCATCATGCCACCTCCAGAAGCACTTATAGATCAAATTACAAGGCCCGCCGAAGCGTAAGAATAATAAGGACCTTTATTTGAAGATTATCCTAACACCCACCTACTTGCAGAACTTTGAAAATCCCATTTGAGTCAGGAGAGTGTGCGGATATAGTATTTCGTGTGTTAAGTGTGGACAAGGAGCCGCGTCGCAATTTTGTACAAAAAGAATTACGAGTAGAAGGCAATTACATAGAGGTACATTTTACAGCTGACGAAGTAAAGAAACTGCGTACAGCAATCACATCATTTTTTGAAGCGCTGTTACTTTGTAAGGACACAATAAAAGAATTTGGGTCGAATACTGAGTTGACAAATAATGCCGGAACACACACCAGCTCCAACTCCACATAGAGCGGTGTACGGTTTTGCCTTCTATTTACTCTCCTATACACTTTTTATTTTATATATTATGTGGGCGTTGTTACCTACCGACAGTTGGGGCCTCAATTATTTGCCACATAAATATTTTGCTGCCTATTTACCGATACTGGTACTGATAGCAATGTTCTTTTTTGAGTTCTTTATATATCCGGGAATTGGCTTAGCTATGACCCCTAACGTGGATGAAGTGGAGTCTGTAATGGATACGGCTTTGTTATTGCGCCATGCCGAAGATTATACACATAAAGAGAGTACAGATAGTTGTATATGGTCACAAGTAAGATACGCTCAGCAGGTTACACCACATAGACCACGGCAGATACTGCGCGATTGTAAATTTTGTTATGAAGAGCATATCCTACCGGCGGTACATGAACAGATATCGACATTGCGGTTTTTGGATTTGAAAGATGTTAATAAAATAACATACGAATAAAAACGCTACTATAGAGTAAACTTTCTTTATTCATCTTTATAGTTCATTACCCATTTGTATGCACGAAACATCGACATTTTTTTTTAACACGTGTAGTTTTTCAGGGGGTATGAATCCCTTAGTACTACTTCTGTATGCATAAGGTTGTCTTAATGCCGAATGCATACAAAAGCACTACAAAAACGTGTATCAATACGTATGTTTCGTGCGTACGAAATACCTATCCCTGCATTGACCAACAGGAATTCATTCTTCATATTTAATAACAATTACAATAACATTGATATGATGAGAGATGAATCACCTTGAAACCATCAACTTGGATTATATGGTCTATTAATACAGGCACAACTCTTACCGGTTTGATCCCCAGTATCTCTAAAATTGTCTTCACAACAGTTCAATGATGGCAAAGCATCTTGGGTAAAACGGTAAGCGGTCGTCATTATTTTTCGATATATTCCAAGTTGCACAATCTCTCAGTTATTCATATCCTGGAGTTCTGTCCAAAAAATTACTGTTTTGACTACATATATTTCATTAATATGAATAAATTTTTGAAGACAATATATTAAGTCAAAGAACCCTAAATTATGTAGACAAAATTCAGAAGTGTATTTTTACAAAAACATACGATCATTGATACAACATGCACATTTTATGCATGCATATAAGTTTTTTCACTAATGCAGCACGTATACTTTTTATATGAATTAATATGTTTTCAATTAAACAAAATATGAATCTTACATACTTTTTCATGCATTTAGCATACGATGTATGTATTCCAATCATTTCAACTGGGTATCGATTTTCGAACATTACTAAGGCGTATGAAAATGTTTATAAAATTACTTTCTACTCGTTCGAACTGTTGTCCACCCAGGTTCCGGTTCCACAAACCCTTGCTCTTGGCTTCGTGCCTTTGATCGTGTGACTCTACTACAAGTGGCAATATCTGAGTCCGCTGCATCGTCAATATCCATGCCATTGTCGGAATCACTACTCTCTTCATTTTCATCTGAAGAGGAATCTTCACCCACAATGGGTGTATAAACAATCTTCACATCGGGTCGCAGCCACTCTTTGCTTTGGGGCAGTTTGCTTAGTTCGTCTTCAATTTGGGCAATCTCTCCCTGTTTGCAAAGGTTTTTGTAGCGTAGCAAATTGCGGCATATTTCTTAGAAAAAGAAAACGTTCTTTATCGTTTATAATTCGTAGATAGTCCATACTTACCGGGAATAGAACTATCCTCACAAATTGTGTCAAATTCTTGGTCGAGCAGTTCTTCTAATACATCTTTGAGTTCACTTTGCGTTATATTCTCATTGCCTGTGCAGTATTTATATATGTAATCCATAATTTCAATGGCTAACTGGAAAACAGAATTGAATGACTTCGAGGAAAAAGAATGGATATCAACTATGTACCTGTTGTCCGTTGCGTCCACCCATACCATGTTCGACAGCCAAACGCAAGTTCTGCCAATTATTGAAGACTTTCTCTAAAACTACCCGAAAGTTTTTCTCAAAGTCTATTTGGGCCATGTCAAGGATATTTGGTTAGATTAAAAAAGATTTTGAATCCCAATTGTTAGTACAAAAGTCAACTACTGCACGTGAAAACGAGGTTATTGTGAATAATGCGGCAGTTACCCACCGACGTGCGCCGTACGTACGGACGTTTGTCGTACGAAGCACGTTTGACCGAACTCTCAAGCCCGTAGGAATCAATGTGTGCGTCTGTGTACATGTACATAAGATATTTGTGTGTGTATTGTTTACAGATAAGCACTGTTGCCATTGACCATTTTGCATGTATGCTTATGGAAACATCAACTTTTTCCAATTTAATTTTTGATATTGTAAAAGGCCGGATTACTATTAAATAAGTATAAATAGATTAAATATTTATAATCAGCACTTTTACATAATTATTTCGAATTATTTTCACAATTTTTCAACCTTTAATTAGGCGTTTTTGCATAAAATTGCAAACGGTCAAAAATTAGCGCACAAAAGTTCACTAGGCAACTCTGTCTAGTGAGAGAGCGATCAGCTGACACGTTCTTACGGAAAAAATCAAAATTGTTTTGATTTCTACGTTCCGGGCTACGTACGTACGGGCGTTGCACGTCGGTGAGTTTTCGTTTACATTGCACACTCATAAGATAGGTCGTGTCAGCTGACACGTTTTTTCTACGTACGTTCGTGAGTAACCACGGCTTAAGGCAAGCCGAATTCATTACAGGTGGTGTTATCCCATCAGCTGATTGCTTCTTCTTGATAATTTTCCATACAACGCCTTGTACTGCAACATGTCAGTTAATCGAAATCAATGAAAATTTTCTTTTGACTTGACATTCTTCTGTACGGCGAATTTGTTGAATTCGCTTTGCCACCACCTAGTATGGATTCGCTTTGGAATAAGGTATGGAGCACTATCAAGGCGAATTCAGTACCAGGCAAGGCGAATTCAGTACCAGGGTGGTCAAGGCGAATTCATTACAGGTGGTGTTATCCCATCTGCTGATTGCTTCTTCTTGATAATTTTCCATACAAAGCCTTGTACAACAAAATGTCAGTTAATCAAAATCTATGAAAATTTTCTTTTGACTTGACATTCTTCTGCACGGCGAATTAATTGAATTCGCTTTGACACCACCTGGTATAGATTCGCCCTGAAGGCGTTGTATGGAACATGGCGCAACGATACAAGGTGGCAGCATGGGACAGCTGATTATAAACTTATTATTTGAATTGATACATCAACTTCCGACGCAGTACGATTTTGACATTTGTCCATTGAATTTACAAAAACAAAGTACATCAAACTTTTATTTGTTTGTAGGTTTTGTCGCCATGCTGCCACATTGTCATGGTTCAACTATTTGGTTGGCTCATCTGTACAATAACAAAATATGTCTGTTCAAATTGTCAAAAATTGTGTATTAATGTTGGTGCGAATGGTATGGAATTGAAACATAAAACTTAGCAGTTTTTGTATGTGTAAGAAAATGTCCAATGTATTGGTTTCATTTTGAGTTTGCGATCTCCTTTTGACAATCCCATCGACCATGCAATGAAATAAATAAAATCAGCTGATGAGATGAGCCAACCATATAATTGAACCATGCACCTTGTATCGTTGCGGCATCCCTGCAAAAAATGTTGGATTACGTGTTCCATTTTCCTCATGTTGGATTACTCTAACAGTACTCCTTTGCAATGCGTTTGCGGACCACCATCATCCGATCACTGCTCGTTTTTTAACGACCGTGGTCACGACCGATGATGATCGAACAGAGTTGCCAAAAGTAAAATATTGCATACAAATAACTGATAATAAAATTTTACTATGGCAACTCTGATAAAATGCGCACTGGTTTTATGTATACATACTATAGTATAGAGAAATATTAGTTTCTTTATTCACGCAAATGCTAAATAACATAAGAATCTTCGTAGTAAAAAATATAAAAGTTGTATTGCCCCTCTTCATTTACCTTCATTTTAAATTAAATTCACTCCGATAATTCTTTCCGACACAATTCCTCTTTAGTACTTTGGCATATTGTCCTCTGTGGGTGCTCCATGGAGTACTACAGTGAAAGTACTTTAGAAAGTACTCTCACGTATGTACTGTATGGAATACTCACAAACAAAGCGAGAGTGGGATCACCTACCCCTCTCCTAGGACATCGCAATGTTAATTGGAGCAAATTTTTCGTATGAATACAGATTAGTTTTGGAATACTCCTATACTCCCAAAGGAGTATTCCTTACACTATTTATGGAGTACTCGCGTTTTTTGAAGGGATGGTATGGAAAATAATCAAGAAGAAGCAGTCAGCTGTTGGGATAACAACATGGTTCAACTATATACAGTGGCTCACAGCTTATTTCGTGCAGCTATAGAACAAAATTGTTGAGCTATATAGAAAGGAAACTAGTGACGGTGTCGAAAAAATTCAAATGCATAATTTTAATATACATATGTCAATATGCTTTTATTTGAACAAATACTTCATTTTCATGTGTATACACGTTTGTGCTAATTATCTAATAAACAACTAAAATTATATCAAAAACTAAGGTCACAGCTTATTTCGCGCACTATGTCCTACCTTAGAAAAAAATACTTTTAATTTAGTTAGTACCTCGTATGACCTCCTTTTTGTTAAATAACATCTTCAAAATGATTTTTCATAGATGCAATTAGTTTTTGAGCAGATTCGGGTGGTACTTTATACCTTTCTTTCGCTAATATTACTAATCTGCCTTTGCCGTGTAGCCGATTCCAAAATTGACCACAAATTTTCAATAGCATTTAAGGCGAGAGATTGTGGAAGTGGATTCATGAGGTGTGGACAGTTCCATATTACCCATGCCAGCACAATCCTGGATATGTGTTAAGGGCATTTCTGTTGGTTATTGCGAAATCGATCACGTACACCTAAAGTAGGGAAAATTTGCAACAAATTGTCTTCTCGTAAGGTCAAATAAAAATTGTTGTCCATTGTACCATCAAAGAAAGTTATTTTGCCAACTCCAGAGGCAGCCAAGTAGGCCCAAACCCATCACACTTCCACCGCCATACCATTCAGGTGCCTTAAATTTTTTTTTATTTTTGAGCTCTGAAATTGCTTAACACCGCACGTATCATCTCTGAATCCATATTTTTATATATTTGGCTTATATGGCGTGATTAAAGTGAGGTGTAAAGCAAATACAGAGCTCAAAAAGCACTTTCAGAGCTCAAAAATAAAAAAATTGAAGGCACCTGTAAGGTATGGCGGTGGAAGTGTGATGGGTTTGGGTCTACTTGGCTGCCTATGGAGTTGGCAAAATAACTTTCTTTGATGGTACAATGGGCAACAATTTTTATTTAACCTTACGAGAAGACAATTTGTTGCAAATTCTTCCTAATTTAGGTGTACGTGATCGATTTCGCAATAACCAACACAAATGCCCTTAACACATATCCAGGATTGTGCTGGCATTGGTAATATGGAACTGTCCACACCTCATGAATCCACTTCCACAACCTCTCGCATTAAATGCCATCGAAAATTTGTGGTCAATTTTGGAATCGGTTACACGGCAAAGGCATATTAGTAATATTAGCGAAAGAAAGGTATAAAGTACCACCCGAATCTGCTCAAAAACTAATTGCATCTATGAAATTCATTTTGATGATGTTATTTAACAAAAAGGAGGTCATACGAGGTACTAACTAAATTAAAAGTATTTTTTTCTAAGGCAGGACGTAGTGCGCGAAATAAGCTGTGACCTTAGTTTTTGATATAATTTTAGTTTTTTATTAAATAATTAGCACAAACGTGTAAACACATGAAAATTAAGTATTTGTTCAAATAAAAGCATATTTAATATGATATATTATCAGTCTTTTAAATACATTAATATTTCTTTCGTTTTTTATATTGTTTGGCAATTCATTAAAAAGTTTTAGACCTTTATACATTAAAACATTTTGTGCTTTATTGGATTTATAAAATTTAATTCTAAAATCATTCTTGTTCCTTAAGCCGTAGGGTTGCACATCTCCTACATATGCTATTTGGCTCGTTAGGTACTTTGGTAGTAGGTGATTTTTCATTTTAAACACAAAAAGAAGTACGTTCATAATTGTTCTTTGATTGATATTTAACCATTTCAGAGTTTCTAACATATATGTGATTGGTGTCAACCTATTACATAATAGTATGCTCCGCATCCCTTTGTTTTGTAGTTTTTGCAGCCTGTTTTTCATCTGTGTGGATCCCAGGAATAAAATGGTCGAGCAGTAATCAAAATGCGGCTTGATCATTACATTAAACATCTTTACGGCGCTGTTGATAGATATATTTTTGCAAATTCTTTAGAAAAATTCAATTTTTTTCGATATTTTACTGCAAATATAATCTATATGCTTATCGAAATTAAATTTTTTGTCGATGACAATTCCTGGATATTTAATTTCGTCAACTTTATCTATTATTTCATCATTAACTATAATATTTTCTTCCGATTCGCCGTTGATTACAATTGCTTTATTTTTTTTTTAACGTTGAGTTTTAGCTTGTTCATACTAATATAGTTATAGTTTAAGTTATAGTTCAACCTAGCAATACACTCCTGACAAGAATTTCCAGTAGTATATAGTAGTGTATCATCTGCAAATAGAGAAATTTTAACTCCTTTTAGTATATTTTCCATATCATTATTATATATTAGGAACAGAAGAGTACCAAGCACTGCAAGTTGTGGTACGCCTAGTGTTATTTGTGCATGCTCTGAGATGCCTTCTGCGACTTTCGTGCGTTGCCACCTGTTACTCAAGTAGCTTTCGAACCACTGATTTTCGACTCCATCAATTCCATACCTTCTCATTTTCTCTACCAAAATACACCTGTCAATTGTTTCAAATGCTCGCTTGAAATCCAGAAATACAGCAGCTATGCATTTTCCCTCATTCATTTCTGATTTCCAGTGAGAAATTACTAAATTTAACGCTGTCTCACAGCTATGTCGCTGTCTGAATCCTGATTGGTTTTCGGATATCAGTTAATTCCTCTCCATATAGGCTTCCAATTGCTTGTGTACCACTTTCTCAAGTATTTTACTCTCGGTCATTAATATATTAATTGGTCGAAACTCTTCTGGATTCACCGTGTTTTTTACTTTTTCCACTGGTACCACCATGGCCATTTTTGCTGGGAAATTCACCACTCTTTAGAGAATTATTAATAATTTTCAGGAGGGTTGGTCCTATTATTTTCAAGGCGCACAGTACAATTTTTGTCGAGACGCGGTTGTAATCTTGCTTATTGTTCATGACTTTAATAACGCTAAAGAGATCGTTTAAGTCTAATGTTTAAAGTTTAAATTGCGTTCCACATGGCTTAACATAGTTAGTTTATGACACTTGGGGAATATCTCTGTTGAGCTCTTCAACACTTTCAATAAAAAATGTATTAAGCTCATTAGCTATTTCCACTTTATTTTTTAGTTCATGGCCTTTCACAATTATCTTGCCTATCTCAGTTCTTTCTTCGTTTAATATGAGTTGCTTTATTGCTCTCCACATTGCTTTTTGGTCTTTCGAAGTATCAATTTTATTAGATATATATTTGTTTCGCGCACTTCGGAGCTCCTTAGTATAGTAGTTTTATAATCTTTATAATTTTGCGAATCCGCAAACGAATTGTTCCACCTGGCTAACTTGTATAATTGTATTTTAGTATGCTTCATTTTGCGTATATTGTTTCCAAACCACTCATCAAACTTTTTCTTTTTTGTAACCATTTTAGTAGTGATCATTTTATCAATGGACTCTTTTAGTTTATTACTTAAAATACTAGCCATGTCGCTTAGACCGCTATTGCTCCTCATAATAGTTACGTTCGATTGTGACTTGAGCGAGATACGGATAGAAATTTCACATGCAAATGCAACTATGCATAGAACTTTGTTTTGATGCTTCATCTCAATCGATTCAAAATATTTGATGTAATCCAAGAGTCGTTGCCTTTTCTCCGTATCATCTCTTCGCAACGGCTTCTTCAACGGATTTTTATCATACAAATTTTTGCAGTCCAGGTCATCAAACACATCGTTCATTGTCTTAACAAACATTTGTGTTGGCTTCACTGACTGCAAAATCAAGGCGTCGTTTCCAAATAGCTTTAAGTCTTCCATCATTTTCAGTCCAGCGTAGACTGAATTGCTTAAAAGCTGGGTAGCCCGCGAGACACTCATTTTCTCGAAGTTGCTCGGGTGTATGTGGGACTCAGTGAGCTTAGGACATATTTTATAATTTTCGTTTTCTCTGTCAACATTGTACAGGTCTTTGACTACCGCATTTCTCACAATGCCGTCTCGTGTTTTAAAGTGGAAATTCCCTAAAAATTGATTCCTAACATTCTTCATCAAGTGACAGTAGTCAAATATAAAATGGACGTCCTTGCCTTTGTAGTTGATTGTAGTCTTCGATGCGCTAATGCCAAGCTTATTTAAAGCACCGACGTTTTGGGCGCCTTGGTCGCAAATAGCTGCCTTAACGTCTAGTCCTATTTCACGAGCTACGTCGATATTCCTCCATAGCGACGTAAGCAGATCATCAGACGATGCTCCACTTCGTGATACGTAATAGGACATTATGTACTTCCAATTACTACAAATTCCCTTTATCATAAAGAATATACATTTATCACCCACCTCGTTTTGTCGACAGGCTCCTCCCATGTCAACATAGCCGTGAATGACATCAACGGTGTTGTTATAAGTCAAGTCTTTCTTTATTGTCACCTCATCCCACATGATTTGGCATATGAGTTGGGTGCCAGACATTGAGCTAATCATTGACCTCAAATTGTCGATTACTTTCTCATCAATGCCTGGACGAACATACCTTATTGGTCGGTTTCTCAATAAGGTACTCTGGCTTGGCAAGCGGAAACCCAGGTCCTCTTTCATAAATTTATATGCTTTCGACGACATGTAGCTTATATTTTGCGCTAATTTTTTTTCATCATTATCATACCATTTACCCTTCTTGCCAACTATCATCTTGGCAAAGAGAATAGCATCATCCGTCGCTCCTGGATGTGGAATAATGGCATTATCCACCACATTTTTTTTTACCTGCTTGTGTTCAAGCATATCCCGATTTAGCTCTAAAATTCTCCTGTTCAGCTTATTGATGGTGGAGTTGAGCTCATCAATATCCTTTAGACGCTTTAGGTCTGTCCGTTGATAAGCTCGTTCCCTCCAGGCAAAGGACTCCCGCTCATTGATAATGTCGTCCTCTAAGCAGGTTAGTCCCTCCTCCTATATCTATCCTCTTTGCTTTGACCCGGCTCTCTTTATTTTGGTCTGTGATTATCTTTTTAATTTGCTTTACAGTTTCATTCACTTCACTTATTTTTCCTCCACGATACTTTCACATTTTTTATACTCAGTTGAGCAGAGCTCACAGAGTATATTAACTTTGATTGGATAACGGTTGGTTGTACAGGTATAAAGGAATCGAGATAGATATAGACTTCCATATATCAAAATCATCAGAATCGAAAAAAAAATTGATTGAGCCATGTCCGTCCGTCCGTCTGTCCGTTAACACGATAACTTGAGTAAATTTTGAGGTATCTTGATGAAATTTGGTATGTAGGTTCCTGAGCACTCGTCTCAGATCGCTATTCAAAATAAACAATATCGGACTATAACCACGCCCACTTTTTCGATATCGAAAATTTCGAAAAACCGAAAAAGTGCGATAATTCATTACCAAAGACGGATAAAGCGATGCAATTTGGTAAGTGAGTTGAACTGATGACGCTGAATAGAAAATTAGTAAAATTTTGGACAATGGGCGTGGCACCGCCCACTTTTAAAAGAAGGTAATTTAAAAGTTTTGCAAGCTGTAATTTGGCAGTCGTTGAAGATATAATGAAATTTGGCAGGAACGTTACTCCTATTACTGTGTATGTATGCTTAATAAAAATTTGCTAAATCGCAGAACGACCACGCCCACTTTAAAAAAAATTTTTTTTTAAGTCAAATTTTAACAAAAAATTTAATATCTTTACAGTATATAAGTAAATTATGTCAACATTCAACTCCATTAATGATATGGTGCAACAAAATGCAAAAATAAAAGAAAATTTCAAAATGGGCGTGGCTCCGCCCTTTTTCATTTAATTTGTCTAGGATACTTTTAATGCCATAAGTCGAACAAAAATTTACCAATCCTTGTGCAATTTGGTAGGGGCTTAGATTGTGGGACAATAACTTATTTCTGTGAAAAAGGGCGAAATCGGCTGAAGCCACGCCCAGTTTTTATACACAGTCGACCGTCTGTCCTTCCGCTCGGCCGTTAACACGATAACTTGAGCAAAAATCAATATATCTTTACTAAACTCAGTTCACGTACTTATCTGAACTCACTTTGTATTGGTATAAAAAATGGAAGAAATCCGACTATTACCACGCCCACATTTTCGATATCGAAAATTACCAAAAACGAAAAAAATGTCATAATTCTATACCAAATACGAAAAAAGGGATACAACATGGTATTTGGATTGGTTTATTGACGCAAAATATAACTGTAGAAAAAAACTTTGTAAAATGGGTGTGACACCTACCATATTAAGTAGAATGAAATGAAAAAGTTCTGCAGGGCGAAATAAAAAACCCTTGAAATCTTGGCAGGAATACTGTTCGTGGTATTATATATATACATAAATTAGCGGTATCCAACAGATGATGTTCTGGGTCACCCTGGTCCACATTTTGGTCGATATCTGGAAAACGCCTTCACATATACAACTACCACCACTCCCTTTTAAAAGCCTCATTAAAACCTTTCGTTTGATACCCATATTGTACAAACGCATTCTAGGGTCACCCCGGGTCCACCTTTATGGCGATATCTCGAAAAGGCGTCCACCTATAGAACTAAGGCCCACTCCCTTTTAAAATGCTCATTAACCCCTTTCATTTGATACCCATATCGTACAAACAAATTCTAGAGTCACCCCTGGTCCACCTTTATGCCGATACCCCGAAAAGGCGACCACCTAAACAACTACCACCACTCCCTTTTAAAACCCTCCTTAATACCTTTAATTTGATACCCATATCGTACAAAGACATTCTAGATTCACCCATGGTCCACCTTTATGGCGATATCTCGAAAAGGTGTCCACCTATAGAACTAAGGCCCACTCCCTTTTAAAATACTCATTAACACCTTTCGTTTGATACCCATATTGTACACACGCATTCTAGAGTCACCCCTGGTCCACCTTTATGCCGATACCCCGAAAAGGCGACCACCTAAACAACTACCACCACTCCCTTTTAAAACCCTCATTAATACCTTTAATTTGATACCCATATCGTACAAACACATTCTAGAGTCACCCCTGGTGCACCTTTATGGCGATATATCGAAAAGGCGTCCACATATAGAACTAAGACCCACTCCCTTTTAAAACCCTCATTAAAACCTTTAATTTGATACCCATATCGTATAAACACATTCTAGAGTCACCCCTGGTCCACCTTTATGGCGATACCCCGAAAAGGCGACCACCTAAACAACTACCACCACTCCCTTTTAAAACCCTCATTAATACCTTTAATTTGATACCCATATCGTACAAACACATTCTAGAGTCACCCCTGGTGCACCTTTATGGCGATATATCGAAAAGGCGTCCACATATAGAACTAAGACCCACTCCCTTTTAAAACCCTCATTAAAACCTTTAATTTGATACCCATATCGTATAAACACATTCTAGAGTCACCCCTGGTCCACCTTTATGCCGATACCCCGAAAAGGCGACCACCTAAACAACTACCACCACTCCCTTTTAAAACCCTCCTTAATACCTTTAATTTGATACCCATATCGTACAAAGACATTCTAGATTCACCCATGGTCCACCTTTATGGCGATATCTCGAAAAGGTGTCCACCTATAGAACTAAGGCCCACTCCCTTTTAAAATACTCATTAACACCTTTCGTTTGATACCCATATTGTACACACGCATTCTAGAGTCACCCCTGGTCCACCTTTATGCCGATACCCCGAAAAGGCGACCACCTAAACAACTACCACCACTCCCTTTTAAAACCCTCATTAATACCTTTAATTTGATACCCATATCGTACAAACACATTCTAGAGTCACCCCTGGTGCACCTTTATGGCGATATATCGAAAAGGCGTCCACATATAGAACTAAGACCCACTCCCTTTTAAAACCCTCATTAAAACCTTTAATTTGATACCCATATCGTATAAACACATTCTAGAGTCACCCCTGGTCCACCTTTATGGCGATATCTCGAAAAGGCGTCCACCTATAGAACTAAACTCCACGCCCTTTTGAAATACTCATTAACACCTTTCGTTTGATACCCATATTGTACAAACGCATTCTAGAGTCACCTCTGGTCCACCTTTATGGAGGTATCTCGAAAAGGCGTCCACCTATAGAACTGAGGCCCACTCCCTTTTAAAATGTTCATTAACCCCTTTCATTTGATACCCATATCGTACAAACAAATTTTAGGGTCACCCCTGGTCCACCTTTATGGTGGTATCTCGAAACGGCGTCCACCTATGGAACTAAGGATCACTCCCTTTTAAAATGCTCATTAACACCTTTCATTTGATACCCATATCGTACAAACAAATTCTAGAGTCAACCCTGATCCACCTTTATGGCGATATCCCTAAATGGCGTCCACCTATAGAACTATGGCCCACTCCCTCATAAAATACTCTTTAATACCTTTCATTTGCTACACATGTCATACAAACACATTCCAGGATTACCCTCGGTTCAATTTCCTACATGGTTATTTTCCCTTATGTTGTCACCATAGCTCTCAACTGAGTATGTAATGTTCGGTTACACCCGAACTTAACCTTCCTTACTTGTTTTCATTGTCTTTAATTAAACTTATCAACTCTTTGTAATTATTATGCGCACCATTAATATAATCAATGAATGCATCACATAAAAATTTAAAGTTTGAATGCTTTAACAAGGCATCCGTCTCATACTTGGAAAAACCAATAAATTTAATGAGAAATACGCCTCCCGTGGCCTCCCGCGACCCACCTTTACACTTTCCGCACATGAATCCATGTCAGTGCCTCACTTGTAATTGTCATATCACAATCAAGAATCACAAAATGCGTCCTTTTTGCTTTTTTTATTTTTATTTTCGAGTGTATTTATTTTTCAAACTCTCCGCTCACAAAACACGTCTAACTTCTACGACATTCTGAAATTCACGAGTTATTCGCATTAGGAATAATCGCGGAGGTCAACTCAACCGAATGTGCAATGGTCAAGCCTCACTCCGGAGGAACCGCCTTATTGATCACGGTAACCTCTACGCCAGGTAAGCGTTTTCAACAGTGGTAGACTGCTAAAACACGTCCTAGGGTGTCGGATGAGGTCTCAAAAGACGAGATATATTCAAAATTTTTTTTTTCGCCTTAATACAAAGGTAAAGGCCTGGTCTTAGCACTTGACCCCTATTGTAAATTACTATAAAGCAAAGCAAAAAGCTGAGATGTTAACTCATGTCGAAATCAAAGGGGAGAAACACGGGAATGGTGTTACCTAGAGGGTTAGAGGGCTTAGAATATACCCGTGGTAGGTATGCCTGTCGTAAGAGGCGACTAAAATAAAAAATTGAGGCCTTCGGGGAGTGTCCTTATCGCTACAACAACAACAACAACAACAACAACAGCAATGGCAATCGTATTGTAACGAATTTGCTGCAAATCCTCTTATTTGCAACCCTCTGCTAAGTTCGTATCGCTAAACTGTTGAATAAATAACTCCAATATGTAATAACACAAAATGGCCTTTATTCAAGTACTTCACAATAACACTTATACTTTGCAACGAATAGCTTGCTTAATAACCAAACTGATTGACAGCTCAAATGAAACTCTACTATTGGCCGCCAGATCGCGTGCTTAATCAATAACTGATTGATTGCTCAACTCAAACTGAATTACTTCTTACTCGCCTGCCCCGCTTTTATAGTTTACGCTGCATACTTCTAGGCTCTTCGATTTCCAGAACGTACTAGTTAATTTCGGCTACAAAATCGCCAGTCACAACTACGTGCACAAATTATTGCTCTCTCTTGTATTGCCGCTCCGATGCTCGTATACGTACATATGTGAAGACGCAATTATTTATTCGTTTATGTAGATACATAATGATTGAATTATTGATGTGAATACTGCTTGGCATGGCCTTAGCATCGCCTTAGTGATGGTATAGCTTAGGGATGCTAATATCCGTGACACTGCCCTCCACCTAAGTCTGATCGTCCCGATCAGACAAATCTCCCGATCTAACTGCCGCTAGCATCTCCAAATGTACCACTCTTCTAATCCGGGGTTTCCCAGCGGTCTGTATGCGGTAGATGGTATCACTGATCTTCTTCACAACTTTGTACGGGCCTTCCCAACTGCACCGAAATTTGCCTGGAACACCTTTCCGCCGGTGAGGGTTGTTTAACATTACCAAATCCTCCGCCAAGAAACCTTCCGAATTAAAGTTCTTGTCATGCCAGTGTTTCATCTTACTACTCGTTACCCTGGGCCGTTCCTTCACACTCTGTTTTTTGGTCAATGAAACACTTCGTAGAGCTTGCGCTGGACGGATTTGCTTTGCATAATCGGTATCGTTCCCACATTTCACAACAGTAGTGCGCTCCGGCTTGAAACTACCCTCGCATTCTTTCTCGGAAATTCGTTGCTTTGTTTTCCTGCGTCTTTTAGGTTTTGTCAATGCCAGTGTTTCTCTCGCAGGTACTTTTGATTTTGATTTATTTGGCCCATTCGATCTATCAACCTTTGCCTTTGACTTTCGTAGTCTTTGTCGAGTCTTTTCCACCAGTACCCGATTACTGCTGAACCCTTTTTCCAAACTAAAGTTAAGTGGTATGTCCTGGTTCTTATAGCGCATAATTTTTCTCCGCATATCGATCCTGACGTCATGGTCAACCACGAAGTCCACTCCCAATATGACTTCATCAACGATCTCCGCCACAACAAATTTGTGTAGAACCATGACTTTTCCAATTAATACCTCACATACCACTTCGCCTTGGACTTGATTATATTCGCCTGTGACCGTACGCAACCTTGCTCCAGGTAATGACGTTACTCTCCTGTTGACCAAATCAGATCGAATCAAGGAATGAGATGCCCCCGTATCTACAGTCAGTACACGCTCTTTACCATCCACATACCCTCTGATGGTAAGACTGCTTGATTTCCTTCCAATCTGCGACACAGATATCACAGGACATTCAACAGCCGGGGCAAGTTTTCGTTCTTTACATTCGACACGCTCTTGCTCATTTCCGCCAGCTTTGCGTTTACGGTCACCCACATTGTTGGAACTATTAGGACCAAGATCGCAATGACGTGCAATGTGACATGGGTTGCCGCACTTGAAACATTTAATAACTCCGGCATTCTTCTGTTGAGATCCCTTCAGTGCTTCCAAAATTGTGTCTACCCACTCTGGCCTTTCTACTTCCATACGGCGTGCTTTGAAAACTGGCTTACACAGAAGCGACGCTGTTTCCTGAATCAGAGCTTGCGACACCGTTTCTGCGAAAGTTGGCTTTGGGTTTGCGTATGTAGCTCGCTTTGTTTCAACGTCCCGTATGCCATTTATAAAGCTCTGAATCTTCACTCTTTCCGTGTATTCCACGGGTGCATCCGCATTTGCAAAATGAGCCAATCTTTCAATGTCCGAAGCAAACTCCTGCAAAGTCTCATTTGCTTTTTGGTAGCGGTTTTGCAATTCTATTTGAAATATCTGTTTCCTGTGTTCGCTTCCGTATCGCCGTTCTACAGCAGCCATCAATGCGTCATAACTGTTCCGTTCGTACTCTGGAATAGTCTGTAAGATTTCGGCAGCTGGTCCTTTCAATGCTACGAAGAGTGCGGCAACTTTATCTTCCACATTCCAGTTGTTCACTGCTGCGGTCTTCTTAAACTGTAGCTTAAAGACCTGGAAAGGAACGGAACCGTCAAAGGATGGTGTTTTTACCTTTGGATTACTCGCTGAAACTGCTGGACGATTTAATTGTAACTGCTCCATACGACCCTTCAAATCATCGACTTCTGCCTGAAATTGAGCGATTTTTGCATCCTGCGCTTCCAGCTTTGATGTTACCCTTGCTTCCTGTGCTTCTAACTGTGAAGACATTTGTGCCACCTGCAATGATAAGCGCTCCTCTTGTTCTTCCATCTTTGATGTTATGCGTATCTCCTGCGATTCCAGTTGGGATGCCATATATGTCTTCTGTTCTTCCAATTGCGTTTCCATCTTGGATGTAATCTGTGTCGACATTTCTGACATTCGCGTTTCTTGTGCTTCAATTTTCGATGTTATTCGTGTCTCTTGGGATTCCATCTGTGATGACATTGTCGATGTTTGAGCAGATATTGCAGCCAAAATCATGTTCAAGTCTCTGCTCGTAACTGTCTGCGATGTTTCGTTTTTCTCTTCAATTTTTGTTACTTCCTCGCCATCAAGATGAAAGTCATACTCTTCCACATCAATTCCTTCCGCTTCCATTGCCTCTCTAAGCCGTGCCTGAAGTTCAAGTTTAACGCCGCTTGTATTCAATCCACGTCTCTCCAACTCCTTCTTTAGTTGCTGGATCTTCAATTCACTGAACTTTGCCATGTCCAAGTTTATTCGAAGTCTTCGGAATTTATTCAACAATTCCTCTTCTGACACCAATTGTAACGAATTTGCTGCAAATCCTCTTATTTGCAACCCTCTGCTAAGTTCGTATCGCTAAACTGTTGAATAAATAACTCCAATATGTAATAACACAAAATGGCCTTTATTCAAGTACTTCACAATAACACTTATACTTTGCAATGAATAGCTTGCTTAATAACCAAACTGATTGACAGCTCAAATGAAACTCTACTATTGGCCGCCAGATCGCGTGCTTAATCAATAACTGATTGATTGCTCAACTCAAACTGAATTACTTCTTACTCGCCTGCCCCGCTTTTATAGTTTACGCTGCATACTTCTAGGCTCTTCGATTTCCAGAACGTACTAGTTAATTTCGGCTACAAAATCGCCAGCCACAACTACGTGCACAAATTATTGCTCTCTCTTGTGACAACTCAGATAAGATATATGCATGTGTTTGTGCATTGCCGCTCCGATGCTCGTATACGTACATATGTGTAGACGCAATTATTTATTCGTTTATGTAGATACATAATGATTGAATTATTAATGTGAATACTGCTTGGCATGGCCTTAGCATCGCCTTAGTGATGGTATAGCTTAGTGATGCTAATATCCGTGACAGTATGTAAAGCTGGAGACATTAGTTGCGTTCCATTGAGACTTGAGCGAGATACGGATAGAAATTTAACATGCAACTGCAACAACAACGTTGTGATCCTGATATCATAGTACAGGTTTACAAGTATGATATGTATGAGAAGGAAACAATTCCTTTCTCTTTCTAACACACTGCCGTTTGACACTTCGGTCAGTGTCAAACTGGTGTGGAACTCAGTGGAACATGCGTTTGACACTGAACGAAGTGTCAAAATTACCGGGGTTGCTGACGTGGAAAGCGACGCAGGGAAAAAAAAGAAGCGGAATATCAGATATGGGTTGCCGTGGTGGTAAATTTTTTTTACGAATTTAGTATGAAAATGTATTGCACCTATATGCGTCCTACAGAAAATTATACAGATGTCTTGAATTGGGGTATCTGAGGACGCGTAGTTATTCCAGTATTAAGAATACAAACACGGGTGCTAAGTTTTTGTACCCGTTCAAAAGTTCTCCGCGAAAAACAGTTTGAAACCAAGGTTGACTGCAATAACCCGTCCAAAAATGCGGAAAGAGAAATGAAAAGATGCGTTTTGTCCTGTTATCAATAGTCTAAAGGCGAAAGAGTATTCGAATTATTGCAAGCTAGGCAAAAACGCGTCTATTAATACCTCCCCCGACGGTTCTGGTCGTGTTTTAGCAATCGTCCCCGGTAATAAAGTATCACAATTTGTTAATTAAAATTGTCCAAAACATATGGATTTTAAGGAGGGATGTAATTAAGTGCTCGTTTGAAAGTAAATAAGGGCATTTCTTTGTAATTTTACGATAAAAATTTTACGCAGTTTTCGTTAGCAGCTACTACACTTTTCTTGGACTTAAAAAGTACAACAGTGCCAAATAGCATCCACATAAAAAACGAACAAGAACAAGCATTTTATCAGGTGAGCGTGGCTGTTTATGTGCGTGCTGCTACATATCCTACTTGTAGACCTGTACTATGCCTGATACATTGTACAGGTTTACAAGTATGATATGTATGAGAGGGAAACAATTTCTTTCGCTTTCTAACACACGGCAGTTTGACACTTCGGTCAGTGTCAAACTAGCGTGGAACCCAGTGGAACCTGCGTGGAACATGAGTTTTGACACTGAACGAAGTGTCAAAATTACCGGGGTTGCTTCGTCGAAAGCGACACAGGGAAGCAAGAAAGGGATCGGAATATCAGATATGGGTTGCTGTGATGGTAAATTTTTTTGAACGATTTTAGTAGGAAATTTTAAGTGCACCCATATGGGTCCTTTAGAAAATTATAAAAAAGTCTTCAATTGGGGTATCTGAGGACGCGTAGTTATTTCAGAATTAAGAATACAAACACGCGAGTTAAGTTTTTCTACCCGTTCAAAAGTTCTCCGCGAAAAACAGTTTGAAACCGAGGTCGACTGCAATAACCCGTCCAAAAAAGCGGAAAGAAAAATGAATAGACACGTTTTGTCCTGTTGTTAATAGCCGAAGAGAAAAAGTATTCGAATTATTGGAAGCGAGGCCAAAACGGGTCTATTAATAACTCCCCCGACGGTTTTGGTCGTGTTTTAGCAATCGTACCCGGTAATAAAGTATCACAATTTGTTAATTAAAATTGTCCAAAATATATGGTTATTAAAGAGAGATGTAATTAAGTGCTCGTTTGAAAGTAAATAAGTATATTTATTTGTAATATAAGAAAAAAAAATTTTAAGCAGTTTTCGATAGCAGCTACCAAACTTTTTTTTGTCCTAAGAAGTACAACAGTGCCAATTAGCATCCACAAAAAAAACGAACAAGAACAAGCATTTTATCAGGTGAGCGTGGCTGTGTATGTGCGTGCTGCTACATATCCTACTTGTAGACCTGTACAATGGCCTGATATTTATCTGGTTCAATTTCTGATCCGTATAGCAGTTCTGTTCGTTTCGTTTTCTGTAGTAGATTTTTTGACAGCTAACCACTTTTGAGTTGGTAGCACTCATGGCTCAACTATATGGTTGGTTCATCTCTACAGCAACAACATACATTTGTTCACATTGCCAAAATCAGAGTGTTGCTGTTAGACGAATGGAACGGAATGAAAACATAAAACTTAGCAGCATTTTTATGAAGAAAATGTTGTAAATTCGTTGGTTTCATTTTAAGTTTGCCATCCCCTTCTGACAATCCCTACTACAGTGAAATAAAAAAAATAAAATCAGCTGGTCATATGAGCCAACCATATAGTTGAGCCATTGTAGCACTGAACTAAATATGTGTATACATAAAAGAATTCGCCATATTTAAAAGCAAAAACATTGAAAGAGTAAACAATTTGAAGATGATGTAAGGAAAATAAATAGTTTGCTTACGTGCGAAACTATTTAAATGTTAATAATTCTATCAGTATCTTAAAATTTTGTGTACGTTTCTTGTTATTTTCAACAAAACAGATGTTTTATATTAGTGCTTCCAGTTCTCATAAAGTTGATCCAGATCGTTCCAATGAGATTTGAGCCAGAGCCAGAGCTCGATAAACCAATGGAACGGCCCTATTGGTGCTTTATCGGTAACCTTATAACAGCTGATTCGACCAACCTTATGGTAATCAATGCAATCGATTATTGGTACCGCTAAGGTCCTAACCGTATCGTAGCCAACCAATTGGGTTTGGGTTTACCGTCGTAACGATAAGCAGCTGATTACGTTAGGGATACGGATACAGCGATACTACATACGGCACCAATGACTCCGGCTTAAGCCCTGTGACAGCATTCTATCTATATTCGGCTTTAAAAGGTTTTAAGCGCGAATTAATGGTGACTTATAACCATAAAGCCATAACCAGATAAAACAGCTGATCGAACTTACCTTGTTGAAATCAATGTAATCGATTAATGGTGCCATATCATAACGCTAACGCCATAACCATACCGTAGCCAACCAATTGGTTTTTGGTTTTTCGCCATATCCATACCCAAAAATATTTGAGTTGGAGAATTTATTAACTTTTTTGTAGATTTTATTTATTGTTTTGGATACGTTTTGACTAAGTGACTTATTTTTTGGGCTATATGTTTGTATTTTTTTGCGTTTTCTAAATTTTTATGAAATTTTCACGAATTTTAGGTTAAGGCACCAATAACTGATGGCAATTTCATATGGATAAGTAAAAATATGGTTATTTCTATGGCATTATGACTATGTCAACTGTAACTCGGGCTTTATGCAGGGGTGGGCGCACCTGCTAAGAGATCATATACCTGCTAAAGGCTCCATTACTGATACTTAGCATAGACTTGACTTGGCTTGCGAACTGTCACTTACAGTTCTGTTAAATGAACATTGCATGTTACTGATTACTCAAAACTTAACTTGACTTACATAGAAGTCTGTTGAATTTTGATTTTCTATGTAAGTTCTAAGTGACGTTTACATTTTGAGATGCCATTTGTTTGTTTCCATTTCATTTTGACATTTTGTCATACAAATTGACATTTATTTAAAAATTAATTTCAACGCTGATTATGATGCCAGATTTTATGCGCCAAATGGAGTATAATCGTGGCTAAGTTGCCAAGTTTATGCCAAGTCAAGTCAAGTCTATGCTAAGTATCAGTAATGGGGGTTTAAGTTATCATATATGTATACGACCAGCTAAAGGTACGCGCACATTACGCTGCGCGACACGTAGCGGCAGCGGCGCCTCACAGAGCGACATATTTTGGCAATTCACATTAAGCGGCAATCGGGCGACACATTGCGGCAAAAGTTTGTGTTTATTTTTGTTTGCAAAATGGACGACACAGTTTTTGAAGGTGTAATTATTTCATTTTTGTGCTAAGAAGAGGAAAGGAAAAGAAAAAGGTCGTGGCTATGGGTCCAAGACATCTCATACTCAAGATATGAGGAAGGAGAGTTCCACACTCTTTTGCCCAGATTGAAAAAATATGGTGCAAAATTCTTTGCATGTATTCTTATGAGGTAATTCACACCTAGCGGCCGCAGCACTGCGCGGCATTTCCCAACGCGGCTTTTTTGCCTAGTTGCTCAAATTTGCCACGCTGTGCCGGGTCGCGCAGTGGTGCTGACGCTATGTGAATTGCCTCATAAGAATACATGCAAAGAATATTTTGTAGTGCAGTGCAGTGCTGCGTAGCGCATCCTAATGTGGCCTTACCTTAAAGCACAACGACTTCTTCGTCAAAATCAACATTAAATCGCCCTTTAATAAGATTTTAATGCAGCCTATCTTAAATTTCTAAAATTCGGCAGTTGCATGGCGGAACTATACAAGGTGGCAGCACGGTGATTCGTTTGACAGCACTAATATTTCTCTTTGCGTTTGTTTTTGTTTATATTTGCGCTGATTTGGGCGGTATATTAATTATTATAGGACAAAAATGTCTGAAGACGAGGTTTTTCAGCCGTTAAGCGATACCGACAACTTTGAAGATTTCGATAATCAGGCTGAAGAAGAAGAGTTGATCACAGCGCAAAAGGTATTGGGTTAGATGATTACAGTAATTTTAAAAATTTAATGCAAATTTAATTGCCTTTATTTTATTTATGCCGCACATGCTACTCTTCCCAACAACATACTCATTTAATTCTATTATGGCAGGTACTTGAAATTGTCGAAACCGCTTGGCAGAATGAATTATGCGCTCCAGAAATACTACCACATCAAGAAGACATGCTGGAGTTGATGCTTGGCCAGTTGGCGCACATGGAAGAAAATATGAAGGAGCTAGATAAAAATGATTTTAGATTTATTGTACATCAAATGGAGCTGGAACGCATCCGATATGTAATGGCTAGCTATCTGCGTTGTCGATTGAAAAAAATTGAAACTTATACGAGACACATTTTAAATGAAGAAGGAACACGGGATTTATCGGATAAAAGGCTCTCGCCAGAAGAAACCAAATATGCACGAGAGTATGCCGATAATGTGGAGCAATACTTTCAGCAGGTCGCGTTACAGTATATGCCAAATGTGCAACGCGCAGAGGCCGACCAAAGGATTGTACGACCAAATCTAATGAGCCATGTCTTTATCAAAGCGAATGTGGCAGGTAAGATGTATTTATGAATCAATTAGGATATTGGAACTGCATTTGTTTCTTTGTTAATTAGTACCTGCTGTTGTCGTTGGAGTTGATGACGAAGAAGTAGATTTAACAGCTGGGTCACAACACATAATACCCTATCAATTGGTATCGGATTTAATTTATAAAAATCAAGCGCAGCTAATATAACAAATTATATGGTGTTAAAAGCGCAAAGCCACACATCCGGCTTTTTCCAAAACTACGTAAGAAAAACACAATAAATAAAGAAGCATACCGGTCTTTTATCGCTACAACAATAACAACATACCGGTCGCCAAATGAGAGGACGTTTGTGAAAGCACCTGATGAGATCCGGCACCATATAACACGCATTTTATCTATCCATGCACCGGTAGGACATTAAAAAACTCAATAAAGAATCTCTAAGTAGACCTACTAAGAATACTGCGAGTCGTCAACTCTCACAAATTCAGATTAAATCCTATCGTACTTTGTGCTTGGAGCGGTTCTATAAGACAAACCAATGTACCTATCCCTGTGGTCTATCCCTTTTGTCCATGCCCTTCCTGTGCTTAAGCATTATAGCCGTGTCAGTAAACCAATAAATAATTGATGTTTGAATCTTTAGAATACCAGAAATTGATTAGCAATTTTGCACTTTTAGCCACATATCTGTAGCTGAGTGGTAAACAGTTGTACCTTTACTTTTGGCCCAAATTTAGTTAATATAAATTTCGAACTTTACCCTGCCTTCTTGACCCTCTGGAAGAATGTCCTTACTCAGATACTGTTGAGGTACAGAATTTACTTGTTTTGCTCATTTCTCAAAATGTACTTTTTTTGAACATACGACTGTTTGGCTCTCAGCTAGAGATACATGTATACATACATATATTTACTATTAACATATAGTTTTAAATAATCGGGGATGCATTTGTAGCACCAACTTCATTAGGAGTAGGACTAAGTGTGGTGAACATTACGCGCTTGCGTGTTAGCGGGACTGGTGCTTCCTTTGTATCAATCTGCGATGGGACGTTTGCTAGCTTTTCATGATCTGTTTTAATATTATCAATGTTTGGTCGCCGTATGGGAGATGCTAAAATACGTTCCAAACGTTTCTTAAAATCATCGCTTTCGCGTAAACCTTGTGGTATTCGTATGGGAGTAGAAGTACCTTCGACCCCTTCGAAATTATCAATATCTGAGGAGAGTTGGGCAGCATTACGTTTATGTTGTGGTATATCTATTGTTGCTTCGGGTTTGATTGGTTTGGTGTGCTTGAGGATATCTTCAATTGGAGCGGGCAATTTTGTAGAGCATAGTTTGTCAACAAGTTTCTTGATTTTGGTTCGCGTTGCGTAGAAATTCGGGTATTTCTATTGATGAAATTAAATATATTTTTGGTACTTGGTCAAATGAATTAACATTGTAACTTATATAAACAAACCTGTTTTAATGCATGACGCTGTTCCGTAAGTTCAGCAGTTAGATGCTTCATTGCGGCTGTTGAAATGCCATCAATTTTTGGATCCAAACCACTCCCAATCAATCGTTTATTTAACATTTTTTGTGCGTCATTTCGGGTGAATACCTTTGGTTTTATGGGTGCTCTAAAAAGGAGTTGCGGTGTATGCAATGAATACGACAAATTTCCTGTAAAAATACCTGGATTTCTTGATTTCACTTTGCTTTCGATTATGTTGCTCCGGCTCAACAGGAACTCCTTTAGACTCGGATTTACTGCTGCCGCTGTCATCGCTATCATTTTCGCTACTGAAAGTTTCGCTAATGTCTGTGCTGTCTTTTGTATCGGCATCGTCTGAAGATATTTTAGTTCCTGTAATGGATACTGTCTAAATCGCAGTCTCTGCGACTACATACTTAAGCAATCTTATAACTAAAACTGAACGCAAAGTACTCAACTGATCTTGAAGAAATGTTCACAATTCAGATCATTACTAGGTGTTTTTGGAGCTCCAGAGATCTTTTCAATTTAATAAATATTTACACTATGAATCAATCTGAATAGTTTTCTTCCGGGAAAATGTTTAAATTCGCTATATATATGCAATTTTGCGTAGGGATTTTATTTAGAGAGTGTGGGAGGTAGTGAAAGTGGGAGATATAGGGAATAGAAGCACAGAAAAAGAAACGAGCTTTAGAAAATTGATGCGGAGCGGAAGAGTGGGCCGCTATTCGAAATATTGTCATCTGTTGTGCCGGTTCCAGCATACTTGGCTGTATCCTAATCAAAGAACCCGAAATCAATTTGATCATGTCGTGGTCGATGCCAGGCCTAGCATGAGTGCTATGGATCTGCGTACACTACTACTACAAATATCGACTAGGACACATGCCTGTGTGCAGCCGTAAGTGACCACAGGAACGTTTGCCCTTCACAAGGCATGATATTACAATCCTATAACAACCCTCAAACAATAATACATACCATAACCATTGATTGCAACCCGCTTTTCCGCTTTCACAAATGTTCTATTGCTTTCTGTGCTTTGCGAGCCCAATTGCTTGCCATGTAAATGCTTCCTATCTGCTGCTGTGGTCGATGCTATATTCTTAATTTGGCGAACACGAGGTTTCGGTTTCAATGCAGTACTGTCGTTTTCACCGATATTTTCATTTAAAATGTATGTCTCATCATTGACTTTAGCTTTGTCGATATCAACAAATTCCTTTTCCGCAGTTATATTACGTTTGAGGCGTGGTATGCGTTTGGCAGCTTCTGGTTGTGCTCTAGCACTTAAACTTGAATCGCTATCAGAGGGATTGAATGCTGTATATGTGATAACACGAGGAAGAGCATTGATATCGTCTGTTGGTATTTTCGACGTCTTCTCTCTGTGTGTCTCCTTCGCTTTGCTTATGCTTTCCTGCTCGTTACGCTTGCGTATTTCACGCTCTAGCTCTTCCAACTTTTCTTTATAATTAGCTTCCATATTATGCACAAACTCTTCGAGTTTTTCAGCGCTTTTTTGTCCAATTTCGACCACTTTCTCCGTTAACAAGCGCTCAATACCTTCTACTGTAGGCGAACCCCGTCTTTGTAGTGCATTCATATCATTTACATTGAAGCCCTCAAGTTTTTGGTCTCCACTCGGTTCAACAGTAGCCACAGGCGTTGCAACAGTTGGCAAAGCTTTAGTCTCTTCCAAAGTTTGTACTATTTCGTTAAGCTTGCGATTTATTTCCGCTATAGAGTCTTGATTATTAGCCTGTTGCGTCTCACGCCAAGTTTCGAATTCTTGTATTTTCGCCTGCAGATTGTTTAATTGGGCTTTGCGCTCGTGCATTTCGCTACTCTTTATTGCATCCCAAATGCCATCTTGTTCCTTTGTCTCCTGCAATTCGCTTTGCACAGCAGCATTCTTCAGCGTTTTCGCCTGGGGTTCGCGAGGGGTAGTGCTTGTTGTTACCGGCGCAGCTCTTCGTTCACGTATATCACGTTCCGCATTATTAAGACGCTCCTTTAATTGTTTTATTTCTAGTTCTAGCTTGATGGCGTTAATCAATTGCAAGTCGTTGTGTTCGCGTTCCTTTACGTTGACGCTAGATGGCGTATCTGTGCGTCTCTCAGCTATGCTGACGCCTCCATTAGCGCTACCACAACCAAAATTTTTAGCACTGTTTGATATGTGTGCCGCATGCCGTCGAGTTATGTGTATGTTAAGCGCTTCATTACTGATGAAACTCTTCGTACAAAGATGACATGGATAGACAACTTCGTGTATGGCTTCGATTTGTGTGATTTTTTTATGTAACTGTAATATTTCGTTATTCGACTCGGTCAGCGATTTACGTAATTTGGCTACGTCCATTTGTGAAACAGCGTGTGCTTCACGGAGCTCTTGTATGGTCTCATCGAGAAATTTCCGACAGAATAGCAGATATTGTATGGCGAATTGTGAGACAACAAAGTACTTGACTACGCCACTATCCAAGATATTCGTATCTAATATTGTGCCTAATGGCGCCTCAGCGAGATGTGGCAATAATGTGTCCACTTGTTCGAAACGCTGGTCCTGCAGCAGGCGCTCAATTTCGATTGAACCTAGGAGTGAATGACGTGCCTAAAGTTTACAATATGCTTTTGAAGCTTGGGTTCTAATTTGGTAGTTACCTAGGATACGCCAATCAATAGGGCCATCCTTGTATTGTCGCAGCTTGAAACCGGCTTCACGTGCAACTTGAGGATAATTGTAAATAAAATTTATTGCCATTGTATAAATCAACTAATGAACGAATAAAAAAAATTAATATATGCTGTTTGTTTGGCTCAAATTACGATAGTTGGTCGCTTGGCAACGTCTTGAAAGGCTTGTCGTCTAAGGGCGGAATGAAAAGTTGTCGCCTGGTTTGTAGCGCGGTTGAAAGCAATTTAGTTGAAACTAAAAGCTAACAATGTGCTACGTTTGTTTTTGTTGTTGTAGACGCAAAGATGTTAGCCTGTCTATTACCATTACTGTGCTACCCACAACATATTGGTGTTAGTTTGCTTTAGGTGACAGAGGTCACTAAGGGGAGGAAGAAGGACAATAGGCCCTTGCGACATCTACCAGTGGGTTATATTTTTTCGTGTTTTTTTGGGATTTTTTCTTCATTTAACTTCATTTTGGTCGATAAAAAATATCCGGACGAGTAGCAACTTCCTTACTGAAACTGGTAAAGGTATCTGAAAAAAAAAAGGTTGCTGATGGGCGGAGCTACGAGATCCAAATGGCATCTTAGATATGCGCACGCCATTGTGCAGCGTAGAAAAAGCATTCAGTGACCCAATGAATGTTTACCGCCGAGAAAGAGATTTCTCATTTACTACGTACCGCCACTGTTGACATCAAAGATTTCAGAGTCCGATAAAAAATGCAAGACATGGAATGTCGCGTTACCTCAAAAGAAAGAACGGTAGTCTATAGCTTCATGCTTCGTACAGGCTTAGCAACCCGAGGTGTATGGAAGCGATATCGTGATGCTGATATACGCCTACTTGGAGGAAGGACAATTAAATTATGGCATCAATGCGAAGATTTTCAGAAGCTGATTGATAGGAATAATGATCGAACATTCTACCAGAAAATCCAGTACAAGACTAGGGCAGATTTCTGCGAAGTTAATAATGACGATTTGCTAACCGAATAACGGAACCCGCTTAGGGAACACCTCTCTTCTTTGCTAGATAGCGAATGAGATGAGGAACTCCATATCCTAGTCCCTTATAATGAAGCGAGAATGACAATAAAGAAAAAGAAGAATTTCCAACGAATAATATGGCTCCGGGTAGGGATCGACTACCCACCGAGCCAATTAAACATGGAGACATTTGTCTGCTGATTGGAAATTTACTGTGCTTCACCCAATCCATAAGATAGGCCACCAAGGCCGTCGGTTCTATGCACCGGAGCGACTCGGAATTTTTCCCGACCAAGGACTGCCATTTCAGTGTAACCCCATTTAATTTGTTGCGTCGCTCCCACAAATTGTCATCCTCCCAGCAGCTCCTTGCAGCGGGACTGCTCCATATCCTCTTGATCCGGGAAGGTATCGAACCCAATCCGGGTCCGTCTCCTGACCCCGGTCCTGAGAAATGGTTTTGCTGCATCTGCCGGAAAAGAATCTTTTTAGGACGGTCATACTCTTGTCAGTGTGTCTCGTGTAAAGGATGGTTGCATCGGACAGGTTGTTCTGGCTAGATCCCAAACCAGACGTCCACGTAACTTCTATAAATCTTTTGTGGCTCCTTGCTGTTCACGCCCTAGGACGTCCCGTAGTCTGCGCCAATGCCGAGCATCAGCCCCCTCCCCTGCAAATACTACGGGTACCCCAATGCTTACCCAAGGACGTCCAGTCCCAGGGCCACAACAGCAGTTGCGTCCTAGCCTTCCACAACCCAGGCGTAGTCACCCGTCACTTACTCCCAGAGTGGCGACGTCTCCCCCTATGCACTTCAGAATTCTGCAGTTAAACTGTAAAGGATTAACTGGGAAGATCATGGAGATAGTCGATTTCATGAAGCGGCACAACATCCGCATTGCTGCCATTCAAGAGACTAAACTCACAGCAAGATCTGCACTGCAGACCTGTTCTGGGTATAATGTCCACAGAAAAGATCGCGAGAGGAAATGGAGGTGGCCTCGCGTTTATCATACACCACTCTGTTTGATCCCGGCATCGACCGCAGGGACAGTGTCTTAGAGCGTCAAGGCTTATCTGTCCGGTCAGGCGATGCAAACCTAGAAATCATCAACATCTAAATCCCTCCTGCTACCTGTTGCCCCAGCGGCTACCGCCCTAATATTAGCGCCTTACTCACTGGCAACAACCGCATTATCTTAGGTGATTTCAATGCCCATCACGATCTATTGCATTCAAACTTGCGGGCGGACAGTAGGGGAGAGATGTTGGTGGATCAAAAAGAAGAAACGACGTTCTGCACAATAAACGGAGACGGATTTCGGCCATTTTTTATACCAATACAAAGTGAGTTCAGATAAGTACGTGAACAGAGTTAATAAAGATATATCGATTTTTGCTCAAGATATCGTGTTAACGGCCGAGCGGAAGGACAGACGGTCGACTGTGTATAAAAACTGCGCGTGGCTTCAATCGATTTCGCCCTTTTTCACAGAAAACAGTTATCGTCCTAGAATATAAGCCCCTACCTAATTTCACAAGGATTGGTAAATTTTTGTTCGACTTATGGCATTAAAAGTATCCTAGACAAATTAAATGAAAAAGGGCGGAGCCAAGCCTGTTTTGAAATTTTATTTTATTTTTGTATTTTGTTGCACCATATCATTACTAGAGTGGAATGTTGACATAATTTACTTATATACTGTAAAGCTATTAAATTTTTTGTAAAAATTTTACTTAAAAATTTTTTTTTTCAAAAGTGGGCGTGGTCGTTCTCCTATTTTGCTAATTTTTATTAAGCATACATATAGTAATAGGAGTAACGTTGCTGCCAAATTTCATCATGATATCTTCAACGACTGCCAAATTACAGCTTGCAAAACTTTTAAATTACCTTCTTTTAAAAGTGGGCAGTGCCACGCCCATTGTCCAAAATTTTACTAAATTTCTATTCTGCGTCATAAGTTTAACTCATCTACCAAGTTTCATCGCTTTATCCGTGTTTGGTAATGAATTATCGTACTTTTTCGGTTTTTCGAAATTTTCTATATCGAAAAAGTGGGCGTGGTATAGTCCGATATCGTTCATTTTAAATAGAGATCTGAGATGAGCGCCCAGGAACCTACATACCAAATTTCATCAAGATACCTCAAAATTTACTCAAGTTATCGTGTTAACGGACGGACGGACATGGCTCAATCAAATTTTTTTTCGATCCTGATGATTTTGATATATGGAAATCTATATCTATCTCGATTCCTTTATACCTGTACAACCAACCGTTATGCAATCAAAGTTATTATACTCTGTGAGCTCTGCTCAACTGAGTATAATTAAACAAGGGGTGCCAAAGGGTGGTGTCCTATCCCCACTTTTGTTTTATTTCTATATATCTAAGCTACCTTCGCCACCAGAAGGAGTTACTATCGTTTCCTACGCCGATGACTGCACAATAATGGCCATAGGCTCAGGCCCCCAGATCGATGAGCTTTGCAACAGAATAAACGCCCACCTCCCTGATCTCTCCAAGTTTTTCGCCTCACGAAACCTGCCATTATCACCGACTAAATCCTCTGTGACTGTATTTACAACATGGACGTCCCAAATGTCGACCACGTCGATGACACTACGCTACCGACCGTCCTACACCCCAAAATCTTGGGTGTGACATTTGATCAGGATCTACATTTTGGTGAGCACGCAGCCGCAATTGTTCCGAAAATCCAGAGCTGTAAGAAAATCCTTAAATCCCTTGCTGGCAGTACTTGGGGAAAAGACAAAGAAACGCTCATTACCACATACAAAGCAATTGGCCAGCCGATTGCGTGCTACGCGTCCGCTACATGGTCGCCAAGCCTAAAAACTACCCACTGGAAGAAGCTACAGGCCTGCCAAAATACTGCTCTCAGAATCGCCACGGGTTGTTTTCTTATGTCCCCAGAACACCATCTACATAATGAGGCGAGAATACTCCCCATCAGGGAGAGAAATGAGATGCTAACCAAACAGTTTCTGTTGAATACCCAGAAAACTGGGCATCCCAACAGACCTAGGGGCTTGAGGAGTCATCTCCGTCAGCATATTGAGGAAATACGGCACCTGAGAACTCAGCCCTATGAAGCAAAAGAACACAAGCAGGTTCTTGGTGATCTCCACAAACAGGCGTCGGACCTTTATGCCAGGAATTGACCGGTGAATCCAGTACTCAAAGAACAGTACCCAAAACTTGCGAAAGAGGAACGCATACTCCCCAGGGAAACGCGAGTCACTCTAGCTCAACTTCATTCTGGATACTGTAACAGGCTAAACTTTACCTATCCAGAAATAACCCCGACATACAAAATGAATGCCCCGCTTGTAATGTGTTCCCACATGACACCAACCATCTCTTCAACTGTAATGTGGCACCAACGCCTCTAGCACCACTTTCATTATGGTCCACCCCTGATAAAACAGCGAGTTTCCTTGGACTCCCGCTAGAGGATATTGATGACAATTTGTGATCGGTCGCAGCTGTTAGGTGGGGCGAAGCACTGCTACAACAATAACAACAACAACATAGGCCACCATGCAAACCGCGCTTATTAATGGCTTGTATTCAGCAGAGCTGGTAGAATAAAGTACAATTACCATTACCATAACAAATACTCAGTAATTGAAAACATCAATTACCAAGTATATGTACATTTTATTGGTTCTTCATATTCAATATCCGAATTTTCAATTCTTTTTCAATTATTTGAAATTTTCAAAATTTTTGTACGAAAAAAAAACTTTATCACCGTTAAATAGCAACAAAAATACACCATATTACAAACTTAAAAAGCTCAATTTGGGTGCACTACTTTTTAATTTTTCCGGGCCATGAACCCAGACCTTCGGTGTGTAAGAAAATCAGAAAGGCTGAACATTCGCACAGACTGAGGAAATTTGATAGAAGCCAAGAATATGATGGTGTTTTCGTTTAAATCTCATTATACGTTCTCTGGTTAGACCGCTAAGTACCGCTTAGTAGGTCAAGAGGCCCTATTAAAAAAAAAGGACGTGTGGCACTCGGGGACTGCCGCGGTAAAGCTATTGCATATTATCAACTTATGCAATTATAACATTTATGCAACATTTTGTTTTCTTTGATATTAATTCAAGTTTTGTCTTAAACTTTAACTTAACTTTATTTTTAACTTTAACTTTAACCTTAACTTTAACTTTAACTTTAACTTTAACTTTAACTTTAACTTTAACTTTAACTTTAACTGTAACCTTAACTTTAACTTTAACTTTCACTTTAACTTTAGCTTTATTTTTAACTTTAACTTTAACTATAACTTTATCTTTAACTTTAATTTTAACTTTAACTTTAACTTTAACTTTAACTTTAACTTACACTTTAACTTTAACTTTTACTTTTACTTTAACTTTCACTTTAACTTTAACTTTAACTTTAACTTTAACTTTAACTTTCACTTTAATTTTAACATTCACTTTAATTTTAACTTTAACTTTAGCTTTAACTTTAACTTTACATTTAACTTTACCTTTAACTTTAACTTTAACTTTAACTTTAACTTTAATTTTAACTTTAACTTTACTTTATCACCGGGCGACCTATCCCCGGGCAGTGTCATTAATAACATGACCTGTCGAAGAGACAGATGGGATACGGTCAGCACATATGTGAGGCATATACTTACCAGTAAACGAGAAGACGGATGCCTAGCCCATTAGCGTGAGAGTAGCCATAGAGCTCACGTAGCGCGCACCCGTACCCGAAGTAATGCTAAACGCGGTCCCAGGTACGGGGATTTGCGCGGGCCGTGGGAGGTTAGGTTTTAGTGGGTAGGCCTTCATGGCAGAAGGGAGTCCTACACTCGGAGAGTCTCGCAGTGAGGCTTAAATATCCCGGTCAGTGCATAAAGCATTTCCTCCTTCCACGAAACACAAAAAAAAAAAAAAAAAAAAAAAAAAAAAAACTTTAACTTTAACTTTAACTTTAACTTTAACTTTAACTTTAACTTTTACTTTAACTTCCACTTTAACTTTAACTTTATGATAGAGATCCAATTTTATGTATTTGGCCTGTTGCTAACACCGAACCTTTTTCGAACCTTTTTTGACAAATATCCGTTACGGTTTTTTTGATTTAGTCGCCAAGCCCGCGATAAAATCTAGTCAATAGCTTAAAAATTTGTCCGAATGGTTGTATTTCTGTAATAGAAGATGTAAGATGTTGACGAATTTAGCATAGTCCTAGGAAATATAACATTAAGCGAGAAATCGATGATCATTGTGAAAAAGCATGAAGGTCGCGTTCATCACCACTTAATAGTTCAAGAGTCGCACAAACATTGTGAAACACATTTTTTAAGCATCTTTCATCCAAGTGAAGTTGTGTTAATAGAACGTTGGTTTGACGTCCCTTACAGCTTGGATAGAGCTTTCAAAAAATTTGTATGCGTACCTATTGGATTATCAACAATAAATGTCCAAGTATATAGGGTTTTCAATTTTCAATAGTTACTTAATAGCTGTGTTTTTTTTTACATGTAAACCACCTTTGAAAACCATTTTAGAGGTCAATCCAGGGGCGTAGCGACGGGGGTTTTTCTGCATCATGGGATTATCAAAATTCAGTTACCCGAATTCCTTTGTCTTGTTGTTGTTGTTGTATTAACGATAAAGACACACCCAGACGACTTTGGGGAGTGTTATAGATGTTGATGGTCCTTTGCCGAATATAGATCCGGTACGTTCCGGTAACAACGCACCATTAAGGTACTAGCCCGACCATCTAGGGAACGATTTAAATGACCACATTGAATCTTCTAGGCCATACCGCCCTCCCCACCCCTCTAATTCCATGAGGAACTTGGGGTCTCCAGAGCCTCGGCTTTTAATGAAACAGGATTCGCGACGGGTAGGTGAGGTTGACAATTGGGTTGGAGAAGCTATATATTGCGCTGACAACCCCTTGAGAGGGTTGCGCTACACAATCCCTTGAATAAATTTGGTTTTTTAGTCGCCTCTTACGACGGGCATACCTACCGCGGGTACATTCTAAGCCCGCTAACCCACTGGGGGCAAAAATGCCTTTGTCTCTTTTGGTTTACTAGATATTTGCAAATAATTGAAGGGGATTAAAAGTAATTGAAAGTATTTGAAATAGTTGATCAGGGATTAAAAAAATGTGTATTCATTACCAAATACCAATTAAAAGTAGTTGAACTTGATAGCTAAATTTTTTAATTACCAAAAATCCTTGTAATTGACCTATTACCATTACCAAGCATATTCATTACTGAAGAGCTCTAGTACTCAGCTTTATCGGAGTTTATTGATCCTGCAAGGGTAATAAGAGTTTAGCAAATTACGCAAAATCACCGGCCCCATAAGGATTGGTGAGAAACTCTCCGAGGCATTCGAAACTAAACAAAGCAAGTCGAATCCCTATCATGCGATTTCTTTAACCTGAAACTGGTTGCGCAAAAAACACGAATGTTGAGCAGTCGTTGAGTGTAACTTTCTCAACGCACTGTTGATTTTACGTCAAATTACTGAGCAGAAATAATTTAAGAAGTCCTTTTCCCTAAAATTTAAGGAAAGTTATTTCAAGATCCCGGGTTCAAATCGAGCAAGGCCTAAAAATAATTATTTTATCATTATTATTGTTATGATAAATTTTTTCCAAAATGAAATTTTTTTCTTTATTGGAATAAAAGAAAGATTAAATTTAGACGACTGTCAGAGCTCGTTGTATAGATCCATTTCGGGAACTGCTAATCCCTTTCATCCATTGTGAATTCACAATGCTTTCAGCTATCACAGCGGCTGTTTGTTTGTTGCCGATATAACAACAAAAATTGGAAAGTTATTTCATTTGACAGTTGGCTGAACTTGCTGTTCATAAAACAAAATTTCTTTCACTTAATTGACGGACACATGTTTGCAACGTATCAACAAAAAAGTGTTCTCTGAAAGCGCCCATCGACTATATTGTTAGTTGGGATTTTTGCTTACCTCGAAATATGCATGTATAACGGTATATAAAATTAAAATTTTCCTTAAAAAAAATATCAGTTAATGTGACAGGACATGCAATATAATCCTTTTTGGGAAATTTCATTTCATTTCAATTGTCAAAGATATGCCATCACAACATCTGCAGCAGTTTTCAGTTTTACATATGAGCGCATCCTTAACACGTGGAGAGAGCGGAGTCTTCGACTTGCGATCATTATTTAAAGCTAAACAACAAAATTAGAAAAATATGTGAAACTATCTTTTTTTTCAAATTGTATCTTAGTAATACAAAATATAAATAACAAAGTGCGATGAAATTGAAAATATTTTTTGTAAATCTCTTAGTTTTATTCACTCAAAGCAATGGAACGCGTGAGTGTCCTAAATATTCATAAATAATTTTCCTAATTAGGGGTGTGTAAGGACTACATAGTATATAGATTTATTATTGTGTATACTATACCAGTTTGACAGCTATGGGTGTGACAGTTGATGACATTTGCGGAGCATGCGTCGTTTTTATTTTGGGAAATATTTGTTTAGGGTTTGAGTTTGTTTGGGAAGTCTTTTGTTATTGTTTATATAAATTCATAGCCATCAGAGTACCCTGCATTCTTGGACTTGAAAAAGGAATAAACGCAGTGATAAAAATAAATTTCAAATACCCCAAAATTACAATAATAAAAAAAAAAAATATAATAAAAATAAATATAAGGCGCTATAACCTCCGAAGAGATTTAAGGCCGAGCTTCTCTTTCAATTTGCGTCGTGCTCACTTTTAATTTTTTTTTACAAATTGGCGGGACGGCACACATTGGGGACGAACTTTTCAAAACCACCTACATATCACAAATATTAACCGATTTTAATCATTTTTGTACCGGATTTTTTTTAATTGAATTATGAAGAGACTCACATCGCCCGATTTTTAAAATATAGAATTTAGAAAAAATAAACAATTTTGCAAAATGTTCTTTAAAAAATTAATTTGAAGAATCAAGCGATGTGAGTCTCTTCAGAATTCAATAACGAAAATTTCTGTGTAAACCATATATGTAATACTCCTATATTGCTACAAAAGGCTAGGTACATTCCCAAACATCAGAGTGCCGATATATTGATGTAAAATGTTTTTATTTTTGTATTCAATAATCGAATGTACCTAAATTTTAATTTTTTCTTGTCACACTTATGCTGCTATAATCCATGGCAGACCGATACAAGGTGGCAGCATTGTGACATACCTACAAACATAAATAAAAATCCCATGTACTTTGTTTTTGTAAATTCGATGGATAAATGTCAAAATTGTACTGCGGCGGAAGTTGATGTATCAAATCAAATAAAAAAAGTTTATAATCAGCTGTTCCATGCTGCCACCTTGTGTCGTTCCGCCATGCTATAATAACAAAAAATTTAATAGGCTGTCTTGTTTTGATTTCGAATTCAAAACAAATTGCGAGCATTTTCAATTAGCAATATAGGAGTATTACATATATGGTGTAAACATTGTTGCAATCGGTTGATTTTTCGAACCTGTAAGTGGTTTTGAATGAAATTAGTGCTTAATCCCCAATGTGCGGCACCTACTTGTTTTATGCCGACTCCGAATGATATTTGCAAGGCAGATGACTTTTTACTGAGAGCTTTATACATACATACGTAAATTTTATTTTAGATCTACTTTACACTTTGATAAATTTTACTCTGTTATCTTTCCTTTATACTTTTCACAGAGAAACTCAATCGAATCACAATTCTATTTAACGAAATAGTTAAGTTTCCCTATTCATACATGGCCTTTTGCTTCATTAAGCGAACATCTGTCAGCACCTCCAAAAAATATTTCGTTTTTACAAAAAATAGTTAAAATGGAAAGCAGCCGCGCAACTACCCATAGATGTTTCACCTAACCAAATATGTACCTATTTTCGAAAAAGCCATATTACCAGAAACGATATAATATAGAGACATTGCATAGACGAAAAATCGTGTGAGGCAAGCTTCACAAAATTTTAGTAGGTCACATTCACCACTTACCACAGCAGAATTTGTTAAACTACCACTGTCTGTATTTGTTATTTAATAATTATTTGTACACTTTTTATTCAGCTAATGTGTTCAGAATTTTAACTTTTACTCACTAAAACTCCAATCAGTGTATTTCTGTGCTTAAATTATGTTAAAATTTGTGTTAAAGTTTTTGGTGTGGTGAAAGTGACCTACAAGAATTTTGTTACGCTCCGCTGCTTTCCACCGAAGTTCGCGCATGCAATATCTTTATATTCAAAAATTTTTGATATTACCTTTTGCAGCAAATACAGCGAAAATTAAATTTAGAATTTTTTCGTGTTTTTCTAATTTTCGTAAATTATTGAAAATAATTTATTTTTGATTGTCATTTGTTACAATGGCAATAAAATTCGAAGCACCAAGCAAAACCGACTGGATTTTTCACACGATTAGGCATTCAATAAAGCAGTAATGAGATAATTAAGAATTTGTATTTTGTATGGAAGATTGAGTTCAATTAGGGCTTTAATGTAGAAAACTTGACTAATTATTTCATTCAGCCTCTGTGTGAAATTGGCATTACTTTTTAAAAATTGCTACTTTTAAAAACCTGCAGAGTTTGAACGGTTAGCGGAAAAAAGCCGTAGGTGGAAAGAAGAGGCAGCGTTCATGGTTACGGCCCATAAGCTGCAAGACAGAGGGGAGCACAACTTCTCAATACCGATAAACCAGGTACCTTGACAGCTGCAAAGCCAAAAAGAGGAAAGAAATAGTTGTACAATGCCAAAAGTAGGGAGTGAATGAAATGGTTAACAAAGGAGCCTCCGACTTATTCGGAGAATCTAAAGGAAGATAACGATGTGACTCCGATTGACTGAGAAGATAAGTTACTTAGCGGAATAGTCTCTAGTGCCACATAAATGTTTATGGACAGATGTCTACAGAAAGGTGGAGATACAAAGAAAGGGATCTGCCGATGATCAGAAGGATGGAAGGAAACCAAATAAACAACTACGATCCTTGGATTCAGTAAAATGGCCAATGAGGTTAAGTTTATGTGGTGTTATAATGAAGCGAGCTGGAGATAGCCAAAGGGAGTCCTGCTTTCTGGTTGCCACTACATTAAAGGTGCTGAAGGCGGTGAACCTGTTGCAGTGTCAGTACCCTAATAAACTGACACGGGATGGAAAGATACTTCAACAGAGTTTGATTAAATGTCCTGTGGAATACGCAGTATATACCTGCACCTCAGGAAGAGAGGTCTTAAGAGCAACAATCATAATATGCTTGAAGTATGAAAGGTAGAAGATTTTTGATTGTCATTTGTTACAATGGCAATAAAATTCGAAGCACCAAGCAAAACCGACTGGATTTTTCACACGATTAGGCATTCAATAAAGCAGTAATGAGATAATTAAGAATTTGTATTTTGTATGGAAGATTGAGTTCAATTAGGGCTTTAATGTAGAAAACTTGACTAATTATTTCATTCAGCCTCTGTGTGAAATTGGCATTACTTTTTAAAAATTGCTACTTTTAAAAACCTGCAGAGTTTGAACGGTTAGCGGAAAAAAGCCGTAGGTGGAAAGAAGAGGCAGCGTTCATGGTTACGGCCCATAAGCTGCAAGACAGAGGGGAGCACAACTTCTCAATACCGATAAACCAGGTACCTTGACAGCTGCAAAGCCAAAAAGAGGAAAGATATAGTTGTACAATGCCAAAAGTAGGGAGTGAATGAAATGGTTAACAAAGGAGCCTCCGACTTATTCGGAGAATCTAAAGGAAGATAACGATGTGACTCCGATTGACTGAGAAGATAAGTTACTTAGCGGAATAGTCTCTAGTGCCACATAAATGTTTATGGACAGATGTCTACAGAAAGGTGGAGATACAAAGAAAGGGATCTGCCGATGATCAGAAGGATGGAAGGAAACCAAATAAACAACTACAATCCTTGGATTCAGTAAAATGGCCAATGAGGTTAAGTTTATGTGGTGTTATAATGAAGCGAGCTGGAGATAGCCAAAGGGAGTCCTGCTTTCTGGTTGCTACTACATTAAAGGTGCTGAAGGCGGTGAACCTGTTGCAGTGTCAGTACCCTAATAAACTGACACGGGATGGAAAGATACTTCAACAGAGTTTGATTAAATGTCCTGTGGAATACGCAGTATATACCTGCACCTCAGGAAGAGAGGTCTTAAGAGCAACAATCATAATATGCTTGAAGTATGAAAGGTAGAAGATTTTTGATTGTCATTTGTTACAATGGCAATAAAATTCGAAGCACCAAGCAAAACCGACTGGATTTTTCACACGATTAGGCATTCAATAAAGCAGTAATGAGATAATTAAGAATTTGTATTTTGTATGGAAGATTGAGTTCAATTAGGGCTTTAATGTAGAAAACTTGACTAATTATTTCATTCAGCCTCTGTGTGAAATTGGCATTACTTTTTAAAAATTGCTACTTTTAAAAACCTGCAGAGTTTGAACGGTTAGCGGAAAAAAGCCGTAGGTGGAAAGAAGAGGCAGCGTTCATGGTTACGGCCCATAAGCTGCAAGACAGAGGGGAGCACAACTTCTCAATACCGATAAACCAGGTACCTTGACAGCTGCAAAGCCAAAAAGAGGAAAGATATAGTTGTACAATGCCAAAAGTAGGGAGTGAATGAAATGGTTAACAAAGGAGCCTCCGACTTATTCGGAGAATCTAAAGGAAGATAACGATGTGACTCCGATTGACTGAGAAGATAAGTTACTTAGCGGAATAGTCTCTAGTGCCACATAAATGTTTATGGACAGATGTCTACAGAAAGGTGGAGATACAAAGAAAGGGATCTGCCGATGATCAGAAGGATGGAAGGAAACCAAATAAACAACTACAATCCTTGGATTCAGTAAAATGGCCAATGAGGTTAAGTTTATGTGGTGTTATAATGAAGCGAGCTGGAGATAGCCAAAGGGAGTCCTGCTTTCTGGTTGCCACTATATTAAAGGTGCTGAAGGCGGTGAACCTGTTGCAGTGTCAGTACCCTAATAAACTGACACGGGATGGAAAGATACTTCAACAGAGTTTGATTAAATGTCCTGTGGAATACGCAGTATATACCTGCACCTCAGGAAGAGAGGTCTTAAGAGCAACAATCATAATATGCTTGAAGTATGAAAGGTAGAAGATTTTTGATTGTCATTTGTTACAATGGCAATAAAATTCGAAGCACCAAGCAAAACCGACTGGATTTTTCACACGATTAGGCATTCAATAAAGCAGTAATGAGATAATTAAGAATTTGTATTGTGTATGGAAGATTGAGTTCAATTAGGGCTTTAATGTAGAAAACTTGACTAATTATTTCATTCAGCCTCTGTGTGAAATTGGCATTACTTTTTAAAAATTGCTACTTTTAAAAACCTGCAGAGTTTGAACGGTTAGCGGAAAAAAGCCGTAGGTGGAAAGAAGGGGCAGCGTTCATGGTTACGGCCCATAAGCTGCAAGACAGAGGGGAGCACAACTTCTCAATACCGATAAACCAGGTACCTTGACAGCTGCAAAGCCAAAAAGAGGAAAGAAATAGTTGTACAATGCCAAAAGTAGGGAGTGAATGAAATGGTTAACAAAGGAGCCTCCGACTTATTCGGAGAATCTAAAGGAAGATAACGATGTGACTCCGATTGACTGAGAAGATAAGTTACTTAGCGGAACAGTCTCTAGTGCCACATGAATGTTTATGGACAGATGTCTACAGAAAGGTGGAGATACAAAGAAAGGGATCTGCCGATGATCAGAAGGATGGGAAGGAAACCAAATAAACAACTACAATCCTTGGATTCAGTAAAATGGCCAATGAGGTTAAGTTTATGTGGTGTTATAATGAAGCGAGCTGGAGATAGCCAAAGGGAGTCCTGCTTTCTGGTTGCTACTACATTAAAGGTGCTGAAGGCGGTGAACCTGTTGCAGTGTCAGTACCCTAATAAACTGACACGGGATGGAAAGATACTTCAACAGAGTTTGACTAAATGTCCTGTGGAATATGCAGTATATACCTGCACCTCAGGAAGAGAGGTCTTAAGAGCAACAATCATAATATGCTTGAAGTATGAAAGGTAGAAAGCATCTGTCAGAGGTACTGAATGCCATTAAATTTCAGCGCTGAAGACCTAGCGGGAGAAGCCAAGGAGTAGAAAATAGCAGGACCCTACCCTATCATTCTGCTACATGGATCGATGTGTACAAGAGAGTGGTATGTTATGTAGGACGATGGCTCGTAAAGTACGAGGAGGCAGCGATACAAGATATTTTTATATGAACTCTTCAATGGCAGTCATGTGGTGAGTCTCAACATGCACGTAGTTACACGGATGACGATGTGAAATCATTAAGTCACCTTATACCTAATTATTCAGTTTTCGCTTAATCTCCGAATGTTTTAACCACTGTCGAGGGCAAACCAGATTCTCGCGATTCTGTAAGTCCTGCAGAAGACCTGTAAAATTGAATTAGCAAGCTCAATATGTTTGCTGATTTCAAACCACGTTTTGAAAGTCGCCATGTTTGAATTAGGTTACTCTGCAATACATGCAGCCCAATCGGTAGAAATTACACAAGGGTTCATACACGCTGACTCCAGGCTTAGGTCCTCGGTTTTACAACAGTATGTTACGGTTTGCCTATGTTTCCTATTTTTAATAAATATTCCTCATATCTGCGCGTATATTTCGTAGCTCCTGTTAGTTTTGAGGCGAATCCCGACACGAAACGTCTTTATGACGACTTGTTGAGCAATTATAATCGGCTAATACGTCCTGTGGTAAATAATACTGAAACATTAACTGTATGGTTAGGCTTAAAATTGTCACAGCTCATCGAGGTGAATTTACGAAATCAGGTTATGACCACAAATCTATGGGTGAAACAGGTGAGTAGAGTAATCTTGCTACGATATGTATACTATTTCCTTAATTTATGTTTAACCATTTAAACGGTTTTAACAGTCCAACTGGCGCTAATTGGATACTCCAATAGACATTAGACCGTACTCCACTCGTTCCCATAAGAATACTTTTTAAGGCGGATCATCCTCATTCATTTGCGCAACAAGGCCTAGCCAACATAACCGCTGTTTGAATACTAAATTAAGTTTTCGATTTAAATGCTGGTTCCTAGAGAGACGAAGTCCCTCAAACTCTCGCATTTATATCGGCCAACAGTGGTGTTACTGCCAATGCGCGAACGCGCCTATTTCGTCTTGTCCTTGTTCACTCCAGGACCCACACTAGAAAATTTATCCAGTCATCAATGTACATCAACAATTGCATGATCAAAGCATATTTGTAAGTTCCTTCTAGCTTCGTCATAAAGTGGTGGCGGAAAGTATACTTTGCCAGGGATTGGGGTATTGTGTTCGTCATCTCCCACATTATATATATTTTTATAGCAATGAGGAAAAGTGTGGCCGCGCTTCGGTACCATCCTTTGAAAGTGTTTTCATTAAGCCTTTGACCGTGGTCGCCATCAGAAAAGAAAGACCTCATACCAGGTTTGTTACGTGGTTTTTTCAAGTGGCAGGATTTTATTTTCGTTGCCTCTTACGGCAGTCTTGTCTTATGCGTGTAAATTTCCTCAACCCCTTTATCCACTGGGGACGAAATATACTGAATAAAAATATACTGAATACAAATTTAAGAAAAGCCCCGACCCGGACCTTATCAATACCCACCGCTGGCAGCAAAGGATGACAAGAACCCTTTTTGCGTAGGAAAGATGTCTTCTTTTGGTGTTTATGGGAATCGACTGTTGTTATGTATTGGACACCGAAGAAAGGAATGTGTTCCAGCAGCTGATAAATAATTGAGTTCCGATTCTTATGTGCAAACTTTGGGCGAAAAATAAGCTTTAGGGGTAGCGCAGGGAGCTGGAAATCGTAAAAAAGGACAATTTTTTTCATTTTCTAGGTATACCTTAATCGATTTACTATAAAAAAGATTTGTGAAAAATTTTCTTGGATTTCTATATTTTCTATACTCAAACCCATGGTTCAACTATATGGTTGGCTCATCTCTACAGCAACAACATACATTTGTTCAGATTGTCAAAATTTGCGTGTTGGTGTTAGGCGAATTGAATGGAGAAAACACACACAAAACTTTACAATTCTTGTGTGTTGTGGGAAAATAATGCACTAAATGAGATGCATTTACTAGAAAAATTAGTTAAAAGTGATGCGAAAATATTTTTTTATCGAACATTTACCACCACGGCAGTGTTGGTTACATTTTGCATTATCCATCTCCTTTTGACAATCGCTATACAAGTGGAATGAAAAAAATAAAATCAGCTGATGAGATGAGCCTCAAACCTATGTATATTTAATAGAAAATTCAAAAATGTGACAAGGATGTTGAAACCAAAGAGAATTGATTGCCAGTTGAAAATGATTCTCTTGTAAGGGACTAAACAAATGTAAATAAATGAATTAACCCTATGAGGTGCATGTAGCCTTTTATCACTTCTGTTTTTTTTTGCACTTTACCTATTTATGACTAAAAAGATGAGAATATCAGAACCATAAAAGACGACCGTAATTATTTCAATAAAACCAAATAAAACAACTTAGATTTGTCTATTTGACATTATGTTAAAAAGGTGTCAAATCGTTTAAGCCATTTTTTTGTATTTAGTTGGCCAAGATTTATGCTTTTCAGAATTGAATATCTTCCCACTTCCAGATCAACTTTTTGTTAGGATTTTTAAGTTTATACACCTAACCTTCTTACTTCCATGTTTCATATTTTCTACTTTCGAAAACTGGTTTCGAAAGTGCTTTCTGTTTGAGTTTCCAATACGGAAACATATACATATGGTATTTCGCTCAATTGTACCCAACTTGAAGGACTCGGTTCTATTGGAATGGAATCAGCTCTTGGATACAACTGAGCACGTTTCTAAATACTCAGATCTGACGGACAGCCGATAAAATCAGTTTCTTTGAAATTATTTTCAGAAAGACCAGATGAATTTCTTAATACAACCCCATATCTTTGTTCCCCTCGCTTCCGTCCTTGTTTGCAAACTGGCATTTTGACCAAAAAAAAAAAAAGCGAACTAGTTTGCTGTTCTCGCTGTTGTAACACTCATCACAATCTTCATACCTTGTGCTCCTTTTCATACTTCTACCTTCTATGATCTAGATGGAATTGTAAGAGGATTCTAGAGGTTGATAAGCACAATAAAAAGCTTTATAGCCTTACAGCTTCCGTAACGAATTATCAACCACACCTACCCGAGGGGAATCTTGGTAGATTGAACCCAGGCATGCTTAACGAACGAAACGATATCATTTCGTTACGATAATCAACGTTAATAAACGAAACGAAGTCACTTCGTTTCGTTTATTAACGTTAAGATCGTCAAAGTAACGTTAATTTGACGTTCTTAACGTTAATAAACGAAACGAAATGACTTCGTTTCGTTTATTAGCGTTGATTATCGTAACGAAATGATATCGTTTCGTTCGTTAAGCATGCCTGATTGAACCTATAAGGTTCAATGTGGTCATATTAAATCATTCCGGGATGGCCGGGCTTTACCTTAATGATGTTTATGGACCATAGACATCGACAACACTTCCCAATACCTTCGAGGAATCGCTTTATCGCTACAACAAGAACAATAACAACATGGGCATGTAAGCTGCGAAATAATCCTATAAATATATATAATAAGTCCTGTTCTTAATGAGAGAACTGTCAAAATCAATCACACTTAGTTAAATACACTTTGGTTGAAACAAATTTTTTTTCGTTAAAAAAAGATACAATTTCCTGTGCTCGGCAGTTTTCTAAACTTTTTAAATGCATAAACAAAGTTTTATAACTAACTTTTGGCGCTAAATGCTGGATCAGAACTACAGGATATTTCTTGTGTAGGTGAAGTGAAGTGTATATCTGGCCTACAAAACGTACAATATTATTTAGGTTTAGTAAGCTTCCCAGATTGCGAGAATCGCCCTATTCTATTTTGGTCTGTAACTCAGTTTTTAATAAACCGATTTCTAGCATTTCAAACATTTTCAAAAAGGAAGGAACTAAAGATATTTCAGTGCACATTTAAAATTAATACAATTCGTCCTTTCTCAGCATTTCAAGCTCATTGCGCGGCTTCTAAATTTTTTTTGATTGGCATAGTAATGTGGATATATTCGTTTTTGGGTTATTCATGTATTTCTAGGGAGTGAGCTTTTTTTTCTCCAAACAAGTAAGGGTCACCCTTATGCGCATTGCAAAATAATTTCCTAATATAAACTTTCAAATGTAGTTTGTTTGTAACAAAATATTTGTTATCCCTTAACCAAAATTTTGGCAGCGTTGGTTCGATTATAAATTACGTTGGGACCCTGAGGAATATGGTGGTGTTGAACAACTTTATGTGCCATCCGAACATATTTGGGTACCTGATATAGTGCTCTACAATAATTGGGATGGCAACTATGAGGTGAGTACAACAACAAGAATGCAACACAAATAACTTTGTAAAACGAAAAAAAATATACGAAAATTTACAAATTACACACACTAAGTAAAAAAAACCAATTAAAAATAAGCAAAATTAAAATAAACTAAAACAAGTACGGAAGGTTCGGGTGTAACCGAACATTACATACTCAGCTGAGAGCTTTGGAGACAAAATAAGGGAAAATCACAATGTGGGAAAATGAACCTAGGGTCAACCTGGAATGTGTTTGTGTGACATGGGTATCAAATGGAAGGTATTAAAGAGTATTTTAAAAGGGAGTGGGCCATAGTTGTATAGGTGGATGCCATTTCGCGATATCGCCATAAAGGTGGACCAGGGGTGACTCTAGTATGCGTTTTGTACGATATGAGTATCAAAAGGTATTAATGAGGGTTTTTAAAGGGAGTGGTCCTTAGTTGTATATGTGAAGGCGTTTTCGAGATATTGACCAAAATGTTGACTAGGGTGACCCAGAACATCATCTGTCGGGTACCGCTAATTTATTTATATATGTCATACCACGAACAGTTATCTTGCCAAGATTCCAAGGGCTTTTGATTTCGCCCTCCAGAACTTTTTCATTTTCTTCTACTTAATATGGTAGGTGTCACACCCATTTTACAAATTTTCTTCTATTTATTTTGCGTCAATAAACCAATCCAATTACCATTTTTCATCTCTTTTTTCATATTTGGTACAGAATTATGGCATTTTTTTCATTTTTCGTAATTTTTGATCTCGAAAAAGTGGGTGCGGTCATAGTCGGATTTCGACCATTTTTTATACCAAGATAAAGTGAGTTCAGATAAGTACGTGAACTAGGTTTAGTAAAGATATATCGATTTTTGCTCAAGTTATCGTGTTAACGGCCGAGCGGAAGGACAGACGGTCGACTGTGTATAAAAACTGGGCGTGGCTTCAACCGATTTCGCCCTTTTTCGCAGAAAACAGTTATCGTCCTAGAATCTAAGCCCCTACCAAATTTCACAAGGATTGGTAAATTTTTGTTCGACTTATGGCATTAAAAGTATCCTAGACAAATGAAATGAAAAAGGGCGGAGCCACGCCCATTTTGAAATTTTCTTTTATTTTTGTATTTTGTTGCACCATATCATTACTGGAGTTGAATGTTGACGTAATTTACTTATATACTGTAAAGATATAAAATTTTTTGTTAAAATTTTGCTTTAAAATATTTTTTTTTTTAAAAGTGGGCGTGGTCCTTCTCCGATTTTGCTAATTTTTATTAAGCGTACATACAGTAATAAGAGTAACGTTCCTGCCAAATTTCATCATGATATCTTCAACGACTGCCAAATTACAGGTTGCAAAAGTTTTAAATTATATTCTTTTAAAAGTGGGCGCTGCCACGCCCATTGTCCAAAATTTTACTAATTTTCTATTTTGCGTCATAAGGTCAACACACCTACCAAGCTTCATCGCTATATCCGTTTTTGGTAATGTATTATCGCACTTTTTCGTTTTTTCGAAATTTTCGATATCGAAAAAGTGGGCGTGGTTGTAGTCCGATTTCGTTCATTTTAAATAGCGATCTGAGATGAGCGCCTAGGAACCGACATACCATCATCAAGATACCTCAAAATTTACGGACGGACGGACGGACGGACATGGCTAAATGAATTTCTTTTTTCGCCCAGATCATTTTGATATATATAAGTCTATATCTATCTCGATTAGTTTATGCCGTTACGGATTACCATTATGCGAACAAAGTTAATATACTCTGTGAGCTCTGCTCAGCTGAGTATAAAAACAAAAACTGTCGCATATTACAAAGTTTAGTTTTATTAACTAATAATTTTTTTATTTACATGCATACATTCATAACTATGAATTGAAAAGGTAACACTCATGACAAAGGCTACATTAAAATATACTGGAGAGGTGTTTTGGGAGCCGCCGGCCATCTACAAGTCATCCTGCGAAATGAATGTTGAATATTTTCCTTACGATGAGCAAATTTGCTTCATGAAATTCGGTTCATGGACATACAATGGTGCACAAGTGGATTTGAAGCATTTGGATCAGGTGAGTTTGTGCAGTTTTATAGTTAAATACAAGCATTCTTCACACAGCCATATGTACATATGTAGCTGAACACATACACATATGTACATATGAAAAAAATGCCAATGCACTCCAGCCACACACATTTGATATTTTGAGCAACATGTACGGGCATGTATGGAGCAAATATTGCATAGCAAAACACATACAACTGAAAAATTTGGAGGGAAAAATGTGAGATACATATATGTATGTACATATCTATCAGAACTGGGATAAGCTATTATATATTTACACCACAATGCAATTTATATTTTACAATTATTCTCACCGGAATTGTCAGGAAAAAAGAATTTAGCCCAAATAAAATCAGACTATTATCAGACCGCTCTTGCATAGTCTCAAGTGTTAATATAAGGATTGCATCTTTTTCTCTATTTGAGGGACAGTTGCCAGCTTTACTCAATTTAATGCAGTGACCCACTACAAGAGCACCCATGTTATAACGGGATCATGCTGCAGCAGTAGTTGGCAAGCCCTCCGAGTTTATTTTACTTACGGACTTGTCCGAAACTTAGATATATAAACTTACAGGGAGAAGGGCACGCCGCCCTACTGGTCTCTTCAACGGAGTCAGGAGGAGTAAACTACCCTCCGGCTGGGAGCTCTATAAGGTGAATCTGGGGACTTATAAATAAGAAATAGGTTTGGCTATCCTAAGATTCATGGAGAAGCTTCTGCGAAAACGTGGAAGGTTGCAATGAATCCGCGAGGGTTGCAAACACACTCTCAAAGAATCCTGTCCCTTCAGGGTGTTTGAGGGATGATAATGGAGGCTGGTCGATGAGTGGCGAGGTATCCCCAAAGCTTCTATTGGACAATATTTTTCCCGATGAGTTAAATATTTGAGGATTATTTTGGACAAGAAACTGTCCTTGAGACCCAATATGGAAGATAGGGCCAGGAAGTCCAAGGTTGCTTTGGACTGCTGCAGGAGGGCTATCGACAAGAGGTGGTTAAGAGTAGCACACTGGCTTTATGATATGGTAGTCGAACCGATTATGCTCTATGGGTCGCTGGTCTGGTGGAAGCAACGAGCACCACCAAAACATTAGTGTCAGTACAACGGACGGCGCAGGTTGGTATCAGCGGCGTTCTTAGAAGAAACCTGACTTGGCAGGTGAACATACATCCAGTAGATATTGCGGGAAAGGCGGCTGCGGCCCGGTCGTTGGTCCAGCTTCGTGTTATGGCTTTGGGCTTTCTGACTTCGGACACTCTAGCCTTCTTACCAGGTTCGACAGGACAGTCTATTGTGTGCTGATAACTGCTCCCTGTGCAACCTTCACCCCAATCAATGGAAGAGCCATCCTGCTGTACCTGTATGGAGTATGATGAGGTTTAATCATCGAGTCACTTTATGCTTGATTGTCCAAATTTTGCCAGAACTAGGCGCAAGTATTTCGGTCGCGACTCATTTTGGTCTGCGGCGGATTTATCCAAGGTTGATATCGGTCTTATAAGAAACTAATATCGTTGCCAAGCAACGATTCTACAAGTAGCTGTAGCTACGTCACCGTTATTTTATGTGGTATCACAACGGACCTTCATGCTGTTAAAGTGAGCTTCTCCTACCAGGGATTGAACAAGAAATGCAAATATATGCCCAACTACAATTACATGTCTTAAGTTGCGTTGCATTGTGTCTAATAAGGTTCTTGCAATTATGATATTCACTTAGGTTCCTGGCAGCAATCTCGTGCAAATTGGAATTGATTTAAGTGAATTTTATTTATCGGTCGAATGGGACATACTTGAAGTTCCTGCAACTAAAAATGAGGAATATTATCCGGATACTCTAGAACCATTTTCAGGTAATATAAATTATAATCAACTAAAAAAAATACAATTTGCAACAAATATTCATACAAGTTGTTCATCTTAGATTTTATTTAAGAAAACAGAGTTAATAGAGCCCACATAAACAAAAAAAAAAACGTTATTTTTATTCTTAAATTTCGAACGATCTCCGACTTTTTTTTTATTATATTTGATGAGGTTAAAACCAGTGGCAGCAGCCGTGGTATGGACTAGCGTGCTTGCATACCACGTCGCATATCGTGGGTTTTACAAATCCCTCATAAAACAACTTCAAAATATTTTAGAAAGCGGTTTGCAAACTCTGTGTACAGAGACTCTTTCGCTGAGAAAACGGGACCAATGAAAAATTACGTATTCTGCGTTTTCCAATTCGGTGGGACAGTGTGGACATAAAGGGTCCTTCTCTGTCCTACTCTTGTATAAATACTCCTTGAAACCACCGTGCCCACTCAACATTTGCGTGAGGTGCGTCCGCTCAAATCATTCTCTTATATTCCGAACTAACATGAGAGTTCCTCGATACTTCCCACCGTTCTTGGTACCTAGCTACTGTTCGTGAGATTTCGCTTTTCTTGTCAACTTCAGATGGTCGCCCGATTCCATTGTCATACAGATCGGCCATTACCCTTGACAGCAGATCTACTGCGATTTTCCGTGATAAAACAGGGACCGCGTCGTCGGGCACCGTCCGATAAGCATATGCTATTCGTATAGCAGCAATACGGTAGGCTGCTAGTATATATTTTTGGTGGATCATTTAGATCCGTGCCATACTGTTGCTGCATGAATGTAATATTACCGAGTTGGTTACGTAGGATAATAGCTGACGGGTAGCTTCGCCTGGGCCGCCGATGTTGGCCATTATTCGCCGTAGGGTTCCACTAATTCTATAAACTTTTTCTCCTATCACCCTGAAGTGTTCCTTAAAAGTTAGTTTTGAGTCAATGTTTACTCCTAAATATTTCAAGAAAGGCTTTGATTTTATTTCATCGTCTCCTATGACTAGGACTATCTCATCCACAGTTCGCTTTCAGGTTACCAAAACAATTTCTGTCTTATTCCTAGCCACTCCAGCCCTATGTTCGTCAGCCATTCCTTTGTTTTTCCAACGACGTCATTACAAGTCAAGTTGCTTGTCATCTGCATAGCCGACAGTTTGTGTGCCTTCGGGAAGGACGACTTGTAGCACACCGTCATACATCACATTCCATAGCGTTGACTCTAGAACAGGTCTCTGAAGGACACCACCGGTGGTGTTGTGCTTTCTTGGTTCCCCATCCGTATCAAAAGGGGAACTCTGTCGATAAAATAGCTACCAATTATTCTGAGCAAGTAAGCAGGTGTGCCAAAATTTCGTAGTGCTGTCGTATATCAAGAAATTTTAATAATAATATAATATCGGAAAACATTAAATTTTTACAACAACGTCAATAAAAAGTAAAACAACATCCTTCCTGGAATTTCAAGGCATGCATAGCTGTCCGTGCTATTCTACGTTTTACCTGTTGTTGGAAGCCATCCAGAGTCAAAAGAGCCATTAGACGAGCATCCTTGTACTACACTATACTAATATAGTATAACGAGCTGCACCCGTGCGCATCTTGCGCAACCACTATAAAAGCCTCTTATCAAATATCAACAGAAATCAGCTGTTCTATCAATCAATTAAAATTTACAGCGTGCGCTGCCATCTGGCGTATGGTAGCAACTGCCGGTAATGCAGTGCAAATATTCACAATATTGCTATAGTACAAATAGATTTCTTTGTGTGCTCACAATCGTTTATTTTTAACAAATTATTTTAATAAAATATAGCTAAACAAAAGCACTAGAACCAAAATTGCCCAAAGCTCGCTAATAGCCGAATCTCCATCCTTACAACCAAAACTTTATAGATTTGGATTCTAAATAAGAGTGAAAAAGGGACCCGTACATAAAAATAACAAATAGAAATAATATAGTATAATGTTATACTGCTGCTGTACTAAACTTATAGCAACTATAATTTTAGTACTGAGATATATATGTAATTACCATATACAAATTTATATATATTTTTTACTTTTTACCATCCAACATATTCATCTACTTTTTCCAATTTAATCTCTCTTAAGATATTACATTTAAGCTCACCATGCGCCGCAAAACACTTTTCTATACCGTTAATTTAATTGTACCCTGTGTAGCATTGACATTTTTAACAGTGTTGGTTTTTTATTTACCCAGCGACTCCGGCGAGAAGGTAACCAACTAAATATTTAGCGAAAAAAGTATAAAACTTCAAACTGTATATAATGCTTTTTTTATATAGTGTAAAAAAGTATCAATACATATGTATGCATGTGGTATTTTACAAATGTTTTCCTAGTCAAAACTAAAAATAATTTGTTTTAATTGTATCATTTGCTGTACTATTAAATTGTGTCGCATGCGATCTCTTTAACCCTACCGTGCACATCAAAACAATGTCTCATAAACACTTTTACCTTTAAAATACTCATTTTTTATTACACTATCATAGCTTCATTATTCATTATTAGTCGAAAATATAGAGAAACTATCACTGTAGCATACATATATTTACATTAAGGGTATTCACGAAAGATGGCTTCTATCTAAATATATGTATGTATTAGGGCGTGTCAAATTGTATGGGCAAAATGGGAAAACAAACTTCAGGTGCACATCCAGTTTCTGAATCTATGGGTCATACTGAGTAATATTGTCCATGGGACCATAGGTCTGAAATAAATTTCGAGCCTCCCTAATTTTGTTAGAAAATTTTATATCCCAATCCGAATCCGAATTTGACATTTATTTTCATGTATTTTATTTGTGAGAGCCGCTATTCGGATTGGGATATAAAATTTTCTAAAAAAATTAGGGAGGCTCGTTTCAGACCTATGGTCACATGGACAATATTACTCAGTATGACCCATAGATTCAGAAACTGGATGTGCCTTTTCAACAATAAATTTGTTCAAAATGCATGTATGAAAACCTGTCAAATCGCACACTAGATCCAAATAGCAATCAAATGGAAAAGACGCAATGTTTAAAAACGCGAGAAACTTCCTTTAGCTGTTTTGGAAAGATCGCAGCTACACATAATTTCGAAGTTTAAGATTTTTTTCTTCAAAATTTCAGATTTTTGAGTTAGCTCTCAGTTGATCTAGGTGGTCGATATGTGCGAGGAACTCAGGAACTAATCAACCGATTATAATCAAATTTGGATACCGCCTTTAATTTGTACAAACTAATCAGTGGCTCATCCCAAGTAACGACCTAACTGGGCTGGATGAGTGGGAAAAGAGAACAATATAATGAAGAAATATATAATGAAAATGGAAAATGGAGAAAAGATAGGAATGATGACGTCGCGAGTGAAAGAACGAGAGTAAGGGAAAGGAAAAGGAAGAACAAGTTGAGGAGAAGAGAAATAGGCACAGGAAAGGGAGCGGATAACGAAATGGAAAGTGAAAAGACGAAAATAGAGAAAGGAGAAGGGTAAGAAGGGAGAAAGGGGCATGCGAAAATTAAGAGTTGGGGAAGGGTAAAGAAAGTGAGAGAGGAACGTTGAGAGGAAAACAAATGTAAGATTTTCGGGACAAAAGGTGGAAAGAGATTTGGTTGCCACATAAGCAACCGAACCAGAGTAATTTCGTGAATATCTGTTTTAAAAATCTATGCCGTGTGCTTATTAATTTGGCATTTTTACTCAATTTAAAATCGAATACAAACAAAAGAGTAAATGCACAAAATAAGTAAAATGTCACAACTTTTTTTAAACTTGAAAGCAAAGTCAACTCTTCTTAAAGCATTTTGTAAATTGTAATACTTAACAAGTAATTGTATTTTACTTAAAAACAATAAAAACTTATACCTATTTACGTATAGAGATATATATATATAAAATATTTACATATGTGCGCCTACTATAAAAACGATAATAATATGCTTCAATTCTTGTTTTTTAATATTTTATCAATCAACTTAAATAATTTTTATGAAAATACTTTTTAGATTTTTTCTTCCATTATGCACTTAATAATTCATAACTGCATTTTCTCATACTAAATAAATCTATAATTCAATATTCTATTTTAGCTTAAAATGTACAAAAATAAAAAATAAATATTATGAATTAAGTACGCATTTTGCTTTAAAAAATGATGAAATCTCATAACGTAATTTCAGCGAAAGGCAAAACCCAGATATTTAACAGTGAAAATTCATGAATTGCCACAAATGAAGTTAAACAATAATCCATTAAAAATCCATTTTCATACATTCCCACACATTGGCATACGCACTTACCACACTCACATAGCTACCATAGATGGGCATTTTGTCTACCATACCAAATTTTATTTTAATTGTAGTGAAAACTGCCACTCTGTGATATCTACACACGCAAAATATATAAGTACGAATACAAAATACACTAATACACATACAAATATTAGTTTTACAAGAAAATAGATTTTGTTTTCTTACAATTTTGACGTTTCTAAAAGTTTTTACAGTTGAAAAATGTATGTAATCTTGTTAAAAGAAATATAATATTTTTGATCTTGTTTTTATATAGAAAATCATTAATAAAACAAAGAAAATATATAAATTTGGGTAAAGGTTTGAAATAAAGAAGACAACAAACTGGGAAGCATCGAACTGTTAATTTTATTTTGTTTTTAAAAGTTGTCAGTATCTAATGTTGATTGTAAAATGCCGAAATTGGTTTTCATTTGAGTATTTGTATATTAAAAACAAATTATGTTGCATAGAAAATGATCAAGTAATAATTAAAATATTGGACCGAACTGTGCTTTGTGTATAATTTTAAATTTGTTTTATGTATCTGCTTATCCTCAAAAAAAAAAAAAAAAAATCCCACAAAATAATAGCAAAAACAGTCCCGAAGTATACCGTAGATAGTTCCGAAATGATTCCGAATTGGCGACGAAACAGTCCAAAAATTAACTATGAAATAACCGCGAAATAAACATGAAAAGATGATCTTGAAGTTCTCCTAAAACAGCTCTTAATTATTCCTTAAAACAACCCCAAAAAAGTCTAGAAGTGATTCCTAAAACTATTCCGAAAATATACCAAATCATTATGAAATTGGTCTCAAAAAGTGCCGACATGGTACCAAAAACAATCCCTACATAAGCTCCAAACAGCTTCGAGGTGGGTTGGAAATAATCATTAAAAAATTACCGAAATAGTGCCGAAATTACACCGAGTACATGAGTTGGATCGGTTTGTCCTTTTTTTTAATAGAATGTTTAATTATATTTGTGTGGATGAAAACAATTTGGTTTTTGGGAAAGGAAAAACCCCAAACAAGGGTTTTAAGTCTAGCTATTATTTATATTTTGATCAAAATGTATTTTATCTACACCGTTTTCAACAGTATTTCATGAAGTTTTAAATATCAAGCGAGGAACCCCCTTTGTCTTTTTTTAACACGCTTTTATTAGCTTGGCCTGTATGTAACGGAATCTTTGAGCTTAATTTTCATCGGTTTCTAGAAATCTGATTAATTTGAAACTTTGCATACGTATTAAGGACCGATGACAATACATTAATGTGGAGGTGTGGTGACATAAGGTCAACGGCCATAAGGTCAATTGGCCTTATTATCACTGTGAATGGCCATAAGTTTGATTGCAACTTTGCACACGTATCAAGGTTCGATGACAATGCATTAATGTGATGGTGTGGTGACATAAGGTCAACGGCCATAAGTTCAATTGGCGTTATTACCACTTTGAATGGCCAGGAGTTTGATTGAAACTTTGCACACGTATCAGGGCTCGATGACAATGCATTAATGTGATGGTGGGGTGACATAAGGTTAACGGACATAAGGTCAATTGAACTTATGGCCACCCTAAATGGCCATAGCTTTGAAACCTTGCACATAATGCGAAGAACGCATTCCTTTATTAATGATAGAAGGGGATGCATGGCTCATCTACGAAAGAGCATACTGGAGCCCTTTTTAACACGCTTTTATTAGCTTGGCCTGTATCTATCTAACCTGGAGTGGAGCCGAGAGCCCCGGTAATGCAGAGTTCCGGACTCCGTTGCACCTTTTGAAGCATTTTAAGATAGGTATTTTTAGCTAATGCAGGCCACCAGACCAAGGCACCATAAAGAAGAATCGGGCGCACAATGACTGTGTAAATCCAGTAGGTCACCTTAGGGGAGAATCCCCAGGAGGTGCCAATTGCCCTCTTGCAGGTGAACAGCTCTGCTGCTGCCTTCTTGGATCGTTCCGCTATATGGTCACTCCATAATAGCTTCCTATCCAGAATGACTCCCAAATACTTGACTTGATCGCTAAACGCTAAGAACGTACCCCCAATTCTTGGCGGTGTAAGATTTGTTACTTTGTACCGCCTCGTGAAGAGGACAAGCTCGGTTTTATCCGGTTTGACTTCCAAACCTGTTGCGGGTTGTACTTCTGGAGCAGCTCCAGGATGCCAGCTGGGTCCGTTGGCGTTACTGGAACCCAGGCTCTAGCCCTTGCTCGTGAGGGGATATCACGCGCCTCCACTACCTTGAGGCGCGCCCGGATATACCACCCCTATCAGTGTGACGGCGGCCGTATAGAGGTTTACCGACCTGGCGTCGTCACAGGCAATTAGCTGGACATTGCCCTGGAACCACCCTGCATCGGTGTAAGATGGCGATGGACCAGGGTTGTCTTTCTTAATCTTAACGGCCACCGTAGCGAGCGCGGCCTCGATCCACTTCCACTGTTGTTTCGGGATCCTGCCATCTTCGCTGCTCTCGTCTATAATGCCAATGATCTGCCGACCCTTGGCAATTTCGACGAAAGACCGCGTCCAGCCTCCCTGCGTCTTGGCCCTTTTCGGTGCCGTGGGGTTGGATTCATCCATAGACCGCTGGCGTTTCGAGGTTTCATCACTCTTGACTAAAACTTTTAAAATTACTTGAACTAAAAAATGATTGTAACATTCAATATCAAGCACCCCACGCTTTTTACTGTGAATTAAATTATTCTGTTAATAACTTAAATTTTATTATAATTTTATTTTAAGTTGATTAACTATAAATGAATGTCTGACCTTCTACTACTGTTATATAAACTCTTTCTTAATTGAAAATTATTTTCCATTTTCTAGTTCGGTTAGCTATAAAAGCGTGTTTTTTAGTTTTTTTAAACTATTTCTTTAGGCAGGATGCCTAACTTTTCCGCATCTGATTGCGATCACCCCAATGCAACTCTACAAATCGATACTCGATACTCGACTTAATTTATAACCACCCACACCATCACCACCACATGCATGTGCATGCATGTACATGCACGTGTATGTGTTCTTTTTGTCAGCGCTCATGCATATGCAGGTCGGGGTTGATGTGTGGGTGCCTTCCCCTCCAAAACGGAGGATTTTGCGGGTCAACGGTTGTAGCCTTCTATACAACCGGCCTCTTGGATTTCAACAGCCGTAACATACGCATCTGCCGCCAGCGATCTCTGCCGTGTTTCCACAATACAGTCAGGTAATATTGTCACCAAAATATTTTAGTTCTATTCAATAAAACATATTAATATAACGAGAAATTCTCGCCTATTTGTCTATTTCTTTCTTCCACACGCCATATTCCCACTGAGATCGACCCCGGTGCGCCCACCGACTCAGGGGCAGACGCACCCCGGCCGAACACTATTATTTATATAAAGATTTAGATAAAAATGTCGGGCATGTCACAAAATGTCAAAATATTTGAGAAAAAAAAGAAGCATGCTGAAATACGGACATAATCTTTAAAAGATACTACGTCCCTTGTTTGCTAAATAAGTTCCTCCATGTACTGCAGTCGGCCTCTACTGCTCCTGGTCGGTCCCTCCGCCACTGGAACATGCCTGTTAGTCTTTACATACGTTTTTTTTTTTTACCCAAACGTTTTCAAAAAGTAGGTGAGCCAATACAACCAATCACCAGTTCAAGTCCCGTATGACATTACTTTTTCTGATGGCGGTCCGTCTATCCAAAAGTCACCGGATTTACTCAAATGAGCTCCGTTTTATAAATGATCGACGCCGCGTTTCTATTCTTAACACACATAACATATTGATAGACCCGAAAAGGTGAATATTTGGTCTCCTTGATGATGGCACCGTTAAAAGTCATACCCATCGTTATTTTTGAAATAAAGTTTGTGTTTTCTGAAATACATTTGTATTTTTCTGAGTTTATTTCGGGGGTTTACGAAAATATTTGAATTTTTCTTTAATACTTTTTTGCTTTACCAAATTTTATTTAAAGTTTTATGAAATACTGTACGGTTGGGCGATAACGGTAACGCTTATGCAGATATATCACAGGCTTCGAACCCATTAATGATTCTAGGAATTTGAAATTACGATAACTGTGTTATTGTAATACTTATGATTATAGAAATTAGCCTATCTCTAATACAAATTTCACACAGAAAGTTAATGGAATGAAACAATTAAATTTTACTTTTCACACAGGCTTGCACTCGCTTCAAAAAATGAACTTCTGTCAGCAGCCCCAAAAAAATATTACGCTTTTATAAAAAAATGATAGCAGCCGTTTCCTCCTTAACTATAAAGACAATCAAAATGAAATGCATGCAGAACTACTCATAGATGTTGCACCTAACCAAATATGTTTCCATATTATAAATAAAATTTTGAATTTTTTCGGTGCTTTCGTAAATTATTGAAAATAATTTGTTTTTGATTGTCATTTGTTATAATGACAACGAAATCCGACCCATAATGCAAAATGTACTAAATTTTTAACTCAATTAGGAATTTGCATTTTGTATGGAAGATTGAGTTCAACAACATTCTGTGTGAAATTGGTATAACTTTGTTTGTCTTTGTATTTTTAATTTTAATAAAATATTAGCTCAAAAGAGCGGATGAACTATGTAGCTAAAAAGGGCGCATCCCATGAAGCTTGCTCCGCAGACGCCCCAATTAAATTGGATGAGACTAAGAGAAGGCAAGAGGTGCATATGATTGACCAAGCGGGAAAGGCGTGGATCCAAGTGCGGGGCTGTAAAGTGTCGAAGATTCTGTGTAGGTCTTACAACCTTAGACTAACAAAGTTGCTTCTATCATTAAAAAAGGAGTACTGTAGACGCATGACGGGTAATCTGACTGGACAGTGCCTTCCGGTGTCACGTGCTTTTAATTTAGGCTTGGTCAGTGATAGCAGATGTAGGAAGTGCGGGTTGAAGGAGGAAACGATCGAGCACGTATTGTGCTCGTTCCCTGCGCTTGCCAGGCTAAGACTCCAGCTGTGATACAGCTGTCAGCTCTAGAAGCAGCATGTGAAATAGGTCCTAGAAAGCTTCCAATGTTTGCAAAGAGGACGGATTTATTTTATAACATAAGTCCTGGTTATTAATAGGATTTTTCAGTTTGGTAGCACTACGGACTCATCCAGTCTATGTAAGGTTCTCATAGACTGGCCAGTTCGACCTAACCTAATTCAAAAAAATTTGTTAAAAAAGTTGTTTCACAGTATGCGTTTTTTGAGTGAACATCCATATATGTACCGTATTGCAACTACGTGATGCAAGAATATCACGGAATTTTGAGGTACCCATTGTGGGTAGAAACCCTTCGGGTAACAACGACTCAGAGGTCTGGTTTACGGATGGATAAAACTTCGATAACGGAAAAACGGGAGCTGACATCTATGGGCTGAACTTTAAGAAATCTATACCAAGTTGATGCAACCCCACTAGGCAAAAATCCATACAATAGAAGTTTGTGGTAGAGTATGTCTACATAGAGGCTTATTCTCGAGGGGTGCCCTCATTATGTCAGACAGCAAGGTAGCTTTTCGTGTCTTGTAGTCTTAAAAAATTACTTTTAAGCTAGTGGTTGATTGCATTCGTGTGATAAATGATCTGGGAGCCAAAAACCACGTTTTGTTAGGATGGGTACCCGGCCATCAGGGATATGAAGGTAGGTAGTCAGTAATGAGAGCATCAGTCAAGCTCATTTATCTAAGCAGGGATGACCTACGAACACTCACTGAGTATTATACAGAACACCGTAGTCTGCGCTGCGATATCATCTTAAGTAGTAAATCTATCCGATGCACAAATCGGTTGCATTTGAAAGCTGGAGAATGAAACGGCGGTTCACATTCATTGCGAATGCGTTGCTCTGGCAAGGCAGATACCCTCCCATCTCGTTGGAATGACTCTTAATATGATATGTTGTAAGAAGCCTGAAGAATACTTAAATATACTAAATGCCTCCAAATACAGTTAGAGGCTGAAAGGTCAAGTACAATAGATCAAAATAAGCGTCCCAATACATCGTGGCCTAATACTAATCATAACTTGGGTACATATAGACATATATAAATGAAGTCGACAATTGGCGATGAGTTGAAAGCATTTTATGTTACCTTTTAAATTCTGGACTAATTTTTATTTCGTCGCTTTACCTTCTTTTCTTTTTAACTAAAATCCAAATCAATTTTATTATTTGCTTGTTTGTTGGGTGGATTTTTATACTCAATGGAAGCTAATAAAAATATATGTATGTAGCAGTTTGTACTGAAAATGCAATGCCTAAAATATATTTTTATTAAGCTGCCAAAAATTGTTTATGTAAGTGGAAGAAATCTCTACTTTTGACTTTCGTTGACAGGTTACGTTATGTATTTCAATTCTTGTCTCGTTGACTGTGTTCTTCCTGTTGTTGGCTGAAATTATTCCGCCAACATCACTGGCCGTACCACTACTAGGCAAATATTTACTATTTACAATGATTCTCGTCTCGTTGTCTGTATGGACAACGGTATGTGTATTAAATATACATTTCAGGTAAGTCAACGATTTTCAGTTATTTATGTACATAATTACAAGAGTTATAAATATGTATGTATTTAATTTTTAAATGAAAAGGTAGATTTTGTTGTTTTAGTTTTTTTCTTTCCCTTTTTGGTTTCATCAATTTTGTCTTGCCTTAGATCACCATCGACTCATAAAATGTCACCTCTGGTGCGTAAACTATTTTTGAATATTATGCCGAAATTGATGATGATGCGACGCACCCAATATACACTGCCCGATTATAATGACTCAACACCCAGCAATGGTTATACCAATGAGATCGATGTACGGTGAGTGTTTATAAAAATCAGTTTCTCACTTCCACATCATTCCTAACTTTTCCGAAAAAGCATCCGATCCTGATATGGTTGTGATTCACCTGCACCGTTTTGCGTTTGCCTTTCGGTCTTCGCATCCTCTCTATACGCCTCATAATAATCAATGATGATTAGATTGTTAATAATTAATTTTTGAAAAATGTTTTTTATATACATACATTTACAACTGTTTTGTTGTTTTTCTTGTAATTTTCACCGCCAAAATGCGAAATCCATATGCAAGCAGCGATAGTATAAGCGACTTTCCCAGTGAGTTCAAGGACAGTCAAGAAAGTCCCTATGACAATGGTGGACAGCAATCGATTGGTAAGTGTTTTTTCAACTTTGTGTTAGTTCTACGTCATTTTTAGTAGTATTAATTTATATATAATTTTAAACTTTATATACGCACTTTCGAATATTTATTGTCTTTTACAAGATTCGGACAATGTGATCCCACGCAATTTGACACCTGAGTTGATGCAGGCATTACGCGCAGTGCGTTTTATTGCGCAGCATATCAAAGATGCTGACAAGGACAATGAGGTAGGACCATAAATACTTATAAATGGTGTACATTAGATAGGGTCGCTTTGGTGGGAAGCATAGTTGGATTTGATTTTTAAAATCCCTAAGCTATTTGACCTCTCATTTTAAAATTGATATCACATTAATTTGGTATTTTCTATTGTTGAGAATTACATAAGGGTTCTCTTTTTTATTGTCCTTTAGAACTCTGAAGAGTTTTTGCCTTAAAAGTATATTTCACGTTTCACCAAACTAAGAAAAAACAAGTAAGGAAGGCTAAGTTCGGGTGTAACCGAACATTACATACCCAGCTGCCAAATTACAGCTTGCAAAACTTTTAAATTACCTTCTTTTAAAAGTGGGTGCCACGCCCATTGTCCAAAATTTTACTATTTTTCTATTCTGCGTCATAAGGTCAGCCTATATACCAAGTTTCATAGCTTTATTCGTCTTTGGTAATGAATTATCGCACTTTTTCGGTTTTCGAAATTTTCGATATCGAAAAAGTGGGCGCGGTTATAGTCCGAATTCGTTCATTTTAAATAGCGATCTGAGATGAGTTCCCAGGAACTTCATTAAGATACCTCAAAATTTACTCAAGTTATCGTGTTTACGGACAGACGGACGGACATGGCTAAGTGCATTTTTCTTTCGCCCAGATCATTTTTATATATAGAAGGCCATATCTATCTCAATTAGTTTATGCCGTTACGGGGCACCGTTATGCGTTCAATTATTTATTTTTCGTACCTCTACGTACCAAAATATTGTAACGAATTTACTGCAATTCCCCTTATTTGCAATCTTCTGCTAATGTTCGAATCACTGAACTGTTGAATAAATAACTCCACTATTTAATAATGCAAAATTGCCTTTATTAAAGTTCTTCACAATATAACGTACTTCACAATAAATAACTCTATTACTGCTCGCCAGGTGGCTTCTCAAATCAAACTGACTCTCGCGCCTCTACTGGTGTCGCATTTTATACTGTTTGGTTTACTCGCTGACATTCTCTAGAATCTACTAGTTGGTTATCTGCTATAAGTTTCTCAGCTATAACTACAGATGCACAATTTTTATAGCTTCTCTCACAGCTCATGCGCGTGTGTTTGTGCGTTGCTTCTCCGCTGCGTGCACGTACATATGTGTACACATAATGATTGAATTATTGATGTGCATCAAGTGACTGCTTAGCGTCGGCTTAGAGATGGCAGTACACCTTAGTGCTGCTAATATTGGTAAAAATATTAACAACTAGTGATTTTACAGTTACTTTTGTTTTAGTGCCGACCGATAAAAGTTGTGCTAAGCATTTAAGTGAAAAAGTTGACAAATTAAGAATATGGAATAATAAAATAATAAAAAAAAAAAAAATTTTAAGTTAAACGGTTTTATTGAAAACAATACTTACATGAAGTAATAATAATACCAAAAGCTAGAAGATAATTAGGTAGGTCCTAGGTACTAGTCATCACACTCCTCATCAATCTAGGGCGTTGATCAGATAATGAAATAAAATTGTTGGGCGCGTGAAGTTTCTAAAAATGTGAGGCGTAGCATAACCTTTTTAAGGTTCAGTTGGTCTTACTTATGACTATCAATAGAAGTTTCACGCGCCCAACGCTTTTATTTAATTGTTTGATCAACGCTCTAGATTGATGAGGAGTGTGATGACTAGTACCTAGGGCCTACCTAATTATTTTAAGCTTTTGGTATTATTACTACTTCATGTAAGTATTGTTTTCAATAAAACCGTTTAACTAAAATTTTTTTTAATTATTTTATTTTCAAGTTTTTAGTCTTTATTTAATTGCCTATTATTTCTCATTCTATTTAGTTCATTTAGTGACTCATTATTACACTGACTCTTTCCTGACAATTTGTTACAATCTAAGTCCTCAATACATAATCCTTCCAAAGACTTTACTCGACTCTGCGCCACGTGTGCTTGTCCCTCCTCGAACTCCAAAATATTTTGACGTCACTTCGACCGGACTATATGTAATATTTGTTCCAAATATGACTCAAATCGGACATCATAGGTCGCTTTCTATTCTTGTATGTATTTTGTGTTCCAAATATGAAAAAACGGACCACAAATACGATTTTTTGAAATATTTCGATCCATGCGCCCCCTTTGGTAGTTTTTTTCCTATTGTTGCATTGTCATCGGGTTCTGAACAATATTCCAAATTTCAAGCTTGTAGCTTATCGGGAAGTTACTTAAATTTCAATTACAAAATTCGTGCCAGCCAGCCAGCCTGTCAAGTCCAGCTAAATAAAACCGTTTGAAAACAGGCGTGGAGAGTATATTCTTTAAATAAAAAAAGTAATTTAACTAAAAGCCTAAAAAAATTAATTTCAGTGAAAGTTCTGCTTAAAAGCAAGGTCAGGGAAGATTTAATATAATAGTAAGAACTGCGACACTTCTCTTCCTGTATTATGGTTTCACTCCAATAGAATATCGGTTAACAAACTATTTCGACTGCAAAATGCATCCTACAGAGATTTTTTGTCTTTATGCTGGTCTCAGTTCATTATAAATGTGGTTATGGCTTTTTCCCGAAATGGTCATAAAGTCAAATGAAAATTTCCCAAATGGCTACGGCATCAAATTTAAAAAGGTCAATAAGTCAGCTGGGTTATGGCCATTTAAAGTGACCACTAGGTCAATTGATTTGAAGTGGTCATAAATTCAATTGACCTTACGGCCCTTGACCGTATGTCGCCCCCAAGACATCGGAAGGAATTAAACAGCTTCTCAGAATGCAAGGGATCCCGAGAAGAAAGCAAGCGCAGTGGCCGGATGAAGGCGGCAAGCTTTCCGGTAGAAGTGTAAAGTTAACTGTACACTGTACACTGTAACTTCCCAAGCGAAATAGTACCTAACTGACGCAATTTCAGCCATTATTTTGGGATATCTACCGAAATGGGGAGACCTATAGAAAGCTTGACGCCTAGTGTTATATGTTTTATTTATTTCAATATGATCAGTATGATGCCGGACGAACCAAATAAACCTATACCATATTCTCGACATTGAGATGGTTAAAGACAATAATTTCAAACCTTGAGGTAAAATCGAAGGATGACCTGCCAATATTGCAACAACAGAACTCAAAAATAGCAAAACGGTATTAAGTATTTTGGCATATGGTAGGCCAGAACTACATCTGTCTAATGAACCCAAAGACGGACTATATGCTGAACCCGGAATTTACACCCCGATCATAATTCAAAAGAGGCCTCAAGTCTCATAATCAGAAACGTGGACGCAATGGCAAGAGTGTTAAGTAGGGGAGAAGCAGATAAAGCTACAACACAGAAAAGTATGTTCGAGACAACTCATCCACACTTGATCGACATGCTGCTGAAGCAGGAGCCACGTCTATCATCTAAAAGAAAGGTTTTTAAGCTCACCGCACTCGGATTTGTTTCTTGGATCTCCGACTTATGCAACATATTTAATAAATGTATTTAAAGCTTCAATCTCCCCCTGAGCTATAACTTATCTAATTTGTATGCTCATTATTTATTGTTGATTTCCAAAATTATTTCTCTACTGTTATTGTACTTTTATTTTTTTCCACACAAAATAACATTAACTATAATATTGCAAACGCGGCAGTTGTCTTACTTTTCTTCTTTATGAGTTTTGTTTAATCAAATCAAGCAAAAAACATAATAAATATTAAAGAAAACAAAAAAGGAAGGCTAAGTTCGGGTGTAACCGAACATTACATACTCAGCTGAGAGCTTAGCTGCATTGGCTTCATAGGGTTTCGTAGATGGTTTATAAGTGGTTTTTAATTCCATATCACATACGTTTGGGAAATATCGACCAAATTGCAGACCAAGGGTGACGTTTTTTGGAACGATTTTCCTTCATCCTTTGTCTAATAAGGGGAAATCACCATGGAGGAAAATGAACCTGTGGTAACCTTGAAATGTGTTTGTATGACATGGGTATCAAATGAAAGGTATTAAAGAGTATTTTAAAAGGAGGTGGACCTTAGTTCTATAGGTGGATGCCTTGTCGAGATATCGCCATAAAGGTGGACCAGGGGTACGATATGGTTATCAAATAAAGGTATTAATGAGGGTTTCAAAAGGGAGTGACCATTAGTTGTATATGTGAAGGCGTTTTCGAGATATCGACCAAAATGTGGACCAGGGTGGCCCAGAACATCATCTGTCGGGTACCGCTAGTTTATTTATATACGCAATACCACGTATTCCTGCCATGATTCCAAGGGCTTTTGGTTTCGCCCTGCAGAACTTTTTCATTTTCTTCTACTTAATATGGTAGGTGTCACACCCATTTTACAAAGTTTTTTCTAAAGTTATATTTTGCATCAAAAAACTAATCCAATCACCATGTTTCATATTTTTTTCGTATTTGGTATAGAATTATGGCCTTTTTTTTAAGTTTTCGAAATTTTCGATATCGAAAAAGTGGGCGTGGTCGACTATGACGGATTTCGCCCATTTTTAATACCATGATAAAGTGAGTACAGATAATTACGTAAACAAAATTTAGTAATGATATCTCGATTTTTGTTCAAGTTATCGTGTTAACCGTCTAGCGGAAGGACAGACGGTCGACTGTGTGTAAAAACTGGGCGTGGCTTCAACAGATTTCGCCCATTTCCACAGAAAAGAGCTATCGTCATAGGAGCTTTGACCTTACCAAATTTCATAAGGATTGGTAAATTTTTGTCCGACTTATGGCTTTAAAAGTATTCTAGACAAATTAAGTGAAAAAGGGCGGAGCCACGCCCATTTATAAATTTGCTTTTATTTTTGTATTTTGTTGCAGCATATCCCCACTCAGCATTTAGATGATGAAATTTTCAATTTCCCTACATATAAATACAATTTTATTACTCTTCCTGACTAAATAATGAGTTATCATACAATTGAACAAAAGAAATAATCAAATATGAATACTTTTGATGATCAAAAACTTAAAAGCATTTTTCGATCACTTTGAAGTCCTTTTATGATTAAATTTAAATATTTCTTAAAAACCAACAAAAAAATAATCAAATATGGTTACCTTTGATGATCAAAAACTGAATATAGTTTTTCAATCACATTTTGGAATCATATTTGAATCAAATGTGTTTACTTTAGGTGATCAAAAATTTATAATCATTTTCAATCAGCTTTCTGAATGTTTTCTGACTATATTTGTTGACTGAATAATGAGTTTTATACTTGTTAAAACTTTACTTTTCATTGAAATTGTTATTTTTTCACATACACACATTTTTTCAATCATGAAGTTCAGAAAAAATATGTATATAAAATTTGTATTATTAAGACATTCTTCAAGACAATGCAATGCAAATGCTGCTCGTACCCGAAGATTTCCCCAACCATTTCTCCACCTTCGACTTTCCAGAAAATACATAATAGTTGGACAATACAAAAGTTGTGAGCTATTTGACCAGGTAAGTGAAACTCTCTTGACATATGTACCTGGATATGTCTTCAACATCCCGAGCCGTATCGTATTTTAAGATATTGACGATCATACCTGATGTTGGATGTTGTAGTCGCAGATGTATATAGGTCAAGTTTGTTTGCGAGGGACCTGTGGTTCAAATAGCTCACTGCCGCATGCTTTCTTCCCTTGATGAAATAAGATTATTATGTAGTATCTATGTAGAATGAGATATGAAGAATAAATGCATCATAATCGCATTCAAATATGATTCAAAAAACTCAACCAAAACGATTGAAATATGTTCACGAATATGATCAGCAAATGACTCTGAAAAGTAGTCAAATATTGCTCTAAAACAATTAAAGCTCAATTTTACAATGATATCAAATATGAACAAAAAGCGTTTCGAAATATGAATCATAAATGATTATTCAAGAATAATCACATTTATGGTACATTTTTCTCCCGACGATACGTTAATTTTCGAACAAAAAATGCTTTTAAATTTGAACGTTTTTAATCATCTTGGGATATGATATTTGAATAGTTTTTGATCAAAATTTTCAAAAAATGCTGGCTGGGTCATTACTGAAGTTGAGTTTTGACATAATTTACGCATATACTGTAAAGATATTAAATGTTTTGTTCAAATTTTGACATTTAATTTGTTTTTATTTTAAGTGTGTGTGTTCGTCATCCGATTTCTCTAATTTTTATTTAGAACACATATAGTAATAGGAGTAATCCCAGCCAGCATTTTTTGAAAATTTTGATCAAAAACTATTCAAATATCATATCCCAAGATGATTAAAAACGTTCAAATTTAAAAACATTTTCTGTTCGAAAATTAACGTATCGTCGGGAGAAAAATGTACCATAAATGTGATTATTCCTGAATAATCATTTATGGTTCCTATTTCGAAACGCTTTTTATTCATATTTGATATCATAGTAAAATTGAGCTTCAATAGTTTTAGAGTAATATTTGACTGCTTTTCACAGTCATTTTCTGATCATATTTGTGAATATATTTCAATCGTTTTGGTTGAGATTTTTGAATCATTTTTGAATGCCATTATAATACATTTATTCTTCATATCTCATTCAAAATATGATACTACATAATAATCTTATTTCATAAGGGGAAAGCATGCGAAAGTGAGCTATTCGAACCACAGCTAACTCGCGAACAAACTTGACCGATATACACCTGCGACTACAACATCTAACATCAGCATTATCGTCTGCATCTTAAAATACGGATACGATACGGGATGTTGAAGCCGTATCCAGGTATGTTAAGATAGTTTCACTTACCTGGGGTTCAAATAGCTCACAACCTATGTGTTGTCCAATCATTATGTATTATCTGGGAAGTTGAAGGGGAGAAATTGTTTGGGGAATCGTCGTTCACGAGCAGCATTACATTATTTTTGTCTTGAAGAATATCTTATGCATAAATAATAAAATTTTTATATATTTTTTCTTAGCTTCATGATTGAAAAAATATGTGTATGTAAAAAAAATAAAATTTTTAATGAAAAGTAAAATTTCAACAAGTATAAAAACAAATATATTCATAAAAGATTCAGAAAGCTGAATGAAAATAGATAATAAATTTTTGATCACCTAAAGTAAACACATTTGATTCAAATATAATTCCAAAATGTGATTGAAAAACTATATTCAGTTTTTGATCATCAAAGGTAAGCATATTTGATTATTCTTTTTGTTGGTTTTTATGAAATATTAAAATTTAGTCATTATAAGACTTCAAAAATGATTCCAAAAAGTCATCGAAAAATGCTTTTTAGTTTTTCATCATCAAAAGTATTCATATTTGATTATTTCTTTTGTTAAATTGTATGATAACTCATTATTTAGTCAGAAAGAGTAATCAAATTGTATTGATATGTAGGGAAATTCAAAATTGAATCACCTAAATGCTGAGTGGGGAGCTTTAATTATTTTAGAGTAATATTTGAATGCTTTTTCTAATCATATTTGTGAACACATTTTAATCGTTTTGGTTGAGATATTTGAATCATTTTTGAATGCGATTATGATGCATTTATTCTTCATATCCCATTCAAAATAAGATACTACATAATAATCTTATTTCATCAGTGGAAGAAAGAATGCGGAAGTAAGCTATTTGAGCTACAGGTCACTCGCAAACAAACTTGACCGATATACACCTGGACTACAACATCCAGCATCAACTATGATCGTCAACATCTTGAAATACGATATGGTACGGGATGTTGAAGCCATATACAAGTACATATGTCAAGAGAGTTTCACTTACCTGGGGTTCACAACCTTTGTATTGTCTAATTTGTATTTTCTGGGAAGCCGAAGGTGGAGAAATGGTTGGGGAGCAGTACTTTCATTATTTCTTGTCTTGAAGAATAAAATTTTAATATATTTTTTCTGAACTTCATGATTGAAAAAATGTGAGTATGTGAAAAAAATAATATCTTCAATGAAAAGTAAAGTTTTAAGAAGTATAAAATTTATTATTCAGTCAACCAAGATAGCCAGAAAAGATTCAGATACTGTATAAAAAATGATTAAAAATTTTTGATCACCTAAAGTAAACACATTTGATTCAAATATGATTCCAAAATGTGATTGAAAAGCTATATTCAGTTTTTGATCATCAAAAGTATTCATATTTGATTATATCTTTTGTTCAATTTTATGATAACTCATTATTTAGTCAGAAAGAGTAATCAAATTGTATTGATATGTAGGGAAATTCAAAATCTATTCACCTAAATGCTGAGTGGGATGTTCCTGCCAAATTTCATCATAATATCTTCAACGACTGTGAAATTACAGCTTGCAAAACTTTTAAATTACCTTCTTTTAAAAGTGGGCGATGCCACGCCCGTTGTACAAAATTTTACTAATTTTCTATTCTGCGTTATAAGGTCAACGCACCTACCAAGTTTCATCGCTATATCCGTTTTTGGTAATGAATTATCGGACTTTTTCGGTTTTTCGAAATTTTCGATAGTGAAAAAGTGGGTGTGGTTACAGTCCGATTTTGTTCATTTTAAATAGCAATCTGAGAAGAGTGCCCAAGAACTTACGTACGAAATTTCATTAAGATACCTCAAAATTTACTCAGGTTATTGTGTTTACGGACGGACGGACGGACGGACATGGCTAAATGAATTTCTTTTTAACACGCTTTTATTAGCTTGGCCTGTATCTATCTATCTATGTATCTATGTATCCATGTATGTATGTAACGGAATCTGGAGCGGAGCCGAGAGCCCCGGTAATGCAGAGCTCCGAACTCCGCTGCACCTTCTGAAGCATTTTAAGATAGGTACTTTTAGCTAGTGCAGGTCACCAGACCAAGGTACCATAAAGAAGAATCGGGCGCACAATGGCTGTGTAAATACAGTAGGTCACCTTTGGGGAGAATCCCCAGGAGGTGCCAATTGTCCTCTTGCAGGTGAACAGCTCTGCTGCTGCCTTCTTCGATCGCTCCACTATATGGTCACTCCATAATAGCTTGCTATCCAGAATGACTCCCAAATATGTACTTGACTTGATCGCTAAACGCTAAGAACGTACCCCCAATTCTTGGCGGTGTAAGATTTGGTACTTTGTATCTCCTCGTGAAGAGAACAAGCTCGGTTTTATCCGGGTTGACTTCCAAACTTGTGGTGGGTTGTACTCCTGGGGCAGCTCCAGGATATCAGCTGGGTCCGTTGGCGTCACTGGAACCCAGGCTCTAGCCCTTGGTCGTGAGGGGATATCACGCGCCTCCACTACCTTGAGGCGCGCGCCCGGATATACCACCCCTATCAACGTGACGGCGGTCCTATAGACGTTTACCGACCTGGCGTCGTCACAGGCAATTAGCTTGAGATTGCTCTGGAACCACCCTGCATCGGTGTAAGATGGCGGTGGACCAGGGTTGTCTTTCTCAACCTTAACGGCCACCGTAGCGAGCGCGGCCTCGATCCACTTCCACTGTTGTTTCGGGATCCTGCCATCTTCGCTGCTCTCGTCTGTAATGCCAATAATCTGCCGACTCTTGGCAATTTCGGCGAAATACCGTGTCTTTTTACTCTGAATTAAATTATTCTGTTAATAACTTAAATTTTATTATAATTTTATTTTGAGGTGATTAACTATAAACAATTGTTTGACCTTCTACTACTTTATATAAACTCTTTTTAATTGAAAATTATTTTCTATTTTTTAGTGCGGTTTGCTATAAAAGCGTGTTTTTTTTAGTTTTTTAAACTATTATTTTTTCGCCCAGATCATTTTGATATATAGAAGGTTATACCTATCTCGATTATTTTATGCCGTTACGGGGTACCGTTATGCGAACAAAATTAATATACTCTGTGAGCTCTGCTCAGCTGAGTATAAAAACTGAGGACCAAGCAAATAAAACAACAAAAATCCGATGCTCTGATAAGGCCGGGCTATTCAGTTATGGACAGAAATGAGAGATTTAATTTTTGCTTAAGGGGATTGCTTAAGGGGATTCCGATTGAAGTCATCTATATGTTGTGCTTTTGCCATTCATCATACACAGATATGTATGTATATGTATGCATACATATAAATAATATGACAGCAGATATGGCGATTAAGAAATGTAACGTAATCAGAATTTATGGTTTGCGCATATTTAAGACTGTCATACATTTATGTTTCTGTGCCCATATTTTTCTAGTTATCAAACAGCGATCATCTCAAAACGACAATATAAAATTTAAACGTTTTATTAATTGCGGTAATATATGTATATGTATGTACATTAACAGGTTCCCTGTCTCATAGCACGGTTGCCTTGGAATTTCCACGAATATGCCTACCACCATGATTGGGACAGCGAAATAACTAATAGGTTTTCACGTTCATAAACAAGGACGTTGGGCGCTTCTACGCGTTTACGATAATGAAATTTTATGCTGCTGCGAGTTAACTCTTCTACGCTTTTAGGCTAATGCGCCGGCACGCTAATACGTTAAGCGCTTTCACGCTTGTACGGCTTATCCGCTGTTAGGTTCACGCTTACGACTACGACCATGGCTTTGAGTTATAATTTAAGCTGATATTAAAAACTATGAACAGGAAATTCAATTTGTAGCCCCGTAACTATGCAAGGCTAGTTTAATTTGATTTCAAACTTTTATGACGCTCAAAAATACGCAAGCCGCATACTTATTTAAAACATGTCATAAATCTGGCCAATATGAAACATATGTGTGTATAATTAGAACGACTTTTTGTGCAAATGAAGTTTGGTTTATTTATAAACATTTTTCACAAAAGTAGAAGTAGGCATGGAATAAAGCAGTCCCACATATATTTTGATCACACGATTGGCTTTTAACCGTTATTGATGCATTTAATTTTGATACAGCATTTTCCAAAATAGGCCGCAGTGCGCCTTAGTTACTCTGACAGATGCGTTCGACCCGCCGAATGGTATTTCGTTTGAGAAGATGCTGTGGGGAGTAATTCCCAAGAAGTACAAACTAAGAGAATCACTTACACATAATATATTTTAACAAAATCTTTTTTTTTTTAATTTTTCCAATGTATTTAGATTGTCGAGGATTGGAAATTTGTTTCGATGGTTATGGATCGCTTCTTCCTCTGGACTTTTACGCTTTCGTGTGTGTTTGGAACATTTGCTATAATCTGTCAATCGCCTTCATTGTATGATACACGTCAACCGATTGATCGGCAGCTGAGTGAAATACCATTGAGGAAGAACAATTTTATGTTGCCACCAGATATTGTGCGACAAATTGTTGATTAAGTAAATTAATTTGAGTAGCAAATAAGATTAAAGCTGTAGCCAAATAAGGTTACCACAAAAGTGAAGTAAGCTGAAGAGATCCGATGAAATTGAATGGAAATATCAAAGAGGCAATTTAAATGAATTGATAAAAGTAAATTCACACATACATAGCTAACGATTATAAAAATACATCTCTATAAAGTCTGAAAAGCACAAGCAGCCCTAAAAAGAAATACAAAAGCAAAACTACTTATGTATGTACGAAGAATTGATTAAATTAGAAAAAAAAAATAAAATAAAATAAGATAAAAAGGAACGAAAGTGAATTGATTTGTTTAATTTATTGGTTGTTCTTATATAAGTGTAAGTATCGAGGGCTGGGTGGAAGCTTAGGGTTAAATATTCATTTTGTCACAGCGACTGAAATCTTACAGTTAATCGCTGTGAGGGGTGGAGGTCGCTTTGGTTTAGTACGGGTCGCTTATCAGCATCTGCAAGTCACATTTTTATCGCGTTCAGCGATAGGGCGTTTAGGCATGCACGGTGTACACAGTGCCAGTTGCAGAAACGGTTTAATTTTGGCAGTTTGGAGAAGAGATTGCCTACAGAGGTTTTCCTCGGTACGCTTTTTCTCGCAACGTCCCCTCATAGTTGGACACGCTATGTGGCAGCGTTCATATTATGAGCTTGGCATCCCTTGACGCGACAACGGTGAACTCAGTTGGTCACTACAGATCCAGAACTCCAACTTTGATGAGGACTACGCCCAGCGTAATTTAATCTTGCTGTTAATTCTAGTTTTCGCAGCGGTGAAGGTCTGTTTCGCTGTACAAATATCTCGCCATATCTATGTATATGGCATGTCGGCTTCATTTCCCGATGATACCGCCATGCTGCTCACGATGCGGTTCTTTAAGCTCAACAATTTAAATACAAGGGCCAAATCAGTCATATCACCCGTAGGTAGTTACCAGGCTATGGGGCGGCAGAAAGTCCAGTTCAGGATTATCATGTTGGGGCAGGTTCATCCGTGACTTGGATGACTTGTTTTTTGACTTAATGGGCCAATGTTAGAACTTATTTTTCCACGAATGTCGCTTGCAGAATAAAGTCTACCCTCTTTTATGTGGCTGCAGAAAGACAAGTTCGGGGCTGTCATGTTGAGACAGCTTCATCCATGACTTGGATGCCTTTTTTAGACTTAACGGCCCCGTCTAACCGTGGCAATAAGAAATGCTGTGGCGTTTACCTTCTGCTATCGGGTAGCCCCGAACGGCACAGCACTTGCACGTCGCTTAGCAAGCCAGCCATGATATTTACCTGAGTATGTCTAATCTGGAAGCTAGTGCACATTCCTAGTTGGTCATAATACCCTTATAGCTCCATTGCCCGAACAGGCTGGCACTGAACTAGGAAAGCGTAGCTGTTTTGTCATTGCCTCCTGCCGTTGTGGGGAGCGCTTCGAACTTGATTGCATTATAGGTAAGCCCAACGGAGCTCGCGCGTTTCTCTGCGGTTTCCAGTAGTTTTCTCTTGTTGGCCGAAGTCTAAGCGATTATCACCACATCGTCGGCGTAGGTCAAATAATTTACAACGGCCTTGTCCATTTGAAAGCCAAACTCTTCTTGGGCCACCTAGCGGATGACAATCTCCAGAAAAAGTTCGTACAGCGTTGGGGAATTCAATACACTCGACCACTTTTTTTATTTTTTATTTTTTTTTTTTTGGTGTTGCGCAGTACTTCCCGAAGGACATATGTAGTTGTGTTGAAAACACCGCTCAAATTCTAAAAACCCTTCCTTGAGCCTTATTGCTTGACGTGGAATATGTTCGGCCGGTCGCCTTCGGTCTCAAAGAGCAGTTAGGTAACAAAAGAGATTATCGAGTGTTGCTAAGGGTAACGGAAGATCCTATAGGAGCTTCCAAGAATTTGTTGCACAAATTTGTTCTTTTTTTTTTGACACAGGCTGTATAATTTCCGGGGCAAAGTTAAGTCAGGACGATCCAAGCTCGACCATCCAAATATTGACATGATAAATTATGAAAAAACTGCCTTCTCTTTAGGTAACTTTCCCAAAGCGTAATCCGTTGAAAAATTCTATATTGAAAAAGCATTCATGCCCACTTTACTTAGTAAAACTGGTTTTTTGAAGTTGAAAAAATATTGAGAAAAACCGATCTTATATTTCAGACTAATGGTGAGAAGGTAAAATTTTTTTTTTTAACTCTTCGACGTTGCAAAATTTAGCCAAAATTGTAGTTTTCTGCAAGTTGGTTATTTTACATCCGATATTTGAAGTTGATATGTCATAGTTTTGGTCTTGAGAAGCTCTATATTATATTTTTGAGCTATGAATACGTTTTATTTCAGTTTTGTATGCTGGATTACAACTGATCCTTAGATTATGCTTCTCGGTTTAGCAAACAATAAAAAACTGACGCACAGTGGCATTTTTGCATGTTTTAGACGCGAAAAATTAATAACTCACTGAAAAATGAATATATTTCATTCAAGCCAAGTGTATATGTTTGTATGCCTTAGCCCCTTTCAGTGAGGATAGGCGAAGGGGGTGAGGGGTTAGGGGGGTTGGACCTCCCTCTCCCTCCAAAAATTTTGAATTTAACCCAAACAAAAACTTTCTTATAGCCTTATCCTGTTCTTTTGTTCACAATTGAACTTACCTATATTAAATTTCTGAGCAGGGACTGCTACCTTTGCTTTTGACTACTTTCGTGTCTAACGATAATATTGGAGTTATTGCTGCGAGTTTAATAAATGCAAATCGTGATAGAATACCAACAGCAAATGCTGCTACAGCCAATGTACCAGCAATGCCTGTGAAAAATATTGCCATTAACTTTTACGGTTTCGGAGCTGCAAATTTGCCCTATGCACCTTATCCTTATGCATATGATGGTTATCATCCTTATTATAGCAACGGATATCCAGTTAACAGCTATGATAATTATTATACACCCATTGGTTATTATTATGGCTAATTTATAATTTCCTTATAAAATTTTGCTCTCAAACACAATTTGTAATAATAGAATAAAAAATTTTCGTTTTGCCAATCACCCAAAGATGTGAAACCTTCAACCACCTAGTTCTCACAACGCAGTGGAGGTCTCCCACACACTTTCATTCAAAACGGCGGCCAGCATCACGGACATGACCATAAATATTCTCTCAAACACTCCGAAGGCCATATCATCTTCTCTCGACACCGTCCATGACTCGAGCCACTCAGCAGGACAGGTATGTTAAGTGACTTGTAGAGCGAGAATTTTGTTCGCCGAGAGAAGACTTTAGTTTTCGAATGCCTTCTTAATCCAAATTATCACTTGTTAACAAGGGTTATTCTTTGTTTGATTTCCAAGCCGACATTGTTTTTGCTGTTTAAGCTGGCTCTCAGAGAGACGACGTCCTGCACAGTCTCGAATTCATATCCGCCTACAATAAGGTTGCTACCAGGGTGCGGATGCGCTTACTCTTTCTTGGATGACATCCTCATCTTTTCCTCATTTATCGAAAGACCCATTATTTGCCTCTTTATGCAATACAGAGGAGGCAGAACTAACCGCGTTTTTTTAAGGCCAATGATCATCAGCATACGCCAGAAATTGAGCACTTTTATCTATTATATAAAAAGGCGAGTTGAAATTTTCGCGCCCCTTTTACGGCCAAACTATAATTCTAACTCTACTTTTTGTTTGAGCCAGAGACGACAGACATGTTCAAATTCGTAATTTTCATTACTGAGAAGAGGCAAAGCCAAAATTAAATATTCAGGTTTACGTACATACATATATATGTATTTAGGTTGTTGTTGGTTGTGAGATTCTTGGCGTGTTTCATATGAAAATATTATTTCAAAAAATAAGTAAAAAAAAAATTATTAGATAAAATAGAATAAGCAAAATAAAATACAAAGAATTAACCAATGTTGTCTATTTGTATGAATTAGGCGGGGATTGCCTTCATTGCTTTCAAATGTATGAAAGAATTTATTTGAAGCAGATTTTAATTTATTTCATAATTTGGAAAAAAATCAAAAATCGTGACATCAGGACCGACAAATAAAATTAAATTAAAATAGGAGTTTTTCTTCCTCTCTTCGTGACGATAACGCTCCCAGGTACTGCTGTGTTCGTACACAGCGTTCCTCCTTTTTTCGAGGCAGCACTGTATTTCTCATCGTACTGGATATTATGGTGTCCACACAGGGGGTACGTTGTGTTGGAGAAATGTGCTCATACTGCTAGGATCCTTTATCGGGTCGAAAATTTCTATAAGTAAGCAGAAGTGAGAGCCAAAAGCGGTAATCATCGTAGGCATCTTATCTGCGGCCAACTTTCTTTGTCTATCCAAAGTAGTCATCCAAGCCGATGTATGGATCTCGTAGCGTGCACACATCCCTGAAAACGTTGCTATCTGCTGCTCTCAATCTTTGCGTGATCGATTTGGATTTCGGTTCTGGATAGAGTCATGTAGCTTGGTGTATCTTTTTATGCTGGAACTGGGTACTGCAGATGATGATGTTTCCAGCCTAGGCGAAGTTAATCAACCTTAACATGTTGGGAGATATTATAAGGTGGAGGCTGAGTTTTACAACTATGAGACGAAAAATCACTTCATTGCCTAATCTGGCGTTGAAGTCTACAGGCATAATTTTGATGTAAAGTTGTGGCAGTCAATGTATGCCTTTTTTAGTTTCTCATAAAATGGGTGCTTTTAGCCACGTCGGTCGCAACATCTATTTGTGCGTAGGCAAAAATTTATGTTCTATTCAAAACAAACGTTTTGGTGCGGATCGCAGCGAAATGCTCGTTCATAACTGTGACCGACAGTGCTTGGCGGCGAAGTCTCTATTCCACCATAAAACCAACTTCGTGACACTGAATTGTGCGTTTCTCCTCATTGCCACTGCGGTAGAAGTCGCATGTCCCTATCGTTATTTTCTTTTGGTGTCCTTCGTATTTTGTATGTCGGTGGTGTTAGCGTTTGCATTCACGAGGTCATTAAAAATCGGGCAACTATATCGTCCTCATGTTTTAGGTACATGCCTTCAAATTACACTCCGCAAGGGCTTAGCCGTAGTAATTATCAGCAAAAAGAGACCCCATCCGGGACATGCTACCGTTTCCTGCACGTTTTATTCCGGTCTGCCTACAAAAAAAGTAGAGCTCGACCTTTTCTTTTTTAGCAGTGAAATATAAAAAGATAATCACTTAAATCTTTTCCGTTCACAAACTTGTCTACTTTTTCAATCACTTATGCTACTGTGCCCCTAAGCAAGTAATGAAATTCGAAGACAACTTTTGTTACCCGTTTTTCAATCATCATCACAACCAATTAGCATATTAAATTAAATAAATTTTAAATTACCCAAGACATGAAAAGGAAAGTAGAATAAAGAAAAGAAACTATGCAAGCAAGAGTTTAATAATGCATATTTATGTGAGATGGAGAGTGGAAAGTGCAAAGTAAAATAAATTACATAAGTTACATAAGCTCATTTTTAAGTGATGAGTGCACTAAACCAAGGAAGATTTTGCCAATATACAAAAAAACCAACAGCAATATTTTGCAGCTGAATTCATAATAGAGCGAAGGTGGAATACATCACCGGGCTACATTGTGAAGCAAATGTCAAAGAGCCTCCTGATAGACACCAGATTCTTGTATAGTTAGTGTTTATATTGTTGTGCATATTGGAATAGTGGTGCCCTAATACATTGCTTGTAAGTATGAACGTACCGTGTAGCATAGTTGCGGGTAGTGCACAATATTTTGAGTGAATATACTTTTATTGGAGAAATTTAGGTGCCAGCTGTCGCCTTGTCCGACCTGATGTCACGTTGTTTAAATTTTTCCCAAATTATTAAATAAATATATAACTACATAGCTACGTTTCAAAATCCTACTTATATAGATTTTTTGGCTTACGGGTTTCGCGCTTTAATATAACAAAATAAAATTTCTAAACCACTGTACATAGGTGGGCGTGATTCTCAAACTTATTTTATCCATTTTTAAAGCATACACCTGTCATGATACATGCAATACCTTGACTAAATTTCTATAAGTTAAAACTGTTTCCGTTTGATTTATGATGCCAAAAGTATTGGAGACAGTTTAAAAAGAGCCGGGGCCACACCCATTGGCAAAATTTGCCTAATTTTCGTACTTTGCTCGACTAGAATATAAGTTTAATGTAGTTACATACTACAAAGAAATTGCAAATTTTCTTACAGCTTTCGAACATATTTAAAAAACCGATTTTGTTAATTTTTACCCGTTCCAAAGCTCATAGTAGTAATGCAACTTCTGCCAAGTTTCAACATGTTGTAATCAACGGCTTTTGATTCTCGAATTTTTAAGTTTACTTCCATTTAATATAGGCCGTGCCACGCCTATATTTTGTCAAATTTAACCAAATTTGTAACTTGCGTCATAATATCAATTTATGAACCAAATTTTCACTATTCCTTATTGAAGTGCTCCATTTTTACCATATTAAAAATTTTCGAAATCGAAAAAAGGGCGTGGTTATAGTCCCATTGTAACAGTAATGTGATCTGGTTTCATTCAACCTTATGAAATTTGAAAACAAACGGAATTTATCCATCTTACCTTGTACAGTAGAAAGTTACTCAATTGTGTTACTCAAAGTGTTGCTGGGTTACAAATATAACGAAAAATTATTTTCAGTATACTAAATGATATGCACAAACTCTTTCCTTTTACTGTAGCATAATTGATGTAACCGCCTATTGGAATATACTCGTACACAAAATTTACAAGAAACTATCGACTTAAGGGGGGGGGGGGGAATTATAATAATCGTACATCACGCATTCCAAAAAAAGCTGCCCACCTTAGGAAGTTCATGTCTCGAAATTTTTAAATTTTTTCACCACACTTAAATTATATGTGACGAATACTAGCAACGCTAAGGGATACTGTCATCTCTAAGCCGATACTAAGCAGTGACTTGTATGCATATCAACAAATGAATCATTGTGTCTACCCATATGTCCATACAAGCAGCGGAGAGAAAACGCACAAACACATGCATATATCTGAGATGCTCCCAAAAGTAGGCAATGGTTTGTGCAAGTATCGCTCACATGAGAAAGCTATACACGTGCATCTGTAGTTATAATTATATAGCAGATAACTAAATAGTAAATTCTAGAAATGGAAGCGCCTAGAAGTATGCGAACGAGAAATCACAGAGTATAAAAGGCAGCAACAGTAGAGGCACGACAATCAGTTTGATTTAAGACGCTATCTGGCGAGCAATAGAAGGTTATTGTGAAGTACTTTAATAAAGGCCATTTTGCATTATTGAATAGTGGAGTTATTTATTCAACAGTTTAGTGATTCGAACGTTAGCAGAAGGCTGCAAATAAGAGGATTTGCAGTAAAATCGTTACAATATTTATTTTTTCATACTAGCCTTTAACACGTTGACTGCTGGGATACAAGGGATTGATAAGCGCAATTCAAAGCTTTCTAGCTTCAAAGCTTCCGCAACCCAATTGTCAACTTGACATATGATAGAGGAATCCCGTTACAAATATGAATGTATCATATACATACATATTTCGCAGGCGGAGGCTCTGGCGAACGCAAGTTTCTTGCACAACTAGGAAGTGGTGGAGGCGGGTCGGCCTAGAAGGTTCAATGTGATAGTATTAAATTATTCCCGAGATCGTCGGGCTAGTACTTTAATGGTGTTTGTTATCGGAACGTGACGGATCAATATCCGGCAAAGTACCATCAGCATCGATAACACTCCCCAAAACTTTCTGTGTTGATAACATCCAAAAATTCTCTTAGGTGCCATACATATGTATGTTTCGTTATATCTAGCGTGTAACCATGATTTATACAAATCATATTAGCGATATCGAGGCACGATGAAGGCACGATTAAGGCATGCTTAAGGCACGATTAAGGCAGTCTCAATTAACAACTCTAACAGCAACTCTGCTGCAGGAATGACGTTTTTGATAACGTTTTCAGTTCTTGAATACGGTTGGTAGATTTTAAAGCAAGCTTGAGGGTAGTGACTTTGGGCGTATTAATTTTCGGAGAGTGCCTAAGTACGCTCCTGGACTTCCATGGATAATATGTATACATTGAAAATTCTATTTAAACTTTTGCATGTATCTACCATTATATACAGACGTATGTATATACTTAAAAATTCTAAATTTTTTGAGCTTTAAGTTATGCAAAGATTTACTCATTTAACTATTCATTTGCGCTCACTTAGCCCATTTTTTTATTGAAACTTGGCATCAGTGTTTGTTTGGAAATATTGCTCTGTTTTGAATATTGTTAAAATTTTACCCGAGAATCTTTAGCAAAGGCGTTTTGCGAACTAAAGTTTATTAAAGTTAATTGAATCAGGGGTATGTAAAACAAATTTAAAACGTTTCGCTGGCGTAACTTTTGCAGGTAATCCGAAGAGAGAGGAGACGTCACGTTTTTACGATTTGTGGAGTTTTCTTGAACATAGCATTACTTTACCTGGGCTCTTTCGTCACTTTATTTTGATTTAAAGTGATATTAATTGACTGCTTTCTGAACTTTTCTATCTCAAATCTAGGGTCGTTTAGTCGATAGTAAAAAAAAATTAACATTCAAATAAAGCTGCTTAATTATTTAAAACACTTGAAGTTGTGCTGGCGTATGCAATCGGAAAAGAGACACTATTATTGCACAACAAAAATATAATTTAACTCCTTTATAAAAATGCTAGGCCACTAATTTATGGATGTATTGAAATCTTGCATTGAAGAAGCCTTTATAGAGCTCCTTGGACGTCGTGTAAAAATGCTTCCCTTTTTACAAAGCAATTGATATCAAAAGACTTTAGAAAATTCTTGATGTTAAACTACTTGTGCGATCAAAATTTTTCCTTTCATTTTACATTAAACAATTTGATATATTTCTTATATAACCAAACAATTTTTGAACAAAAGTTACGTTGTTCGCTGTGTACCAAATGTACATACATACATATATGCACAGTTATGGATCCCTACAAGAACAATGCGAGTAATAAATTATTCTATGAATAGAGAGAACAAGTTGATGGAAAATAAAACACAGCCTGCCTTCAAAGTTTGAATCACATTGGTCCCCATACATAAAAAACGAGCATTTGTTCAAACTCGAGTTTCTAAGTAAAGGTGGCGTTAAGTTTTATATATTCATAATATTTATAATATTCGTGAAGCCTTAATTCCCCGATGCTTGAAAGAGATTTGTATGAAGATTGGTACACTTGTTTCTATAGGTTAACCTAATACTTTTTGAGACAATGCCTGTACAAACGGGAGGTGACATTACGATGTTAAAATACGGATTATCTACAAAACGCACCAAATTAGTTTAAGTAATCAAAATCTGGTTTGGCCCTGAATATGAAACTATAAAAAATGCTAACTGCCACAAAAGTTTAATTTTTATTTAAATTTTTTCAGTTTAAATGTTGTTACACGTAGATACTTGAACACATGTGAACACATCCACCAAAAAAAGTAACGTTGGTCATTAAAATACACACACATATTTAACAGGTACATATATACATATGTATATGTCACATTTTTCATATATTTACATGATGAAAATATTGCTCTCGTTTTCATTAACATGTGATTACGAGCATTTTAATTGCATATTTGCAACTGACAGTGAACAAGTTGATAACATTTGCATTAAACATTAAACAAACGACGTATGTGTGTGTGTGTTCATATGTATAAAGAATGTACATATGTGTAACTGTATGCATATAAGTACAGGTAACTCTCGAATCTGTTAGTAAGTATGTGAACGCATACATACATATACATATATATATTTCAATATATGAGAATAAAACCGGAAAACGAATGCGTACTAAAGGCTTAATTGTCAATTAAGTAAATTATTTATTGCAGAATGGCAGCAGAATATACAAAATCACATCCCAGATTTCAGTTGAATATGAAGAATTGTGCAAAACAAAATTGGAAAATGTAAAGATTTCTATACGGATATTGTTTTCTTAAATCCTTGTATAACAGAAGGCGAAATAAGTGACGTCAAATTCGTATTATTCATACTTGTAATAGGCACTTGTCACTCTAAATAAAACATTTATTGAATGTTCCACAACATATTAAGAACTAAAATGCGAACAATACAACATTTCTCTGCTGCTTAAACTTATCAAAAGCTTTTGACTCCTTTAATAACATTTTACTATGCAGTAAACTAAGAAAATATTATAGTTTTAGTAAAAATGCAGTAAAAGCAGGGTTGCGTGGTTCTAAATCCTTTTTGATTTAAAATCCAACTTGAAATCAAAGATAATTTTTATTTGTTATTTGATTCTTCAGCCAAATCAAAGATAATTTTTACACCTTTCATGCAATTGGACTGGTACATTAAGTTTGGTCGAATCTCAAAATTGTAAGTCCTTAAAAGGGAAGAGATATACCCACCGATAAAAAACGGAAATTATCATGATGATGATCGCCATGTATTTAGCGATGAGCGGGTATATATATATTGCTTTCTGATTAGAACTGTGCCGGAACCGACCGGATAGGACCAGAATAGTATATGTTCCTTGGCAAGCTCTCTGGCCTCTGATCCTCCAAGCCAGAAGAAGCTTTAGGTGCTCAGGAGCCGATTATGCTCCACAGCTTGGCTAGGCTGATTAGGCCTAGGTAAAAATCAGAAAAATTCTTTTGTGTCTGAGATATAAGCGGAGGAAAGAAATGGAATCGGTTTCTGGTCTGCAAATCGGCCTTTTGCCATTTCGAAAGACATCGTAAAGTTTAAAGTGCCAGTGGAAAGCACTGCGAGGAGACAGAATTAGCAGTAGTAGACAATTATTTTGGGAATCCAATTTTCACAATTTTTTTTTGGACTTCGTTCCTTTTAATCACTCTTAAAATAAATGCACTTTCTTATATCCGTAAAAGTTAAAAAACAAACGAGAGTAAAAACCAAACTTATAACTTTTTATTCGATATAGTCTTCAAATGATTCTGAAGTCGTCCCGAAATAACTCCTAAAATAATCCAGACGCGATCCTAAGTTGTTTCGAATTGGTTCTGATGTGGTATCGAAATGGTGGCGAAGTAGTCTCAAAACACTGCAGGAATATATGATACAGTTTCATCATTTCAAAATTTGATCGGAATCCGTCAATCCTTTAAGGATGGGCAAAGGTGACACATAGCTCAAAATTAGTTGATATACACGCGCACTTATTTGTAACACGTATCAAGTAAGAAGCGTGAGGTATCTTTCATTCAGATAGCGAACCAAATCGGAAAAAAAATTGTCTATGATTTCCCTAAAGAACCAAATAACAAACAAAAAGCATTTTTTATTTGTATATCGAATCAAATAAAAAATAAAGCGTATCTTTGATTTGGCTAAAGAATCAAATCACAAATAAAAAATATTTTCTATTTGGATGCCTAATCAAATAAAAGATAAATATATTCAAATAAAAAATACGTTTTATTTTTGGATTCGTTATTCACTCAAATAAAAATCACGCAACCCTGAGTAAAAGTTATGAATAGCTATTTGACCGGCAGATATCAGGGAGTCAAGACGGGCTACGATTATCGCTCTATCTTTGGACCCCTATTACACAGTGCTACAAAAAAAAAAAAAAAATATCTCAAGCACTTTTGTAGCGACCTATAGTTCGTCGTAGGTCTTGATGATTAGATCAACTCACCGGGTTTCAAAATTTTCTAACACCCCGAAATTTTCAAGTTATTGTTGGAAAACTGTTTTTCTTGTACCTCGCGCATTCAAAAATTCGTTACTCCGTCATTTTTCCATCAATTTTTGATTGCCTAATAGTTTTGGAAAGCTAAAAGATAGGGCTTCAAAAATATATATATTTGTCTACACTTTTTATAGCAAATTTTTGAGATTTTTTAAAAGTTATCTAAAATTTTCTCGCTTGTTTTTCATTTTTCAAAGTTTGACGGCTTTTTAATGTATCCTTTCTTTAATGAGTTATTTTTTTCTTAAAGAGATTGAGAGAATGTTCTATCTCGAGTAAAAAAAGTAGTGGTTAATTAAATTCGGTTGAGAATTGTTGAAATGACAACACTTTTTGTGAACAAGAAAATTCTGCTCTCATCGTAGAATCGATATCGCGCCATGTCAGGATTGAATGTATGATTTCAGTATATCGTCGCCGTTGTTTCGAGCATTCTCTATGCTTCGTTTAACCTTTTTTTCATCAAAGAAATGATACATTAAAAAGCCGCCAAACTTTGAAAAATTAAAAAAAACTAGAAAAGTTTTGATAACTTTTAAAAAATCTCAAAAATTTGCTATAAAAAGTGTAGGCAAATATACACATTTTTGAAGCTCTATCTTTCAGCTTTCCAAAACTGTTAAGCAGTCAAAAATTGATGGAAAAATGACGGAGTAACGAATTTTTGAATGCGCGAGGTACACGAAAAACAGTTTTTTTAACAATCAGGGTTGTAATGGAATCCAAGTCGGTTTTGCGTTTTGTCGGAATTGCAAACCAATATTGATTTAAGTTGGTGTCATAAAACCGTATTGCTCTTTTCGAATGTAAATAAAAACGATATTCGAATCAGCTGTTTTGCAATGTTATCGGTGCATCGGCAATTTTGATGTTAATTTTTTTGGCAAAATTTTATAAAATTAATTGTTTTGTGCATCTAATCAGAAATAAACAAATTTATTGAGTGCAAAATGGCATCAGCAGTTGTAGCATTTATGTTATTGGAAGAAGAAAGTTGCGAGAAAGTCAAAAGAAAAATTTTGAGGGATCGCAGCAATCCATTGGGGCTGCCAGAGGCAGCGTAAGCAAAATATTCTTTAATGTGCGTTTTTAAATATTTATAGTGTATTTATTGAACACCATTGAAGGACACTTGAACTCGGTTGCAAGTTCTAACAGTGCTGCAACTAGCAGCTACGTTACGATTTTTAGCTGAAGGATCATATCAAAGATCAGTTGGCAAGGATTCTAGCATGAGTGTAGGTAGAAGCACGGTGTCAACGATTTTAGATGATGTGCTTCGTAAAGCCCTTCGCAATATCTGGATGTTTCTCCATAAATTCAGTCAAAATACTGTTCTGCATTGAATTGTTATGCCTTCCCCTATTAAGAATGAAAATATATGTATATTTATTTTTATAAAATTAACCTTTATTTACTTACATTTTTAGAAAATATTCAAGTGCAAGAGAACAACAACTATGAAAAAATGAAATCCAACGGCATTTAACTGATTGGTTTGTTTCCGATAGCAAAATCGATATTATTGGTTTCTGTGACACCTAAAACCGACACTAGTTCCAATTCGAACATTAAACCGATAACATTGGATTTCATGACACCAAAGTGATTTTTTTTTCGTTTTTAAATCCGATTCCGACAACAATTGGATTCCATGACAGCCCTGAATAACTTGAAAATTTCGGGGTGTTAGAAAATTTTGAAACACGGCATATTGATCTACTCATCAAGACATACAACGGACGCTAGGTCGCTATTAAAGTGCAAAATTAGTGTAGCACAGTGTTATTCAGCTTGTTTACTAACGACATTTGCAACCAAGTTGGCTTGCATGCAATTGTAGATGGCTGATAATTTTAGCAGGACCATAGACTTATGTATGCTCTAAAAATTAAGTACTGACTTGCTGAGCATTTCTGGCTGGGCTAGTAAAAATGGTCTTTGTCTCATTGCAAATATGTATATGTTATGTTTTGCCGATCTCTAGAAAGAAGATCAAAATTGGTAACCTCCCAGCCATAAATATCTATAACAATCCGATAAAAATAGTTTACAAAGTAAAAAATCTTGGCTTTTTGGTAAATTTTCTTATCTGCACAGATCATATTAATTTAATGGTATGGAGGCAATCGTCAATGTCTACCCCAGCTGTTGTGCGTAAAAAACTAAAAAATTCAGCTAGTGTTGCCGATAATTACTTATTCAGAGTTACAACAAACAAGACACCTTTTTACTAAACGAAACAATTATATTTCCTAGATCTAACCGTTTAAATAATCTGATTGTTCCATATGTCAACTTTGTGCCATCAAATCGACTGTTTTTTGTCAACACCATACGCACTTGGCACTCCATTCCAGCTTCTGTAAGAAACTTTATAAATCAAAGAATTTATAGATAAATTATTTATAAGTTTTTTTATCATAATCGATCTGAATTGGCCACATATTGTAATATGTATATTAGACTGGGTCGATTTATTAACCGATATCGCGCCATAGATTTTTCTATAGGATTTGGGCTCAGGAAAAAAAGTTCAACTACTCATACCCAAAAAAATAATTTTCGAGCCTGCGAAATTTCATATTTTTGACTTTTTTTTGACTTTGATGAGCCCAAATCCTATCGAAAAATCGATGGCGCGATATCGGTTAACTTTGGTCCATAACAAATCGACCCATCCTAATGTATATATCTTGTTCTTTATTTTAATTATGTGGATTTCTGATATAATATTGTTATGTGCTTCTTCGAAGGCTGTGAAGGAACTAAGATTTAAATTCTATTGTTCCTGTTTACTTAAATGTTTATAAAAATTTTTGTGTAATAATGTTTTGTACTACAAAATACCGGAAGAAGGTCTTATTGTACTAATAATTCCCAAATAAATGAAATGAAAAATGAAAATACTTTACATTCTAAAAAAGCCAAAGTAGAACGCAGTAAATTTTTAAATATGGGGTCGATATCATATCGTTCCAAAATTGGTATGTTAATACTTACAAGTATTTTTTCTGAAACGGTCTAATGCACCAATGTTTGAACCAGGCATGCTTAACCAACGAACCGATATCATTTCGTTTCGTTTATTAACGTTAAGAACGTCAAATTAACGAAATGATTTCGTTTCGTTTTCTGCCATATCAAAACGGAATCAAATCGTTTATGTTGATTAGTAATTTCAAACTATGCTGGCAAAGTTGATTGATGTCGGAGTCATTAAAGGTGAAAGCAATAGCCAAGCTGATTGCAACTTTTCTCATGAATTTTGACAGTACGAACATTTCTCAGAGTGTTTTTGACATTACCACCAACGAATTACACAAACAAATTATATGGAGTTTGTGTGTGTATGTGCGCTCGTTGTTACCACCTTACGGCTTCACCGTGGCTATAGCATTGCCAGCACAATTCAAACATAAAGTATCACGTTTTTGTTAACGTTTTTAACGTTAACGAAAGCTTTTCGTTTCGGTTAAAAACGAGATACAATTTATCTTGATAATTTCTTTATCGATAATATTTCGAAGTGTTTCAACGGAAACGGTGGAAATTTTTTGATAAACGATTAGCTTAACGTTAAGGTGCATCCCTGGTTTGAACATACATCAACATACGTATGCACGCATGTATGTATATGTAAATTTTAATTGTTCATTATGCCTGCACAACATTTAAATATTTACAAATGTATGATAATAATTATGATAATAATTACCTTTTTTATGCAATTTGCCACAATTTGTTGTATAAATATCCTCGCTACACCTGTAAAGTGACAGCTACGCGTGTGAAAGCAATAAACCAATTCATACATGAATATAAATATGTACATACATATATTTGAGTATCTCCATATTAACTCACTTGGACAGATTGCAATTCGGACAATATCAAGTAATTGTGCAATTTTCAATTCAGTTAGTCTACATAAAATATATTATGCAAAAAATATGATAGTTTTGCTTTGAATTTAAGGATATCAGCAGAAAACAAAAATAGCGAAACGTCATTTAGCTTGTAGGTAAAAAAGTTCGGTCCTTGAATTGTAATCAGTCACTTCATTATGCAGCTGATATATATTTAAAACAAAGCAGGTCCCCTCTCTCATATGATCGCACTGGAATACTTACCCGGTCGAAGCATCATCATTTTTTTTTTGGTTTTAATTGACACCGCATACGCAAGCCTCGGTTGGCAAGGTGCTTTACAGAGCCCTTATACTGCCAGGTTATCTTTCAATTCCGTTATTTGTATAAAGTTAATTTTTTGGTTTTTTTCATGGCACCACGCCAGGCACAAAATTATTAATTATTAAAATTTCAATATATGGCTTGTTGCCATGTTTATTCCAGTATCCCGTTATGGGCAAAAGTCCCGTTTGTACATAAAACACATTTGATTTTTATGGCATCACGCCAGGTTTTCCAACAGTTTATGTATGTATGTATAATATTTAGGTTAGGTTTTTAATTGGCACCACGCCATTTTTTCAATGTCACTGATTCCTATTAGGAGTGCATAAACCGCCCAGCTCCAGGTCAGGGAGGCACTGCATCTCCTAACACCGCCAAAACGCCCGAGGGAAGCAAAGTAGCCAACCTTGAGGCCTATTTTATGTTTTCCACTCAATGCAAAAAAGCCCGAAAATTGACGTTGAGTTGAGGATCACATTGCACGTCCACTCGCGCGAAAAGGCAAGAACGGAATCGAAGCATCATCATAAAAATAAAAATGAATACTTAAGGGCCCATTACTGATACTTAGCATAGACTTAACTTGACTTGGCGTAAACTTGACAACTTAGCCACTATTAGAATCCACTTAGCGCATACAATCTGGCATCATAATTAGTTTTGAAATTTATTTTTAAATAAATGTCAATTTGTATGACAAAATGTCAAAATGAAATGGAAACAAACAAATGGCATCTCAAAATGTAAACGCCACTTAGAACTTACATAGAAAATCAAAATTCAACAGACTTCTATGTAAGTCAAGTTAAGTTTTGAGTAATCAGTAACATGCAATGTTCATTTACCAGAACTGTAAGTGACAGTTCTCAAGTCAAGTCAAGTCTATGCTAAGTGTCAGTAATGGGCTCTTAAGTATTTTCATACTACATATTTTAATAAGTAGTATCCGGAATATGACGTACGAAGCGCTGAAATATGTTGAAGAAAATTGAAGGAGTGAAACAAACCTCGCGTTCCATTGGACAGTGATCCAGATCCCGATAGAAATATAGCATTTAAGCCCAACAACAATGTGATCCATATAGATCAATTTGTTGTTGCATTTGTATGTTAAATTTTTATCGGGATCTGGATCACTATCCATTGGAATACGGGGAAAGTTTGCTTCTTAATCAGAAAAGCAAAATGCTCAACCCAACAAAAAATAATAATGTACTATTATTTTTAAAAAAGCACGAGCAATTTCGACCACCACCGGGCCGGGCCACCGGTGCGTATGAGCAATAGTTTTAATCATATTTCCTGGCGAATGTTTTGAGCTTACATGTATATTCCCTGCAGGAAAAAAAGCTAACTACGAGTTAGCTTTAAGTTGTATTCTAATAAGAAAAGAGTGGGTTACTTTTCTATGGAGATGACCAAAAAAAAATTTCTGCGCGTTATCCCTGCATGACATGAAAACAAAAAAAAATAAGGGGGCGATGGTTCGTTTTATGGTAACGCTGCTTGACTTCACCTTTTTTGAGTTAAGTTAAAGTGAATTATTTTCGGTATTCCCGTAAAATAATTAAAGACTGGTAAGCTTATTTTTAGTAATTGGCAGCTTTTTATAAAGGATAGTTGATGGCGACGGCCCAAGGTCCTGGGAAAAGCAACATCAAAAATTTAGAAACAGCGTTTTTTTTCAATAATAAAAAATTTTTTTTTTTTGAAGTGGCAGTGGTTTGGCAACACTCGTGTGAACTTCTGCCATGAAAAGCTTTTCAGAGAAAATTTATCTGTTTTGTAGGAAAAATTAAATGAGCACGACGCAAGCTAGGAGGTAAAGTCGCGCCAAGTATTTTTTTAAGTTATTGCACTTTCTTTAATTAAAATAAAGCCTTATACTATGTTCAAACAGAAACATAAATTGAGGCAATATCGATTCAAATTGAGTGGTGTTCATACAACTCAATTTAGCTTACACAATAGTAAGTTCATAGCTGGTTGGCTCATCTCTACAGCAACAACATACCTTTGTTCAGACTGTCAAAATGTGCGTGTTGGTATTAGGCGAGTGGAATGTAATGAAAACATAAAACTTGACATTTTTGTGTGTTGTAAGAAAATGTGGTAAATTTTTTGGTTTAATTTTGAGTTTGCCATCTTTTTTTGACAATCCTTACACCAGTGAAATGAAAAAAATAAAATCAGCTGATGAGATGAGCCAACCATATAGTTGAGACATGCCTAACTGACGTTTAAATCTACTCAATAAACACACTTTACAAGGTTGCATTTGCAGTTTGAAACAATTTATTATATATTTCTATTTTATTAGTTTATCAAACGGCATCAGCTGGGCGATGGTATTACAGTGGGTGGTGTCAGTTGAACTGCCGTGCGATCAACAGCAGAAGTGACACGACGGAGTGAATTCTGAATAGGGGCTGGGGGGATGATAATGTCGGAAATAACGCAGTGGCTACAAGTATACCTTTAGTTGTTCCCCGGAGTTGTTTCGGCGGTAGATATTTTCGTTGGCGTTAAATACGTCTCTCCGGAGATTAGTCGCTCGCATAAAGGCTAAGAGGAATGTCTTAGTATGCCTGATACCACCGCAATACTCGACGGCTAGTCAGTTGTGTCCGAATGGAGGTCAGACGCTGAAGGAGCAAGTGGACCCTACAGGCTCAGCCTTCGTATAACGACTGGAACCAGAATATCTTAAAAGATCTTGGAGGCCTTCGTCTTTATATTATAAAAGCTTGGAAGCTCCAGGTGCATGCAATGTTTGCTATGACCGTCAGAATATTCCCAATCCTTACATAGCTAATCTGGTCTCGACACACAGCTGGTCTTCGCTATTTACAGATCTTTAGACACTTTTCCATCACCCTGCAACTTTGGTCGCTTAAATTGGGATGGGAAGCAAAATTTTATGTTCACGGCCGAAATTGCAAGGTTAAAATGAGCTCATTTTTAACTGTCGGTTAAACTAGTACTAAAAAATCGGACTCTGAAAATGGTAATCGAGTGGGCGAAATCTATAGTGCCCGATTTTAAGAAGTCTGCTCCGGTGAAGGAACAGGCCTGCCGTAAGCGCAACCGTTCGATGGAGGTTTCGCAGAATACTCCAAAGAGGTTTAGGGTCAAAGGCCCCTCATTCGCTGAGGTTGCTAAAAGTAGCATCCTTGTGGGTGTCTTTGAATCTAATCCTGAGAAGGAGTAGGTCTGCAAAGACAAATGGGACTGGACAAGGATCGAAATGACCAGTTTTTCAGTCGCCTTGGTAAGGCGTGATAATGAGCAAGGCTTTCCAAGGTATAGCATTCCGCAATTGAGAGTTTATTAAATTAAAATTTGAGGCTCAATATTTTATTATTAATTTTTTATTTAATGTACTTACTAACTACAAAAAAAAAAAACAAACCAAAATTAATTATTATATTGTAAAACTAAAAAAATTTCGACTTTCATTGATTTCTCTCTTTTGAAAACTTTTTCTTTTAACTTTATCTATTTTATTGTTTTTCTATTTCTTAAATTATGATTTTTTTTCAGTTAAATTGTAGATTTGCTTGGCAATAACGGATAGTTCGACGTCGATAGGTTTTGTGTCGTCGTACAGTGAAGGCGCCTCACACAAAATCATGAAAGTACCCACCAGAGATGCGATCATGAAGAGCCATAGAAAGAGACGATCCAGGACCATGGCAACGAAGCCCCAATCTTGGTCCTCCTGCAACAAAAAAAAATTATTTGTAGATATTTTAAAAATGATGTTTCAAAGTAACCAGCAGTAATATTGATTTTACAAATAAAGCAAAGTTCCTGAAATGAGTGTTTCATTAGAATTTTTCCTACACACAATGTTTAAGCATGAAATTTTGATTGAGTTTAGTGACAAAATTAACCGAAGTTCATTTTTTTGAATAGGGCACAGAGGATTTTATTGTAAGGAAACTCAAAAATTTAATCACCAAATATAGGCACTCACAAGTCTTGGCTTTCTTTGCATTGATATTTAGAGCCCATATTTCAATTCAGGTTTTTTAAAAAATTCATATGAAAACAATTCTTATAATTCAGGCGTAGGTTGTTTCATGATCCAAATAGTTGGTTATTAAGGTCAGTTCGTAAAAGATATACATATGGCTTACTCGCAGTGGTTCTGTAAACTTTAAACTCATCTGATAAAGCATATATTGTGGGAGCTTAAAGCAAGTACCCATCTCAATAACAAAAGAAAAAACGAAAATTGGTCCCAAAATACTTTCATGTGGCACTGCCTGTGGATGAGGCTAGTAGTATGACTTGATAATCTCAATTCAACCAAAAGAAATTCAATTGGAGAAAATTGATCTAATCTAAAAATGTGGAATGGAAACCCATTAACTTAAACTTACGCAACAATATGTTGTGAGTAACATTGTCAAACGTCTTTGAAAATTCAGTACAGACCACGCCTATTTGATTACCATTCTTAAATGCGTGACGGGCAAATAAAAGAAAGAAGCAATGTTCTTAATCGTGAAGTGCCCACTAAGAAGGCCGTGCTGGATCAATGGATTCCCTTACAGCAAAGGCAAGGTTTTCTTTTATCACTTTCTCAAAAAGTTTCCAGCTTTGAAATGGGCTTATGGGCTTATTGATTACTTTATTTTCATTGCCTGCCTAAAAAATTGAAGAAGTTTATGCTATTTTCATTGGTCAATAGAGTGACCTCTTGTTAGAAAAATACTAAAAAAGTATTTAACATAAATACAGAGTCAAAAACTGCATTTCTTTAATATAAATTAGGAAAGGCCGTTAATCATATTTTTAATGAAGTTTGAGGGGCTGATGTGCTATTAGTACATCTAAATTACTTACTAACAAATAAATAAAGTCAAATCGGAATCCAGTAAACAATCAGAAACTTTGCCACATGTAGAAATATTTGAGCAATTTTGAAAAACTAATTGATTTGCGTAAGATTAGTACTAAATAGGATATCTATGAAGCTTATTTACAGGAACTATAAACACTCGTTGGTGGTTAAATACCACAATTAATAAAGCCTGAGTAGGCAATTTTATTCGGGTTTAAGTCTCCCAAGATACAAAAATGATAAATTTAATCGCTTTTATCTAAAATTATAATGTTATTAAAATGTGCATTATATTTTCTAGAGGTAGATAACAATCCGTTTTCTGTGCAGGATTCAAGAAAAACGAAACAAAACATAACTTAATCCAACTTCACAATTCAAGCTCTTCATCATAAACTTTTCGATGTCTTTCCGCGAAATCAGTGCAATGAAAAATCTCTTGTGATGAACATAAACGACGATAAAGTTTTTCATTGCAATAGCAGCCGGTTAGTCGTTCATCTGTCAATCGAAATAAACTGTCATTGGTAGTTATTGTATTTTGTTATTGCTGTTGCCGAAATGTATTCCTTTAGTTCTTTATTTTTTGAAACATGCATTCATTCATATGCAAGTATTGATATGTACTATGTATGTATGTATGGACATTAGACTGGATCGATTAATTCACCGATATCGCGCCAACGATATTTCGATAGGATTTGGGCTCAAAAAAATAATTTTCGAGCCTGCGAAAAAAAGTGCGAAAGGGTAAATTTTTCGACCAAAACACTCCCCAAAATCCAAAAAAAATTTTTTTTCAAAAAACGGTTATCTCCAACGTTTTTACAACAGTTTTTTGAAAAAAAAAAAATATTTTTTTGTCATTTTTTTCGCAGGCCCGAAAATTTTTTTTTGTTGGTATGCGTAGTGGACCTTTTTTTTCCTGAGCCCAAATCCTATCGAAAAATCGATGGCGCGATAACGGTTAACTTTCGTCCGTACAAATCGACCCAGGTTAATGTATGTGAAGAAACATAAGGAGCCATTTAATTGTTAACCACAAAACTATACTTTTGAGAAAATCGGTTTTTTATATGAAAACATCAAAAAAGATTAGGCGATAATCAGTTTATCAAAAAGTATTACCGTCGTAGTTTTAAGCTCCTTCATTTACCACCTGTCTACATTTTCTGCAAGAAAAAATTAAGATGCCGTGTTAGTTTTCTTCTTAGTTGGAACAACCCATTTGAAAATAATTATTTTCAATTTTTGATGGTTTTTACTTGAAAATTCATGCGAAAGTATCAATTCTTAGTTCTAGTGACTTTCCGTATGATTGGAGTGCGAGGAGAGGTAAAATGCATTAAACACCAATTACTTGTAGGTGCTACGGGATTTTAGTTTGAACTTATACACCCTGCAGAAAATATGGAAGGCATTCAGAAAAGGAAGCAGTTTTTGACTTTAAGTTGCCGAGGTTATTAATACCTTCAAGCAGGGAAATTACAATTTTTAAGTTAAGATCCAACCCGGTCATCCAGATTGTCTTCAGTTTGAGTGAGAGTCTTGTTTATACAAAACTTATCACTGACTATCCCGCCGAGCTATTTATACGTTGTCCTTTTTGGATTTCCTTGGGGTCCACAATTTTAGTTGTTAGCAATACTTTTCCTCTGCCGTTCCATTTCAATGCACAAATAGTACAATTGTAAGTCCATACATACAACTGGGACATGTATTTATTTTTGTGATTGTAGCAAGTCAACATTGCTAGAATCCACTTTTAATTACTTTTGTGCAATTGACTGCCATCGGCCAAACGCCAGCGCCAATATAAAAACCGCTAGCCTTTGATCAGCCACCACTTCAATCGCTCGTGTCATTTTTGAGGTCTTTCGAAGTTTCATGAATTCGCGGCTGCTGCCAAAATATATTCCTCAGACAAGCTTTTAAACTGCATTCCCCTAAAAGTGGTTTGATGTTTGTAACCAACATCAATTGAACGCGAATAACAGTTTTAACAACATCTGTCTCACTCGTTTATAAAGCCACACACACATACACGCACATGCATACATATGTGCATGTACAGAAGTAATGAATTGTAGGTTGGTATGTTCTTGACATGATGTTTCGGAATGATTTTGATTTTAATACTTTCTAAATTTTTGATGTGTTCCTCAAAGTAACTGAGGATGAGGTAGTGATTATGCTTACATTTGTGCGGTTTATTTTGAGTTTAACCTAATAAAAAGGTACATATACTTTTTATACCGGGTTCACACTCCGGGCAAAGCAACATCAAAATTTTAGAAATAAGGGGTTTCGGCAGTGTTTGGCAAGCGCTCCGGGTGTATTTCTGCCATGAAAAGCTCTCAGTGAAAACTCATCTGCCTTGCAGATGCCCTTTGGAGTTGGCATAAAAACGAAATTAATAGAAGCCGGAGGAGGTTATAATAATAGACGGAGGTTATCGCGCCTTGTATTTATTAATATTATTGCTGTTTTATTTTGTGCTACGAAATTAGTTACAAATGTTTAAAGCACCCAACAATGTATCCCTTGTGTATAGCAAACCTAAAAAACATCCAACCTCTCAAATAAATTTTACTCAAATATTTTACGAAAGAGACAACAAAGCGAAATCGTTAAAATTTGACAGTCAATCATATTGATGATGAATTACTGCATCCTGTTGCTGTTATTCTAAGAATAAGTAATTGAAATACTCAATATCGTGATGATGATGATGATCGTAATGATAACCGAAAATTTAATTTGTGTTTTTTGGATGATTAGCTTGCTGTTAGTGGAAGTTCAGTGACCGGAAGAAGTAGATTCGTTTAGTACAAAATATATTTGTATGAATGTATGTTTTTGTTTGTATTTGTGCGTTAAATGCAAACTATGATAGTTTTTTGTGGGAGACTAGTTTTTCGTAATACATTTTTAAGGTGGGTTTATTTAGCTACTCTCAATAGATTTTTTTGAGAAAATTTGCTAAAGAAAAAAATTTCCTAAGTTGCATTAATATCTACTGAGATATCTTCAAAAAGATGTATGCTATTTGCTACTTCCTGCGTCAGAGCATTGAAACCATTACAAAAAATGTCTTGATAGATAAGCTAAGCTTTAGATTGTTGAAAAGTGTCATAGTCTTTTGGATAAGGGTTTGCCTCCTATGTTGGATTCCGTAACGTTTTCCCACAAAAAAAAAAAACCGAACATTATATACTCAGCGTTAGCTTCAATTGCACATTTCATTACAGATAAATTACTTTTCTGCATAACACGTGGCACCGCCCGTTTAAAAAAAATATCTCCCATTTCCTCTCACAATAAAACTTGATAAGTGAAATATCATTAATTCAAAACAATTTTTTGCTAAGTTATAGCTTATTATTCTAGTCTACGATCCTCTTAGACTTGTTTTATATGAAATTGGCCGTGGTATTTAACCGATCCCGTCCATTTTTACTAGAAATATTTTCTGCTATAAGGCAAATATGTGTACACAATTTCATTAATGTTAATTTTTCTTCGAGTTATGTCTCCCGAAATATAGAATATTGCTTAGTTATAAAAGGGGCGGTGCCACACCCATTTTAAAAAATTTTACTGTTTTCCTATTTAATGTTATAATTCAATCTAAAAAGTAAAATTCTATTGATACAAAGCTCTTTTCGCTAAGATATATATTATTATTTTCGTCCACGAGCCTTTTAAAAATCTTTTATATAAAATTCGGCGTGATCCTTAACCGATTTAGTAAATTTTTTTCAAAGCATTCCTTATAGTAAAGGCAACCTCTCCGCGAGTTTTGTTACGATAGGTTTAACGATTTTTGATTTATGATTAATAATATTTGCAAAATTGATTTTATCACAAGTGGGCGGTGCCACGCCCATTTAAACCTTTTTTTTTAATTTTTATCAAAGGTGTATTATTTACTAAATAGTTAGGTTTTTTGCGTTTTCCAAAATGTTATACATATATATAAAAAGTGGGCGTGGTTATCATCCAATTTTGCTCATTTTCAATACCAATCTATTCTGGGTCCAGATAAGATCGCGTCCCAAATTTGGTGAAGATATCTCAATATTTACTCAAGTTATTGTGTTAACGGACAGACGGACGGACGGACATGGCTCAATCAAATTTTGTTTCGATACTGATAATTTTGATATATGGAAGTCTCTATCTATCTCGGTTCCCTTATACCTGCACAACCAACAGCTATTTAATCAACCCTCATATGTGGAGGAACAGAATTTTTTTAGCGGCACTTGTTTGCAAGCATGTACGAATCCTCTATTGGAAGGGGCAGGTGGATTTGAGTTCCCTTGCCGTTTCCCGATCGCCCCAAGTAGTTAATAATAAAAATGATTGATGACAAACTATCAATACCTGGCAATGTAATGTCAAGTGCCTAACATGTATTTAAATCGTTTCGTTTCGCTAACGAACATGATACGCTTAAGGGACATTATTATGAATATATATTAGACCACCCACAGAATATACGGGATTTGCAAAAGTTTCTAATATTGTCGCTCCACCAAAAATTTCTGACAGATTGGTTATAAAAAAGCAACATCCGTAAAAAAATTTAGACATCTGTTGTAAAAAAATGCCATCCGGAATTGACCGAAAAGCTGAAAATGTACCAAAAATGGGTTTATGGTCTTTATATTTCCTAAACAAGTGAAACAAATATTGATCTGGAGACTTTTATATGAATACAATCAGAAAACAATCATCCATCCAAACTTTTCACCTTTCATACGAGAAAATTTGACTTTAGCGGTGTTCTGCTGCCTTTTCAGATGATATTTCTCGTAAACTCCATATTCAAACTCCTTTGCTTATAAACGTGTCAGAAACTTAACATTCAATAAATACACCCACAATTTTGAACGAAAGTCTGAAACTTCCCCCACAAAAAAAAATATTATGTAAGTATGTCTACTTACCGCATTAAACTCATCTTGCCGTTGCATGTGATGCTGTATGAACATCACATTGTGGATGGCCTTTTCCAACTCGAATGGATACTTTTTGCGCTGCACCACATCGCTAAGTGAATCGTCGAGCCCAGAAAGCACTGATGGCAAACCATTGTAACCGCTAAGCGTACTTAAGCCACCTCCTAAAGCGCCTACCAGACCGCTGAAGCTGTAAGAAGGTAAACAAAAGAAATAATGAAAAAACGCAGTGAATACATGAAGGGAACTTTAATTCACAACAAAACACTAGATCTATATTTTCTCATGTATTCAAAATATTTCACTTTGTACAACGTATACTATTAAATTTACTTACCGATTGGTGGCGCTAGTTGCATGCAATCCATTACATCCGCCACCGCCCAAGCCACCCATTCGTAAATGTATGCGCTGCAGAGAGTCTGGACTAGAGCTCCCCGAATTCATTTGCATCTCATCCATGAGCGCTTTGCCAAATTTAGTTTTACTAAATTTTGTACCATAATTAATTTTACTCGCAGCCAAATCACGCAAAAGATCCTTCGGTACTCGCATCAGTAATAACTTAGGTAAACGTTTTATGAAGAAAGCACGCACCCAAGGCGCCATTTTGTGTGTACTCGGCTTCCGATAATGTATATTCAGTATGATGATCGTTATAACCACACTCAGCCCGACCAACAGCATAGTAAAGAGTAAATATTTACCAAGCAGTGGTAATGCCAGCGATGTAGATGGTATAATTTCCGAGATCAACAGAAAGAACATAGTCTGGGATAAGAGAATGCTGATACAAAGTGCAATCTTCTCACCCGAATCGGCGGGTAAATAAAATACCAGCACTGAAAGATATGAAATGCCTACGCATGGAATAATGAGGTTTACGGTGTAGAAGAGAGTTTTGCGGCGAAGTGTTATGTTGAAGAAAATATCTGGAAAACATTATTTAAAATTATCAATTTTAACTTTAATTAATAAATAGATGTATACTTAATAAAAATACAACGTAAAGGTGGGAGTCGGAGCGGAAGTGGATGTGTGGGAACGCTTTTACGTAAATACGTTTAAATGTTCATACGTTACGCTCACAAATTTGCATACGGATATAAATGCGACTATGTTACAAATACAACTATGATCTCTTACGGCTTTTACATTAATACGCTAACAGGCTTTAAGTTAATACATTTGTGTTCTCACAAAAGCGCATTCGGTACCTAAGCTATACTGAATCACCGGCCTTGATCAGTTGATTAGAAAGTTCAGTTTTAATGACAAATAACATAAAAAATAGGCAACTTAGCACCTCGTAACATAAAAATTAAAAGCTGCAATTTTCACTATACTGAATATTAAAAATAATTTTGTTGGAGCACCCTTGCACATTTCGACAAAAAACAGCTATCAACTAAGAATGTTCAAAAAACGCGAAAAACTGACTGTCTCTCCAATATGCGCCAATGAAGTTTTTGATTACAAAGCAATGATGACATGATACGAAACATTCATTCTCTCTCAATTCGTTTCCAGGAATGGGTCTTAAAGTTCATTCAATTGTAAACAAACTTCATTCGTTTCCAAGAATGGGTCTTGAAGATCAGAGTTGCGTAAACCGCGCAAAAAAAAAATCCAAGAAAATCGGTGCGTTTTCATTATTTTTCATTTCAAGTGTATTCAACTACATAAGCGGATCAAAAATTTGTAAAAAAGGTACGAGAAATAACAAAATTAAATGAGCTGTTATATTAACGCACGAAAAGAGATAAGTACATTTTATCTTAGCTATCAAAAAATTAAATTTCACGTGTTGTCACGAAAAAATTTTTAACGGGTAAAATAAGCTTTTTTTGTATTTGTGATCGTGAAAAAATTCGAGTTTTTTGATATCCCATTTGACAATGTTGAGTAAGTTTTCGGTGAAAATCATAAATTAAACCTTTACCATGTAAAATACCCCAAAGTTATTCCGAAATGCCCAAATTTGATTTTGAGGATGATGTCATCTATGGTCAATGTTATAAAAAATGCACATTTTCACGCGCTCTCAGAGAGCGAGAAGTTTCATATCATGTCATCATTGTTACAAAGTCTTTTCTTGCTGATTGGGGGAGGTATTAATGAATCGAGAATACAACTCGGTAGACATTGAACTGGGAAGCCCTGAAAGTTTCAGATTTTTGAGTTTTGAGGGATATGTTCAGATGCAAAATACGTCATCAGTCTATCTTGTCCCTAAGTAAGCTTATCAAAAAAGCTACCAAAATAAAATGATTTTGGGCAAAAGGGAAGAAAGAGGAGGAAGCTATTATTATGCTTTTATGCTTAAGCTTTAGTAAGCTACTTGTCAGAGTTCTAAAATTCAAACTGCCCCTCAGAAAGAATGTAAATTAAAGTATTTATATGTGTTTGTTTAATGGTGTGTTCAATTTGTACTTATTAATTAAGAATTCATAAGCTTAACACCGGCTTATAATAATTGAATATCCAATTATTATGTTTTCTAAGAGAAACTGAAAAGAAAGAAAGAAACATTTACTGGCATATTGCGATGGTACCATTTCGAAAACCGCCTCGTAATCATCATCAGGCAATATAGTAATGTTATCAAAGGTTTCACCGAGATTCGAACCGTGAATCACACGGTGAATCTGCAGTTGCCTTAACCACTAGGCTATCCTGCTGGTATTTCTTTCCTGGCTTAATTCAGTGATTCGAAGCGGTTCGAATCTCGGTGAAACCTTTGATAACATTACGAAATTGCCTGATAATCATCATCATGTGGCAGTTTTCGAAATGGTACCATCGCAATATGCCAGTAAATGTTTCTTTCTTTCTTTTCAGTTTCCCTTAGAAAAACATAATAATTGAATATTTAATTATTATAAGCCGGTGTTAAGCTCTGGAATTCTTAAGTAAATAAAAGTATTTGTTAACAGGTTTTATTTGAATAAGTAATGATGATGCTGTAAAGAATAACAACGTCACATCAAATCTTCAACTTAGATCTGTACAGCTTATTATGAACTATTTAGAAAATAATATATGTTTAAAGGTATTTATATACATATTAATACATGCATACATACACGCACACATATCTAGATATGTATAAAATCATAAAAAAATTACACCTTCATTAATCGTTTTAGCTTTAACCCAATTGAATGTAGAAATGAATTGAAATAATCAACGTGAGACTCATAAATCTTGACTTCTCTTTTGCGGCGAGTTATTTCTGCTACAATAATAGCTTTCTTTATTGTTTTTGTTGGATTTGTGTATATTTCATTTACGATGTGTAAGATTTTTGAGATAAATAATTTGCACGCGCATGTATGATTCGGTGTAATACATAAATATGTATGAACATTAGGGTGTTACACAATAAAGAATACATGAAAAACAACCGTTTCTTTCAGGAATAATAAAATGTAGGATATTTAGGAACCGCCGTTATACTATACAGTACTACATGAGAACCATGCAGGAGTTTTCTTTTAAAAATTTGTTCAAGCCTACAGAATGCGGAAACATATATTACACCAACCCACAATTTTGCATTTTGCACCGTTCTTAGGGCTCTTTACACGTCTCTATTTTCTGGTAAATTTTTTAACACTCAACGAAAATCATAAGCCAATTGATGACTGGACATAAAAAAATCCACCAGAAATTCGATCATCGAGTTGTGTGAAAAGGCAATAACGGGATTTATATTTCATATCGTTCCAATTTTAGTATTTTTCTTATGAAAATTTTGGTTCACTATGAGTGTTTATCCTAAACTTCCATTCAGAAATTTGAAAATATTTCGAAGGAAAAACTAAACAAATAATCCGATAACTCAGACACATCATTGTTTCAGGTTTATATCTGGAGTTTTTGGATTGCTTTCGGGAAAATATTAATACTATTTCCGGATAATTTCTGTACTATTTCAAGTATATTTCGGGACTATCTTCGGACATTTCGGAACCATTTTCAGGAATATATCGGGGCTTTTTTGAGATCATTTAGGAACTATTTATGTTTTAATTTCAGGATATTTTTTTTTGTGAACCTTTTCGAGATTATTTATGAATTACTTTGGAACCGTTTTGGAAATATTTACTATATCTTTTGGGGAAAGTTTCGAAGCTATTTCGTGACTGTTTTCTTGAATCCTTTCGGAATAATTTCAGGATTAGTTTTTAGGGGTTTGGATCATGATCATTTAGAGATTATATTAGTGATCACTTAGAACGGTTTTATTTCCGAAATATTTTTGGCACATCTTTGAGGCCGTTTCAAGATCACATCTTGATATTCGAGTTAACTTCGAAAATATTTGTGAATTATTTTCGGGATCAGTATCAAAGTATGTATTTGCGAGCATATTTAGGATTATTTTCGCGGGTGTTTCTCCGAATCACTTATTTATGGAATATTTCGTATGTGTGTTAAGTGAAGGAAAAAGTAATGTTGGAGAATAGGGCAAAGTAGAATCCACAAATAAAATTTAAATCTTCAGCTCAAGAAAATATAATTTTTTTTCTACATGAGAACAGAACTGTCAACAGTTAGGAAAAGAAGCAAACAACGCTAAATAGAAGGGGGTTTTCAAAGTTAACTACTTTTGTATGGCACTGGCCGCAAGACAGTCAGAGCTGTTGGCTCTGCATTACTTTTCGGCTAGACACAATCAAACTTGTTTCAGTTTTAAAATAAGTAAGCCCATTAGTATGAAACTTTTATATGAAAAGCAAAATCCCGCTAAGCGATGAATCACTTCCAAAGGAAGGCCAACCAAATTTGGCTTTTATTCTGGATGCATGAAATCAGAACAGGGCATAGGACCCGAAACATTCATTAGCATATATTTTAGATTCTAAAAATTATTAAATACACGCAGTGAAGAAGCTAAACTTTTGTAGCATTTCACAATTTCTTTGTGACTTTTTCAATTTCGAAATTACAGTGGTTGACATAGCAACGATGCATGACTTTCCAACCAGTCAATAACTAACTTTTTGGAGTTAACGAAAAGTGAGTTGCTTTGCAGAATCTCGTAAAAAAGTCAACTATTACTTTTTTTTTTAGAATTGATAACTTTTCTCTGCAGGGACTTAATTTGGGAAAAGAAATAAAGATCTGAATGTCAACGAAAGTGCCATATTTGTGGCAGTCCTTTATATAAGTAAATTATTAACATTGCATTTGCCAAAATTAGTATTACCTGGATAAGGCTCAGCACAGCAGGGATAGTATTTTTCATGGCGCTCAGCAGGCACACCCAATATGTCCCATTCCACGCTCGGATAATATTCACGCAAATCTATGCCAACTTCGACTTTGTTGTCTTTGTCATTGCGTTGATTGATATGCTTTAAATCAATCTATGAAAAGAAACGATCAAAAAGTACAATTGCAACTAGAGCTTTCGATTTCTCGAACAAGTTCGAGAAGAGATTTCTCGCGAGTCTCGCTTTCTCGCGAGATTCTCGAAACTCGAATTTCTCGTAAGGCTCTTGAGATTCTCGAATCTCGAATTATTCGTAAGGCTCGCGAGCTTCTCGACATTCAACTTAATCGATTCATTGGCTGTTGTATATAGAGCTTACGAATTCTTCTGGAGCACAAGCCAAAATGTCCGCAAAACCACATGTAAAACCCCCCGAAATGTATAGAATATTGCCAATGCAGCGACTGAATTGAAAGTCGAGAAGATCGCGAGTATTACGAGTAATTCGAGATTCTCGCGAGCCTTACAAGAAATTCGAGATTCTAGAAGCTCACGAGATTTACGAGGACTTCGAGACATAACAATCTCGCGAGAAATCGAGTTCTCTATTTCTCGGGTATCGAAAATCTCGCTTGTGTTCGAGAAGAAATCGCAAGCTCTAATTGCAACAAACTTCAATTTGTATACATTATTAACATTGTTATTGTTTTATAGAGGTTTAAGTTGTAAATAGGGCAACCAAAATCTGGTACGAGCGAGTTCTCTTTTTTATTACTAAAACTTGAGTTTAATATCTAGTTATTTTGTTGCACATTGTTTTATTTACCTGATCACCATCATATGTCCAAGAACCGAATTTCATGAAGCATGTCTGTTGATCGAACGGAAAATATCGTACATCGATCTCACAGGATGATTTGAAAATGGCTGGCGGGGTCCAAACCACTTTGCCCGTATAGTGCAGAATGGCTTTTGTCATTGTGGTGACGACGTATTCACCATCGGCGCTGTAATGTGAATGATTAAAATGGTAGCTATTTGACAACAATTCAGTTTAAAATGATGTGGAAAGCGATAGCTGATATATAATTTCGTAATTGATAATGACTAATCAAAAAGACTTAATTAATTGAATTAAAATTTCCAATTAAAACAATTTTTCTAATCTTTTTTATATTTGTTTGAATGTAAGCTCAAGTTTTGTTACTGAAAAAGTCAAATTATATCATATCCCTAATATTTTTATTTTAAGTAACTAACTTACTTATTATAAAGCACAATATCTGGCAACCAAATATGCTCTGATGGCACATATAGCTCTGTCACGCCTCCATATTCCGAAGGATCCCATTTGAATTTGTGATCCTGCCATTCGTGTTCGAGCCAAACGTTTGTTGTCAAAATTTGATCTTTTAAATTCTGTTGGAAATATACAAAAAACAGGGAGGAGCATATATAAATGAAATTTATTGATTTAAAAGTAAGGACGGAAATGATGAAGAAATAATTCTCTCTGAGCACTTAATGTAGTAAAGTATAGGCAAGAGTTTAATTTCTTATATTGTCCAGGCCGAAGATGCGCCAGGATAACTCGCATCTTCTTTGGTAGGTTGCATTGTATTTGGCAACAAGAATTTACCAATTTTATGTGAAAATACTTTTTTGAAAAAAAGAGTTAAGTAATATTCAGCACATCTCGTCATGCTTCTTATGGAGATGATACCTTATTCCCCGCGTGTCGGGTCTGCAGTTTACTGAGATGTCACCCCAATATTAGATAAAGTGGTTCGCTAAACAAAAACGTAATATTTCCACGATTATCCAAACCGAGTACTTGGATGGGAACGGGAACCAGTTAAAAAAACCAGCACTACTAAAAAAATATTGAAAGAAAAGCATCTTTTCAGTTCAGTACCGCGGAAAATGTTATACATTATGATTACCTGATATGTAACTCGAAAATATAGGCCTTTAATTGGAAATACTGTTTGAAGTTCGCAAAGAAGCGAAGTTAAAATTACAGAAATGCAAAATATTGGCCCTAGAAAAGTGGATGTATTTTTGGTGGTAAAAAAAACTAAACCGGAAAGTACTAAAGTTATCAACTATAAACAAACGTACGTATCGGTAGAGCAAACGAGCGCAGGACAAGTTGGGTTATTGTGGCAGATTGCCCCGCGAGCCAGCGGCTTTCATCCAGTAGATATGTAAGCAGTTCAACCTAGTATAGCGTAAGATATCTTAAGCAGAGCACAGATAGTCTAAGCAGTCGACCCAGTGCTAATTCAGATATTTCGAAGGAGCTGCGAAGTGTTAAAATTCGTATATGTTCCCTATCATTAAAGCTCGACAGAAGTCGGATCCGGTGGCAATCTACCATTAAGCCACGAACGTATATTGCTCGCAGAAATAGGATGGGCGATGTTCCTCAACTAATTTAACTCGGTCTTTTCAGTAGCTTTACTTACTTCTCTGGTACCGTCAGACTCAAATAATGAACCCAAAGGATCATTTCTGTCCTGGTACCCATATTTCATCAAACCATTAAACATTTTGGTGTTCGAAATGTTGACCGATAGCTCCTGAACTGTCTGAAGCATCGCCAAAAACGCCTGGGCCATAAGATCTATACGCATGTTAATGACAGTTTAAACTATAGTTCCAAGTCCAACGAGGCTAAACATTTTATAGAAATCGGATACAATACAATTAAATAAAAGCGTAGACAATGAGGGGTTCCTTCGAAGAGCAAAGACGGAATGTCATACCAGATTATTCAGAAAACAGGCAAACTTAAACCTACGAATTATAAGAGGCAGGGCTAATTTTTAAGAAGTCTATTTTGCCATCTTAAAAAAATCATTTAAACGTGTTTTTCCGAACAACCAAAAAATACAATTTAAAGACTCTAACGTAAAAAAAAGATACTAAATAGAAGAGATCTATATTTGAATTGAAAGTCTCGCATAGTTATTTTGGACTTTTTTGATTCTTGCAAATAAAAGCGAAATTTTCTCTTTGTCAGTTTTTGAATAATTGTGATTTTGGCCTTGAAAATATCTACTATTCCTTCCAATATCCAAGTGGACTCTGCAGTCCTTTTTACATCGTCGTGTTTTTTTTTATTTGGGGGAAGAGAAGCATAAGAAGGGCCTACAACCTGTATTGCGGACAAATCTATTTAGAGCTAAATAAAAACAAGTAAAGGTGTCCAAGTTCGGGTGTAATCGTATATTATATACTCAGCGTCAGCTTCAATTGTTCATTTCATTTCAGATAAATTACTTTTCTATATAACATGTGGCACCGTCCGTTTAAAAAAAAAATGTCTCCCCATTTCCTCTTACAATAAAACTTGATAAGTAAAATATCATTGATTCAAAACTATTTTTTGTAAGTTATTGCTTACTATTCTAGTCTACGACTCTTTTAAACTTGTTTTATATCTAAGTTGCAGTGGTCTTTAACCGATCCCGTCCATTCTTACTAAAAATATTTCCTGCTATAGGGAAATTTGTGTACCCAATTTTATTGCGATCCGTTAATTTTTCTTCGAGTTATGGCTCCCGAAACATAGAAATTGCTTAGTCATAAAAGGGACGGTGCCACGCCCATTTTTAAAAATTTGAAGTTTCTCCTATTTACTGTTATAAATCCACATGGGAAATGAAATACCATTGATATAAAGCTCTTTTTTGAAAAGATATAGCTTATTTTACTCATCTGCGACCCTTTTAAAAATCTTTTATATAAAAGTGGGCGTGGCCCTTAACCGGTTTCGTAAATTTTTCTTCAAAACATTCCTTATATTAAAGGCAATTTCTCTGCCGAATTTTGTTACAATAAGTTTAACGATTTTTGATTTATGATTAATAATGTTTGTAAAATTGATTTTATCACAAGTGGGCGGTGCCACGCCCATTTAAAAATCTTTTTTCAAATTTTTATCAAGAGTCTCAATATCAGTCCACATGCCAAATTTCACCATTCTAGGTGTATTGTTTACTAAATAATGAGGTTTTTTGTGTTTTCCAAAATGTTATATATATAAAAAGTGGGCGTGGTTATCATCCGATTTCGCTCATTTTCAATACCAATCTATTCTGGGTCCAGATAAGCTCGTGTACCAAATTTGGTGAAGACATCTCAATATTTACTCAAGTTAACGAACGGACGGACGGACAGGGCTCAATCAAATTTTTTTTCGATACTGATGATTTTGATATATGTAAGTCTATATCCATCTCGATTCCTTTATACCTGTGCTTCCTAATGTCAAATGTACATATATACATTAACTATGGATATTATGCCTCAAAGATACACTCACCAAATCGATCAGCTGCGACAAACGTAGACCGAGCTTAACTAAAACGGTATCCGTATTATTGCTGACAGGTCGTATAAGTCGATTATAATTGCTGAGCAGATCGTCGTAAAGTCGCTTAGCATCCGGATTTGCGTGAACTTGAACGACGCTTTCACACAACAATAACACCACAATTAAAAGGCAAATAAATTTACAATTTAGCCAAAAAGTGGCTAAATTGCGTATCGAAAACATTTTCTACAGTTCAATGCGTCGTTATGATATACTCGTTTAAATGCATCGAGAATATTCCCACCATAAGAAGAGTTTATGATTTAATAATTAAACAGTTCATGCTGAATGGATTGATTGTCTCGCAATTTAGTTGAAGCCGCAACGTACATTAAACATTCCTGTTTTCATACATATACATATTTATTAGGGTGTCTGTTATTTTCGAAGCTTCTTTGAAATTTCAAGCAGTTTTGAAAATGTTGCATGCCATTTTTTTAATTGCGAGTTAGAGAACTCTGATCTTCGTTACGTAAAGTTGGTTGGTTGGTGAAGAAAAATATAATAAAAAACCAAGAAGCCGTTTGAAGAAATTTCGTCAAATGAACCAGGTGATGAACAAGAACAACAGGGACTTAAGCAACCGTCCATAGTATAAATCCTAGAAAAGCTCCAGGGTTTAACATAATACTGGCTGAGGCGATTAGCTTTAAATAACTGTCCAGAGCTTTTGTTCCAAATATACAACAATTGTCTCGTGGCAGGAACCTAACCTACTAGATGGAAGACAGCACGGCTACTTCTTATTAAGAAGGGCAAAGCACACCCCAACTTTCTGTTGTCTTTCTGCCCACTGTGACTACTGGGCACTGCATCAAAAATAGAGAGACTTCCGAAGCAACGCCTTACGGTAGTAATTGAGGATGGAGACTTATCACAGCGACAAAGGAAATAATATGTCCTTTGATAGTTTTCAATGCAAACTCTCTCCTCTTCTCCACAAGGAAGGATTGAAAACAAGGAGGGCTCACTCAGAGATTCGACATCTTAGTTTCCACGGACGGATCTAAAATGGACTGTGAAGTGGAAGAATGTGTCTTCGCAACACTTTTGGCCACAAGCTGATTTTTTGGTGTAGTGGAGCCTACTCCTGATCTGGTTCCAGCGGATACAAGATGGTCGATGAGGTAGCATGACGTAGATCGGCTGTCGATATCGCAGAATCGAAGGAGGTCCTTGCGCTCCTGGGACTTATAAGGTTCCATCACTCAGCAGAGTCTTGGCGAGGCCATCAACTGTAAAACGGAAAAGAGGGAGTGACTTATCCTTGCGTTTCAAAACTATAAGCCTTTCAATATTAGGGCACTTTTTTTTTAATTATGAAACAACAAAACTAAGCAATACTTAGAAAATAGTTGACACCGTAATGCACATGTGCGGCCTTCCAGCCGGTTATAGAGGTGGTTACCGCCTATTTTCGGGTACACTTATGCTTCTTTCATTTCGTTTCAAACTTTAGTTTATTTCACTTTGTGGTTATTTTGATTGTTTTTGCAGAAATTCGTTTTGCAGTGACGTCTTCGCGCATTGTACTAAAATATGTACTAAAAGTGTACTACAAATGTGTGTGTGGTGTAAACGTCAACAAAATACCAGCTGCACTCTTTTTTTGTTGTTGTTAGATTTTGACAGTTGTATGCAGCGCTTTTAAAAGAAATGAGATTAAAAGTGAGAGAGACGCCTGCTCGTCCCGCTTTTGGAATGCGGTAATAGCAGCGCTGTTTTGCGCACGTTTTGCTGTTGACTGTTTTGTTTTTGCTTTTACAGTTAGCCTACGTAGTTTTGTTATGACACTATTTTTTTATTTTTCTTTATTGCCTTTTTTGTAAAATAAGTTGCTCTGTGTCATTGACTTGCGCGCTGCTTCTGGCGGTAGCGCGCCTAAATATATGCAACAAATTTTACTTATCTTCTAAAAAATCATCTGAGTTTTCATGCATTTTCACATCAAAATCATTCTTTTTATGTTATCATCACAGCACTAGTCTAAGTTTTAAGCATTTTTTTTAAATTTTCCTTCCAGATTTTTCAATTTATTTTGCTCGTATTTCTTGTTTAATCTTTTCTGTTAGTCGCCATTTGTACCAATTTTTGCGCGTTCAAAATGCGACAGCAATACCGTTGCTTGCGCAAAAATATCAAAAGCCATACTGAGCCAAGCAGTAATGTTTTTGTAGCTTAGTTGCCGCCAGGACATAGCAGAAACTACAAGTGCAGATTCGGTTTTGTGCTTCGGCAGCCGCTCCCAACGTTGGTGTTTGGATGCTGCGAGAACGACATGCGAAATTGTTTGTAGCTTTCTCTCAGCGGCATTGAGAGCATATCAAATTTAATTTTCATGATAACTATTTGGTTGGAATTTACGACATGCTTCTGGGCAGGAAACCTGAGTTTTGTGAAGTGCTAGCCCTGCTTATTGCGGCGTGTGCTTAATTTTCAGGTTTGTTGTAGTTAATTTATTCCATTTAAAGGGCGTGCTTCGGTTTATATTATATTTTCTATTAAGTAATAGCTACTAAATGCTGAATTCGCTTCTCTGCAGCAAATCGCTGAAGCTGTGTAGCAGAATTCCTAGCTCAATTTATATTTGTACATGCGCCTTAATGAATTTTTCGGTTCATAGCAAAATATTTTGAAGATTTATAATTCATACGGGGCTTGAACTCGAAATTTCGGATTACAAAATTTTGTGAAGTATTTTTGTCAAGTTCTAACTGAACTTTGATTAGAGATAGGAAATTGAGCTAAACTTAAATAATTTAATATTTGATTATAGCTCTATTTCGTGCTTGTGAATGCGTTTTCTATTTAATCTCTACAGTTTTTTGTTATCTGCAAATTTTTCAGCCCCTAAAGGTTAGCAGGTTTTTAATTTCAGTACGTATTTGGATACTTATGAGATCTGTAACTGCATTTCTCTTTTAAATGTTAAAAGTACTTGAAGTCTCCAAAATGTTATTAACATCAAAATAGAAGAATCGGTGTATTTTTAACTGATAAGATGCATATTCAGTTCTATGTTAAGTTGCATCAGACAAATTTCTCAAGAATTTGCCTCGAAAGTATAGCAAGTTTATATAGATTTATGTGGCTTGAGGATACTTACTGCATGAAAAGTCTTTGATTCTAAAAGCAGGCAACGGTTTTAATAAAAACTCATATGTAGGGTTATTAATTCCATAACTAATTTTTTCAGGTTCCTTAAAAGTCTGCTACAAACTGTTGTTCAAGAAAAAACCATCTATACCACCTTAATTCTAGGAACGGCAGAGGTGGGTAGCAATGTTAACTTTAGAAATTCAATTACCATCAATTCTCTGTTATACATAAGAACTTAATTCCTTTTCCCCACATTCAAGGCTGTGTTGATTACATTTCAATTCCGCAAACAAAAAACAAAAAAAAAAAGGATGATTGTATGCAGGGGCGGAGACTGTTATTCCTTTTATAATATAATTCCTTGCAAAACTATAAAATTTGGACTTTTAATACATTTGGATCAAGATATAAATTATTTTCGGATTTTTATTACCTGAGTCCGATAGAACTAGTTAAACTCGGACTTTTAAAAATAAAAGTCCGGAAATAAAAGCCAGACTTTTATTTTGGCCTTAAAAAATAAAAGTCGGGATTTAACTTTTATTTCCGGACTTTTATTTTTAAAGGTCAGAATTTATGTAGTTCTATCGGACTCAAAAAATAAAAATACAGATTTTACTTTTATATGTGGACTTTTATGGAAAAAACTCGAAAGATAATAAGGATGCATGATTCGACATGATATTGCTATAGGGATCCCTGAGAACTCAAACATTTTCACCTAGGACAATTTTTTGACCCGGACTTTTTCGACTCCGCAAAAAAAAAATAATTATTATTTTCCGTCCCTGATTGTATGTGTTCATACTGTAGGTAGCTATTATTACTCACTTTTGTTAGGAAGTTTGGTGGCATCTCTCGCTTTCATTTTATCATTAGACCTCCTTGGTTGAAACGCAAATTTTTCTATAATACGAGAACCTCCTCTAATATGGACAAGATCTATGTTTATCCCCGATGTATCTGGACATTTATGGTTAGATTATACCACCACTGCTTTAAAGTATCTTCTTCTGAATCAAGCAAATAAAATTGTAGGAGGGGAATCATCTTGTTCTAACCCCCAGGCCAAAATAATCCGGAGGTAGTCCTGAAATGATCCAAAATATTCCCGAAATAAACACGTAAAAACTATGAAATGGGTACGGCATTATCGAAAACGAAAAAAACGGAATGGTCTCGAAAAATGTAAGAAAGAACATATGGTTCCGAATCTATCCCGAAATTTGATATTCGATGGGTGCATAAGATTGAATCATGTACCGCACTCTTGGAGAACTGCTCGTGTAGCTTTCCTACCAAAGTCGGGGAGCATCGGTTACAAAGACTACAGGCCCATTAGCTTAACATAATTTCTGCTCAAAACTTTTGAGAGGCCACAATAGAGGTGGATGGTGGGTGCTCAAACGGCGGACGAGGCAATACATGTGTACTAGGGCGGGTCGATTTAAAAATCGCTCATTGCTGTGTGAAAATCGTATTCTAGGGATCAAAATAAGAAACTTTGTCGAAGGAACCATACCTCTAAAACGAATTCTGATGTGCCCCCCCCCCCCCCTTGGGTCGAATTTTGGGTAGGGGAAATTTCAATTCTACCTGCTGTGTCTTGTGGTGGCTTAAAAAAAGCAACACAAGCAATTTTACGATCTGCAATTGTGTCACAGTGATACCTTCATTTTTTAAAACGGTTGAATAAAAAACCCACACAACTATGTTTACGACATGCAAATGCATCACAGTGATGCCTTGGCTTTAAAAGGGGGTGGTAAAAACGCTAATTTCTAATAATTTTTTTTAATTTCTTTTCTATTACTAAGTTAAATTCATTTTTTTCATTTACATATGTTCTGACTAAATAAATTTCTAAAGAGAAAAATAAACTCCAAAAAGAAAAAACATAGGCATTTTAAAGTGGGATTTTTCAAAATTTGCCCCTACGACCGAAAGGGGGTGGGGCATCAGAATTCGTTTTAGAGGTATTGTTCCTTCGGCAAAGTTTCTTATTTTGATCCCTAGAATATGATTTTCACAGAGCAATGGGCGATTTTTTTGCCTCCCCACAAATCGACCCGGCCTAATGTGTACACAGGTGGTTCCAAAGTAGTAAAAGGAGTAGGGTCTATGGTATATTGTGCTGATGCGGAAATAAACAGATCCTAAAAGCTGCCAGATCACTATAGCGTTTTTCAAGCGGAAGTAAAAGGCGTAACCAAAGCAGTAGAAACACTGGAAGAGAATAGCTTAATATGCAGCCGTGTTAACTTTTATGTTGACAGTCAAGCAGCAGTTAAGGTAATAATCTTGCATAGCAAAGCATCTAAAAGTGTGTTAGAGTATAAGCAATTCCTTGAAAGAATCGGAACAGAAAAAAGCATGCACTTGAGTTCCAGGACATTTGGGAATGAAAAATCGGAGGAACTAACAAGTTGCTTCTATCATTATAAAGAGAGGACTCTAGACTCATGGCGGGCATTTTTACTGGACACTGCCTTCAGGAGTCACATGCCTTTAAATTGGGCTTGGTCAGTGACAGCAGATGTATGAAGTGCGGGTTGGAGGAGGAAACGATCGAGCACGTTTTGTGCTCGTGCCCTGCGCTTGCCAAGCTAAGACTCCAGCTATTAGGAGTGATACAGCTGTCAGATATAAAAGCAGCAAATGGAATAGGTCCCAGAAATCTTCAAGTATTTGCCAAGATGGCTTTCAGTATATTTTTTAAATAAACTCCTGGTAACACTACGGACTCATTCAGTCTATGTGAGGTTATGGATCGGCAAGTTCCCAATCAAAATTAAATTCCAAAATTAAAAAAAAAAAAAAAACTGTAACTAATAGATCTGCATAAGCTTTTAGTTATCTGTGCCTAAAATTTTATAATTTTCGAAAACTATTTCATGAATAATCGTTTTGTGTGGCCTTAGTACACTTTCAATCGCCAAGATCCATCTTTACCTAATGCATATACATATATACATACGCTTATCCTATAAAACCCAATTTTCAGATAAGTGGGTATTAACCTGCTGGCCACACCCAATTATACTCCAGTCGTGCTTATACATATTGTAACGAATTTACTGCAAATCCTCTTATTTGCAACCTTATGCTAAGTTCGAATCACTAAACTGTTGAATAAATAACACCACTATTCAGTAATGCAAAATGATCTTTATTAAAGTACTTCACAATAAATAACTCTACTATTGCTCGACAGATAGCTGTTGGTGCTTTTATGGGTGCTTTTATACTCTGTGATTTCCTCGTTGCATCTTCTAGGCGCTTCCAGAATTTACTTAGTTACTGCTATATAATTATAGCTACAGATGCACGTGTATAGCTTCTCATATGCGCGTGTGTTTGTGAGCGGCACTTCCACAATTACAATTGCATACTTTTGGGAGCATCTCAGATAAGATATCTGCATGTGTTTGTGCATCTCTTCTCCGCTGCGTGTACGTACATATGTGTAGACATAATGATTGATTCGTTTATGTAGATAAATAATGACTGATTTATGGATGTGCATACAAGTTACTCTTAGTATTGGCTTAGAGATGACAGTACCCCTTAGTGTTGCTAATATTCTTAACAATATGTAATCCATACTTTTCATTGTATCTTGTTAAATATTATGACTTTTCCTCATTACTCATAGCAGGGCGATATATCAAAAAAAGCTGGAATTACGTTTAACGCTGTTAAAATATTATAGTTTCTTGCTTCGACTTATATACCACAAACTCTGTAGCCAGATCTAAACCATGCATCGAACTATCTATCAAAGGTAAGCGCCTACCTACCTACCTTTTTTTTTGTAAAGCTGAGTGCTTATAAAAATTACAAATTATAATTAATTATAACGAAAACGGTTATCAAAGTGCCTAACTTAAATTTCCATAATCGAGTCTGCCAAACAATATCTACTTAACAATGCATCAGTAAGCACAACAACAATTTAACAAAGAAAAACTATTTAGTTAACATTAATTGATGTGGTTTGTTGTAAAATTGACAACCGATAATGTTTAAGTCTATACTATAACGGTTAATTGCGTGAAAGTTAAAACCTACACCCCACACTAACACAATGGTGGCGAACAAATAAAAGCGAAAATTATCTAACTATTGAAAAGGTTGAAAGAGATAAATAGAGCGGCAGTAGAGACAGGCGATTACAATGAAGTTATGCGCCAAAAAGTATGCTACGAAAAGTGCGTTTATTAGTAATAGTGGGCCACAAAATAAATAAGTACGGCGACTTCTAAAGGCAAGGACAAAATCCCAAAAACAGTGGGGAGGAAAAAGGGATTTTAAGGACAGAAAATGGTTGAGAAAATGAATGTGCCATGACTTGAAGGCTATTGGAATTGCTGTTTATTAGTGCGAACTACGACGGTGAATAGTTTGATATGTATACGTGTATGTGTGCGTGTGCCTGTGTGCGTACAACGACAACCCAATTAAAATTAAAATTTCGCAACGCAACAAAGTAAATGACAAAAGTTTTGTGTGATTGCTGGCATAAAAAAAGTGAAAAAAAAAAAATACAAAGTAAACTAGCAAAATAGGAAGCTATAAAATAAATCAGTTAAAATGTTTTGCGTAAAGTTGTAGAAAATGAAAATGAATAATATACTGTAATTGCTTAGCGAATTTGAATAGCTTGAAATAGTTTTTTTTTAATTTCTATGACGAGTTGGAACCACGGGATTACTGAAGGTTTCGATTTTCGCTAATTTTGATAAACAGCGATCATAAGAATATAATACACACAAACATATGTACAAATATCTGTAAAATATGCAAACTCAAAGATTCTACAAGTGTCTTTAACTGACTTCCGCTCTCGTCTCCATTTTTCACGGGGTCTTCTTTCGGTAAAAATATCAAAACAAAAGTAAGACTGGCTGCACACATTTCAGTTTGTTTGCTTGGGAGTTCGTATGTGGGCGTGTTTGCATGTACGTAAATAACTTTCAACAGGGAAAAATATCTAATTTCAAATGAATGCGCCGCTAGTGCAGTTGCAACTATTATTGCTTCGAACTAATCTGGGGCAAATTTTCGCATTCATTTGTTTTATAGCACTAAGCAATTTCTGGCTACGAGCATAAAGTTGTTAAATTGTCATACACCTATAAGATTTGAACTTAATCCAATTTCAAAAATTATGTGATCCTTCATATTTTAACGTCTTCCACCCCTTTCCTAAATTCATGAGCTTATAAAATTATTATATCGACATCGGCCCTTGATAGGTTTCCAAGGTTTAAATCAACTATTACCGTAAATAAGGATAGACCCCGCCTTTTACACATGCGCATCCCCCCTAGCTACGCACTAGATCTTATATTGTGCTTTCAATGATCAACCATGCATATGTAATTATAATTTTATTGTATAAAATAGGAAAGCCATTACGACTCCCAATACCTCTTTTCTAAGCCTTTGAATTTATATTTTTTTATTTCTTTTTTATCTGCCCTTGACAAGTTTAATGTAAATCAAATTTTAAAGTACGAAATTGGAAAGCTCCCCTTCTTTATCGTCACGTTTTTTTTCTACACCTTTGATAAGTCTACAATATTTACAATAAATCTTACAGTATTGACGGAAAAGCTCCCTAGAGAGAATGTAGGGAACACAAAAAATGAATATTATGTTTTCAAACGGTACGTTTGGCCGCCAGCGGGTTAGGGGGTCAGAATATACCCGCGGTAGGTATGCCTGTCGTAAGATGCGACTAAAATACCAGATTCAAGGGGCTGTGTAGCGCAACTCTTTCAGGTTGCCAGCGCAGTATATAGCTTCTCCAAATCCAATTGACAACCTCACCTATCCGCGGCGAATCCTGTTTCACTAAAAGACGAGGATCTGGCGACCACAACCTCCTCATGGAACTTGGGGGTGGGGAGGGAGGTATGGCCTGAAGGTTTAATTTGGCCATATAAATCGTTCCCGAGATGATTGGGCTAGCACCTTAATGGAATCTGTATCCGGCAAAGGACCATCACATCGATAACACTCCCCAAAGCTTTCGGGGAGAAAAGTTATCGCTACACCAACAACAACAACGGTACGTTTGTATTTTTTTATCGGCCCTTGGTAAGCCTCCGCCTCTTCTTTTTGATTCTTAGTTACACCCATTAAATTATTAAATTACAACGCTTCTTGAGAAGTTTACAGTATTTAAACTAAATCTGGGAGCCTACTCTGTATTGCGATGCGAAATGCAGTGCGATGCGAAAATAAATTGCGATGCGAAAGGTAATTGGAACTCTGTAGCGCTATCGCATCGCTAACAATGTCGCTTTTTTATTTTTCGCAAATTTTTTGCTTGAGTATGCATCACTGACCAAACTCAAAGAAAGAGAACAAAAGAAACAAGGCGATTATAATTTCGGCAAACGATTAATTTTTGTTGAACAAATTGAAAAAAGGATTCTGTAGCATTATGGAACGATTTAAATGAAGAAATCCTCCCAGTTCAGAAATTGAACTGGAAGAAGTGAACGTGATAAATACAGAAAACGTCGAAAATCATAGAATGGGAAATATTGCTAGTTGTATCAGAGAACAAATAAAAAATGACATGATTTCAAATAGAAATGCTTTATAAAAAAGTGTTTTCGATTTAATTGTTATTTATGTATGTATTTTAAGTCCACTAGGATTACAAATTGTAGCTTTTGTGTTTGTTTTGTTTTTTGAGTTGTCCTATATATTTTTAAATGAATATAAAGATATCAATTTATAAAATCATCAATTAATACTTACATATTTGAACAATGCGAATGCCTATTACTTGTAGCAAGAAAAATGCGAAAATGAATGCTGTTTGACATTCGCTTTCGCTTAACAGAGTGCCGGCAATGCGAAAAGGGAGAAAAATTGCGAATGGGCAAAATGTGAATGCGAAAGTCAAAATATACATGCGAATGTCAAGATACAGAGTACCGATTTTGCGATTTCGCGTATTTTTTCTTTCGCATCGCAATACAGAGTAGGCCCCCTGCTGATGATTTCAAGTGTTCAAATATCGAGCCTAAATCGTCGGTAACATAGATATATACATACATACATACATTTGTATGTGCATTTGTTTGTGTATGTGAGTATAAGAAAAGTGTAATCCAAATTGAAAATCAACTAATAATTGAACCAGTTTTTAGTTCTGAACTAGCTTTATTCCTCACTACTTGTTGATTGCCCTGCAGGGTTGTTTATAATGTGCGTTTGGTTCCGCGATGGGTTCATTTTGTGTGAGACACCAGCAAGGAAATGAGAAAAGTTTCATCCACTAGTTGGCATTATGCAAAGCTAAATGCGTCTGTGTGTCGACTATGTTGATTGCATTTAAGAGTGCGGCTTCTTATTTTAGTGTTCGTTTTGCGTGTCAATGTGTGTGTAAATTACTCTGAAATTGAATATATATTTGTGGGTGTATGTGAAAGTTTATTTATTGCCCGCTTTTAGTTTTTGTACGAGAGCTTGAATTCTTTTTAAGTTGGCTTCATGTAATTAAGCTAGGTAGGTAGGTTGAACTGGCCGGTCCATGAGGACCTCACATAGACTGATTGAGTCCGTAGTGTTACCAGAAGTTTGTTTTAACGACCAAACTGAAAAACCCTATCAAAACCAGGACCTATGTTATAAAATAACTCCGTCCTCTTGGCAAATACTAGAAGCTTCCTAGGACTTAAGCCACTTGCTGCTTCTAGATCTGACAGCTGTATCACTCCTAATAGCTGGAGTCTTAGCCTGACAAGTGCAGGGCACGAGCACAGAAGGTGCTCGATCGTTTCCTCCTCCAACCCGCACTTCCTATATCTGCTATCACCGACCAAGCCTAGTTTAAAGGCATGTGACGCCAGAAGGCAGTGTCCACTTAGAATACCCGTCATGAGTCTACAGTCCTCTCTTTTTAATGATAGGAGCAACTGTGTTAGTCTAAGGTTGTAAGACCTACACATAATCTTCGACACTTTACAGCCCCGCGCTTGAACCCACGCCTTTCCCGCTTGGTCGATCATGTGCACCTCTCGACTTCGCTTAATCTCGCCCAATCTAATTGGGACATCTACGGAGCAAGCTTCAAGGGATGCGCCCTTTTTAGCTAGTTTGTCCGCTTTTTCATTCCCATCTATTCCCATATGCCCTGGGACCCAATATAGATGTATGCTTCTCCCTGTCCCGATTCTCTCCAGAGACTGCTTACACTCTAACACACTTTTAGATGCTTTGCTATGCGAGATTATTGCCTTAATTGCTGCTTGACTGTCAATATAAAAGTTAACACGGTTGCAGCTTAAGCTATTCTGGGGTTCAAAAAATTCTCTTTCTTGTGATTTGTGCATTTATAGCAAATATTTTAATGCAAATTCGGAAATCTTGAATTTGTTTTGCAGCGCGGCTTGATTTATTTAATATATTTATTTATTTTAATCTACAGATGAATAAATCGTGCAGACTAATCAAAACAAGTTTTGATGAATCAAGACCTAACATATCATTTACTTCAGCTGAAATTGAACTAATTTGTCGATGATGTCGGAAAGAACGCGACGCGAGGAGAAAGCATGGAGAAGATCCAAGCTATCTCAATCTCTCTCTATCACATTTTTTATATTTATACTTTCGCAACTCATAAATAAAGTTATTTCAAATTTCAGTTACTTGACAATTTATGTGAAAATTTAAAAAATTCATAACCCCAATTTTCTGCGAAAATCTTATTAGCCAAACCATTTACATTTTCCCTCTAAAAATTCTTCTTTTAATATAATATGATTAGGCTATAAAAATTGTTGATATAATAAAAAGAAAAAAAAAAAAGAAAGAAGAATGAATGAACATAATTTCTAATGTATAATTTATTTGTTTATTAGCCAAGATGAGCATTCACAGCGATAATATGCTTAGCCCAATCATAAAACCCAGAAAACTCAGCGCGTAGCTCATAAAAGACGGTTCATTAAACAATTAAGGCCGCAAGCGTTGATGTAGTGAAATGTAGCTGAGCTTCGTGAATATTTGTTTGTGTGAATAGCAAATAGCCAAATTTTGCTTCATTTTGTACAAACTTAGATACTTTGCTCTGTTTATCGTATTTATACATTACTTTTTTTTTCAATTTTTTGTTTTGCCGTTTCACATTATTTTGTGAATTTCAGCACAACCATGTGCTTGACTCCTCTAAGCACCACACTACACCGCACCGCATTACACTCCATCATTCCGCACGATTCCACATCATATGGACGATGCAGCACGCTTGTTGCTCGTTACTCTTAAATTTTTCGTCCCAAGGTCTAGCCATCGCATTTGCCTGAATTTGCGGTTAATAAATTATTCCATAAGTAATGCACAAGAGCCAAGTAAAATTTGTTTACACTATTTGCAGGCCTTCAAATGGACACACTCACGCGCGGGCACACATCCTCACATCCGTACGTAATCAGATAGTTAAATAGAAATACAAATAAATGCAGACAGAGTTAAGTAAATTCGAAATATGGGGTTGATTATTCTGCGGTCTTTTGATCGAGTTTCCAAGTACAAACCGTGTAAAACAAAGTTCTTCATAAACATTATGAGCGTTTACAAATTTTTTTAGTCGTATACAACTGTTATTGTGACACTTTTGAAAAAACTAATAACACGACCTTTTTTTTTTAATTTTAAATGAGAAATACTTTTTCCTTTATCTTTACTGTACATAAAATCTAAAACTTTGGAATTGTTTGGGCAAACCAGTCGATCAACAAAAGTACAATTTTAAGGAAGATTATCAGCCCAATTCTAAACGAAAATTCCGTGTGAGTTTTTCCCTTCTCCCATTCCTCGTATTCTAAATAAAAATTCCTTGTAAGTTTTTTCACTTCTCCCTTTCCTCCTATTCTGAACAATGTTCGAAAAAGCGGAAACCGGTTATGGGAGAAAAGTAGGTATTATGAATGTGATGGAGAGGGAGATTTCTCTGCCATTTCATAGGAGTTTTTTCACTAGTTAAATTAAAGGGAATGCATCAAAATAGTTAAAGGAAATTGGTTATTTTAAGAAAGAACACTTATTTGTACAAATTTGTGCTAAAATATGTATTGACATTCGACCACAATATTCTCACTGTTAATTTTAAGTCGAAAAATATATCATAAGCAACGGAAGAGCTCTTCGCATATTTGATGCAGCCATCCAGAAATTGCGCAAGGATTTTTTAAGAAGGCTTAAATAGATTTTGGCATATGGCGAAAGGCGAACTCAACTCGACTTGGCCGCCAGAAAATTGCTTTGCAGAATGAATGCAGGCAACTCCGGCGGATTTGTGTTATCCCGCTGGTCTTCTTATGCTCCTCTGTTGATGTTGCTGTGTCACCAATTCATTACTCATTTCAGTGAATACCACATGAAATGCAATAATGTGCATTGTTTATACCTTATTTCTTAATTTCAAACAACAATTTTTTAAACAAAATAAGAAATGCGCAACGAAAGTTCAATTGACAAAACAGCTGACTTCGAAAATTCGAAATTCCTATTCCCCAATTATTCTTCTCCCTAGGAGAAAAAATTGGAGGAATTTTTCCGCGGGAATAAAAAAATCCGCGAGAACAAAATTCCGCGAGAATATTTAGAATTGGTCTGTATATTTAACTATGCGAATTCGCGAAATGCAATTTTATCGCAACGCATTTTGTTTGTTTGAAAGTAGCGAAAGCTATGCAATTGTTGTTGGCTATGTTCTTTTTGAACAGGTTTTTGCATTGCGCTATTCTATGAAGCAATAATAACTAACCATTAATGTTATTTTGTTATTGTTAAGCTGTGAGTGCTCTTTTGCTCAAATTCCACTCCCTGGAGAAAATTTTCAGATATTTTCAAGGTACAATCGATACAGCTGTCGCCTTGTCCCTCCTGATGTCGCGTTGTATAAATTGTGCCCCAAATTTTGAGTTTTAAAAGTTTGGATTCGCGGTAGGCGACTTTTGATTATCGGCTGTTTCATTGATTCATAAAGTTGCCTGCGCTTTCTATACAAATAGAAGTGATCTCCTGTTATAAGCAGCCATTATCATCTTTGACAATATACTATTGGACCTGCAATCCCCCTAAAGTGGCAAGTCCGACCCATCGTTTCTGGCACTTTAATCTTCCTGGATTGCGGCTCTTTACTCCCTCTCTCGTCCGCTTTATTCAAATTACGAAATTCTGAGTGAATTATTTTGGACGTACCTACCAAGCTTATAAGGCAAAATCAGTGGTCTAATATTTAAGGCTTCATTTAAATACAGCCGAATATACACCCTGGCTGCTCACGTACATCTCAATACCATCCTATGAGGTGTAATGGCGTCGATGTGAGTCCTTAAATTGCTTAGCCACAAAGTCGAACGCTACGTAGTTCGGATGAGTCCTCACAGCATCGATATGATGCCTACTGCAGGTAGGGTTCGCCGTGTTGTGTTATATACAAATAATTCCAATATGGAGGCCGCATTGGTGTGGTGGAAGCGTGCTCCGCCTATCACCCCGAGGATCCTGGGTCCAATTTCAAGGCAACATCAAAATTTTAGAAACTAGTTTTTTCAAGAAAGAATACAGTTTTTCTAAGCGGCGTCATCCCTCAGCAGTGATTTGGCAAGCACTTTGAGTGTATTTATGCCATGGAAAGCTTCTCAGTGAATACTCATCTGCCTTGCACATGTAGGTCCCGTCCCGCCAATTGTTAGGAGCACGACGCAAATTGGAGGAGAAGCTCGGCATAAAATCCCTTCGGAGGTTATCACGCCTTGCATTTGTTTTTTATTTTATTCCAAAGTAATCTAAGCCGTTGCATAATCTTTCCTCTTGTTGATTTTTTCATCTAATTTTTCATTTTTTTGAGCCTTTTTTCTTGCTTTTCCTCTCACTATAAATAAAAATATGTGTGTACGGCTGTGTTTAAGTTTATACGCCTTTTGACCTGATGACTGCTTGTTTTTACTGGTTTTGCCTGGTTTCTTTTTGATCATTTTGGTATTGAGGGAGGAGATTTTGAAGGCAGGTCAACTTTTGTTTTTCGTAATGACTGTGACTGAAAGAATGTGTAAATAAATTAACTCAAATGTAGATTCGCTAGTAATAATTAATAAATTATGATGGAAATATACGACTGAGTGGAGACAGATTTTATAAACTTTAGCAAGCACACAAAAGTTAAATCAGCCTAAGAAAAGAAGACGGCATTGCATATACACTTCGCGTCACCTGAATAGACCAATTACATTCTGAGGGACTGCCAGTTTTCCATTACATTATTCTGATGCCAATGGTTCTTAACAAAATCAGTCACCCAAATGATTGAATACCTTTGTTTTTCTTGTTGCGCCTTACTCGCTGAGTTCATTTTAACAGTTTTTAAGCTATTGAAGTCAATTCACGACGATATAAAATGTTCAATTTGTCTTAACTAAGCACTTTCTCTACAAGTTTTCACTACATTATACACTGAAAGAAAAAGACTTGTAAAATCAACCGAAATACGGGTCAATTCAACCGAAATTTCTGTCAATTTTTATCGCAACAAGATGTTCAATCAACTGCGCACAAATCGTTGATTCGTATTAGACCGTTTTAGTAGTCAAATGAACAAAAAAATTTGTTGCGACAGCTTTGTAAGAAAGTACCTATTTTGCTATATAAATAAAGAAATGTAAGGCGCGATAACTTCCGAATAGATTTTAGGCCGAACTTCTCTTCCAATTTGCGTCTTGCTCCTTTTTAATTTTTCTTACAAATTGGCGGGACGCGACCTACTTGTTTTATGCCGACTCCGGACGGCATCTGCAAGGCATATGAGTTTTCACTGAGAGCATTTCATGCCAGAAATACACTCGGAGTGCTTGCCGAACACTGCCGAGGGGCGACTCCGCTTAGAAAATTTTTCTTCTAATTGAAAAAGCTTGTTTCTAAAATTTTGCTGTTGCTTTTCCCGGGGTGTGAACTCAGGGTCTTCGGTGTGGTAGGCGGAGCACGCTACCATCACACGAAGGCGGTCGCCATATAAGTATGTAAATATGTGAATACATAAATACGCTTGCTTGCACATATATATGAATATGGAAATGAAAATAGTAGTCACAAAACTGATTCTCAGTTATTTCAGTTGCAGCTCAGCTTATTCTCAATTTCTTCTCTCGCATGTAGTTGCCACACTTGATTGTTTCGAACAAAACTTGTAGTACAAATGTTTGGTAAAATTTTAAAAAGAGAACTTGTAAGTTATAGAAAAGTAAAGAATCAAATCGCAGGAAGGTAATTCACCACTGCAGTAACTTTACATGTAATTCGGCAAGTTAAATTTTCGTAACACTTTAAGTTGAAACGATTCCAAAACAACTCAAACTTTTATGCTGTCGGAAACATCAACAATCAAAAACGATGTTTTTTATTATCTTATTAGATTCGTTCGCGTGAGTGAAAATTCATAAAAACTTGAACAAAATGTTACTAACTTTGGAAAAATCCCGTTCGTTCAAGCAAAACTTTTGCAACAAGAGGGCGCAATTTTTCATTTCGCTTGGACGAGAAGTTGCAAAATTGTACCCGATAAATAGGTGTCACGGTAACTCATAATTTTTTGCACAGTAAATTTAAAAAAGGGGTTTTCGTTTTGTATTGATAACTGAAAAACTAGTTTTTTATTGTTTTCCCATTTTGTGTGTTTTTTCGATTTGATGGTTTTCTTATTTTGGTGTTTTTTTTAACAAGTGGCACCATCGTCATAAGTACAAAGTAGAGAGCGCAGTGAGCGTAAAATTTTCTTTCAAATTTGCTCATGTATTGACAAATGAGCGCCGTTGAATTGACCTGTAAGATCAGTTGTTTTAACAGAAAATTCAGTTAGATTGATTAGGAATCTGTCAATTTTACAAAATTTTGTTAACTTAAGAGCGACAATTTCTCTTCTGTTGAAATGACTAAACTAATTTGTAGGCTTGACAAAGAGCTCTGTCGAATTAACCATAATTCGATCAATTTCACCGAATCTCCGCTAAGTCAAGAACAACAGAACCGTTTTGTTGATTTTACTAGCACCATTTCTTTCAGTGTAGTTTGGTAAAAATGGTAGGTCATTCAATATAGAAAAGATATGAAGTGCGATAGTCCGTAAAACCTAATTGTCTTATCAATAACAAAAGCAAACAATTCCATTCTGAGTAAGCTCGTTTAGATTGAAGTGAAACCAAATCTCTCAAGCGAAATGACCTTTTCTTTACCTTTTCCCATACCAGCTACACACATTCATCACATGTGTAAAGCCTTTGTATCATCTATGTATATATTTTTTATTCCCAAGTGTGAAAAAATATCTGAAATGCAAACTTGTTAAATAAAATGGCGAGAGGAACCACAGAATTATATGTAACATAAGTTATGCGTTTAATTGAAACAAGTAAGGCAGGCTAAGTTCGGGTGTAACCGAACATTACATACTCAGCTGAGAGCTTTGGAGACAAAATAAGGGAAAATCACCATGTAGGAAAATGAACCTAGGGTAACCCTGGAATGTGTTTGTATGACATGGGTATCAAATGAAAAGTATTAAAGAGTATTTTAAAAGGGAGTGGGCCTTAGTTCTATAGGTGGACGCCTTTTCAAGATATCGCCATAAAGGTGGACGAGGGGTGACTCTAGAATGTGTTTGTACGATATGAGTACCAAATTAAAGATATTAATGAGGGTTTTAAAAGGGAGTGGCCCTTAGTTGTATATGTGAAAGCGATTTCGAGATATCAACCAAAATGTGGACCAGGGTGACCCAGAACATCATCTGTCGGTTACCTCTAATTTATTTATATATGTAATACCACGAACAGTATTCTTGCCATGATTCCCAAGGCTGTTGATTTCGTCCTGCAGAACTTTTTAATTTTCTTCTACTTACCATTTTATAAAGTTTTTTTAAAGTTATATTATTATGCGTCAAAGAACCAATCCAGTCACCATGTTTCATAGCTTTTTTTTGTATTTGGTATAGAATTATGGCATTTTTTTCATTTTTCGAAATCGAAAAGAAAAATTTTGATTTGTACACTAACATAATTTAACATAATAACATACTATTTATAAGTAAACAACTCGCATATACTGAGTGACAATAACTAAAGTCGATATCACACTTTAATGTGACTCCGCGTCAGGTGCAGTGTGTAATGCTTTAATTACAACTGATTACTCTCACTCACATCTCAAAAGTCCGCCCCTAAGTAAGAGAGTGACTCGCGTTTCCCTAGGGATTGAGCGTTCCTCTTCTGCAAGTTTAGGGTATTTTTCTTTGAGTACAGGATTCACCGGGCAATTCCTGACATAGAGGTCCGACGCCTGTTTATGGAGTTCACCATGGACCTGCTTATGTTTTTTTGGCTTTATACGGCTGTGTCCTCAGGTGCCGTATTTCCTCATAGTGCTCACGGAGGTGACTCCGTAAGCCCCTGGGCGGTGTTGGCTCATCAATCAAATACTCCTAGTATATTTCTGCTATGAAAAGGTACTCAGTGAAAATTCATTTGCTCTGCAGATGCCGATCGAATTTGGCAAGAAAAATGTAGGTCCCACCATTTTGTAGGGGAAATAAAAAGGAGTACGACGCAAATTGGAGGTGAATCGCGTCAAGTATTTACTTATTTTTTTTATTTTTTTTGTGAAAATTACCAAAATCGGTTGTCGGCCACGCCTAAATAAAATTAATTTTGTTCCTGAGTATAACGGTAACAACTAAATTATACTAAGTGGCCAAAATCAGATAATAAGCACTCCTAATTTTTCAATACCGAAAGTTTCAAAAATTAGAAAAAATTGGACAATGCACTTACAAACAATGGTAAAGAAATGAAACTTGGAGAGCCGATTAATTTTATAACGAAAAACAGAAATTTGATGAAATTTTGGAAAATGCGCGTGGCAACACTCAAATTTAGTAGAATAAAATTAAAATTTTCTAAGCCATAAATCAGAAGCTGTTGGTATTACTTTTCAAGCTTAAAAAAGTTATGGTTCTGGCTATTATATCCCACGGTGGTCCTGAAGCATCTTTTACCATGACAAGCTTGCAACTCGGATGATCTCTTTGAAGATGATTGGGCAATGCTTCTCAAAACGATTTCGATAACTCAACAAATCGAAGAGTGAGTTTTTTTAATGCATTATTTCCCCAAAGTGACCCCTCGTCACTACAACGAAAATTTGTTCTATAAAAACTGTTTTTTTTCTCTGGTATACACCGTTTCTATCACTTGCACTAATAGCTACGAACAATATTCTATTTCAAAATATTTATAAAGCTTCAACTAAATCCATCCTGTTGCTGATAATGTTTAAGTGCAGTTCAGCTCTTTTTCCTTTCCGAGCAATAAAATATGAGATAGTAAAATAAAGCTTTAGTTCAATCAATGAGGCAACAAAATGCATCTACTGCGTGATTTTATGATTTTTTAAGCGAATAACTAAACGTTTTCAAAAAAAATTTTAACCTTTTGGCCTTAATTGAGCAAACTTTATTTTCAATTTCGTGTATTCCAGTAAACCTCCATTCAAAAAGTGGCTATTCAAGTTTTTAAAATAATTAAATATTTTAAAATAAAAGTTAAATCGTGCCCTTTCCTGCTGAATGAAGTTCAAATGTACATACGATTACACTAACTGCAGGTATTCAAAAGATTTTTTTTGTGCAAAAGTTTGTTTTTTACAAATGCAAACTCTAAATCGTTCTGCCAATGCCAGATCACTGATACATCACGTCGCTGCCACACTCAACGCCCTTTTGCACACGTTTTCAATTACTCGAATACTTGAGTTTTGTGCACAAAATGTTTGCAAATGTTCAAATGGAAAATCTTTAATTAAATACATTTTTCATTGTGAGCTGCTGAATCAATAGTTGAAGCTATAGATAATCATAGAATTTTGCATTTTATGCATATAATCGGCTGAACCTCCACACACAAACATACATATGTACCTATATTCCACCCACCATTAATGGTTGATAGCTTTTTTGATTTCGATTGCAATGCAACTGTCTGACTGAATTGTTTTGTTGGCTTTACTGACCAGCTGACCAAAACCATTTGCGCGTTCTCCCTTCCGCTTTCATCACAATATGGACCAGGTATTCAATCAATTGAACATGGCAAGAATTTTCGTTGCGCATTTCAATATTGGCAAAGATAATTAGATTTAAATCCAGGTAAGAAGAAGAAAAAATATTGAATTGTTTAGAAGGGTACCAGCCTAAGGTACTCAAGGTACTGCATCTACTGTTAGACGCGTTGCGGTAACTAAATCAGAGAGTATGGGGTTAGCATATTTGTATTTAATTTAGAATGCATTTGTTTGATAGACAATATATTCTAAGATTTATTTTTCGCAGTCGCGTAGAATGCACAAGAAGCAAATATTTTTACGCATAAACAAAAAGCGTTAATTTGAGCTAATTCAATTTCATATTAAGGCGCTTTATAATTGATATTAAAAACATCAAGCAAGAAAGCCTAAATTGGTAATTATGTGTTCGATTTTTGGGGTTTAAACTTTTGGGGTGAGTCTAACTAAAATAAAGGCGGCGCCATTTTTAACAGCGCATACTTTTGGTTGCCCTGATTGTTATATACTAACTATAAATTATAAAAAAAAGGTGAAAATTAAATATTTAGAGCGTGGAAATTTAAAAAATCGTAGGAGTGCGTGTTCGAATCCCACTCCCGGGAGAAAGGGCTTTGAAGAGATTTACATGGTGTGTATAATCGAAACAGCTGTCGCCTTGTCCTTCCTGACCTCACGTTGTTTAAAATTTTGCCAAATTATTAAATAATTTATAAATTAAAGATTGCTTCAAATAAATGTTTTCATACATTTAAAAGTAAAGACGACAATCCCCGCTTAATTCATACAAATGAAATAATTTTGTTTTGGTACCCTGTAAAAACAAGGAAATTTATTTTTTCTTTATAACTTATCTGTCCCACAATTAAATGTAGTGAGTATTACAATGTATTGCAAATATATTGCGTATTAAAAACTTTTTATATTAAAGTTGTTATCATCTGATTTCGCTCATTTTAAATGGCTATGGGAGATGAGTTTATACCAGTGACGAGATGAGCTCCTACGAACCAAGCTTCAATAATACACTTACTAAAGGTATAGTGTTGCCAAACGGACGGAAGGATGGACTACCCTGCAAAAATCGCGAGTACTCCATGCATGCGTGTATGGAGTACTCACTATGGACCAGCCGAGTGCTCCAAAATTAACCACAATTCATACAAAAAATATGGTCCAATTAACATTGCGATGTCCTAGGACTGGACCATATACTCCAGCTCCGCATTACATCAGAGTACTCCATGGAGTACCCACAGTCCAATAAATATCGGGTAGTGATTACAATCGTTCAAACGAGCAATGATTGGCTTACAATATGTTCGTGTAGAAACATGAGATGGTCCATTGCTGCATAACAGTGGAGTATAATGGTAAGTACTCCAGTGGACCACATGATCCAACGATTTTTGCAGGGTAGTTTTGAGCAAAAAACCGTTATCGGTAATTTTTTCACAGTGATTAAAAAATCACTGTTACTCATAGAAGTTATGTAGTCGTTCGTCGAGGTCTAATTTTCAACATAATTATTTGGGATCCGTGCTCCTAATTTATCGGATGACACATACATACATACATAAATCACCGTGAGAAGCTGCGCATACTGAAAAGTCCACTAGCAAAAAATGAAGCTATTTTGTTGTGTACAGTTTGAAAATATACAACTGATTTCGTGCCCAATTCCAATTTGCGAAATTCCCTATTGAAGTAGAATAATTGTTTAAAGCCAATTTGTATACTGGAACGCTTTCTCTGATACTCTTTCTTGTACATGTTTCTTATATTAAGGTGATTGTTTGATTTTGACAACTTATTTCCTTTTTATAAGCTTTTATTTACTTTCACTTTTGTTGTCTGTAATGGAATCTTGCAAATTTGATACACTTCCCGGTGTCCGATTGAGCTGAAATTTTGCACACATGTATAACTCCGATGACAATGCAATTTTACTTTGTTAGAATTCGATAAATTAATCGATAACACAGTTATCGGTAAAGATTTGTATTTACTTTGGCATAACAGCCTAAGTCCCATACAAACCCGCCGGTACCTATCCGTGGATTGTGATATTTGGACGTGGTGAATCACGCGAGTCACGCGTGGTGAATCTCAACGCTTGCGAAAAGCGGTGACACAACCCTCTGTTGTATTTCTGTGTATAACCAACATAGCTGAATTTTTAAGGCTGTTTAACCCTGTAATCTTTTCGGTAATTTATTTTGTTTTTGGATAAATTACCTATTTGAAAAAAGCTGGCTGAAAAATATTGGCATAACAGCTTAAGTTAAATCAAGAATGGAAAATCTTTGGAAAATTTGAGCAGATGTGGCAATTTCGCGCGTCCGTTGAACGAAATATTGACAATCTGCTGATCATCGCTAAGAAATTAGCGACATTCCATCAATTAAGCAGCACTTTAGCAATACTACTGTTATTATTTGGCCGCTCAAACACACAAATATTAATTGTGCATTAAATCTAAAATATACAAATACACCATAATAATTTACACGGCCAAAGCCATAATAATTCACACGGGTCATCAATTCTTTCTCTGATTCAAAATCTGAACTACCAGCGCTACCGTCAACAGCTCAGTGTCATCATTGCCAGTAGCGCCAATAACACCAAACTCGTGCCTGACACACAAAAGTCGTTTCACTCAATAGCGCAAGTAAAATGTACTACGCACTCACTACTAAGAAGCGTCAAAAATTCGCTTGGAGTAATTTCGTCAATGAGCTACCATTGAGCTGGCACCGCATTGGCGCTGGCGCCATGCAATTTACATCACTAAAATTGCGCGAATGCCCAGGCTCATGACTTTGTTAATCCAGATGGTGAAAACAAACACTCAAAGGAATGCAACCTTGCAAACAACAGCCGTCATTTTCAAAGTGTAAAAATTCTGTGATACAACGAACGCTAACGCGGTTAGGCTCTTATCGGTAAGTGTTGCATACTTTTCTGCGCACTTGATTTTGTTTTACAGATTTTTGGCGATGGAATTTTAGCTAAGCGAAAGTTGGAATATTAGCCGTGTTTTTTATACACGCGTATAGGTTTACGTTTGCGCGTGAAAAAAAACGCCTATCCTCGCTTACATAATGCTTACGAGACCCATCTAGCGGCAGTGGTTAAACAACTAGCTACAGCGTGTACCGAAAAGCGGAGACACGACCCTCTGTTGTATGCCTGTGTATAACATATAGCTAAATCAGTTGCGATGAATTGTGGACACACATACAATACATAGAATTAGTGTAGGGGGTGAAACAAAAACACATATTTCAGTTACATCTGCGTATAATGCGTATTGAAATTTATTAGTACACATTTTATGCGCAGAAATTTTGCTTCGTATTTCAATGACAAATTTCACACGAAAACAAACCAAACACGAGAATAGTTCGTGAGAAACTATTACACAAAGAAAACGACGTTTAGGGAAGCGGAAATTTAAGCGGCAGGAGAAGATTGCTAATGAAAGCGATGCCCACAAGCGGCAACGCTTAGAAAAGATAAGTTTAGCAGTTGGAAAGCATAGAGAAAATGAGTCACCAGAACAACGCACAAATAGGCAAGATACGGATAGAATACGTCATCAAGAGGGAAGGAAAAATGAATTACAAGAAGAACACTTGGTCAGACTCGAAAGGAACACAATTAACAGGCAAGTACGTCAGTTAACGCAAACGGGAGAGGAACGCATGGTAAAAAATTTTCAACGTGGTAGCGTTGAATACTTTAATAAATCGATAAATACATTTTGCGATACAGTGTGTAATATTTGCACGAAGAGATGTTATCCCCAACAAGTGACCAAATATAAAAATCTCCTTCTTATCTTCCACGAGAATTGCGCGAGAAGAAAGAATTGTGACTGTGTTGCCGATGTAAAAATCACGTAAGTAAAAGCAACACGTCCGTATCTCCTTCTAGGGCATACTGGAACAGCATGGAACCTGGGCATATTCCAGAAGTTATACTACGATTGTCGCAAACTGAAAAGCGCCTTACTTCTCGAATAATACCGTTTTTAAAAATTATAAAGCTTGACGGCTTATTTGGACAATATGGATTTCGTGGCCAGGCAGTTCTTTTTGCTCAAGATCTTTTCGAGGTTACCGAAAAACTTCCACATATGTTGCCTAGATCTGTGGATAAATGTGGAATTGTTATTGTTACAGAGCATTTGGAGAATTTTAATATTACTCGTGAGTTCTCAGTTTCTCGCGATAATGTGTTCGAGGCACTGACATGGTTGGTGGCTAATAATCCCTTGTACAAAGATGTCATTATAGACAACAACGCAAACCTATCGACCGACGATCTGATTTTAGTTTTCGAAAACGCTTGTTCTACATCGCAAACAGTGTTTCAAAGCGCGGTCCCTAGCAATAAGGACTTTGTACAAATTAATGACGTTTCTCGTATATTACAGGCATCATGGCATCAAGGAAATGTTGAAGTTTTTACATCGGGATATGCTGACCTGCAATGCTGTGCTATGGCAATGAGTAATATTATAAGAGTATCCATTACTCCACCTCAGCAGTGGAGCAAAAATACTCTTGATCAAAACATGGTAGAAGGAGATTCACTGTATGTCAAACTGCGATTATTAAATGTTGAAAATCCTGCAGGTATCCAAATCCAAGAAGACGGTTATTTAGAAATAAGGCATTTCAATTTAGTTAAAGCTAAATTGGAAATATTTGGCCGTGCCTTTGCCTTAGAATATGAGAGTGACAGTTCTTTGTTCGGGAGTTTACGAGATTCGATTAATCGCAACAATATTGGTCTGCCTTTAAAAGATGCTATGTGTAGGCTATTCTTGACACATAAAACAGGTATATTTATAGCTGCCGGAAAATCATTTGGGATTATTTGTTATGATCGAAAGTTCTATTTAACTGATTCTCATTCGTATGGCCCAAAAGGGGCTAGAGCTAATGATGGGAAAGCATGCGTGATTGAATGCACAACAGTCGATGAGTTAGTTCGTTTATGTAAACGAGCTACTACATCGAAAAATGTCCCATACACTTTGACATATGTTGCAGTGACAACTATACCCATCATCAGTCCAAATCTCGCACCGATAAGCACGCCGCATTTACCAAAATTAACAACTAATGAAAATATATCCAATAGCACCGCAATCAACGATGCGTATCTACCTGTACAAACTTCTTTCATGGGTCCGATTGATTGTCATCAACCGGAAGTTGAAGATGAGCTCGAAGTATCTGGTAATATCAATAAAATCATACGCAAAACGAAAGACAACATTGTTAACGTAAACCACGAACGGAAAGCGGAAGAATTATCTTGGTTTTACCTATTCTCCTACGGTGTCAATGGATTAAATGAAGAGACGAGGCAAGTTCTAATATCTCCTCTTGATTACTATCAGTACCGCATTCTTAGCGATGATACTCGATTTCAGAGGAATGATTATTTGTTCTACGCCTTATCAATGTTTGAATTTTATAGAATCAAATCTACGATTGCTGCTTGTGGAAAAAAAATTCAAGGACATAATGGTATGGTTGAGGATGTACATTTATATTTAAAAAAATTGAGAGGCTCTGCTTCTTACTGGCGAGCAGCACTGTATGATCTCGTAGCACAAATCAGGTGTCTTGGACCACCGACGTATTTTCTAACTTTCAGCTGCAACGATTTGAATTGGATTGACATGAGAAAGGCACTTTTGATTGCTGACGGGAGACCAAATGAAGGTCCTACCGGCCTTAACATATTGGAAGTACAAAAATTGATTGAATCATATCCAGTTATTGTAAGCCGGCATTTTATGGTAAGCGTTCATACACTTTTAACGTTTTTAACATATTCTCACGAGGTATTCGGCGGCCAAACGAAAGATTTGTGGTGCCGCATTGAATATCAGAATCGCGGGAGCCCACATTTACATATGGTAATATGGATCGAAAATTACCCATCTTTTGAAACTGAAGAAGGCATTCGTCTCCTTGACCAAGTTGTATCCTGCCAATTGCCACCAGAAAATACTGATCTTTATGAATTGGTTAAAAAAAATCAAATTCACCGTCATACCCATACCTGTCAAAAGAACAACACCAATACTTGCCGGTTCGGATTTCCCCGACAAGAATCCGATGAAACTCGGATAATTGATCAAACTTCTGATGAATACCTCCGGAATGGTGGTAGAATTTGTATTCTAAGGCGACGCCTGGAGGATAGATGGGTTAATAATTATAATCCAACTTTACTAAAGGTTTGGAATGGGAATATAGATTTGCAACCATGTGGCTCAAATGAAGCAATAGCATATTATATTGCGAAATATATCTCTAAATCTGAACCAAACGCATTAGATTCAAGTCTGGCCCAGGCAGTGCGAAACATACAACGTTAAGAAAGTGACATATCCCGAAAACTCTTTAAGGATTGTATGCGAATTATGCAAGAGCGACAAATCTCTGCTTGTGAGTCCGCATTTAGACTGTGTCATCTAAATCTACGCGATAGCTCAAGGAAATGTATTTTCTTAAACACTCGTAAGCCGGAAGTCAGATACCGAGTATTAAAATTTGATGACGACGGACAAGCAACGGTATATTGCAATAATATCTTTGACAGGTACGAAATACGTCCACACGAACACCCAGAATTCGACTTTATTAAGATGAGTTTGCTAGAATTCGCAATGTTATTTGAGCCTTATTACATAAAAAAACCTACAACGTGAACAACGATGAATCTGTAGATGATCATCAATCTCAAGAAAAGACCACCAGAAGACGACTTATCACATTGCCCGATACTAGTAAACTTGTAGTTCGAAATATTCCAGCCATAGTACGAGTTCCATACTTTGTAGCAGCGACAGACCCCGAGAGCTATTATTATAGTCTTTTGCTACAATACATGCCGTATCGTAATGAATGTGAGCTACTGGAAGAATACGACTCCGCTCAGGAAGCATTCCTGGCAAAAGAAGAATTCCTCCGCCAAACCAACGAGCGCATGCAACTTTTTAGAGAACGAGACCGACAGCTAGAAAACGCGTTTAACCAAGTTCACGCATTTCACATTCTCGGTGAAGAAAATCTACAACCTAACGACGAACCCATTGATGAAATCGAAGCCCCTGAAAAATGTATGGCTGATGATGAGTTCAGTACGTGTTGCAGAGCTATGAATGGTGATCAGGCAGAAGTATTTCGGTTTGTGACACGAAATATTCAAGAGCAGATTCATGGAGACGACAACAGACTAAGGCTCTTCATTACAGGGAACGCGGGAACTGGTAAAACATTTTTGTTTAAATTGCTGAAAAATCAAGCCAACCGTTGCCATGTCAAGACTGTCGTTAAAGTGTGCGCTCTAACAGGAGTCGCAGCGCGTTTGATTGGAGGCTCTACACTTCATACTGCACTAAAGTTACCTGTGCAAAAAGATGGAAAAATATCCGAAATGCCTATGCTGACGGGAAACTTTCTCAGATTAATGCGGTTGCAGTGGAAAGATATACAATTTATATTTATTGACGAAATATCAATGGTGCCGTATGAGATGCTTTGCATGATCGAATCCAGATTAAAACAGCTTAAGAACAGTGAAGAAATGTTCGGTGGTCTTAATGTGCTCTTGTTCGGCGATCTAATGCAACTACCTCCGGTACGAGGAAACCAAGTATTCGATCAACCAGGAAGAATGGTTCCAGCGACACATTTATGGCGCCTGTTCTCTTTAATAGAGCTAAAAGAGAACATGAGACAAAAGCGTTGCGATAAGTATGTGAATATATTGAACGCTTTGAGAGTAGGTGAGATGACTACCGAACACTTTTCTGATCTTATGCAGAAATTACTTGTAAATAGCTCTGGAGAGTTCTCCATTGAAAACGCTCTACGAATTTACCCAACGAATCAGCAAGTCAATAAACACAATGCAGCCGTTCTCGAACATTTTAGGAAGAAAAATATAGAAATATTTAAAATAACAGCCCAAGATCAATTAATTGATGGAACAAAAAACAATGATCAGATTGATGTTAATAATATAATACACTCAGACATTAACAAAACAGGAGGTCTTCCAAAAGAACTAGAAATATTTGTTGGTGCTAAAGTTATGTTGAGGTCTAACGTTGACGTTGCTAAGGGACTTGTAAATGGAGCAATAGGTCACATTACTGAAATTATGTGGCCATATTACAGACGTGCTCAACTGTACCATAACGATATACCATCGGTTCGCGTAGACTTTGGTAACGATGGCGTTCATATAATACAGCCTAAATCAGTTCAATTTCCTTCTAAATTTAATCACGGCACAGCTGAAAGAAGAATGCTCCCGATTGTCTTGTCGTGGGCTGTTATTTATCTAGGCTGCAAATTATTTGCTGCTGGTCAAGCTTATGTGGCTTTAAGCCGAGCTAGGTCTTTATCAGGTATTCGAATCGAAGAACTTGACTGTTCAAAGTTGACTTCGAAGAAATCCTGTAATGTTGATGCATTAAAAGAAATGGATAGAATGAGAAACGTTACAAATAACTAAGTAAAGTTTACGTAACTTATTTAAACAATATTTTACTCTACTAAAAATTAAAAAAAAAAATTCATATTTAAATTAAATTTAAGAAAAAGGCTTTTCTAAGAACAAGCTTCTATTACTTGTTAATAAAACGAACTAAAAAGTAAAAAATAAAATTAAAGAAAAAAAAAACTTTTTTAAAAATAAGCTTTTACTATGGTTAATAAAATTAACTAAAAAGTAAACAATAAATTGACTCTAAAGAAATATAACACTTTATAAGTTCATTGTAAGCTTAAACGATAATTAGGCTTTTTCGTCTGCGACAAAAAAATTCTATATTGTACATAATTATATTTTTTTAACATTAAAACTTTACACCTAAATTATTAAAGCTTACAGTTTATATCACAGTCCTAATTGTTCTAATAAAAGCGTGTTACATTGCGATAGCAAGAAAATGAGATCCTAAATGTTCTTAATTATACCATCAAAATTTAACACGTTTTTTATTAGAACAATTAGGACTGTGATATAAACTGTAAGCTTTAATAATTTAGGTGTAAAGTTCTAATGTTAAAAAAATATAATTATGTACAATATAGAATTTTTTTGTCGCAGACGAAAAAGCCTAATTATCGTTTAAGCTTACAATGAACTTATAAAGTGTTATATTTCTTTAGAGTCAATTTATTGTTTACTTTTTAGTTAATTTTATTAACCATAATAAAAGCTTATTTTTAAAAAAGTTTTTTTTTCTTTAATTTTTTACTTTTGAGAACAACTTTTTGAATTCAATTTTCTTAAATAACCTGTTTATTTTTGTCTACGGTACACAACTTTCCCTACAATTTCTGCAGATCTGAACTATCAGAAATAATCGAATTCACCTTTACGCAGTGCATAGATGTTAAAGTGGAGATTGAATTTTTAGCCTGCTTACATCTAATCTAAAGACGAATTGGTGTATTTCTTTTAAAGGCTCTAGAATAATGTTTTTTGGTCAATGACCGTATGACTAATATTCGGTAGTGCTCGCTAGGTACATTTTTTCGTGATGATGTTGTTCTTTTAAGTTATCTTGAAATTACTTGGTAAAAAACTCATATAATTGATCACCCTACTCTATAACAGAATGTATAAGAAATATTCTACATGTATGTATGCAAGTGTTTATGCAAATTAGCTCATGTTTAAGCGCGCGATTTATGAGCGCATTTAAAAAAATCTTTTGTAGATTTATTTTTCGTATTCCATTTTATACTTATATTCCTTAGAATATTCTCATCCTTATTTCTTTGTACAGACATATATTTAAGTACTATAAAAAAATATATGGGGTATTCCATCCCTTTTCGACCAATTTTGAACCCGACCCCTTTAGAATTGGCTGAAAGTTTTTCTTCTTTTTCTAGCTTACGAAAGACGTTTTTCAGAAGTTTTTCAAATTTTTTCATCCAACTCAAAAAAAGTTATGAATTTTAAAAGAAATACCGTTTTTGTTTTCAAAATGCTATAACTTTTTCAAAAATTGACCGTTGGGGATCTTTTTTTTTTAGATTTGTTTTTAAATGTACTTTTCGGAAAAAATTCAAAAAAATTTTTTAAGTTTTTTTTTGTAATTTTTCAGTTTTTCGAGATTTTTCGAATTTCGCCCTTTTTTTTCTCATAAAAAACTTCAATCAATTCTGCAATCATCCCCACTAATCCCGGTCAATTTTTGAAAAAGTTATAGCATTTTGAAAACAAAAACGGTGTTTTTTTTAAAATTCATAACTTTTTTTGAGTTGGATGAAAAAATTTGAAAAACTTCTGAAAAACGTCTTTCGTAAGCTAGAAAAAGAAGAAAAACTTTCAGCCAATTTTAAAGGGGTCGGGTTCAAAATTGGTCGAAATGGGATGGAATACCCCATATACATACGTTTGATTCTTAGGCAATCTTGCTTAGCATTGTGGTTACACATTTCCTTTCAAACTGTTGTAATGCGAGGATGCAACTGAGATAATAAGTGAATTTCGCTGTCATAAGCGTGGAGTGAGGAAAATGTTGGAATGAAAGCAATTGCTTTGTATAAAGTAAGAGCCTTGTCACTTAATAAGTGAAGCAATGGTTTGTAGATTATTAAAAATGTATTCTAAATTGAGCGTAGGTAAGCCGATTCTAAATTATTTATTAGCAAATGTTTTTGACGTCATACTCAAACTAAGAGACTGTAGACTGAAATTTATTTACTAGTTGTAAAATTCTTAAAAGCTATAGAAAAAATCAACCAAGCTAAAAAAAGCTAACAAAATTTATAAAAAATAAAAAGAAAAGGCCAAAAATCGAAAAAAGTGTTTAAAATCAATTAAATAAATACTTATTATTATGTCAAATATTATTGTCATCATTAAATGCTCATTTTTCATTACTGCTTTTCTCTTCGGTGCACCTATTTAGGCTGATGAATCAGGACGATTCTTCTAACAATTTAGAAATAATTCTGATATGATCTTTTAAATAAAATATTTTTGAAATTACCTTAAAAATATCGTGATACCGAACCTCAACGCGAATGATTCCGAACAATCCCGAAATAGTTAGCATTAATTGGCTCTTAACCACATAAGCGCTTTTGACCGTTCCGTGACAAGTCACGCCAGCACGTGAGCACCAAGGGAGGTCAAGTCTTCCTCAATCTACCTCACCCAACTGAGTGAAAGTCTCCTCCTTTCTCTGTTTCTAAACTGCGGTGTCCACTGAAATACTTTCTTGGCGAGAGCGCCTTCGTCCGTTCGCATTAAAGGACAGAGCCATCTCATCGTCTCTCGACACCATCGATAATTACGAGCTAAACATCAGGATGGGTATGATGAGCGACTTTTAGACGTAATTTTTATTTGTCGCGAGAGAAATTTACTTTTCAATTGTCTACTCAGACCAAAATAGCACTCATTGGTAAGAGTTACTCTCTTTTTAATTTCTATGTTGACATTATTTTTGCTATTAATGTCGATTCCCAAATACCTGAAATCTTTCATAGTCTTGAATTTACACTCGTTAACAGTGACGTTCCGAAATTAACCCAAGACAGTCTCCAAATGATTCCGAAGTTTTAGTTGAACTCAGCCAATCTGTAAAACCCTTACATAGACTGACAATCTAAAACAGAGGCTACAAATGATGCCGAAACAACCCCGAAATGATCCCGCCATCAATATAAAATTTCTCAAAAATTATTTCGAAATATGCTCGGTATGAGCCCATACACAATCCGAATATGATCGAGGTATAGTATTGAAACGATTGCGATATGGTTTCGAAATGATCTTGATATTATCCCAAACTAATATCGAAATATAATATTCAAATTATTTGGCGGCCACCGTGGTGTGATGGCAGCGTGCTCCGCCTACTACACCGTATGCCCTGGGTTCACAACCCGGGCAAAGCAACATCAAAATTTTAGAAATAAGGTTTTTCAATTAGAAGACAATTTTTCTAAGCGGGGTCGCCCATAGGCAGAGTTTGGCAAGCGCTCCGGGTGTATTTCTGCCATGAAAAGTTCTCAGTGAAAACTCATCTGCCTTGCAGATGCCGTTCGGAGTCGGCATAAAACATGTAGGTCCCATCCGGCCAATTTGTAGGGAAAAGGAAGAGGAGCACGACGCAGATTGGAAGCCTTAGACCCCTTTGGAGGTTATCGCGCCTAACATTTATTTTATTTATTTAAATTATACAGCCATAGTTCCAAATTGATTCCAAAACTATCCTAAAATGATCTCTGGAGGATCCCGAAACGCTCCGAACACAGTCCACAAATGATCCAAAATAATTTCAAAATGAGATCAAAATGATGTATAACTTATACTGAAACAGCTCAGAAAATAGTTTCGAAGGATCCCGCAATAATTTCAAATGAGCTCCGTAAAGGTTTTGAAAAATTCAGGATGTAGCCCCAAAAATGGGCCTGTCTCAAAGTAAAATATATCCTGACGTTTCGTGAATGGGATGCCTGCTTCCCAAAAGTAGCTAAGACCTTGTTCTATATAATAATTTTGGCCTAGGTCCGCAATTTAAAAAAATGTTCCCTGGAGGAAGAATGGGGCCGCCAGTACCTTAAAAACTGCCCCGAGGCCTCGAGTTTTTTAGGTGAATGTGAATTTACTTTCAATTTTCGATTGTATAGTGTTTTCTACAGACTATAAATGGAAGCTATGTTTCCAACACAATTTTGCCGATATTTCGTTTCCATATAAATTTTAAAATATTTCTATTGAATAAAAGTTCTAACTTGCCGCAGATCTCAGGAAGTGTAGAAAGGACTTGTATATTTTTACTCAATTAATATCTGAAAATTTTTTCAATGCTTTCAAAACCATCTTTAAAATTTTTATGTGCATACTTATAAAAACAAGATACTAATTCATAGAATACCTGCGACTCATAACGAAATCAAGAGCAGAGTCTAAAAACACTCAATTGAATGAGTTTAGAGTTGCCGTTGCATAATTTGCTTAAACTGGTATACCAAGGTAAATATATCCATAAGTTAGCTGAAGTGGAGTGTGTTGCAAAAGGCTATTTTAGGTTAGTTTTACATTTCTAGTGAAAACTGAGACCGAAAACTATTCGAAGCCCCGGGTCACTTTGTTACAGAAACAAAACACCCACGTTTTACTCAAAAACCCGAGTTGAGCAAATTTTCACTTTCTATGCATGAGGCCCAATAATTAATTAAATTGGCCTGCAAATCATCCAATCTGAAAAGAGGAGATATTTTCAATAAAATATACCTGCAGCTAAAAGTGATTGAAATTGTACACCAAGGAAGAACCGGTATATGCAGAAGCACCACACTTTCCTTTGCTCACAACATTTACCCTTAATCTGCTCATCTGTATTGTTCGCCTATCACTAAAACTAAGTGATCAGTAAAATAAACAAAATGCATTTAGCGACTGCATCACCTGCTACCGTTCGTGGAAGAAGCATCAAATGGAGCAATACGTTAACGCTTAATGTCCTTTTCTTCTACCGCTGCAAGGCTATACAAAACAAGAGGAAGCAGCTGTGTTGGCAGCATTAAACACAAAAAATGTTGCATACTTTTAGGTGTAGCCCCAATTACCATTTACCTTGCGCATGCAGTAACTAACTTTCTCTCGCTTAGAATATGCTAAGTAAGGATGTGCATTCATATACATAAATCTATGTATGTGGTAGTGTAATTGCAGATGCCAATAATAATAAATTTTTAAAGATGCTTTTCTCTGCGCCACTAAAGTTGGTTTTGTGTTTTCCCTTTTTTTTGTGTTTTTTTTTTTTTTCATTTTCGCGCAAATTTTTCCTTAAAATGTGGTAAAGTTTAGTAAAGAAAGGCACTTTGAATAATTAATCATGATTTCTCCTTGCGCGAGGCGTCTGCCGCAACGAATGTGCCGCAAAATAATTGAAATGATGCCTGGCATTGTAAGCCTAAAGGGCGGTGGCGTATGACTGTTATTACGAGTGATTTGTTCGTGTTCTTCGTGTTTGTTTGAATTTTCTTGGGGTGCCATAATGCGCAGCCAAGGCAAAGCCGAGATAAAATGTGAGCTTTCCAACGCTAATTGCAAATTTAAAACGAAAAACCTCATATTTTTTAATTGAAACTGTTTTTAATGGAAATTATGTGCAAATTTACGTATATTTTTATTTACAGATATATTAATTAAGAAATCATGGTGTGCAGTAAGTCATTGTTGATCTTTATAATTTATGCGATCTAATTAAAAATAAAAACAAAGCAACATCCAAATTATCTTAGATTTGATTTTCTGAACGAGATCGTACCCCGATGGGTATATTTCTACCATGCTATACTTCTCTTTGAAAATTCATCTCCCTTACAAACGCCGTTTGAATCGGCCGAAGCCCAGCTAGTTTTGTCTGACAAGCCGATACCGAACTAAGTTTATTTTCCTAATATTATTAGAATAATTTGCAAAATTTGTCCTATTTCCACATTGGCTTGATTATATGCACCTGCTGCCGTCTCACTAACGCACTTCCTCTTTTCATCTATTTTACTTTCCTTCACCCTTTTCTGCCTATTTCCCTTCCTCAGCCTCTGCCTTTCTTCCCCTTCCCCTTTTTGTCTGCCCCTTTCGATTCTTCTTCCACTCACTATTCCTTTTCTCATTCCTAATTATATTCCTCTTCCTGTTCTTCTATTAATTATTATACTGCTTTATCGTTCTCTCCCTCTTTCTGAATCTATTCTTCTCGCTGTTGCCTTCTCTTACTATCTTGCTCTCTTGCGCCCACTCCCTCACTATTATTATTCTACACATTTGAAATTTAAACAGACATATATTAGACTGGGTAAAAAAAAAGTTATAAGATTTCGCCCCTAAAACTGCAGTTTATGTTGAGAGGGTTTCGTAAACCCTGCAACTTTTTTGTATGGAGACCAAGTCTAGGGTATATTAGGGTGCGCAAAAAAAATAGGTTGTTTCCTTTTTGTATAGTGAAAACATTGTTTAGGACAACCAAAAATATAGCCTGTAAAAATTTTAGAATTTTATTTTAAGAGGGCACATCGCGGCTTATTTAGTTTGTTCATACGAATTGTATAGGAAATCATATATAATGCGAGGCTTGGCTAAGCGAGCGTCGAGACCTCCAACACCGGTACACTGGCAGGTGCAACCCTGCCGCCCACTTAACACACCACACCTCAACACTAACACATTCACACACATAAATTGTCACACCACACCTATACATTCATATATAAACATAAATCAAAATTTGTAAACCACCGAACGATACAGTCGTCTTGGCGCGCAATCGCAACGTTTTTATATTTAAACTAGCAGACCCGGTAGACGTTGTTCTGCCCTAAATTTGGTATATCTGCATACATTTTAATAAGCTTTTTCCGTCTAACTCTGCCCTCGCCCCTCTACACTTTTTCTTAATCTTTGTATTCACTCCTACCTCCGTATTTTTCGCTTCATCTATTTCCATCTTCGTCTCATTCTATCTCTTTCTCAGTCTCCTTCTCCTTCTCTCTTTTCTCTTCTCTCAAGTTTTTCTTATACTTCTTCCCAGAGGGTGCTATGTATTTTGATCCAATCCCATTCCATTCATGTCTTTATTTCGGCTTCGCATGCACATTTATCAGTTTTGCCAGGTTGATGCTACTAAAACGAATATCACAATGAAAATTACTAAAAAGCTCTCAGCAACAGCTTTCATTTGATATCCAAAATACACACACATTCTAGGGGTATCAGGGTCCATGTTTTGGCCTATATCTCGAGACCCTAGTCACCAATAGGTATGAAAACTACCCTGTAGCAAAGCACTCATCAACAGTTTTCATTTGATATCCATATTGTATAAACACATTCTCTGGGTGCCCGGGTCCACGTTTTGGCCTATATCTCGAGACCCTAATAACCCAGGGGTACGAAAAACAGCCAATATCAAAGTACTCATAAACAGCTTCCATTTGATACCCATATTGTACAAACACTTCCTGGAGTTACCCGGGTCCATGTTTTGGCCAATATCTCGAGACCCTAGTCACCCGGTATCAATGTACTCATTATACAAACCTTCCCCGTGGAAAAATCCATATATATACCAATTTTCATAATAATCGGTCCAGTAGTTTTTGAACTAATCGATGACATACATACAAACATTCATTTTTATATATATAGATTAACTATTACATTTTATTTTAACAAATATAAACATTTGCCACTTGCATTTTTGTTTACTTTGATTTACATCTCTGAATAAACTGTCAAAACGTTTTTATATTTAACAAGGCTAAACTTTAAACTCGAACAACTATTAAACGAGTTAACTAATTAAGCCATCTTTTGAGACCTTTTTTGTGGACTGTTAAATTGTCTACAAGAATATGTTTATTTAGTAATTTGAGTACTAAAATTACAACTTGAAAGTAGAGAAAACCATTTGTGCTGAAATACTAAAGAATTTTTCGCTTTCTATAATCCAAAATCGATTATAACATGATTGGGGATATCCCGCTTAAATTTAAATCCCTGTAAGAAGCGGCTTAGGAGTGTCGCACAGTGATTACAGTTCGGATTTGAATTTATTGAGTTTTCAAAATTAATATGAACTTGGAGCCCTGTACGACATGCCCTAACCGTTTCCAATCAGGAAAAAAATTTATATCTCCAACTATAATAATATTATCGATTTTGGGTACTGGAAAATAAAGTTCCAATAAAGTCCCCAAGGAGCAATCTTAACTTTAACACCTCTTAACCCTCTTAAATCGTGATCAAAGTTCATGTGTGATATATTACCGTGCGAACGAGTGAGACTGGAAAAAATCGTTCGTTTGATGTATAAGGACCACCCTAATATGCACACATACTTGCGTACATACACGAGCTTTTATTTGTTTGAGCGATGCTGGATAAAAGCTGCAAATAAAAACGTGATCGCCAAAAGTTAAGCGAGATATTTTATCTCGTCTGCCGAATGATCTCTAAAAAATGTCTTCATATATACGCTGTACAAAATGCTATTAGTACTGTATGGATCTGGAATGAGTAAGTAAGTTGAGCTCTTCCCTCTTGTTTACGCAGGTCATACGAAGAGATTAATTTTACCCTTTGATGACTAGCAGGCCCTTGATTTCAACTAAGCGAAACCGGGTTAAAATAAGGCGCACATTTTTTTTTGCGGGGAGTAGTGTATAAGCTGTGAATGCCTCTGTGCCGACTGGGCAATGTTGTTGTCGTTTTTATTTTGGTGCTATGGAAATTCGTCAGTGACAACTCTTTTTATTGTTTTTTCACTCACTTTTCTTTAGAACGTGTTTTTTTTTTTACAGCTGTAAGAGTTTTTCACTTCGAGTTGCCAACAGGCAATGTATGTAGTTCCTTTTAGATATACTTCGAAAGCGTTTCAAATTAAGTCGGCAAGCAATCAACTGAGCATAAGCTTCCTGTTGTGATATGTTTTGACAACCTAGCGACATTTTTTACCACGAATCTTAAAAGAATTAAGTTCAGTTTTATTGAAAAATACGAAATTATTAAGCCTTAGTATACCTAGTATATGAAAATAGGTTTAATTACATCAAATGTCAATGAAAAGGTCACCTGAAAGTTGTTACCTATTTGGAAATTATTCACCTCATTTATCAATTCTCTTAATTTAGTATGAAGTTTTAAGGGGAATAATTTCAGAAAATCGGGCTTTGAACATCTGCTACCGGGAAAAGAAAATATAAAAGAAGGTTGCTTTAAAATAAAGATTGTTTGAATACCATGTTTGTACTACTAGGCAGACAAAGACGTCTTTGGTCCTGTAGTCGGTAAACTCAGTGTCCACGCCTGTCTACAAGTTGAGGTTTTCTGACTTGACCACATTTGAAATTGGGTAATCTTTATTAACTCATAGGTTCTAACATAAAAACATGCAACAAAAACATTGACGTCTCTGAAAACAAGGTCGCTGCCTATGGGACTAATCTCCATATGTGTGCAATAATCAGCAGTGTAGATGAGCGTGATCGCGATGCGCAGTGAATAGAGAGAGATGAATGTGAAGAGCTTAAAATGCTGGCTAAGGGAAACAATATTTAAGACCAGAGCATATTCCTGATGGAACAGTAATGGCGACTTGTCTCCAGATTGGAATCTTAATGTGATCTGGCCAATCTACGAAAAAGATCATCCTGGTAACCTCTTCACTTACTGCGGGACGATATTTGCTAATATCGTGCGGAGGTATCGAGTCTCGCTGACACGTATATGTCACCTGAATTACTCCCTTTGCTGGGTCCCGAAGGGTTCTGTAATGGATTAAAGAGAGGAGAACACTGGAACCAACCGACAAGTTTGGAAGATTTCAAGGCTCTCATGACCATATTTGGATATGAAAAAAACTAGTTTCCTTCTCAAGCTAAACAATTCTACAAAGATAATTTAATAATTTCGATTATGCACCGTTGCTCCGATGGTGGCGCAAACCAAGGAGCTGCCTTTATATAAGCAGTCAGGAAGAGGAGAAAGAGGAGTTAATGCTTCACTTCATCTGCCGATGGCCAGGGCTGTGAACGAGACAGTTCAGATTCATCAGAGAAAGCAAGTGGTTAGTTAAGGACTACTTATAAATGTCTCGGGGTGGAAGGGTGGGAAATTTCCATGCACACTCTCTTAACCTAACTTAACCTACCGAGAAATCTGCCTCCTCAGTATCACATACCTACCATATGGTGCGAAAGACTGATGACCTCTGACTGATGTTTTATTGCAAAGCAATGATTACGATACCGCGATCGGAATCGGAAAAGTATCTGGTCAATGGTGACGATTTCGTTTCCAGTCCTCCACTCCTGCGGGGAGTGCCTTTTAAATTCATTTCCATTTGACTTCCTTTCTTTTTGTGCGTACATTATCAACAAATTTATGTTGCGCACCTGTGCGTAAATGTAACAAACAAATCACCTACACATGAGACTAAGACACTTCCACGCTTCTTAAACATCGCTGCATATGTATGTACGTACAATTCGTACAGCGCTATTTAAGTGGCATATGTTAGTAAATACAACAAAACAAAATACACATACATATATTCAATGTAAATCATACGCTGTGACGCCGTTCTATTTTCACCCTCAAATTACTTTTTTTGTATCATCCAGCCCATCCCCATTATGCCGTACGAAATACTTTGATAAGTAAATAAATAAAGTACGAATTTATGCGACAATTGCCAGAATGCTTCGGCTCGATTTGAAATCTTACTGAAAACTCGCATTAGAGTGTCATTCTTACTCTTAATCGCTTGGCTCTTCATCACGTCTTAGCTAAATGTCATTGTGTCTTCTTTTCGTCTAAACTGCTAAAGTATGTTTTTGTAACTGTTGGTTGATAAGATGTTTCAAAGCTGCTGAAGAGAGTTAGTGGACAAAACTTATTGTGGTTTATTATACAAATTTAGGCAATCATAAAATGGAATTAATATTATTTGCCTGTGTGCCGACAATCAATGGAGGCGAATGAATGTGTTCAAGAAAGCATAAGTCATATCGTAATGAAATCTTTCATGCGGGATATAAATAAGGTATCTCAAGGCTGAAGATGGATAAATGAGTTTCCCCAGCGAGATGTTGATCCGCCGAAAACCTGTGGGAATAGATTTCGATATTCGTTTAATTTTGATAAAAGATAAAGATAACACTAAAAACGTAGCACTCCAGCGGGTCAGGGATTTAGAATATACCCGCGGTAGGTATGCCTGTCGTAAGAGGCGACTAAAATACTAGATTCAAGGGGCGGTGTAGCGCAACCCTTCAGGTTGCCAGCTCAATATATAGCTCTCCAAACCCAATTGTCAACCTCACCTATCCGCGGCGAATCCTGTTTCACTAACAGACGACGCTCTGGCCTTAATGGTGCAATGGTACCGGAGCGTACCGGATCTGTATCCGGCAAAGGACCATCACATCGATAACACTCCTCAAAGCCTTCGGGGAGCAACTTTATCACTACAACAACAACAACAACTAAAAACGTAGTATAACAATAATACGAATCCCACCTTACACCAACTGCGCCTAAAACCACACTATAACGCAGCAGCAGACACTAAGCCCAGTTGACCAACAACAAGCAATCTGGCTAACAATTCACAATTTTATAAACGTCGCTTTTAAAACTAACAGATTTTAACAGCAGCCTTCTTGGGTGGATAACAGGATTATGTCTCTGAACGGAATTACTCCGTCGAATGGCCAGATCATCTGTAGCCTTTCAACACCTCGTGACGTTGTTGTGTGTATTCAGTTTTAACACATAAATACTGTGCTTTTACACTTTTTATACTACGGCTCTGCTCTTTGCTCTGTTAATGTTCAGAGCCGGAGATGTAACAGGGCATATTTTTTGTTGCTATTGCTACTCTGGATTAGCAAATGCGAGCACTGATTAGCAATACATTTGACCAAAAGCAAAAACTAAAATTTCGTTTACCCAATGTCATGCTGGTAAAAGCATTTTTGGAACAAAAAAAAAAAAAAAAATTTAAATTTTTGCGAATACATTTAACAAATTTTTTACTAAGTGGCTTAAACATTGTAAAACGAGTTTGGTCATAACATGTGAAAATTTTGAGATTTACAACGATTTATTTTTTGTAATGGATGCAAACTTTTTCACTTTTAACCTCCACGGAGTTTGATAGTAATTTGTTATTCGGACATGACAAACTTTCAAACATTCGCACCAAATATTTGCGCCCAAAAGCAGGCAGCTGCACTTAATATGTATGCAGAAAATGTACGAACTCCAAAGTGTGCTATTAGACAACGCTTGCACGCACTTTTTCCATAAATCGAGGCTTAAATGGGGAAAGTCAGTCGACTATAGACCTACAAATATATATAAATATATATATGTGTATATATATATCTATATTTATAATGAAGGATGTGTGTTTGTATGCAGCTTATGGAGTCCGAAACCACTCCACCGATTTTATGCAAATTTGCAGTATAGCTTCACAGCAACCCGGAGAGTGTTCATGTGAAGCTTCTTTCGGGGAAGTGCCCCAGGGACCGATCTATTCGAACAAATACTATTCATAGTTCGATTTGCCTGAAATTTGGTATATAGGTAGCTCTTTGCCTAGATTACTAGTTACGACACTTTTTTTATCCGGAAAATGGACGACGGACCGACTGGGGCTGAGACTGTGAATAAGGGATGGAGAAGAATAAGAATATTTAGAGAAAAGAGACTGAGAAAGAGATAGAGTTAGACAAAGATAGAGAGAAGAAGATAGATGGAGCGGAAAAGAACTGAGGGAAAAAATTGAGAGGGAGAAAGGGAAAGGCAGAGGGAGAGTGAATAATAGGACAAGAAAAAGGGAGAGGAAGGGGGAGCGAGAGTAAGACCTAAAACTTCTAAAAGTTGCGCAGATAGACCAAAGTTAGGGCAGTTAGGGTCTGCTAGTATATATGTACATCTAATATATAAAATTCTTCTGTCACCCGAAAGGTCTCCTCCGAAAGGGCTGAACCGATTCTCATGAAATTTTGTGAGCATATTGGGTAGGTCTGAGGATCGGCCAACGTCTACCTTTTTTTCGCTACGTATCTAGGGTCTTGAGATCAAAACGTGGACCCGGGTACCCCTAGAATGTGTTTATACAATATGGATATCAAATGAAAGCTGTTGATGAGTGCTATAGTACAGGATAATTTTCATACCCCTGGGTGACTAGGGTCTCGAGATATAGGCCAAAACGTGGACCCGGATACCCCTAGAATGTGTTTATACAACATGGATGTCAAATGAAAGCTGTTAATGAGTGCTATAATACCGGATAATTTTCATACAACTGGGAGGCTAGGGTCTCGAGATATAGCCCAAAACGTGGACCCGGGTACCCCTAGAATGTGTTTATACAATATGGATATCAAATGAAAACTGTTGATGAGTGCTATAGTACAGGATAATTTTCATACAACTGGGAGGATAGGGTCTCGAGATATAGCCCACAACGTGGACCCGGGTACCCCTAGAATGTGTTTATACAATATGGATATCAAATGAAAGCTGTTGATGAGTGCTATAGTACAGGATAACTTTCATACAACTGGGAGGCTAGGGTCTTGAGATATATCCCAAAACGTGGACCCGGGTACCCCTAGAATGTGTTTATACAATATGGATATCAAATGAAAGCTGTTGATGAGTGCTATAGTACAGGATAATTTTTATACAACTGGGAGACTAGGGTCTGGAGATATAGCCCAAAACATGGACCCAGGTACCCGTAGAATGTGTTTATACATTATGGGTATCAAATTGAAGTTGTTGATGTATGCTTTAGTACACAGTAAGTTTTACACCGCTGGGTGACTACGGTCTCGAGATATAGGACAAAACATGGACCCGGATACCGCTAGAATGTGTGTGTATTATGGATATCAAATGAAAGCTGTTGCTGAGAGCTCTGAAGTTCATTGTGATATTCGATTTCGTCGCATCAACCTGGAGAAACTGATAAATATGCATGCGAAGCCGAAATAAAGACATGAATTAATAATACCCACATACTTATTTGCATACGTCCTATTCGATTTGCCCGAAATTTCCTATATAAATTTGCCTATATTAGTATTTACGATGCTTTTTTCCGGGAAGTATAATAGAGACGGACTGGGACTGGGATTAGGACTAGGACTGGGACTGAGACTGAGACTGAGACTCGGAATGGGACTGGAACAAAATACATACCACCCTTTGGGACTGACAATAAGAGATGAAGCAGAAGAAGAAAAACTTGAGAGAAGAGAAAAGAGAGAAGGAGACTGAGAAAGCGATAGAATGAGACGAAGATGGAGATGAAGCGAAAAAGACGGAGGGAGGAGTGAATAAAGAGATTAGGAAAAAGTGAAGAGGGGTAGGGCAGAGTTAGACGGAAAAAGCTTGTTAAAATGTATGCAGATAGGCCAAATTTAGGGCAGAACAACGTCTGCCGGGTCTGCTAGTATATTATATATATATATGCTATATATATATATGTTATATATATATATGCTATATATATATATGCTATCCACATATACTCGCCATGTATGTGGATGATGTACGCAGATGTGCATAGATTGAATGTGCATGGTTGCAGATCGGTTATTTGACATTCTTACAGCTATTTTACCTTCGGCCTTACAAAGCCCTTCATTTCATTCTGATAGATTTTTGACCTGTGAAATCGCTTTAATTCAGTTTTGTTAGTGGGATGAACTAGTAGCTCCTACTATGTGAGAAGATAGTTGGCTATGGGATTTGATCGAACACTCCACTTCAAAACCGGCCGCATTATGCCCAACATGCGAACATGCCAGGTAGATTCACCTTTAGTATGTGACAACAGAAAGTGACCCCATTGCCAGGAGCTAGTTTCATATGCTTTTGTGGACATTAGAGGGGGTTTCGCCAACACGCAAAAGCAGGCCAAAGGCCTATAAGCAAGTCAATAAAACATATGTTCCGAATGAGATTTACTGAAACGGCTATAGGAAATGACTTTAAAGTGGTAGAAGCAGTCTTGCAGCTATTCTTGGACATTTAAATTTGTTACCAGGACTATGCGGATATTACGAACACGTCAGAGTGGTGCAGTCACAGGCACAGTTATCGACGATCACCAAGATCGCAAGGCACTGCTGGCGTATGGAGTGGTTTCGGAGGCAACAAGAGCTGCTATGTCGACGGTGAGGCTGACACTCACCAAACTAAAATGCCTTGCATATGTTTGCATTCCGCGAGCCATGCGTACGTGACCATCGGATGCGATGGGGGTACTGTTAGATCTAGCTCCACTGCACATAATCACAGGGAAGCTTGCTCCGCTCAACCTGTTAAATATCGCTTTGGAAGAGGAACTTCATAAAGTTTATAAACATACTCTCACTCTCTGAAGTTTCCCAGGCATACACATGAAAGAATTAAATTTGAAAAGATTCTTAAAATAGAATTGGGAGGCATCCTGTATCTTGGGAGCATCTTGGAGTCCCTAGAGTAGACAGCATACACCAAACTCAAATACTTGTATAGTACACCGATGGGTCATACTCTCTAGGGGGCGTTGGAACGGGTTTTCGCGGTCCGAAGTCCTCCACATCTTTCCCCTTAGGCAGTTTTTTAAATATATTTCCAGCAGAAGTTAGTGCCATCAATAAATGTGTAGAGCAGGGCTATTCAAAACTGAAAGTGCACCTGTATTAGTGAGAGCGCAATCGTCGCGATGATCGTGCGGGTGAATTGATTTTTCATTTAGTTGCTTACTAGCACTGATGACATGATACGAAACATTTATTCTCTCTCAACTCGTTTCCAGGAATGGGTCTTGAAGTTCATTCGATTGTAAACAAAAGTTCATTCGTTTCCAAGAATGGGTCTTGAAGTTAATTCGATTGTAAACAAAAGTTGATTCGTTTCCAAGAACATCAGATGGCTATAGAGTTGCCTAAACTACCCAAAAAAAAAACTCCAAGAAATCCGTTCGGTTTCATTATTTTCAAAAAAATCAGCAAGTAAGGTGATAAAAACTTATTAAAATTTATAAAAAAGGCAAAGTTTTGTAGAAATATTTTGTGGTAGATAAGTGAAAAAATATGAAATAATATATTTCGATTGCGTTGCTTTACTTTGTTGTGCTGGCACCGCCATAAGATAACAATGAACGGCCAGCCCCTTTTTCACTTTGATGCGACCAAAATGGTTATGTACATACATATGTATATCCACATACAATAAAAAACGCAAAAAATTTATAAGAAATTAGGAAATTAGATCACTTGGTGAAGTATCTGCGTTGTCGTCCGCAAAAGGCTATTAATTAAACATGTTGCGTTAACCTATACGTATACCTACAATTTATCTCAGCTGTCAAAAATGGAATGTCGCAACGCTCCACAAAAACATGGCCTTTATGCATCCATTTACATCAATGCGAAGACTAAGAAGCTGACTTTTATATCAATCGAAAGTTGCTACCAAAACCCGTTTCGTGTGCAGCCCTTCGATGAAAGGTATTGTCACTGATAAATTTTCCACAGGTGAATAAGAGTTATTTTTTTTTTTCGGATTTGTAATTCTGAAAAAACTTCGAGTTTTTTGGTATCCCATTTGACAATCTTGAGTAAATTTTCGGTGAAAATCATAAATTAAACCTTTACCATGTAAAATACCCCAAAGTTTTTCTGAAATGCCCAAATTTGATTTTGAGCATGATGGCATCTATGGCCAATGTTATAAAAAATGCACATTTTCACGCGCTCTCAGAGAGCGAGAAGTTTCATATCATGTCATCATTGCTTACTAGCAAGCAACGAGCTAACAACAAGGGTATGTATCGCGCATAATTTTTCATACATATTTTGATACCGATCAGCCGATACCTACCACTGATATTGCTACGCCAAGTGCCAAGCGACGACTAAAGCGGGAGTCATTGGTGCCATATGTCGTATCGCTGTATCCGTATCCCTAACATAATCAGCTGTTTATCGTTACGACGGTAAACCAAAACCCAATTGGTTGGCTACGATACGGTTACGACCTTAGCGGCACCAATAATCGATTGCGTTGATTCTCATAAGTTTGGTCGAATCAGCTGTTAAAAGATCACCGATACGGTTACCGATAAAGCACCAATGTCTCCAGCTTAACTCAATTAACGACGACAGAGCGAATCATATGCGTGTGAATTGAGAGGGCACAATTGTGCTATGAAATGAATAGCCCTGGTGTAGAGCTTTATTTTTAACTGTGACTATTTCAATCAAATAACAGCAATATTACGTAACGGACAGACTGCAATAGTCTTGAAATGTGTGGATAAGCTAAAACGGTCATCTTCCTGAAACTGTGTCCTACTTGCAAGGTACCAGGCCACAAATCTGTGGAAGGAAATGAGCAGGCAGATAGTGTGGTAAGAAAGGCATCATAGTTCATTGGATCCAAAACATTTCTTGCAATAGGTGTACATACTATCAGGAATACTTTCAGATAGAAAGAGAGGGAGCTCATTGCTACCAGACCATTATATAATAACATATACGTTTGATGTTTATTTTCTAAAGCCAATTGCAGCTTTCACATTGATACATATGCTTCTGATGAATTGTCATTTACAAAGCAAAAAAGCGATTAGGTTTTACACGCCAGGCTTTTAGTGAATGCTGACATATATAAATACACATATCCCTACATTGCGTTTGCTGGCGCATTTACGTCTTAATTTTCAGCCATACACTACGTACAGATGTATGAGTAGGAATATGCGTGCTGGGTTAGAAGCGGTTCAATAAGTTATGAGCGTTGTTTTAGCTTACGTTTAACGACAGCCATCTTAAGTAGAGAGGTAATCGAATGAATTTAACGAATTTCTAGAAAAAGAAGTCATCTGCCAAATGAGCATTGCCTTTTTTGTTGATGTCCTTGGGAGCATAGTAAACACGTCTCCAAACTACATATTCATGAAAATAGTGACGTGTTACGGCCACTAAAACGAGCTTCTTATTTCTGGTTCGACTTGCTACCGCAAATAAAAAAGTACATAAAGGTAAGAAGTTCGCAGTATAAACATTACCATTTGTTTGTGTGTATATTCTTCATTGTGCAAAGAAAAGCCTATCGAAGTAGAGATATACGCCGCCGATAAACGCCGCCGCCGCCGATTTTGGTTGTTTTTCGCACGCCGCCGCCGAATGTCAAAAATATCGGCGCGGCGGCTGCGGCGTCCGGCGCGTTACTATATTTTCTCGTTTAAGACTGTTTAGGCCATTTATTGTTCATGTCGAAAAATTGGTCGGATATGGTCGAAAGTGGTATCAACGGATGCGCATCACTGCCAGTTAGTTATAAGAAACTAGCCGCGAAATTTAACTCTTTCTAACTGTTCAAAAGTTATTTAAAAAAACAGGCGTTTTCGATGTCAGCTTAACACGGACTTTGCATCGCCCAATTTACCAAGTTATTAAAACAAAACACTAAAAGAAAAGTTATATAATAAATTTATATGCTCACTTTGCATATTTTTTTCAAAAAATTAATAATGAATAATTAATTCAAATAAAATGACCCAAGGTGAACATGTTTTCAAATTGTCCTCTAGATGTTAAAAAAAGCAAAATTTTATATTGCGATTGGCTGAAAGAATAAGCGAAATCAGTGATGCAAAATCCTTTAGTAGGTTCCGGTGGCATAAACACTCTTTTGAAACGATTCATACCTCATACTACTGAGGATATATGTACGTATGAGAAGGGTTTGAAAAATCACTTGTGCAATAATCAAAGATCTGTTGTTTATTTGCGAAATTATACAACAGCGTCTGAAAAGTTAATTTTAATTTTCACACTTCATCCTTCAACACCCAAGTATCCCGGTTTGACATTTACTAAAGTTGGCGGCCCTATCCAAAACTAGTTCCTTGGAGTGAATCACATTGATTCTAGCATATCAACCAAGTTTAAATATCACCTACACGTTACGGCTCCTGTTACATATGTGAATAAGTAGGCACATATATTTATCACGTGAGGCTTTGTCCTTCGCAAGAACACTCAAGGTGGTGAAGTAAAAGCTTTCCCAAGACAGTCGAGCTAATGACCGTGTGTGCTACTACCCTAACGTAGTGGACATTCGAACTAGTCTGAAAACTGAAGTTACGCGGTCATCTATAATGAGCTCTTATATCATAAGGCCGGAAAACAACAGTTAACATCTTTGAACTTAGAATCGGTCGACTTTCATTCTAAAATACCGTTTTTATTTAACGAAGACTATTGAAATCAATGTTGTGAACACAAACGTCTACAAACTTTACATTTTAAAAATTTTATCCAGGGTCCTTGTAAAAGTTTAGTTAATTATTTTCACCCATTACGCAATGACATCCACTTAGACTGCTTATGATTTCGAGGGCGGCATCTTTGGCCGAATAGTCACTCCCTAACGTTTCAAGGTGATTCTCTGGTGTAGCTCGGCAGCATAGCGCGACAAAAGCATACGTTGGAAAGTCTACGCCTAGAGCTTCTAGGAAAGTGACGTCGACGAAGGTATGAGTTCGAAGTCGCAGTCCTATAGCTTCTGTGCTAGCATATGGTGTGCGGGTCAGGAGGTGAGGTAGCGACTGGTGGTAGGGATTGCTACTGTTCGCACATCGGGAATTGTAGCTCTTAAAAACCGCCGAAAAAACTGGAGGCGCCCTGTGCCAAGAGAGTCATGAGTACTAAAAGACTATTAATAGCAACCGTAAGTCGCCTTCGTGCGTGACCGCCAAGGAGCCACAAATGATTTAAAGAAATTGTGTTCGCGACGATTACTAGGAGTTAACCCTAGGTGAAACTACGCTTTGAACGACATATACAGACAGTGTGACTATTTTATGTATCTCTATTTCTCTTCAGCAGACGCAGCAGTACCAATTTCAAAGACCGGGGTTAGGTTCGAAGCCTCTGTGGAGTAAGTGAACGAGGGACAATCCCTCCGCAAGGAGCTACTCTTGAAAATTTATGAACGGTCTGCGAGATATTGAGGAAAACCCCCGGATCTTTCCGAAATCCCCAACACGCTGATTTCCTTAAAGACAAATACAAACACAACCTTTCCTAAATATTATTTTTTTAAATAGAAAAATCAAGCTTATTAAAGTAATAACACCGGCGTACGCCGGCGCGCCGGTCACGCCGCCGCCGCCGGTATATAATAGAGCCTACGCCGCCGCCGCCCATAAAGTGATCGACGTAAATCTCTATATCGAAGTACATAAAGATTGCTCATGTACAAGACTTTAAGCTTGAAAATTTGTATAATATGTAGATGTATAAATATTCATAAAAACTATCCTTTCTCTGTAAAAATACAAAATTTTTAGAAACTCATGGTATCCGCCTAACACTCTAGTTTAGGCCTAGTTACATCACAATCATTACAAAAATTTTAAAATTTTCATATTCAAACAAAAATATATTAAAAATCTCAATTTTCGGAGTAGCGGTCTTAGTATTTGCAAAAGTGAAGATTTTTTATCTTCCTTCATTCTGTTTTCTTATGATTTTGTCGCCGGAACAATCTTGAAACATTTATATACATACCTTTTGTATATACATACATGGGTTTTTGACAAACCTGTGTTCTCTTTGTATCTTGAAATTCACTGAGAGCTCACTTCAAAATCGATCGTTTCCTCAATATTCATCGAATTTGAAGCAGCTTACTAAAATACTTTAATAACCAAAAGTAATAATAAAATAATTAAAAAAAATTTAAGTTAAACGGTTTTATTGAAAGCAATATTTACATGAAGTAATAATAATACTAAAAGCTAGACAATTATTTAAAATTAATTAGTTAGGTCCTAGGTACTATTCATCACACTCCTCAGCAATCTAGTGCGTTGATCAGACAATTATATAAAACCGTTGCACTCGTCTAATTTCTATTGATAGTGTTAAGTAAGACCAACTGAACCTTAATAAGATTACGCTACGCACATGGGCCACCTATCGGAGTTTTTTTTATTGTTATTGCATTGTCATCGGGTTCTGAGCTATATTCCAAGTTTCAAGCTTGTAGCTTATCGGGAAATAACTTAAATTTCAATTACTAAATTCTGTTCGCTACACAGAGTCAAACTAAATAAAGCGGTTTAAAAATCAACCGACACTCTCACTCGAAAAACGAAAATATATTTGCAACAAATTATTATGCGTTTCACCTACATTCACATAGATACATATAAAGGTGTCAAAACAGAAAAGCACATTTTCTGTCGGTACCCAGCAGTCGAAAGCATCCTTCAAACTAATGAAGTCACGTTTAGGTTATTCTCTTTTGCGGCTCATTATTGCATCATTCTTGAGACTACTCTGTCTCAACTTATATACATTGTCAAGGAACTATAGAGGAATATTTTCTCTAAAGGAATATTTTTGAACTTGAAATCTATTACAAGGTAGCGCTTTAAGCGGTTTTAGTTTTCTTAGCAAAAAAACTTCAGTTTGTAAATAAATAAATTAGAATTTAGACACTTTGCATAAGAGGTTCATATATAGATATTTCAAATTTGAATATCGTACCTCTTTTAAAGAGACACTTAATGAATAAAAAGAGCTTAAACACCGATGACGCCCATCAAATATAGAAATATTGCTTACAGCCACAAGAAACCAAAATTTGATCAAATATCTTGTTCCAATTACAAGTTATTTGGAAGAAAAGATCCGACGATGAGCTTTCGGATGGATGAATAGATGGCTAAGTTTTAACGTTTGTTTGTTTGAGGCTACCGATTTTTTTGTAATTCTGAAAGTCATTGAATTTGAAATGCGACGTTTCCGTAACTAAACAGGAATATCATTCATTGCCCACTTTGTGATAAAAAAAAAAAAATGTCATATTTTTTAATCCGATTATTAAGATATTTTAATAGAAACAGGCTACTATTGCTTTGAAAAATGTTCCTGCAAAAAATTTAGTAAATATAGCCTAGTGCATAGAAGCGTCTCGCAGTGCGATGGATGAACGTTCTTAGTCCCATCCACATTTATTACAAAACACCTCGTGACAGTGTTCATCAAATTCTCAATGACTCATACTGTATCTTTGTTACTTCAAAAATAGCCTATCTTGCGCAACTTATGTGCTTCCGGAACGTCTCGCCCGCAATATCTCGACTTCGTCCCTATCTGCTTCCGGAGCATTCGCATAACATGGGCTTGCCAGCGCAATGCTGATCTTGCGAAATTATAGCTTTCTATAGAGTGCTACCTCGTGTTACAGGTCTCGTTTTTTTTTAAGAAGATTAAAATACCAAATTTAATACACCACTGAATATATTTAAGTTGGAAATGTTTCAAAAGTTTATGAACCCACTCAACTCTTCTTGAATACACTCCCACAAATATTTGTGATCAGTTTGTGCCATCTAACTAATTATTTATGACCACAACTCATTCAACATGCGACAGTGTTGGCAATAACAAAACATGCAAGCCGAACGGAAGTAAAGGAAGAGACGGAAGAATGGTGCCGGTTGACACTTGGCACTGATGGAATTTCCTGCTGTGTTTACATTGAAAAATTGCGATGCAAAAGTCAACGTGTAACGAGAAAAGAATAAATGCCATTAATACCGTTTGCATGGTTAAATACATACACTAACACACACACACACACCCACAAAAACGCACGTGGACACATAAAGCCACTTTGACAGTGAAAAATAAAAATGCCGAACGCACACCTGAGCACAATGCAGATGAATTCAAGAAAGGTGGTTGGTTGATTGGTGTACAGAGAAGGGAGGAAGGAATCGCTGTGAATTGGGTGCGCGGAAGTAACGGCACGGAAATGTTTCACGCGCAACAAAGCACATTAACGAAAGAAAATTGAAAACCGCAAAGAAATAATAACAAAACCAAATAAAAACATAGCTGATAGCACACAAAAGATCTGAGTAAGAAGAGAGAAAAATAAAAGTAATAGCCAATGTGATTTAAAAAAACAATATGAGAAAGGGTAATATAGGCAATAACAACAACAAAAATAAGTACATACACAACCAAATACAGCGGCATTATCAGCAACACTTTCTTTCGAACAATGAAGTTACATATTAGTTTATATTGTTATTGTTTTTGTTATAGCTAGTCTCGCTATTTCTGCCAATATGAACAAAAACATCCACAACAAAGAGCAAAGAGCAGATGTCGATGAAACAAACAACAACAAATTGAATGTATGTGTTGTGTAGCCACGTAAAACTAAACAACAACAGGTGGAGCTCAAACTCGAAGCACTCGGAGAAAACGCAAAAAGTTCTCCGCGCAAAACAAAAGCGATGGCAGTACAAAGGAGAAGTGACGCAAAATAGTTGGTTGGATTAGAACGGAAGTGTGAACTGTCACTTTTTACTTTTGAACTAAAATGCATCGTTACATACACATACACACTTCCAAAGAAAAATTGTTTGTACACGCAGACTGAGGAGGAATGGGAAATGTTGTGATGTCAAAGTCAAAGCTTTGTTTACGCTCAGCGCGAATGTCGGAAGTAAAATAGAACGAAGAATATTTGGATGAAAAAGAACTGCAATCAAGGCAATTGCCAAAAGCAATATGCGGAGCTTATGAAATTATAGTGGAGTTTTATTTTTTTATGTAACGAATTTTTGAAAAATGTTTCCTAAGCAGCTGCGGCTTTTTTATCTAGAAAGCACTATGCAGTCAACCAAAGTTCTAAGTAATTTAAAAAATTTATTGTAAATCGGTATTGTGTTTCAATGGGTAGTAGTAAAATGCAATTTATTACTTATAACTCATTAAAAGAACGGCCATTCCGATGATCCTGGGTTCCTTGGATTGCCCGGCAAAGTAATATCGAAAATTTAGAAACAAGTTTTTCATTTAGAAAATGTTTTTCTAAGCGAGGTTGCCCCTCGACAGTGATTTGGCAAACACTCCGAGTGTAATTTTGCCATGAACAGCTTCTTAGTGAAAAACTCATCTGCCCAGCAGATGCCACTCAGAGTCGGCGTAAAACATGTAGGTCTCGTCCCGGCTATTTGTAGGTAAAATTAAAAGGAGCACGACGCTAGTTGGAAGAGAAGCTGGGCTTTAGATCTCTTCGGAAGTTATCGTGTGTTTAACATATTTTTTTTTATTGATTAGAAGCCTCCCAGGCCTACTAAGTATCTTGTTTTTAACCTACTATCGCGAGTGATGATCCCACTATATTGATGGCGTTAAAAATTTATAATGGTCCAAAAATATTATTTATTTAGTTTGTTCAGGAGAATAGCGAAATGTATAAGTTTTGAAGTCGATGATGGGCTAGAATCTTCGAAAAATGATTTTACAGCATATCAGCCACCACTGTCAAAATTACACATAAACAAGTAAGGAAGGTTAAGTTCGGGTGTAACCGAACATTACATACTCAGTTGAGAGCTATGGTGACAACATAAGGGAAAATAACCATGTAGGAAATTGAGCCGAGGGAAACCCTGGAATGTTTTTGTATGACATGTGTATCAAATGAAAGGCATTAAAGAGTATTTTATGAGGGAGTGCGCCATAGGTGGACGCCGTTTAGGGATATAGCCATAAAGGTGGATCAGGGTTGACTCTAGAATTTTTTTGTACAATATGGGCATCAAACGAATGGTGTTAATGAGTATTTTAAAAGGGAGTGGGCCTTAGTTCTATAGGTGGATGCCGTTTCGAAATATCGCCATAAAGGTGAACCAGGGTTGACTCTAGAATGTGTTTGTACGATATGGGTATCAAATTAAAGGTATTAGTGAGGGTTTTAAAAGGGAGTGGTGGTTGTTGTATAGGTGGTCGCCTTTTCGAGATATCGCCATAAAGGTGGACCAGGGGTGACTCTAGAATGAGTTTGTACGATATGGGTATCAAATTAAAGGTATTAATGAGAGTTTTAAAAGGGAGTGGTGGTAGTTGTATATGTGAAGGCGTTTTCCAGATATCGACCAAAATGTGGACCAGGGTGACCTAGAACATCATCTGCTGGATACCGCTAATTTTTTTATATATGTAATACCTGCCAAGATTTTAAGTGTTTTTTATTTCGCCCTGCAGAACTTTTTCATTTTCTTCTACTTAATATGGTAGGTGTCACAACCATTTTATAAAGTTTTTTCTTAAGTTATATTTCGCGTCAATAAAACAATCCAATTACCTTACCATGTTTCATCCATTTTTTCGTATTTGGTATAGAATTATGGCATTTTTTTCATTTTTCTAATTTTTATTAACCGTACATATAGTAACAGGGGTAACGTTCCTGCCAAATTTCATAATGATATCTTCAACGACTGCCAAATTACAGCTTGCAAAAGTTTTAAATTACCTTCTTTTAAAAGTGGGCGGTGCCACTCCCATTGTCCAAAATTTTACTAATTTTCTATTCTGCGTCATAAGTTCAACTCATCTACCAAGTTTCGTCGCTGTATCGGTCTTTTGTAATGAATTATCGCACTTTTTCGGTTTTTCGAAATTTTCGATATCGAAAAAGTGGGCGTGGTTATAGTCCGATATCGTTCATTTTAAAAGCGATCTGAGATGAGTGCTCAGGAACCTACATACCAAATTTCATCAAGATACCTCAAAATTTACTCAAGTTATCGTGTTAACGGACGGACGGACGGACGGACGGACATGGCTCAATCAAATTTTTTTTCGATCCTGATCATTTTGATATATGGAAGTCTATATCTATCTCGATTCCTTTATATATGTACAACCAACCGTTATCCAATCAAACTTAATATACTCTGTGAGCTCTGCTCAACTGAGTATAAAAACAAACAAACGGTACCATTAAAATATAGCAATACATAGTTTTTCTAGATTTTTCGTCGTATCTTGTTATTTTCTATCCCAGTATAACTTCGCAATTGGGTGCACTTGATCCGCGAATTCCCCTAATTGCGGTAAACTCAGCAGCTTTATAAGCTTAGAATAAACCCGCGGTCAAACATGCCAATCATAACATATTTTTAATATCCAAATCCCGTAACTTGGTTATGCGCTGTGCTAAAGACACGTAAAAGCAATAAAAGAAACTAGCCAGGTAATCTCGGATTATATCTATTATTTCCAATGATGACTACAGCAAATGATAAAAGTATGATGATTTAAGGGCATTTACCTTGAATTTTCGGACGGGGAAAAGCTGAAAAACTATGTCACTTTCGACGCCTATTACAGGAAGACAATAAGGCCATCTGACGTCGACTACAGGGGTCATGAGAAGGGAAGCGCAAGTCTGAGCCACGGTGCTGGTTATGTGGTGGGAAAAAGACGTCACCTTTAAGTATTATCATTCAGAGCAGTGAACGGTAGTTTCACTGTAGCCGCGGAATGGAACACATCTCTCACTACATAATTAGTTTTACACGCCACTGCAGACACCACGGAACAATTATTTAATGCATCAATGAACGTGCTTGGTCGCTCCTCCTTTGGGATTGTCAAACAATGCCTGAAAAAGTTTTGCTATGTTCTTTATTATGGCGTAATACAAAAAATATTCTTCATCATATTTTCATTTGATATACTTGATGAGAGATTTCTTTCATTGCATTTTTATGGAGAGGTGGTTAAGCCGCGTGAAAACCGCACATGTTTTTTTAATTGATCTCTAGAATTTCAACAACGAAGCAAAAATATATAGGTAATGTCGATACAAAATTAAACTTTTCGAGACTCCTCCGAACACACACCCCCCACTGGCATTGTGGCCAGTGGCACAATTACTCTACGCCATGTTTACAGTTACACACTCCTAGTGATTTTTTCACTATTCTTCATAATACTTTTTAATCTAATAACTTTCGGCTTTTTCAAGAATATTCGAAAAATTGGCAAAATATGAAGCCTGGTTTTATGGGATATCTCATGCAAGTTTGTGTTTGGTTTGCTCATTTATGCTAATTTCATGAAATATTTTCTATTTTTATATAACAAGTTTTTCAAAATGTTTGTATATGAAGCAGTTTGTTTGTATTTTTGATTTTAAAACTCGGGTCATGGCCAAGTTTCTGAGCTTTCTTTGCTAAAATACCCGATGTTTTGCATTCGAAGATAAACTTTACCAGCCCTGGCAGGCGTTACTAAAATTTGAAATTATCCTGGTATAAGTCAGAATTCTGTTTTATAGGATATCAGTCCTCTAACGGGGTAAAGTATGTTGCCATATTTACGTATGACTAAAAATTGCATATCCTTTTGATCTTTTACGAAAACTCATTCATACAAACACATTTTCCAGTTTATAGTTACGTAAGTCAAACATGAAAACTATGCAGGAAAAATTGTTGTAGTCAAGCATAAAAGTATTATGGCACGTACATAGGAGAAATAAATGAAATGAAACAAGAAAATAAAATCGAAAGAACAGGCAAGCTTACCTCAATAATAAAGGCCACAGCCACAAGTAATTTGTTGGTATGTATATATGTATGTATGTTATTGGTTGTGCGTATTAACAAAACTTGGTTATTCCAAGCACGACAGATTACAGCTCCTTTTGGTCTTCGTTTAACATTTTTGAAATATGCACAAACCCCAGTCGTTTATCCACTTATGCAAAAGACAATATTAAAAGCAATTTTCCACAGATGATCATGTGACATTGTCAACAAAAAATGTTGTATTCATAAATATTTACAAATATTTTGAACATAACTATGTATGTATGTATGTATTATGTATGTATGTATGTATGCTTAACATTACCTTTATGCTCACAGCGTAGTAGTCAACAATCAACGTCAGAAGTTGAAGTTATTATTATTATTACATATGCTTATATGATGAAGTAAACTAAAATAAATACAACAAGTAAGGAAGGCTAAGTTCGGGTGTAACCGAACATTACATACTCAGCTGAGAGCTTTGGAGACAAAATAAGGGAAAATCACCATTTAGCAAAATGAACTTAGGGTAACCCGGGAATGTGTTTTTATGACATGTGTATCAAATGAAAGGTATTTGTATTTGTATTTGTATTTGTATTTATTAGGCAATTCATCCCAGCACAACAATTTCGCAAACATTTTTTTATAGTGCTAGTCGGTAAAAGGCATAAAATAAGAACAATTTAAACTTGAAACTTAAAGCTAATGACTATGGATAAGAAAAGGTTACAACCCATAGACGTATCTAGCAATGTTGTTATAAACAACTTTAAGTTTCCTATTACAAACATAGTCACAATTAGAGTTAACCTCACAACCATAAAGCAGCGTGGGTATTAAGTACGCTTTTGCTATTAGTAGACGAATATGTAACGGAGTAAAATATTGTGTAAGCCAGAGTGTACGAAGCATCCCATACACTTTTCCCACTGTGCGGAAGATGTGATCTTTCCATGTCAAGGTTTTGTTAAAAACTACACCTAGATTTTTTGCCGTCTCAACGTATTCTATAATAGTGTTGTCTAAAATTAAATCTTCCATTCCACTTTTATCTAGTGACCTTCTATGAATGACTATACATTTCGACTTCTTAGGGTTAAGACATAAGTAAGCCGTTCATAAAAGCCCACGTACCAATTTGACATAAATCGTAATTTAAGTTATTAATACATGAACTGGTACGATCACTAGGACAGCACATATACAATTGTACGTCGTCAGCATAAATGTGAATATTACAATACTTGAGAACACCAGGCAAATCGTTTATATACAAAACAAATAACAGGAGACCAAGGATTGAGCCTTGTGGGACTCCTCTTAAAACACTGACGAAGTCAGACTTTCTGCTACCAACACTTACTGCCTGAGTTCGGTCGGCCAAATACAATCTGATTAGGGCTGTTGCACAGTTGGAGAAATTAAATAGGTTGTTAATGATTATTTAAAACGTAGTCGCAATAAGGGTGGACCAGGGGTGACTCTAGAATATGTTTGTACGATATGGATATCAAATTAAAAGTATTAATGAGGGTTTTAAAAGGGAGTAGCCCTTAGTTGTATATGTGAAGGCGTTTTCGAGATATCGACCAAAATGTGGACCAGGGTGACCCAGAACATCTTCTGCCGGGTACCGCTAATTTATTTATATATGTCATACCACGAACAGTATTCCTGCCAAGATTTCAAGGGCTTTTGATTTCGCCCTGCAGAACTTTTCCATTTTCTTCTACTTAATATGGTAGGTGTCACAACCATTTTATAAAGTTTTTTCTAAAGTTATATTTTTTTTGTGTCAATAAACCAATCCAATTACCATGTTTCATCTCTTTTTTCATATTTGGTACAGAATTATGGCACTTTTTTCATTTTTCGTAATTTTCGATATCGGAAAAGTGGGCGTGGTCATAGTCGGATTTCGGCCATATTTTATACCAATATAAAGTGACTTCAGGTAAGTACGTGAACTAAGTTTAGTTAAGATATATCGTTTTTTGCGCAAGTTATCGTGTTAACGGCCGAACGGAAGGACAGACGGTCGACTGTGTATAAAAACTGGGCGTGGCTTCAACCGATTTCGCCCGTTTTCACAGAAAACAGTTATCGTCATAGAGTCAATGTCCCTACCAAATTTCGCAAAGATTGGTAAATTATTGTTCGACTTATGGCATTAAAAGTATTCTAGACGAATTAAATGAAAAAGGGCGGAGTTACGCCCATTTTGAAATTTTCTTTTATCTTTGTATTTTGTTGCACCATATCATTACTGGGGTCGAATGTTGACATAATTCACTTTTATACTGTAAAGATATTAAATTTTTTGTTAAAATTTGACTTAAAAAAAAAATTTTTTTTTTCAAAGTGGGCGTGTTCGTCAATCGAGTTCGCTAATTTTTATTTAGCACACATACAGTAATAGGAGTAACGTGCCTACCAAATTTCACCATGATATCTTCAACGACTGCCAAATTGCAGCTTGCAAAACTTTTAAATTACCTTCTTTTAAAAGTGGGCGGTGCCACGCCCATTGTCCAAAATTTTACTAATTTTATATTCTGCATCATAAGGTCAATACACCTACCAAGTTTCATCGCTTTAGCCGTCTTTGGCAATGAATTATCGCATTTTTGCTGGTTTTCGAAATTTTCGATAACGAAAAAGTGGGCGTGGTTATAGTCCGATATCGTTCATTTGAAATAGCGATCTGAGATGAGTGCCCAGGAACCTATACACCAACTTTCATCAAATTCCCTCAGAATTTACTCAAGTTATCGTGTTTACAGACGGACGGAGGGACGGACGGACATGGCTAAATGAATTTCTTTTTTCACCCAGATCATTTTGCTATATAGAAGTCTATATCTATCTCTATTATTTTATGCCGTTACGGATTACCGTTATGCGAACAAAGTTAATATACTCTGTGAGCTCTGCTCAGCTGAGTATAAAAATAGTGAACTTGATGACAGGGATAACAGAAAGAAAATATGCAAACAAGGATTAGAATATTTATTCACATGTTATTTGGAATATTTGTGTGGACATATATTTACACATACAGCAAAGCAAACCGGTTACCCATCGTTTTTTTTTCACCCCATGAAATTTGGCCCCATCATGATGTCTCCTTATGCTACCGACCGTCCGACAGCCAAAAATATTTTCGATAATGACCTTCATTTTGGCGAGCACGTAACAAAAATTGTTCCTACGTTTCAGAGCCGTATGTTCTTGGCGGCAGCCTTTGGGGCAAAGACAAATAAATACTCATAGCTACCAGTAGAGCAATTGATCAGCCATTTGTAAGCGTCTCCAATATGGTCGCCGAGCTTAAAATAAAAACACACTGGAAGAAACTGCAACCGCTCAGAGCTGCAAGTGATGTCTCCTTATGTCACCAGAACACCATTTACACAATGAGTCAAGAACATTGCTCATAAGGGCGATAGAGGAAATGCTAAACAAAAAGTTTCTGTTGAGTTCTCAGAGATTTAAGCATCCAGGGGACACAAATAGTAGTCCCGCATGTAATGTGTACCCACATGACACCAACCATATTTTCAATTGCAATGTGGAACGAATGCCTTTAACATCAAAGGCTTTTGCCTAGCTCTATTGAAACTGAAAGTTTCCTTGGATACCTGTTACAGTTTGTGAGGGATCATTTCTTTAGAATGGAGAAATCACTGCTACGACAGCAACAACTAGGCAGTAAAGTCGGGTTTTCGAACGGTCTCTGAAACTTGGCGGGAATACTTTAAAGAAGTCGACATTTTTAATCAGAAATACACTCAAAGAAAAAGACTGGTAAAATCAGCCGAAATACGGGTCAATTTAACAGAAATTTCTGTAAATTTTTACCATCGCAACATGATGTTGAATCAACTGCGCACAAATCGTTGATTCGTAATTGACCGTTTTAGTAGTCAAATAAGCAAAAAAAGTTGTTTCATTATAATTTACCTATAGTTTTAACAATTATTACTCTAGCTATAAGAATACCAATCAAAACGGTTAATATGAAAAGCATTTCTGTTCATTCGAAATAACCAGCGTAAACTGTTAAATTAACAGTGTTTATTGTCGAAATGACACTGACAGTGAAATCTATTGTAAGAACATATATCTCTTTTTTTTCTAGGTTAATAGCGTAAACTGTTACATTAACAGAGTTTTCTATTCATACCTATGACTTTAATACCTGTGGAAAAATTAAAGCCTGATAAATATATTTTTAAAATGACGTAGTTTTTTTATTTGTGTAAATTACACATAAGTACATTTCATTTCTAATGATTTTATTGCTATATTTAATAATATTAATTAAAATAATAAAAACTTAAATCTGAATACAAATAAACAAAACTTGTTCCGAATCACCATCGAAAGCTTTGTACGAAAGTATGATGCCATATATGTATATTGTGACGAATATTAGTGACACTAAGTGATACTAACATCGCTGGTCTGATGCTAAGTAAATGAAGCCACAATAACAATAAAGCAGGCGGTGATTTGTATCTACATAAACGGGTCAATCATTTTGTCTACACATATGCACGTACACGCAGCGGAGAGAAAACGCACAAACACATGCATATATCTTATCTGAGATGCGTTCAAAAGTAGGCAATAATTTGTGCAAGTAACACTCACATATGCACGCGAATATGAGAAACTATAAACGTAGTTATAGTTGGTAATTTTATAGCTGCTAACTAACTAGTAAATTCTAGAATAGAACCGTATAGAAATATGTCAACGAGGAAATAAAACACTATAAAAGCAGCAACAGTTGAGGTGCGACAATCAGTTTGATTAAGCACGCTATCTGTCTAGCAATATAAGTGTTATTTTAAAAGTAGTTTAATAAAGACCATTTTGCATTATCGAATATTGGAGTTATTTATTCAACATTTTAGTGATTAAAACGTTAGAAGAAGGTTGCAAATAAGAGGAATTTCAGCAAATTCGTTACAATATGTACGTAAATATGTGAATACATAAATACGCATGCTTGCTACATATATATATATATTAGGCCGGATCGATTTGTGAGGAGGCAAAAAAATCGCCCATTGCTCTGTGAAAATCATATTCTAGGGATCAAAATAAGAAACTTTGCCGATGGAACCATACCTCTAAAACGAATTCTGGTGTCCCCCAATTTGGGTCGAACTTTTGGGTAGGGGCAAATTTTGAAAAATCCCACTGTTACCCATTTAGAGTGCTCCAATCGAGTCCAAATGTATGACCGACCCCCACTAACTTTGGAAGCCTGACCCACCGATGCTAGTGGCACACCCCCTGGAGCCCCCCTGGGGGTTCACCATACAAACATTTCAAAAAATCGCCGGTTTTGCACTTTACATGAAAAAATCAGCACAAACATATCCATACCAACTGAAAAGAGGTGCACCACTGCGTATACGTAACATTTTATTATTACGTATAAACAAATAAAAAAAATTTGCAATAAATTAATTTGAAATGTTTGTATGGTGAACCCCCAGGGGGTTCCAGGGGGTGTGCCACTGGCATCGGTGGGTTTGGCCTCCAAAGTTAGTGGGGGTCGGTCATACATTTGGACTCGATTGGAGCACTCTAAATGGGTCAAAGTGGGATTTTTCAAAATTTGCCTCTACCCAAAAGTTCGACCCAAATTGGGGGACACCAGAATTCGTTTTAGAGGTATGGTTCCTTCGGCAAAGTTTCTTATTTTGATCCCTAGAATACGATTTTCACGGAGTAATGAGTAATTTTTAAATCGACCCGCCCTAATATATACATATGCTACATATATATTCACACACGCGTTAGTACATGTTCTAGCGAAAATAAGAGCATGTACCGTTTGTTAAACCACATTGGCGTCGGTTTAAAGAACTTTATTTCAACTTAACTATTAAACATTATACACTTTATTACTTTGTTTTATTAAACGCACATTCACCAAATTTTATTTTTTATAATTTATTTAATTTATAGTTTTGAACTTCGCCGCACGTCACTTTACTGCTTACTCTCAATTTCTTTTCTCGCATGTAGAGTTGCCACACGTGTTTTTTCGAACAAAACTTGTATAAATGACAATACATTTGACATAACATTTTAATTAGAGAACTTGTAAGCTATAGAAAAGTAAAAATGAAATCGCAGGAAGGTAATTCACCATTGGAGTAACTCTACATGTAATTCGGCAAGTTTAATTTCCGTAACATTTCATTTTGAAACAATTCCAAAACAACTCAAACTTTTATGCTGCCGGAAACATCAACAATAAAAAAAGGATGTTTTTTTATTATCTCATTAGATTCGTTCGCGTGGGTGAAAATTCGTAAAAACTTGAACAAAGTGCTTCTAATTTTGGAAACTCCTGTTCGCTGAAACAAAATTTTTGCAACAAGAGGGCGCGCAAAATTTTTTGCACTTAAGCAATTTTTCAAGTTTTTTTTCTTATACGGAAACTTTTCAACTAACTTTTTAAATATTATAAAAAAATAAAAATAAATGTAAGGCGCGATAACCTCCGAAGAGATCTAAGGCCGAGCTTCTCTTCCAATTTGCGTCGTGCTCCTCTTGATTTTTCCCTACAAATTGGCCGGACGGGACCTACATGTTTTATGCCGACTCCGAACGGCATCTGCAAGGCAGATGAGTTTTCACTGAGAGCTTTTCATGGCAGAAATACAATCGGAGCGCTTGCCAGACACTGCCGAGGGGCGACCCCGCTTAGAAAAATTTTCTTCTAATTGAAAAATCTTATTTCTAAAATTTTGATGTTGCTTTGCCCGGGAGTTGAACCCAGGGCATACGGTGTGATAGACGGAGCACGCTACCATCACACCACGGTGGCCGTTGGTTTAAATTTTAAATCTAAAAAGGAAATGAATCGTAAATTTCAAACTGTTTTAAATAAAAGAGTTGAAATTTGTTGTTGTTGCTGAAAGTCTAATTTTTGTTTCATCAAGCTCGGCTTGGGTCTTTTCGCCAAAAAACACCGCATATAATTAACTGTGAATAAATGATTTCTTTTGATGCAAGTAAAACCCGTAGCAATCATACTGATCCTCTGGAAATCCTGTTTCATTAAGTTTATTTGATCTATCAAAAATAAAAGGAATATATGCGCAGCGAGGCAGTCAATTGAAATTTATTCACATTTTATTTATTTCCAATGGAACCTGTCCTACCCGTCACCCCGTTTGTTAAATATACAATTTATATTATAGTTCGTCTATAATTAAAAAGTGAAGTCACCCACTTATAAGGGCAAGTGATTTCGTAGTCCCATCTGTACCCTTAGAAATTGTTAATTTTACGTTTAAATTAAACAAAATTAGTATTTATTCCATTAGCTTCGAATGAAATGAACATTCGCCTTTTCGTGATGAAATTTCAAAACTTTTATAATCACTACTTAAATAGAAATTACTCTAGTATTGAGCCAAAAAAAAGTCCATCAGTGATGGAATGTCCCATATAGAGAATAAAAAGATTTCAGCTTTAGGCTGAAATTAAATTAAACACTTAAGCTAATATTAGAAAAAAAACGCCATTACTCAGCACGCTCCTCGTATATGCCAAAGGCAAAGCTAAAACTATTCTGGGGTTGAATTTGTTTAAGGATAAACTATTTAATTGTATTTTAACATTAACTCTAAAAACCATTTCTCAAAATGGAATCATTTAGATAATTCTGATTATTTACTGTGTGACTGTAGGCATTGCAATTGACGTACGTATACGCCGTGGGTGTCATCATTTTGCGAAATAAATTTGTTGTCAACGCTTGGCTTCGATATAAATTTCCAGCAAACTAAAAGCGTAGCGATAAGTGAATGTGCATTTGATTTCTAGAAAAAAAAAAAACACTTAAAGTGCCTTAAGCTTTATTTTAGCCATTTGCTTATATTTGTCCTAAAACAAAATTATTTGTGTAAAATGCCATTATTGACTGATAAAAGCGGTCGTGCTGATTTTTGTAAATCTACACGCGTTTCAAAATATCGTTACGCTTTTATCGTTTTCCTTTTGTCCACAAAACTTTTACTATTTGGTCTAAGATCGTGTATTTGGTTTGCAGTACTAAATTCTGTTGGCACCTTTTTGGGCTGTCGTTCTCATTGCACCGACTGTTTATTTAATAAGCTAAACACGTACATATCAGTGAGCTGCAATTATTCATGTTTTAAGGTTATTATGGGACTAACCAAAAAATTAGTATTAGTGCGTACACAAACAAAGAATATCAAGCACTTATATCCACTAAAACACATTTACATAGTCATGCTTCGTAAAATGAATAACCGCTCATAAGCCACGAAGCAGTTCAGTACTCAATTGTCTTATTGAGCAAGAAAGTCAACTGTGTTATACGAAAACACTAATTTGAATCAGTATGACTAACAGTACAATAAAATGAATATAGTCATATCAGTCTTCTGACGCTAGCAACACAACGATGTACACGAAACTAAACTGAATACAGCGCTAAAGAAAAACGGATAATAAACGAAGTATACAGTGTATTACACACGAAACCAACATGCTACTGAGTTAAAGCGACTATGATTTCAGTTTATACTCAACAATGTCATATATGTATGGGACATATGTGTTGCGGGGCACTTGTATGTATTTTCTATTTTATGTGCTAGTCACTCATAGTATTTGTCTGTACTTGACTAATTACACATTTACGCCCCGATTCTAGTGTGGTAACAATATTCTTCACCACGGTAACGAAATCATGTGGCAACTTTTACACCCTTTTGGTATTCTACCTGCGAAAGTAGCCGGATAATTTTTTACCCACAAAAGTAGGTGGTTACATCGAAATAACCACACAACAGCTGTTGTTCAGAAAAGGGTAAAACTGAAAAATAAAGAATTGTAAGCGCAAATAAGTAAAGATAATAGTAAAAAAGTGTTGCCTCTTGCTATACATATTTGTTTACATTATGTACTTTCACAGAATAAATTACAATATACCTATGTAGAAACCTAACATGCATAATATGCATATTCACATCGTTCCGTATATACATTAACCTCGTATCTACTAGTGAGGTATTTTCGGTAAAGCGAACACGGTTGCCACACCATTTCATTTGGGACTAAAATTCATCGCAAAAAGAACCAAATTTTTGTTTTATTTTATTAGTATAAAATACAAAACTTTAGGAAGTTTCTATATAAAATTTGACTAAACATAGTGAAGACTTTCCTTTAATTCAAGCTGAACAAACAAATATATGGGCATGCAACCAAAAATGATACTATATTTTGACACAGCATTATGTTGTTGATTGCAATGAAATAAAATGTATGGTGCAGTTAGGTTTTAGTAAGAAACGGTTCAAAATTTGCGTTCTGGTGTTGCCGAACTATGTATGTGGAAAACTCAGTAAATCATAAATAAAACTAGGCAATTTTGTTAGTGCTATTTTTATAGATGCTTACCTTTTCTCTTAGCATTTAAATTTAATATCTGGGCCTAGATTCAGAAAGTGTGAGTTTTGATCCCAGGACTCAGGGATTCTGCTAGCGCCTACGGGAATTATTTTATACACAACATTTCTTCCGAAATCAAATCTCTTTTGCATTTGCTTCCTTCTGTCTTCGAGTTAAAATATTTCTTGTGCCAAGATACTTAGTTTTCAATTACCTTGCTTGGCTTAACACCACAGTAGTCCTGGAATTCCTTGAACTCATTGAGCTGGGTGAGAAAGATTTAAATATCAAAGTTCCAAACGAGAAGTAATGTATCGAATTTCTTTGTATAAGTTTTGAAAGTGTTAGGCTCACGACAGAGTGCTCGTTATAAGCTATGCTAAGCGAGAACAAATTTTTATTTTCATATATTTTACATAGTGTTGTATAACCGATCGAAATATCTAGCTGTTATTAATATTAAAACAAGATTTTTTTTTTTTTTTGATTATTCGGTTATTTCATCAACAATTAACGACAATAGCCGTGTTTTTTAACACGCGTATATCCGTTTACGCTTAAACTTGATATGGACTAAATTTTGTCCTACTAAATTTGAATACGCATTATACTCCGATGTAACTGAAATATGTGTCTTTGTTTCACCCTCTAAACTAATTCTATATATTTTATGTGTGTCCACAATTCATCGCAACTGATTCAGCTATATGTTATACACTATGGCCATCAGAGCGTTGTGTCTCCGCTTTTCGCTACATTCTGTTGCTGTAGCTAGTTGTTCAACCACAGCCACTAGGTGGGTCTCATAAGCATTATCTAAGCGAGGATAGACGTTTTTTTTCACGCGCAAACGAAACGTATACGCGTGTAAAAAAACACGGCTAATGTGTTTGCCAACACTTTTCTTTTTAATGCCTGGCTTAGTTAAATTCTAGGTGAAATGTATTGTTCTGGAACATTTTACTGACTGAGCAATTTTTTATGGTGAGAGTTCCATTGAAGTAAATTCAAAATTATATGGGGGCTAACGAAAGTGTGGCGAATTTTTGGGCAATATTGGGAATTTTTTCCTGAGTGAAAAAGAAAAGTACCAATCGTGGCTACTGCCTAAGAAGGACCAAAATTGAAGAAAAGGGACCAGCGGATCAAATGGGGTTGGAAGGGACCATTTTTGGTCCAAATGGACCAAAGTGGCAACCGTGAAAGCGAAGAAAACTACCATTCAAATTTCTCCACAGACCTTGGTGAGTTTCTTGGTGATGACAGCGTTACCACTTTGGCCAGAATCGCGAATAAAAGAACTGGTAACGATATTCGGTTACATGATGTTCTGGGAACTATTTTACCGGTAACGCTTAGAATCGAGGCGTTAGACACAATTTTTTGGCTCATGACTAAGTGCACTAATTTTATTAGTACTCAAAGCAGATCTCTGGTACATATACACACAAACACACACACACATACATTTCAATGCGCAGATAATGGCAAGCAAAGAACAAAAAGTAAAACAATAAAAATAATGATAACAGTAAATAACAACAACTACAATAAATAACAATAAGCGCACACAATAGCGTTAGCATCGGTGGTAGTGTTTGTGGTTGTTGCTGATGCTGCGGTTCCCAACTAAGTTGACAACATGAGTAAGAGTAAAATGTTGAAATTGGTGACAAGGGAGCGATGTTGGTAGTTAAAAAATAAAAGTAAAAATAAAAATAATAATAAAAACTATATAAAACCAGGAGCAGTTAGAAGCATGGCACTATCAGCTTTGGTAGCTACTGCCACGAGCGCTTAAGTAACCAGAGTAGTAAAAACTCAGGTTCCCTACCCCAGGTACATATATGAACGCACACAAACACCTACACACATAGTTTACCTACACATATACACAGAAAATATCAGATAAGCTGACGAGGGTTTAGGTATGCCACGAATAAACAATTTATCTGTGTTAATTTGCTTCTGCTTCAGATTTATATGAGCGCGCATTCGCACTGTCCATAATATGCTTTAGCAGCATCCAAGTGGCTTTCAATGGCTTAGCCATCTCACATTGTTGACTTCTGCATGCACTTAGCTTCTGTGCGCATCCCGCTTGACGTCATCAGCCTTTAAATTAATTTTTATTGTGAGTTGTGAGCTTTTGAATGTGCATATAGAGGCATGTTTGTGACCTCATAGTTAGTAACGAAAATAAAATAAACAAAATAGTACACTGGATAGTTGTTGGTTGTATATACGAAAAATAAATTGATGAAGCTGAAGTTGGAAAAAGGTAAATATACATCCATTCAATTATACGCTTTACCCAAGTGGATTTTCCATTTCATGGATACACAAATAAACAAAGCCACACAAATAATGAAATAGAAATTAGAAAAAGATGTGAAACATATTACAAATACTTCGAAAAAAAATGGCTTTTTCGGATTCTATGAAACAGATTCTGCTCGTCATTATTCACCTTTTGTGGACTATTTTTTATTTACGCTATTCTTCGTTTAGGGGCAACGTGACCTGTTAATAAAAGTCCAGGGACCAGGAGAGTTCAAGAACACCGATTTATTTAGTTATTTAGTCCACACACTGATAAATTTTGCAGCCCAAGCAAAACAAGGTTTAACAAATAAAATTGTAGCATATTATTTAAGAATATGTTCAAACAGAAAAATAAATTGGGGCAATTTCAATTTAAATTGAGTGGTGTTCATACAACTCAATTTAGCTTACACAATAGTAATTTGATAGCCGGTTGGCTCATCTCTACAGCAAGAACATACCTTTGTTCAGAATGTCCAAATGTGCGTGTTGGAATTAGGCGAATGGAATGGAATGAAAATATGAAACTCTGAAATTTTTGTGTGTTGTAAGAAAATGTGTTCAATGTTTTGGTTTCGCTTTGAGTTTGCCATCCTCTTCGGACAATCCCTACCTCAGTGAAATGAAAAAAATAACATCAGCTGATGGGATGAGCCAACCATATAGTTGAGCCATGCACAGCTGACGTTTAAATCTACTCAATAAATACACTTTGCAAGGTTGTATTTGCAGTTTGAAACAATTTATTACGCATTTTTTTTTTTTAAATTGTCAATTTGTTATTAAAATTTATTATATGATAAATTTCGTAATAAATTGCCCAAATGGTAAAAATTGCCAATTTGGTGTGTGTTTGTATCTAGTATAACTCAATTAGAGCTACATTGTTGGTGATGTTGGAAAGTTCAAAATTCTTAGCACCATTGTTTTGGTTTATTGATGAAATACAGGCTGCAGCAAATATCACACTTGAAAGATGAATAGGAAGCAGAAGCCTACTAACAGTTGCTGTTGCAGTCATTTCAATTTTCGCGCTCTTTGACAATGCTTACCAAATTGTTTATATTTTATCACCTTTATAATTAGTTTAAAATAGTTTTTTGTACTTAGCGTTATTTATGACGATGGTAAAATGGATGTGATTCAGACAAGCAGAAAACATACATCATTATTAAATAAACAAACGCAAGGCACGATGACCCCTTAAAGATTTTAGGCCGAGTTTCTCTTCCAATTTGCGTCGTGCTCCTTTATAATTTTGCCTATATATTGGCGGGACCGGGCCTACATGTTTTATGTCGACTCCGAACGGCAAGGCTGATGAATTTACACTGAGAAGCTTTACACGGCAGAAATAGGTTCGGAATATTTGCCAAATCACTGCCGAAGAGCGACTCCGTTTAGAAAAACTTTTATCCAATTGAAAAAAATTTTTTCTAAATTTTCGATGTTGCTTTGACCGGGAGTTGAACCCACGATCTTCGGTGTGGTAGGCGGAGTGCGCTACCACCTCACCACGGCGGCCGTAATTTATTATTATTGTGGCGAATGTTGAAATCACTAGGCTGTTAGTAAGTAATCACGCAAAAACAAAAACATGAAGCAGCCACACTTATGTACAAGGCAACGAAGAGATATCTCACACACACAGATGCAGTCATCAGCCGAAGTTCTTACTCACACATACACACGCATATAACTAAATTACCAAGCAGGAGATAAAAGAGTTCTAGAAGGTGAAACGTCGAGACTTTTGGAGAAATATGCGGACGAGGCAACAGAGAGTATAAAAGCAGCGCACGCTGAGAAATAACTATTCAGTTTTGATTGGTTGTGAAGTATAATTGTGAAGTACTACACTCAAAGTAATCTAAATAAAGAGCAGTCTGCAATACTGAATATTGCAGTGATTTAATCAACAGTTTAGCGATTCGAACGTTAGAAGAAGGTTTCAAATAACCAGGATTTCCCTAAGTTCGTTACATTATTATTAATGTTTTTAATTATTCAAGGAAGTAGGCACATATATGCTTTTCAATAAGGAAGAGCGAGTCAGAGATATCAAGATGAGTCAAGTGCTTTGAAATCCTGACAGAGATTTTGGCTCCAAAAATATTTAACATCTGTTTGAACATTAGTTACTGTTCGATTAGTTAATTGGGACCCTTAATGGGGAAGTTGAGGCCACGAACGTAGATATTAATAAATTTTAGAAAAATATTGCTGGTACTTTACGAGGAAGCCTTTCTCCCATTATTTTTTATTGGACTTATTCGAAAATTTTGTCCATTGTATTTCTTGGATTGCTGTGATGCCAGGTTTTGCCTTCATGAGGCTTACTATTCCAAAAACAAAATACAAGTTTTCAAATTTAGAAAAATTAAAAAAATAACAATAATTATCATTAGAAAAAAATTATTGTTCTGGCCTTGAGCTCGAATCGAACCTTGAGTAATAAATTTACTATTGAAAACATTTAATAACATTTCAAACTATTTGCAAAAGTTATTTTAAAAAACTCATTACAAGTACGTAGAAAAATAATATTTTATTTACATATTTTCCTCTCAATGCGATTATAAATTTTTTGACATTTACTCAACCGAATGCACAGCTAAGCAGCTGCCCTTTGAGTTACTTCTTCTTTTTCTTCTCAAAATTTTCATATGAATGCGAAGCGTTCAATACAATCTTATGAATGACAGTAAAGTCGCCACAATCTCGCAAGATATTGCGTTTGTAAATATAAAAGAACTTCAGACTTAAGAGTTGAAATCCATTTCAGCTTACTCACATAAAAAATTTCTCGAAGCACTGTTATAAACATTCTCATTATACAAGAAAAATATTTGCTAACATATTTTGTCTCCTACGGCGGTCATCGTAGTGTGGTGGTAGCGTGCTCCACCTACTACACCGAAGATCCTGGGTTTAACTCCCGGGCAAAGCAACACCAAAAATTTATACACAAGTGTTTTCAATAAGAGTTTTTCTAAGCGGGTTTGCTCATCTGCAGGAAAAATTAAATGTAGCACGACGCAAATTGGAAGAGAAGTTCGTCCAAAATTCTCTTCGGAGTTATATCTCCCTTTGTATGCTTTTGTTAAAACGTAGTTTTTATTTGTGATACATTTTCGAAAAGTATGAATTTAACTTGCAATGTGTGAAAATACTCTTAGCAAACGCAAAAGTCGAATTTTTCTTCTTATGCTTTGTTTGCAACAAAAGTTGGAAGTTGGCTACTTTTTCATGTCAGATGGCGCTAGTGTCGCTGAAAGTGCCGTTCTCCATGATCATGCATAATATTGCGTTGAACGCATCATTATGAAAATTTTCATTCTGATGCGGCCATTCATTTACTTGCGTTTCTTTGTATATATTCTCGCTCTATTTCACCATATTTTACTATGCAAAGTATTTCTTCATAAGTAAAAGGGTGTCAAACATTATTTTTTATACTCAGTTGAGCAGAGCTCACAGAGTATATTAAGTTTGATTGGATAACGGTTGGTTGTACATATATAAAGGAATCGAGATAGATATAGACTTCCATATATCAAAATAATCAGGATCCAGAAAAAATTTGATTGAGCCATGTCCGTCCGTCCGTCCGTCCGTCCGTTAACACGATAACTTGAGTAAATTTTGAGGTATCTTGATGAAATTTGGTATGTAGGTTCCTGAGCGCTCATCTCAGATCGCTATTTAAAATGAACGATATCGGACTATAACCACGCCCACTTTTTCGATATCGAAAATTTCGAAAAACCGAAAAAATGCGATAATTCATTGCCAAAGGCGGTTAAAGCGATGAAACTTGGTACATGGGTTGACGTTATGACGCAGAATAGAAAATTAGTAAGATTTTGGACAATGGGCGTGGCACCGCCCACTTTTACAAGAAGGTAATTTAAAAGTTTTGCAAGCTGTAATTTGGCAGTCGTTGAAGATATCATGATGAAATTTGCCAGGAACGTTACTACTATTACTATATATGTGCTAAATAAAAATTAGCAAAATTGGATGAAGAACACGCTCACTTTTAAAAAAAAAAATTTTTTTAATTCAAATTTTAACAAAAAATTTAATATCTTTACTGTATATAAGTAAATTAAGTCAAAATTCAACTCCAGTAATGATATGATGCAACAAAATACAAAAATAAAAGAAAATTTCAAAATGGGCGTGGCTCCGCCCATTTTCATTTAGTGTGTCTAGAATACTTTTAATGCCATAAGTCGAACAAAAATTTACCAATCCTTTTGAAATTTGGTAGGAGCATAGATTCTATGACGATAACTGTTCTCTGTGAAAATGGGCGAAATCGGTGGAAGCCACGCCCAGTTTTTATACACAGTCCACCGTCTGTCCTTCCGCTCGGCCGTTAACACAATAACTTGAGCAAAAACCGATATATCTTTACTAAACTTAGCCCACGTACTTATCTGAACTCACTTTATCTTGGTATAAAAAATGGCCGAAATCCGACCATAACCACGCCCACTTTATCGATATCGAGTATTACGAAAAATTAAAAAAATGCCATAATTCTATACCAAATACGAAAAAAGGGATGAAACATGGTAACTGGATTGGTTTATTGACGCAAAATATAACTTTGGAAAAAACTTTGTAAAATGGGTGTGACACCTACCATATTAAGTAGAAGAAAATGAAAAAGTTCTACAAGGCGAAATCAACAGCCCTTGGAATCTTGGCAGGAATACTGTTAGTGTTATTGAATATATAAATAAATTAGCAGTACCCGACAGATGATTTTCTGGATCACCTGATCCACATTTGGTCGATATCGCGAGAACGCCTTCACATATACATCTAAGGGCCACTCGCTTTTAAAACCCTCATCAATACCTTTAATTTGATATCCATATCGTACAAACACATTCTAGAGTCAACCCTGGTCCACCCTAATGGCGATATCTCGAAAAGGCGTGCACCTATAGACCTAATGCTCACTCCCTCTTAAAATGCTCAGTAACACCTTTCGTTTGATACCCATATCGTAAAAACATTCTAGAGTCACCCCTGGCCCACCCTAATGGCGATATCTCGAAAAGGCGTCCACCTATAGACCTAATGTCCACTCCCTCTTAAAATGCTCAGTAACACCTTTCCTTTGATACCCATATCGTACAAACATTCTAGAGTCACCCCTGGCCCACCCTAATGGCGATATCTCGAAAAGGCGTCCACCTATAGACCTAATGCCCACTCCCTCTTAAAATGCTCAGTAACACCTTTCGTTTGATACCCATATCGTACAAACATTCTAGAGTCACCCGTGGCCCACCCTAATGGCGATATCTCGAAAAGGCGTCCACCTATAGACCTAATGCCCACTCCCTCTTAAAATGCTCAGTAACACCTTTCGTTTGATACCCATATCGTACAAACATTCTAGAGTCACCCCTGGCCCACCCTAATGGCGATATCTCGAAAAGGCGTCCACCTATAGACCTAGTGCCCACTCCCTCTTAAAATGCTCAGTAACACCTTTCGTTTGATATCCATATCGTAAAAACATTCTAGAGTCACCCTTGGTCCACCTTTATGGCGATATCTCGAAAAGGCGTCCACCTATAGAACTAAGGATTGCTCCCTTTTAAAATACTCATTACCACCTTTCATTTGATACCCATATCGTACAAACACATTCCAGAGTCACCCCTGGCCCACCCTAATGGCGATATCTCGAAAAGGCGTCCACCTATGGACCTAATGCCCACTCCCTCTTAAAATGCTCAGTAACACCTTTCGTTTGATACCCATATCGTACAAACACATTCTAGAGTCACCCCTGGCCCACCCTAATGGCGACATTTCGAAAAGGCGTCCACCTATAGACCTAATGCCCACTCCCTCTTAAAACGCTCAGTAACACCTTTCGTTTGATACCCATATCGTAAAAACATTCTAGAGTCACCCCTGGCCCACCCTAATGGCGATATCTCGAAAAGGCGTCCACCTATAGACCTAATGTCCACTCCCTCTTAAAATGCTCAGTAACACCTTTCCTTTGATACCCATATCGTACAAACATTCTAGAGTCACCCCTGGCCCACCCTAATGGCGATATCTCGAAAAGGCGTCCACCTATAGACCTAATGCCCACTCCCTCTTAAAATGCTCAGTAACACCTTTCGTTTGATACCCATATCGTACAAACATTCTAGAGTCACCCGTGGCCCACCCTAATGGCGATATCTCGAAAAGGCGTCCACCTATAGACCTAATGCCCACTCCCTCTTAAAATGCTCAGTAACACCTTTCGTTTGATACCCATATCGTACAAGCACATTCTAGAGTCAGCCCTGGTCCACCTTTATGGCGATATCCCTAAATGGCGTCCATCCATAGAACTATGGCCTACTCTCTCTTAAAATACTCTTTAATACCTTCCATTTGATACACATGTCATACAACCACATTCCAGGGTTACCCTAGGTTCATTTTCCTACATGGTGATTTTCCTTATTTTGTCTCCATAGCTCTCAACTGAGTATGTAATGTTCGGTTACACCCGAACTTAGCCTTCCTTACTTGTTTTATTTTGTTTTTGTATATATATTCATTTTGGTTTTATTATTTTTAACTGATTGCTGATATTTCATTGCTGGATAAAGTCATTCCACACGAATTGGTGAGCACTAAAGATTGATATTTGCGTACGCAATTCCATACATAGAAATATATTCACAAACACACACGCGCTGAATGGCACGCAGATATCATTTTTTTTTTTCATGAGATTCAATTTTTTATCAGGTCATAATTTTGCATTTCCATGTGAAGCTGGCTTATACATATCTAGATATGTACATTGTATTTGAGCTATCCAGTCATGCTCATAGTGGGATGAATTTGGAACATTTCATTGCAAATAGAAAGTTTTTGTAAATAAGGTATATAGAAACCCAATTTTTTCGGTCCAAGAAGTTCCCTTTTCCAAACTTCTTTGTCAGCCATTAAATTATTTATATGTGGATAATGAAATGATCCCCATATTTTGTGTTCTATTAATAATTTATCAGACTGGATTAAATAAGACAGATATGGCATATCCGTATTTGTCTAATTAAAGGATTTAACCCATAATACTTTAGAACTTATAACTACTTACTTTAAAACTTATAACCGTGCAACATAGTGAAAAGTTTACCAAAATTACATGAAATCGCCAATATATGATTGTGCGTGTTGAATAAACCAGCTACTAGGCATGGAAATTCTTATACCCATTTTAGCAGGGCCATCCGCTTCACATTCTATTTATTTTTAATATTGGCATGACATTGGAGTTGGCGTGCTGCCAAACGTAGCAAACTAAATGCTTGAGAAATACCACACCCTTGCCCTTACAGCAAGGCAATTCTGACACTGCATACTTTGCGGTAAACTTTTTTAAACATATCTAACAATGTAAAGCCAATGCTTTGATAAATAGCCATCGAAGAGGCTTGGTAATAGGGCCGTTGAGGAAGTGCTTGCCGAATAGGGAATCTTGCCACTGCACAGGAATAATTTTATTTATATTCTAGTTTTCGTCATCACTTTTTTATTTTTCCACCACTCACTACTCAGAGCTTTTATGTTGAATAAGCTGATAATTAAGACGCACTTAGTCAAATTTTGGCTCAGTGCCCCCCAAGCAATTTTTTTTGTGGCAGTGGAAATAAAATTTAGTGCACAGTGTCCATGGTTACCATGGCCTGTAAGTAATACTTTTATTTTGAATGAAAAAAGAAAATTTTTTAAAAAATATATAAAAATTCACTTCAAAAATACTTTTAATTTGTTAGGAAAAGTTATTTTATTTGTTACTTATGGTAAATACTTATATTTCCGCCTTATATTTCTACCTCCACCTCAACTCCTCTCTTCCCCTTTTCTTTCCCAACTTCTTTTCTTCTAACCATATGCTTATACATATATCTTCTCCTTTAGCTCTATATTTCACCTTTTCCCTCTCCCTCCCTATCCCATTTGAGTCTCTTTCTCCCTTCACATCTAAAAAGCACACTACATCTTTGAGAAAATTGTATCGAACAGTTCGCCGAGGCATTTTACTTCCGGTGAAAGTTGACCGTTATTCAATGTATTATTCAGCGATTGATGGAAAGACAAATTTTAGTTTTCGACGGACTGTCTTTGTGACTACTCTCATATGACGAGTCCACCCCAAGGTTTTACCGATTGGCGTTAGAGCTACGTCATCGACGTGTGTGATGCCTTGACAGCCAGTGCTTCCTAATTTCATTCGTAAGCTATTCATTGTTAGGTTCTACAGTAGAGGAGACAACCCTGGACGAGTACCGTGTTAAAAAAGGGGAGTTTCATTCAGCAGATTGTCGATAGGTGCCTAGAGTGATGTCGCTTTGTATGCGAAATCTCTTTTCATTTGGCTATGTACACTATATGTTCATCGTTCCAGTTTTGCGGTATGTGGCTGAGTCTGAAGGCATCCTTACACATTTCTTCCAGATTTCCCCAAAAATGTAATTTGCCATTTGTTGTTCAACAGGAATGATGCTATTTGGCAGCGGAAATTTAAATCGGTTGGAGGATTTGATACAATCTTATGAATGATGTTTATATGCGCCATTAGAATGATGATTGATTGATTGGCTTGTCGATGTTCGATGGTGCAATTGGGCTTTTGAATTCTTTGAGAGTTTTCCAAGAGTTTTCTAAAAAATATTATATTGTATTTAATTTTTCTTTCAGAAATGTGCAGTGTGGTACATTGCAGTGCAAAGAAGGTGAACGCCAACCAGTTACCGAAGAAGGCAATTTAGCTTGACTGAAAAGTCTCCTGCTGTTCCAGACAAATTTCGGAGCTCTACCATAGTGAATACAGCGTTGTGAGACTATAAAATATTTAAAAATGGTTGCTTATTCAAGAAGTCAATTCATTTTGAGTAATAGTAATTTTTAATAGGAAATTATGACGCTAAACTAAAAAGGGTACCCAAAAAGTGAAACATGAAAAAAAAATTCTAAAAATCTCAACAGCTTTAAGTACGAGTATGCACTGGTTTTATTTTTAAGCTTTGATTGTTAGCATTGTGAATTTATGCAAGTGAAACATCTCTCTATTCCTCCATTGCCATACCTACCTGTCAAATAATAGCTGACAGGGAGAACAGCTGCCGCGAAAAGCCAGAGAATGGAAGAAAGGTTTGTTTTTTTGCTCACAATTATTAATTTGAAGTGCCATGAAATGCCCATTTGTGTTTCAAATCAGCTTTTCTTTTAAATGTGTCTACAGAAAATCAGACTACATATTATTATTCATTTCTAAAATCTAGTTAATAGATTAAATGTGAGCAGCCAGTTAAGCGAACATTTTGAAATATGTAAATAATGCAATGTACTAGTCGTCTAAAACTAGTTTGAAAAAGACTATTGAGCAAATTATTTAAGTAATCGAACAGCGATTGAACAGCTGATCGATGCTGTTTACTATTGTGAACGTTTTTATCAAACATTCGCCACTTGTATGAATTCACAATGATTGTTAGCATTGATTGTTTCTATTTCCATTTAAATGAATCATAATTGTGCTTTATGTTGTTCAATTTGCACGTTTGTTGATGCTAATTTTACTGCTTTCTTTCTTTATTTAGGTTGTTTTTTTTTCAAATAATGTATTGAGGTCATAGTCAATGCACAAATACAAAAAGAAAAAAATAAAACAAATACTCTGGATGTAATCAGTTCTTATTGTTTTCACATCAATGAATGCAAATTTGTTCAAGTGGACAAGTTGACATTGATTAATATTTTCGCCTTTTTTTTTGCATCAGCTTTTCAATTGAATCCTATTCGCAAATTATTGTGGTAAAACGTAAATATCGAACGGGAATGAAGTGAGTTGACATCAAACAAACAAATATATTTGATTTAAAAGCAGCCAATTGGAAACACCTGATAAATGTTTGTTACATCCACTTACATAGATGTTAATAATAAACGCCTTCATCGTTTTCGGCACCAGTTTCAGTTTCATCTACACTTTTTCGATTTTCATCGCTTAGGCCGACCAAGATTTTGAATTCCTATCTCAGTGAAAAATCGATTATTTCTTACATATTCATTTCGGTTGATCGGTTGAGGTATGAGTTTCGACTATGGTTAACAAGGTTTGGGTTTTGGTTATTATTTATGTATTTTTTTTTTCGGTTATGGTTACGGTTCCTATTTCGTTTGGTTCCAGTGCTTTTTCCGGTCTCTGTTAGTTTCCTATTCTAGCTCCAGTTCCAGTTTAATTCTTATCTTTTTAAATTGTTTCGCGGACTTCTCAGTTCCTCGGCGACCATTTGCCACTCTGCAAAGGTTTTTGGGCTTTGAAGCGCAATGATAGGAGAATTGTCTAGCGTTAGCGTAACAGATAACGAGGAACATAACCTTATTAGTTCCGATTTAGTTAGATTGTTGTTGTTCTTGTTGTACCAGTGCTTCGCCCCATCCAATAGGTTTGACTGATCACAAATTGTCATCAATATCCTTTAACAGAAGTCCAAGGAAACTTGCTGTTTCAACAGGGGTGGACCATAATGAGAGGGGTGTTAGAGGCGCTGGTTCCACATTACAATTGAAGAGATGGTTGGTGTCATGTGGGGACACATTGCAGGCAGGGCATATATTTTGTATTTTGGGGTTGATTCTGGATAGGTAAGAGTTTAACCTGTTACAGTATCCAGATCGAAGTCATCAATATCCTGTAACGGGAGTCCAGGGAAACTTGCTGTTTCAACAGGGGTGGACCATAATGAGAGGGGTGTTAGAGGCGTTGGTTCCACATTACAATTGAAGAGATGGTTGGTGTCATGTGAAGACACATTGCAGGCAGGGCATTTTGTATTTTGGGGTTGATTCTGGATAGGTAAGAGTTCAACCTGTTACAGTATCCAGATCAAAGTTGAGCTAGGGTGAGTCGCGTTTCCCTAGGGAGTGTGCGTTCCTCTTCTGCAAGTTTAGGGTATTGTTCTTTGAGTAGAGGATTCACCGGGCAATTCCTGACATAGAGGTTCGACGCCTGTTTGTGGAGTTCACTGAGGACCTGTGTTTTTTGCCCTCATACGGCTGTGTTCTCAGGTGCTGTATTTCCTCATAATGCTAACGAAGATGACTCCTGAAGCACCTGGGCGGTGTTGGCTCATAAATCAGATGTCTGTTGGGATGCTCAGGTTTATGGGTATTCAACAAGAACTATTTGGTTAGCATATCATTTCTCTCCATGATGGGGAGTATTCTCGTCTCAAAAAGTTAGATGGTGTTCTGGGGACATAAGAAGACAACCCGGGCGGTTTTGAGGCGGTATTTAGGCAGGCCTGTAGCTTCTTCCAATGAGTAGTCTTTAGGCTTGGCGACCATATCGGACACGCGTAGCATGCAGTCGGCTTGTAGGTGATAATGAGCACAAATGTAACCCATTTAATTTCGTTAGGTCCGTGTCGATCCTGAGACATGTACGCTGAACCGATTGTTAAAGTTTGAATGCCTTTTGGCTCAACTACCACTGGCATATTATTCGACCGGAAGCCTGCCGGCATCTCATTTAGGTAGTCGCCTGATAAGGTTTGCTCCCAAATAAGTTCCTCTTTTGGTACTTGCCTTCGTTGTTGTTGGGTCTTTAGGATATCAAAATTCTGTAACGTAAGACATTCGATGAGCTCGCCCCGTACTTCGTGGGAATCTGTGATGTTCAGCTGATATGGAGTTTGGTTGCCCATGAAGTGCCCGACGACAACTTTTTTAAATAACGGCCACACTGCCAAACTTGTCTTCCATTTTTATATCTAGTAGAGCGTCCTCTAGCTGTGCTTTGCCAATCAATTTTGCGACTTTAATGGAAGCGTCTATATTCTATATAAATTGTACCATCTTGCTTTGGCTCTGTTTTGTCTCTTGTTCCCGATACCGCTTTATGCAGTTATTGTGGTTTTAACGCAAAAGCTCTCCCCGAAGCTTAGGGATTGTACTGGATATGGGCAGTCCGCCGCCGGATTTTATCAAGTTCGTTCTGGTGCTAGTGTTTAAGGCTTCTTGGCGAGTGGCAGTTTTAGTGTCCGTTTTTGCAGGATGAAGAGTGCCCTAAGATACGTGGCTTTCAGCAGGGCTCCTGCCACTCTTAAGTATTTTGATCACCTTTAAAACTGGTGTGCCTTCCCCATCATTGAAATTCACTTGCCTATCTCTGACAGCCTATTTCGATATCGTCGTCCAAAGTAGAGCCAGCATACCGGAGATATTCAGGACCTTACCCAGGCGTTGGAGGGTACTATTTCCGACCAGATAGTCAAAACTACCAGCTGAACATTGAGCCGTCAGCGCTGCCAACTATAAATCATTCCTTAAAGCATTAGTGGACTGCTACAACTTTGTAAGAAAAGCGACATGTTTTACAAAACTACATTTTAGAAATTCAAAGAGGCTAAAACCAAAGATTTCATTTATCGCAATTCCCAATGCGCATGTGGAATTTGCGATTAGTTTGAAAAAATGCTCCAAGCATTTTCCAAAATTATTTATTTATAAAATTCTTTAACTTTCAGGCCATCAAAAAACTAAAGCTTTCTAAAATTATTCTTGGGTCTAATATTTAGCACACAATTTAAAATTTTCAAAATTTCATCATAAATTCCAAACTCAACCAGACTACATTACAGTTTTATGCCTTTCGGCTTGTGTTTGACAATTTTCTTGGTTTTTCCAATTGTCGTAAAAATTTTCAGAGGGGGGAGCAGCGTTGCACATTATGTAGGTATAGTTAGAGGGATAAAAAAATAAGTAAAAACAAGTAAGAACGGGACTGTCTTCGGCTGTGCCGAAGACTTTATATCTTTCATGAATGGGGCTGAACAATAATCTTATCCCGTTCGTAATCTCCGACTAATCGGATGTATAAGATAAGAAATATATAGTGAACAGATCTACATACCTGAATGATTTTTAAGATAAATATAAAATAAAAAACAGGTAGGTACTTTGTGTGAGGATGCAAATTTTCAGGTTTTTTGTGGTGTGCGTGTAAAAACTATGACTACTAATTACGTATTTCAAAAATATATGACGTAAACGTAACTATTTGATGAAATTTGATGAACTTTGAAGCTTCTAGCCGTAAGAAAGTTGCAAAAATGACAGTTTATATGAAGTATATAATATATATACCGCCGATCTCTCTCATTTTTTTAGACAACAATATGTGCTATACACGTAACATTTGCTGAAGTTTGAAGCTTCAACCTGTTAAATTGAGTAAGATATGACAAAAATCCTCTTTTTCTGAAAATTCGGTTGTATGGAGGATATATGCTATAGTGGTCCGATCCGGTCGGTTCCGACAAATGTCTAATCGGACACCCAAATACACCCGCTCACCAAATTTTATCAAGATATCTCAAAAATTTAGGGACTAGTTTGCATACAAACAGACAGACGGACAGACGGACATGGCTAAATCAACTCAGCTCTTCATCCTGATTATTTCGGTACACTTATTGGTGGGTCTATCTATTTTCCTTTAAGGACTTACAATTTTGGGTTTCGTGACGAAAATAATATACCATTTCATTTTCATGAAAGGTATAAAAAAGAATTGAAAATAACCAAGAATATTGCAACAAACAACCAAGGATTGGCATCAGTACGCGAAGTACCAACAGAAAAAAAAAAAAATAACACGAAAATGATACAGAAGATGACTGTGAGGGCGAAAACCACAGAAAAATAAAAACAACGTAGTGCCTGCAAGTACAAATAAACAAATATTGGCCAGAAAATAGGCTAAGAAATTGTGTGTCATAAAAAATTTGTACAAAATGAAATTTGTGTGAATTCGTTGAGTTCCTTGCTATGCCGGAAATGGGTTTTCAGTTGAACAAAAACAAATTGACTTTCCAGTTTTGTAGGTTGGTTGGCTTTACCCATCCATTTGTTTGTTTGACATCCTTGGGGCTTTCATTTTCAGGTCCTTAAAGGCGATAAAATGAAAGTATGTAGCTTTTGGTTGTTAGGTTATTTGTTTGTCGGTGCCCATTTTCAGGGTGATTAGGCGGGCGGATATATAGTGTTAGTCGGCTGCAAATGCGTTACGTGCGGCATTGTTCGTTTTTTTGTTGCCGCAGTTAAATGTACAACTAAAGAATAACAGCGGCCAGAAGTATGCTAAGGTGGGGAGATCTTTGAATATAAGCCAATCAACTACAAGTAAGTTGTTTATTTTTTATGGAAGCATCTTTAAAAAGTGCAATCAGGCCAAACGAAATTGATTTTTTAGCTCGATAATTTCACTTTTTATTTACCTTTATTTCGGTGTAGGTAGAGGGTACCTGGACAAATAATGTTAGAGTACGCGAGCTGCTTTATTTGAGTAACACTACACCTAGTATATGGTAGAAGTCTTAGACCGATTATTCTGCTGAGTTCACCTCAATTTCACTTCTCCTAATAAAGCTAAGACTACTTAATTGCCTTCTAAATGACTTGGCTGCGTAAAATGATCACGATTGATAGCCCAAGATAGCTTTGGTTTTCAAAGAACGCATTTATATAATTTTTTAAGGCTGATATTGCTCATTTATTTACTCGCCTTCTTTTCGCGAGTGTAGTCCTTGACTTACATGAGTTGCTCAAATATGAATTCATGCACAAAGTATGAAATCATTAAGGAATCTTGGCATGTTGCAAATAAGTATTTATTAATATAAATGTCCTCCTCTGGTACTTTTAAAATATATAAAATGTGTATATGCTAGTAAATTTTACAAGTTCATCTAGCTCTTATCCTTGATACTGCCATATCCCAGAGGAGTTAAGTTGACCTGTTCGTGCAGTCAAGCGAGTAACTTTTAGACTGAGGACTCTCATAATGAACTACTCATTTATTTATATTTATGCATATGAATACTTATAGTACAAGTGTGTTTGTAATTAAACGAAATAAATAAATATATGAGTTGTTATACACCGTACAAAGTTTTTTCGCCTATACTTGGGCAAAAGGAAAATTTCGCTTGCAGTTAAGTTCGAGTGGCAGTGATTAAAAAATATATAAACAGTTAGTTTGTATATGTATATATATGAGTTTTCGGTATGTGTTTAAGGTTATCAGTGAAGGTTATTTGTTCTAAACTTCTTGATTTACATAGTAAGCACGCAGCTCGGTGCTGAAGTCGGTGATGCGGCGATTCAAACTAAAACGAAACTAAATACTAAAAATTGTTTTCGGGATCATTTTCTTATTGTTTTTAATATCATTTCGAGAACGTTTCTGGAACATTTTTGGAATCGTTACAGAACTGCAGCATTTCCAGTTGCAAATGCTAAGGCGTCACATGGAAATGAGAATAGTCCCTTGTAAAGAGAAAGCGTCAAATGGACGTGCGAATCGTAGTTTGTTATTAAGAATATACAAGTTATAATAGTAAGATAAGCTAAGTATGAATGTGGCAATGTACATATCCCTCGATTCTCGAGTAGCATCGCCCACTCTTTCCATCGTTGAAAAACTAACCTCACTTAAGCAAACGCATGTGCCCATACTGCCTGGATTCGAACCAAGGAGACTACAGACAGTGACATCGCGCCGAATAATTGAATATACGGGCCTCTTGCAATTATAAATGAGGCTTTCGCATATTCAGTTTATACTTTCTCATTTACACTTAAATATGTATTCTCATTTCCATATGACGTTTTCCCCTTTACAATTTTTATTCTTACTTTGAAGTGAAGTTTCCTCATTTACAAGTGGAAATGGTGTTATCTATTTTGGAGCCACCTGTGTTTAATTCTGGATTATTTCTGAGCGGTTATGTAATTGTGTTTTTGGATTGTTTTATATTATATGAGGAATCGTCTAACAAACAATTTACCTAAGCCTTTACCGCAATTAGAACCAGATCAGAAGCCGGAACTATACCAGGAATTAGAAGCGGGCCGAAAATGAAAAAAAAAAAACAGGAATAGCGAAATTTACGAAATTGGAAATCAGACCGAAAGCGGAAACTTGAATTTAAGGTCTAACCGAGACCGAATTGGGAACAAAAGCTGGTATCGAGACAGTAACCAAAACTGAAACTGAAACAAAAGCGGGATTTATGCTCGGAATTGAGACGGAAAGTGAAACAAACGTCGAAATCATATCCCAAACCAAAGTCGAAACTGAATTAAAAGATGGAATCGATAACGGATCTGAGACGGGAACAATTCGGAATCGGAACATCAGTTATGAGTGGCTTATGATAAAAAGGGCTATCTGTGTGTATTGGGCTGGGTCGATTTGTATGGACAAAAGTTAACCGATATCGCGCCATCGATTTTCCGATAGGATTTGGGCTCAGGGAAAAATTTTCCCCTACGCATACGAAAAAAAATAATTTTCAAGCCTGCGAAAATTAATTTTTTGACTTTTCTTCGATTTTGATTTTTAAGGTTTCTTTCATGACCTACTAAGAAAATTTTCATACCCAATGCCCGTTTTTAGTGGATATTTGTGGGTCGGACAGGGTATACATGAAAATTTTACAATCAAATGAAATTTGTTTTAGTAGGTCATGCAAAAAGCTTAAAAATCAAAGTCGAAAAAAAGTAAAAAAAAAAAAATGAAATTTCGCAGGCTCGAAAATTATTTTTTTGGGTATGCGTAGTGGAACTTTTTTTTTGTGAGCCCAAATCCTATCGAAAAATCGATGGCGCGATATCGGTTAATAAATCGACCCATTCTACAGTATATAACAAATTTGAGGCAAATGGAAAACTGAATAGAACTTTTTGGTCCCTGGTCTACTTCCCAGAAAGGAACTTCATTCGAACATTCTCCGGGCTGCTGAGAAACTATGATGCTACTATGGAATCAAAACATCCGCGGCCATATAACTCGTCACGTAACAGCAAAGTTTTCAAATTATAGCATACGTGATCGTAATACTTGTTTCGTATTCGGCATGATAATATACATACATATGTACGTGAACGAGCAATTGAACGTAATCGCTGAATTGATTATTTCAGCAACCAATTCCACGGTTTTGTATCTACAAATTATGACTTGAAAATATGTTCCAACGTATCTTTGGGTCTTAAAAGAGGAATTCATTCAAAACCAAGATTTGTTTGCTTTCGTATGCTATAATCCCATTTAACTTAAACGACTGACGTATCACATAATTTTTTACGTATCGTATTCCATCGGTGATCGGTTCGGCCTCTGCATACAAACATATGTACATTCTTCTTCATACATATCGATTTATTAAATCTCCTTATACTGTTTTCACACAGAAACTTAATGATCTCATTTCACCTGCTAATGAAATCGTAAATTTTTTGCTTTCACACAGAAGTAACTGCTCGATTAGTATGAAGGATGAGACAGACAATCATGGCGGAACGATATAAGGTGGGAGCATGGTGACATACCTACAAACAAAAAAAATTCCATGTACTTGTAAATTCGATGGACAAATGTCAAAATCGTACTGCGCCGGTAGTTGATGTATCAAATCAAATAAAAAAGGTTATAATCAGCTGTTCGATGCGGCCACCTTGTATCGTTCCACCATGCAGACAATGACATTTGCTTTGACAAATGACATTTTTAAGCACTGAACACACCAAAAACTAAGAAGCGGAAACGGAAGCGGAACGCTGCCAACAGAGTTGCATTGTGCTTTTGACATCATTAGGCATTCGATTAGCTACTAATGAAATAATAATAGATTCGAATTTTGTAGGGAAGATTGAGCTCAATAAGCGTCTTAATGTAGAAAATTGCCTTTATTATTCAATAAGCCGTCTGTGTGAAAATAGTATTAGTGAATATATAATGAAAACAGAACTTTTGTTTACGAATTTTAACCAAACGTTTACAATTTTTTACGAAAGAGTATTTTCCAAGAGTTGTTTGCATTCTTATCTATTAATAAGATTAAAGCTGCAGTTATCCACGAGCGTACGTACAAAAAACACCTACCTATCTTATGAATATGCAATGTAAACAAAAACTCACCGATGTTCAATGCATGTACGTACTTAGCCCGGAACGTAGAAATCAAAACTAAGAACTTTTCAGCTGATCGCTTTCTCACTAGAGAGAGTTGCCTAGTAAACTTTAGCGCGTTAAGTTTTTGCCGTTTGCAGTTTTTTTGCAAAAACACCTAATTAAAGTTTGAAATGTTGTGTGTATTAATTCCAGCATTTTACAACATCAAAAATTAAAATAGAAAAAGTTGATGTTTCCATAAGCATGCATTCAAACAGGTCAATGGCAACATTTCATGCCAATAAAAAAAAAAAAAAAATAAAAATAAATAAATGGAAGGCGTTATAACCTCCGAAGAGATCTAAGGCCGAGCTTCTCTTCCAATTTCCGTCGTGCTCCTCTTGATTTTCCCTACAAATTGGCCGGACGGGACTGTTTTATGCCGACTCCGAACGACATCTGCGAGGTAGATGAGTTTTCACTGAGAGCTTTTCATGACAGAAATACACCCGGAGCGCTTGCCAAACACTGCCGAGGGGCGGCCCCGCTTAGAAAAATTGTCTTCTAATTGAAAAACCTTATTTCTAATATTTTGGTCTTGCTTTACCCGGGGTGTGAACAAAGGGCATAAGGTGTGGTAGGCGGAGCACGCTACCATCACACCACGGTGGCCGCTAATACGGGCATAAATTTCTAGGAGTCGGGAATTTTATTACCACAAGCGCAAAGTAAACATAATTTCTTTGGTGTTGACATATTTTCATACATAACTGTGATACGTATCTTTTTATGTGGCATTGTGATATTGCGGCAATTATAATGTTGTTTAGTTGAAAGTCTTTTGGTGGAAGTTGTATTAAGTTAGATGTAAGCAAGAATACGACTGGAGCGCTGCATTTCGTATTTGTTTAAAATAAATTTTAAATCTCTCTTGTCTTAGAGCAATAGCTGAGAAATGAGGTAATAAAGAACGATATAGATAGACCACAAAATAAGCTATTATAAGACCTTACCATATGGTTGCCCAAAAGATAGAGAGAGAGAGAGAGTGAGAGAGAGAGGGGGAAAGAGACGCAATTTAAAATGAAGTCAGATACTTAGCAAATAAATGTGGGTATATATATCGGTGTCATTTAAAGGGACTAAAAGAAGGCAAGTAGTTAATTTTTCACGCAAGTAATAAGTAACCGGTTTTTACAAAGCAGTAAAATATGTGTAACGTAACTTCGCCCAATGATTAATTTTTTCTTGTGTGAACCAAAATTCGTATGTTTTAGAGCACTCATTCACTTCAGTAAGTGGCACTTAACTTATGTGCCTTTGTGATATTTTTGGAATTACATAGTGGTGAATGTGAGTGACGCAAAGTGTCACGGCGACATACATAATCGGACCATAGGTCTCTATTGATCTAGGTGTGAGGTATGCTTAGCGTTTAGCGTTTCAAACTATAATTTTTAGCCGCAACACAGAGCCCTTTAGAGCACATATTTGCCCCAATGGATGTTTCGATGCTTCTTTATTAATGGTGAGTAAACCATTCCACGAATTTCGGGGTCCTTAAACCTCTCGTGGGTTTAATGAGTTCGAGATATAAAATATGAATTAAATACATCTCTCATCCTCTGTGAAGCCTACCAAGCATATTTTGGCTATCCTGTTTGGAATCAAGACAAGACATGGGCTCCACATGTTGCTTGTAGTTATTGTAAAATATGTTTGGAAGGTAAGCAAATTTTATTTAAATAGTAAATTAAATAAAGTAGACATATTTATTTCTCTTTCTGTATTTTAGGTTGGAATCAAGGTGAGAAAAGATGTATGAAATTTGCAACACCAAAAATCTGGCGAGAACCAAAGAACACGTTAAAGACTGATACGTTCGCATTATGAATCCGAGTAAAAGACGTAGAAGTAAAGATGCAAAACCTATCGAATATCCTGATCTTGAATCTGGCGATAAGGAGTTTTTACCGACAGCAGAAAAACCAACACATCATTTCATCACTACTGAAGATTTTAATGATTTCATTAGTGATTTAAATTTACCAAAAACTAAAGCAGAGCTTTTAGGCTCTTCTTCGAACAACGTTATCAAGGCCAATATAATGAAAACATGATGGGAGATTATATTTGTGGTTTATTGAGGGATAGTACCTATGAACATAAAAGTGTAAAGTTTTAAATCATTTTCCACTTTTTTGTAAGTTATTTCGATATTGAAACTTAATAAAAATATTTATTTGAATTGTTTCATTTTAAGTAAAAATTAAAACCGCAGATTTTGAAAAATTTCGTTCAAGCGGTTTCCTAAATAGGAAAGCAAACTTTTTCATGCCATATATTTTTTTTCGTCAAATTACGACCTAAATAATTGAAATGTAATGCTTTGAAGTCAAAGTCAAATTTTGTGTTGACTTGTGTTATCGTCGAGTTACTTGTTTGTTGTGGAAAAGCTATAGATTAACTTAAGGAAAGATTATCTATCAAAAAGATATCGATATGTTATCTATTTGTGGAGTGTTGTCAATTTTTTACCAATAAGTAAGATATCGATATGATATCAAAAATAAATCGATTTGTTATCGGTGTTTTACTGATTTTTATCACATAGCTTTTGCGAAAATAAATATCAATAAATAATAGTTAAAAAAAACTAAAAAAACACGCTTTTATAGCTAACCGAACTAAAAAATTGAAAATAATTTTCAATTAAAAAGAGTTTATATAACAGTAGTAGAAGGTCAAACAATCATTTATATTTAATCACCTCAAAATAAAATTATAGTAAAATTTAAGTTATTAACAGGATAAATTACTTCACAGTAAAAAGCGTGGGGTGCATTTGACTACATTTCATTTCTTTCCTCTCAGATAGTTGCCAATAGAATGACTGTAACATTCAATATCAAGCACCCCACGCTTTTTACTGTGAATTAAATTATTCTGTTAATAACTTAAATTTTATTATAATTTTATTTTGAGGTGATTAACTATAAATGATTGTTTGACCTTCTACTACTCTTATATAAACTCTTTTTAATTGAAAATTATTTTCAATTTTTTAGTTCGGTTAGCTATAAAAGCGTGTTTTTTTAGTTTTTTTAAACTATTATTTATTTTTAATTTTTTAGTTCAAGTAATTTTAAAAGCCTTAGTGGACAGTGATGAAACCTCGAAACGCCAGCGGTCCATGGATGAATCCAACCCCACGGCACCGAAAAGGGCCAAGACGCAGGCAGGCTGGACTGGGTCTTTCGCCGAAATTAATAAGGGTCGGCAGATCATTGGCATTACAGACGAGAGCAGCGTAGATGGCAGGATCCCGAAACAACAGTGGAAGTGGATCGGGGCCGCGCTCGCTACAGTGGCCGTTAAGGTTAAAAAAGACAACTCTACTCCACCGCCATCTTACACCGATGCAGGGTGGTTCCAGGGCAATGTCAAGCTAATTGCCTGTGACGACGCCAGGCCGATAAACCTCTATAGGGCCGCCGTCACGCTGATATGGGTGGTATATCCGGGCGCGCGCCTCAAGGAAGAGGAGGTGCGTGATATCCTCTCACGACCAAGGGCTAGAGCCTACGTTCCAGTGACGCCAACGGACCCAGCTGACATCCTGGAGCTGCTCCAGGAGTACAACCCACCACAGGTTTGGAAGTCATCCCGGATAAAACCGAGCTTTTCCTCTTCACGAGGAGGTACAAAGTACCAAATCTTACACCGCCAAGAATTGGGGGTACGTTCTTAGCATTTAGCGATCAAGTCAAGTATTTGGTAGTCATTCTGGATAGGAAGCTATTATTGAGTGACCATATAGTGGAGCGATCCAAAAAGGCAGCAGCAGAGCTGTTCACCTACAAGAGGGCAATTGGAACCTCCTGGGGATTCTCCCCTAAGGTGACCTACTGGATTTACACATCCATTGTACGCCTGAATCTTCTTTATGGTGCCTTGGTCTGGTGGCCTGCACTAGCTAAAAGTACCTTTCTTAAAATGCTTCAAAAGGTGCAACGGAGTTCGGAGCTCTGCATTACCGGGGCTTTCGGCTCCACTCCAGATTCATTAATAAATGAATGCGGTTTTCGCATTATGTGCAAGGTTTCAAATCTATGGTCATTTGGGGTGGTCATAAGTTCAATTGACCTTATGCCCGTTAACCTTATATCACTCCACCATCACATTATTGCATTGTCATCGAACCTTGATACGTGTGCAAAGTTTCCATCAAACTTATGGCCATTCAAAGTGGTAATAAGGCCAATTGACTTTATGGCCGTTGACCTTATGTCACCACACCATCACATTAATGCATTGTAATCGAGCCTTTATACGTGTGCAAAGTTTCAATCAAACTTATGGCCATTCAAAGTGGTAATAAGGCCAACTGACCTTATGGTCGTTCGCCTTATGTCACCGCACCATCACATTAATGCATTGTAATCGAGCCTTGATACGTGTGCAAAGTTTCAATCAAACTTATGGCCATTCAAAGTAGTAATAAGGCCAATTGACCTTATGGCCGTTGACCTTATGTCACAACATCACCACATTAAAGCATTTTCATCGGTCGCTGATACGTATGCAAAGTTACAAATTAATCAGACTTCTAGAAACCGGTGAAAATTAAGCTCAAAGATTCCGTTACATACAGGCCAAGCTAATAAAAGCGTGTTAAAAAGATATCGATGTAACGACTTGTTATCAAGAAGTGTTACCAATATGTAACCGGCGTGTTATGAATTTGTTATAAGTAAAACTCCAATATAGAATCGATGACAACTGTAATCCGTTGATAGCAAACCGAAAGCCCCACAATAATTGCACCAAAACTTGTGGGTATCAGTTTCTACCGATAAGAGACCGACAATGCTCTTCTAAAATAGCCCAAAAGTATTTGTCAATTGAATTTACCTCTGTCGGCTCAGCGTCAGACAACGAGCGAGCTCTAGTTAACTAAATTAATAAGTTTTCTAGACGTACTCGTACACCTACATATATGTATTCACATAGAAACTAACGAGTAGCTTACACTCACGCCTTTCTTTGTAGCATTATCTCAACGAATGTCTCGGAGAGGCAATAATACCCCTAAATGCGGGAAAATTTTGAGCAATAAGGAAAAACTTCATTTTTGAAAAGCTATTTTGTAAAACTTCTTCGCATTTACGACTTTCCAACTTTCACTCCTTTTACGCTATAGCACGATCAACGTGATTGAACATACTTTGGCTAGACAACATGTTTGCTTTCTTTAATCAGTTCAAAAGAATATCCAGATTCATGTAAAACTTCTCGGTTTATTCCCAGGTGTGTATATTCATTGAGTATATGGGAGGTTTTTTGCCTAAGTTAGGCATAATTGACCAACTCTCATATTTTAATTTCGATTTGGTTTTGCACAGATTGTTATTTTAAGTTGTTATTGTTGCTTCACATCCCATTTAGTATCCCTACACGTGTACTTTTGCTCCTCAGTTACAAGAGAATGCGACTTACATATTATAAATTGCCTGCAATTGCTTTGTATTTAAAATTTTCTTCACAAATGGTAAAAAGCATTTCAAAGCACAATTAATAAAAAATTCAATAAACTTTAAAATAAGATCTTCATTTGGCTTTGTGCAAGAAAGAGAATTATAATTTTGCATTACAATTGAATTAGTATTGAAGCGAAGTGTAAAATTTTACGCCTTTCTTAATACTTATGGATGTAACGGCATAATCAGGTATGTACGAGTACACAAACAAAAATACAAAGCCATGCAACGTCGACGCATTTGCCTTTATAATTTTGTCGCCAAAATATTTCACGGAAATTGTATTGTGGATGGAAAATATCTAAAACTAGAACATAGTCAAGAAGAGCACATGCAGCAAGGGAAATATGAAGAGAGTAGGAACCAAAGCAAAGCAGAACAGCTTCAGATGCCTTCGAAATGTTTATCATTGTTACTGTTGCTTTTGCTGTTTATCAAATTTCTACTTTTTATTTTTTTTTGAAAATGTAAATTTAAGGCTATGCACAGTAGGCTAAAGGACACTATTTTGATAGAAGCAATTTAGCAATTTAGCCCAGCGGGTTAGGGGACTTAGAATATACCCGCGGTAGGTATGTCTGTCGTAAGAGGCGACTAAAATACCAAACTGATTCAATGGGTTGTGTAGCTCAACCCTCTCAAGGTTGCCAGCGCAACATATAGCTTCTCCTACCCTTGGCGAATCGTGTTTCATTAACAGCCGAGGATCCGGCGACCCCAAGTTCCTCATGGAACTAGGGGGAGAGGAGGGGGTATGACCTAGAAGGTTTACTGTGGTAAATTAAATCGTTCCCGAGACGGTCGGGCTAGTACCTTAAGGGTGCTTTGTTACCGGAACGTATCGGATATATATCCGGCAAAGCACCATTAACATCGATAACACTCCCCAAAGCCTTCGGAGAGTGCCTTTCTCGTTAGTACAACAACAACAACAACGACACTATTTTGATAAAATTATATCTATATTGAAAGTGATCGCTTTTACTCAAGCCTTGTCACTGCCTTTTTAAGCATACTTTTTAGGTGCATCCAAGTTTATAGAGGACTATGTGTGTCAAATAGAGGTTATCACGGTAGCGAGCCCATTATAATAGCACTGATGTAGGCTTGATCTCCCCTTTTTATGAAGTCGTCTGCCGGATGCATTAGGTCCCAGAATTTCTCCTTCTCAGGTTTTTTAGAATGTCCTTGATGGCCTTGTACTGCTCCTCCATATGTGGCTTAGCCGAAGCAAGGTGTTTGCAAAGGAAGTGTTTAGCACCTTTTATCTCCTCGTCGACTATGCTTCTAAAATAGGGTCTTTTTAGTACCCGTACCAATAAACTACAAGTAAAACTATTAAGATACGGTTTTTACTTGATCCGGGAAGAACAAAGTCGCTTGATGATATACATGCTTTTTAATGACAGTTAGTTTAACCTGAAATACATATATTGCTATAGCTAGGGAACTTAGTATTAAAGAACAGCGGTAGGTTTTACGTCTAAAAGACTGGGCACCCCTCTGGCGCTCAGATTTTTTAGTTGCTATCGGGATGAAATTACCGTTAAGTTTTGTAAAAGAAACTTATCTCATTATCGACTATTATTTGATGAGTATGATCATGATTCCGTTGATGGAACTGAGTTAGCGGTCGGTCGATGCAAGGTCAAGTAGAGGTTTCACAAACCCCCACTGAATAAAATAATAGGATTGAGGAGCTAGCGGGTGTTCCTTCTCAGAAGAGCGAGGGAGGGCCTTAGTCGGCCTTATCAGTATGCACGGAACGAAGAAGTTGAGGGAAAACGATGTCTGAGATTACTCATAAGGTGTGATGATCGGTGGTCGGCAATAGCTGGCGCGGGAGCATTCGAACGATTGAGGTGGCCAATTACTTTAGTAAGCAGTGGGGAGTGTCAGAACGTTGATACGATGGATGGCCAATGCCAAAGCTTGGTTGATATGCTGCTGGTAATCAGTGCTGTTTTTGTTGTAGCGATACGTTAACTGCCCGAAGGTTTTGCGGAGTACTATCGATGTTGACGGTCCTTTGCCACATATAGATTCAGTACGTTTCGGTAACAAGCACCATTAAGGTAAAAGCCCGACCATCTCGGGAACGATTAAATATGACCACATTGAACCTTCCAGGTCATCCCTCCATTCAGAGACTTACCAACATAACCCCTTTAGTCGTTTGGGTATTTTATTCACTCTTACGATAGGCATACCTGCCGCGAGTATATTCTCAGCCCTCTAACCCGCTGGGGTGTAATGTGCTGTTGTGTTATGGTGCGACTTAAGGCGCATACGGAGTGACTATTGTGTTCGTACGGGGTTAAATGTTATCTAAAATAGCTTCGCTATATTACGAAGATATCTTACAGTTATTTTTAAAGTCTTTTCCAATCTCAAAATTAAAATAGTTACAATACTCCTAATCCACTGTGTGATATTTTAAACATACCTGCAGCAAAAATATGCGGATAAAATATGGAAAGCTGGGAAACTTAAGTGAGAGAACGTGTTGTGCTTTGTATGGTCCGACAAAATTGCTTAAAACTAAAAGTTGAAACATATCCCTGTTGTCAGCTGCTGATAGATATCTTATATTGTTGTGGTGTGTATGTGAGCTTGCTTTTCATATACATATATACATACATGACTATATAGCTACGAGGAATGAAGGATGAGCTGACATGCGTTTTTTGTGTGTGCATGGCATTCTCGAGTGGAACACGAGAATACAAAATAACAACAATTTAGTCCTTACATGCCAAAGCCTTTACAATAAACGCCAGTTGAATAAATTTGGATGCAAGATGACTAAATTTACTAAAAATGGAGAGGGAGTGCGGGTGGTGGAGCACAAAGCGGCATATATTTTAGTGGGCATATTTGGAGTGCATTTTCGCCCTTCAAACAATTTATGACTTTGTAGTTCAGAGTACACAAAGGCGAAATAAAGTTAGTCAGCATCCTAGATATGTAAGCATGTGAATAAAAAGGTAATGAATAATTAAATCATAAAGAATTTTCGTTAAAATTTGCACCTTAAAAAGCGATCTTCGACATGTAAGAAAGGCGCATTAAGCTCAAAGTCTCATCGTGTTTCTCATCACACGTGTTTGCACAATCGTTATTTCACACTATTCATGAGTATCTAATAAATAAATTATAGTGATTTTGGTTTATTTGAAATTTATGCGAAAAGTTAATGTTTCTGCAAGATCGACGTAATTTTAGAGCAAAATATAAATGTTTCAGGTATGAAATATAAAAAAAAAAATTTTGTATTGATGAGTCGCAAAGAAATATGCGAATATTGCAAGTTTTGATCTCTTTTTATGGGCTGGAGTGATCCTTTTTGCTTGAGCTTGTCCTATGGAGAGACACAGCATACCTGCTTAAGCCTGAACATCTAGTGTCGGACGAGTTCGTACGGGAATTCTTATTGGTTTTATAATTTGTTTAAATTCTAATACACTATTTTAAATATTTTTCATATTGATACTGTAGAAAAATAAAATCGAAGTTAATATTACGCTTATGGAACCTGGTCCTAGTATTTAGGTTCGGTATAGAGCTCAAAACTTTTCTAAACAAATTCGTTTAAACTCTGCTCCACTTTTTTTTATTTTACTCATTTTGCTGCCGGTTTTTTATTGTTTCTTGAAGTACATAAATTTCAATACGACTAATACCAACTGTACCTAGAAGAGACTAGAGAAATCTATTATCAATGTTGACAAAAGCGATAAATCGCAGACCATCATTTGAGAATCAATGGCGCGATTTTCTTGCAGGGGGACTACTGAATGTATGCATAAGTGTAGTCACTAAAATGTAGCATAATGTCGGAACAATGCAATGCATTGCAAGGCAAGTAAAGATTTGTTATATCGACCACTGGGTGGAATATTACCCTATCTCGGCTGCCGATTGAAAGCAACTTATCTCAGATTTTCCTATCTAAGCTCAAGCTCTATACATTTATGAAAATAATTCTGAGATAGGACGTTCTTTAACTGAATTTGAATACAAGGTGTTTTTGAAACAAATTTTGAAATAGGACATTATTGCAACGTTTTCTGAGTTGGGGCCTTTTCAAAAAGGTAGCCGAGAAAGGGGAAATACTACATTCAGAAGGCGATTTATACGTATGTTATCGATATCGATTTTTTATCGAAGAACATCGACTTTTTAAAGAGTTAACTATTTGTTATTAAAGAGTTGTCGATATCTTATCAAAAAAATATCGATTTCTTTACAAAAAGTTTAGATTTGCTATCGGAGTCTTTAGTTATCGTCTTGTTACAAATTTGTTAACGACGATTTATCGGTTTGGAATGAAATGACACTTCAAGATAAAATCGATGACACTTTTGCAAATCGTCGATAACAAGCCGATAACAAACTAGACGATTGTAATTCACTTACGATAATAGGCCGATGATAAGACAATAACTAGGTGAACTTATCGATTGTTACCGAAAAGAAGCCGACGAAGGTCCCTCAAAAAGTACGACATTATTTTCTTCTGTTAAAGCTGTCTCTGCTTGACTGCAACTCCCATGTTTGTTTACGCATCGCATTTTATTTAAGACCTATTTGGCTCAGGCCTATATAAGCTACCAATAAAAATACTTCTGTCAAATTTCAATTTAATATCTGTACCGGGCTTTGATTTATGGCTGGCAAAACTTTTAAATGTACCACGTAATTTTCTTAAGTTTGATAAAATTTCATTTTTTTTTTTCATTTTTCAAACTTGTGATTTCAAAAAAAAAAAAAAAAAAAAATGGTAGTGCTATCGTACGATTTTGCTCATTTTCCACTTCGTAAAGATATCTCAATACTTTCTTTTCAACGAAGAAACGGGGTGACATGGATTTAATAAAAATATTTGTTAATTTTCATCTAAGTAAGTCTATATCTTTGTCGACTCATGCCGTTACCAAAACACCCCTAGCCGATTATAATAATAATACACTGTGTACAAGCACAGCTTATACCTGGAGCTGACAGGCTGCTACTTTGGACAGCTTCACCCTTGATCGTTTCTAAGGAATACATAATTATTAACATTTGGTATGAAAGCGTATTAATACCCATCCAAAAATGGTGACTCCACACCACTCAAACGACAGGCTTAGTTCTTCTGAGGTTTAATGAAACAAGTTTAAAAATTGCGAGAAAACGCTCAATATAAAGTTTTAATCCATTCCACAGAAAATTTTGGTATCGTGTTATACGATTTGAGATCGAAATCAATTTTTTAAATTGCAGTAGCTTTAGAACGGTGAATCAGATTCCTTACTAAGATCTAGTTGTTTTTTTTCCGAGTGTCATTGATTTATAAAAGCACTTTCTTTTAAGTTCGATTTCCATAAAACTTTCTAACTCAATAATTTTAAATTACAATAATACATCGAATAAGGGCTCCGATTCTAACTGAAAATCAATTTGATAAATAAAGTGTATGTAAACGCTGCAATACGGTTTTCTTATTGTCATAATGGCGGTATGTATGAATGTGTGTATGTATGTATACAGAAAATTAGCCATCCTTTTTTATATAACGAAAGTAATCTAAAAACGGCATCCAACAGGCGCAGCAAAATGCAAACAAAAACCCTTAAACATCTTTATAAACATACTTTGATACAAAAAATAAAACATAATATTAAAAAAAGTATAAAAATTTATTTGTGTTTAGCTTGAAGCACAACGAACGACCTCGTCATGACCATAAAAAAAAAAAAAACATAAACAAATAATAACAAATTCCTAAAGAAATCCATTAGAAGAAATCTTGCTCTCTATCTAAAGGCTTAGATGTAGAACTGTGGTAAAACGCAACGAGTAGTAAAAAATTTAAAGATGCCTCTACTTAAGTAAATAAAAAAGGGCTAAATATACTTACATATAAAAAACACATATATTTAAACATATAAATGTGTAAGTAGAAAATAAGGTGTTCTCGTGCTTCCAAATGGGTTAACGAACGGAGCAGCAGAAAAACATTGAAAATTTGTAGCCTTTAAATGCTTCGACTCAAGTACTTGAATTTTTTCAGCTAAACTGTAAGAAAAAGTTAAAACATAGAGTTAAGAAAATTGTCCATACATATTAATAAAGGAATGTATAAGGTTATATTACGAATAAAGTTTCGCTAGGTGGCGCATTTATCGATATATTCAATAATAGTATTAAGGATAATATAGATACCAATAATCTAGATACTTAAGGCCTTGTTCATAGCTTTGTTCAAAGCTTCAGCTGGATCAGTGTACAAAATGGCTGCCTCCGCAGGGAGGAGTGGTATCAATTCGTCTCTGAATGCTGCCAATAAACGATATTCTAGATATTTTCGGGGCAGATTGAGTGAGGGTGGTCGCATACGCCGAAGACTTAGTGATTCTAATCTCAGCTATATACTTGCAAACGATAAGCGAGTTCATGGAAAAGGCACATTGCGGTATTTCACGACAGCCAGACAAAACGGGCTGGGTATTATTTTAACAAAAAACACAAAAATTACCTCCTAACTAACAGACGCTAAAAGGCACAAATATAAATCGCTCTTCTGAAACTAAATATATCGGCATGATTCTGACTCCGTATTAATTGAAGTGAGTTCAAAGGATACTCATGCAGCATACTACGCCTTCAAAAGGGCTTCCAGGAGGAGCTGGTATGTACAACACAGTGATTCGACCATAACTAATTCAGTGGGCAACGCTCCTCAGGCAGGGTTAAGCTTAATTTTTCCCTTGATACCTCTAAGGTTAACACCTCATAGATTTTTTTTGCTTTTTATTCTTTCTCTTATTTTATTCCTTTGCTCTTAAAATTCATTGTGAAGATGGTCCGTTTAAGCACGCGTTTATATTTTAAAAGTGGTAAATGTTGGCTTTTTTTTTTTTTTTTTCTCGGACATTGTGGCAGCGCACTGCCCTCAAGTGGCCCGATGAAACCAGGCTAATCCTGCTTTTGGTTTTTTTTAATTCATACATACTGTTCTTTTTTTTTTTTTTTATGTATCCTAATTCTTATTTATGTGTTATTTATAATTTTTTTGTTACCGAGTCTTTGAGAGGCAGTGGTTTCTTAAGCGCCGAGATCTAAAACCGCTCAGCTACAGAGAAACTCATCAGCTGAGAAATATAGATTCACAAAATACAATAGACTAAGTGTAAATATAATTTTTTAATTATTAAGAGAAGATAGAACCGTCTTTTTTATGGCAAAGAGCGAGTCCGAAACGTCAATTATTCTCGAGTGAGAGTTATAATCTTCGCACAAACATAGAAAAGGTTCGTGTAGTTGGAAATTGCTTCTGCATTGTTTAAGAATTATAGGTTTATAATGCCTTGAAACTCGGCATGGAACATTCAAGTTTACTTCGTTCAAAAGAAATGGGCTTGAAATCGATCTATTTAAAAGTCTAGCCATAAATAGTACATCTAGCATTTCTCTACGACTTGCAAGTGTAGGAAGGTTTATTAGTTTTAATCGATTAGTGTAAGGAGGAAGATTATACGGAGAGTCCCATTGAAGATTTCTCAAGGCGAAAAGTAAAAACTGTTTTTGAATTGATTCTAGTCTATCCACATGAACTTGATAACGCGGATTCCAAATTATCGATCCATATTCTAATATCAGCCTCACCGATGATGTAAAAAGGGTTTTTGTAACGCAAGGATCACCAAACTCTTTTGCCCATCTTTTCACAAATGCTAAAACCCCTCTCGCTTTATTGACTGTGGCATTAATATGAGGGTTGAAACTAAGTTTGCAATTCATTGTAACTCCCAAGTCGACAAAAACATCAACGCTTTCCAGAGTTTGGCCATTAATTGTGTAGGAAGCTGGCTGTATGTTCCCACGTGAAAAACACATGGATTTACATTTTTCTATGTTGAGAGGCATAAAATTCGCATTACACCAAGTAACTAAACGATTTAAATCCGCCTGGAGTACAGAACGTTCTTCAACCGACGCGTATGACTTAAAAAGTTGTACGTCGTCGGCATACATTAAAATTTTAGAAGATTTTATAGTTGTGGAAACATCGTTTATAAAGATCAAAAACAAAATAGGACCGAGATGGCTGCCCTGAGGCACACCGGAGGGAACATCGATGACATTCGAACAAAGGTTTTTAAAAATGACTCTTTGAGTTCTACCGCAAAGATAGGAGGAGATCCAGCGAGTTAGGCCAAGTTGAAAACCAAGCAATTCGAGTTTTTAAACAAGTAATGAGTGGCGTACTTTGTCGAATGTTTTGCTGAAATCAGTGTATATAACGTCGGTATGATGATTGTTTCTAAACCCATTAAAGACGTGAGTTGTAAATTCAAGCAAATTGGTTGTGGTTGATTTGGCTCTACAAAAGCCATGCTGAGAACTATCTATCAATGTAGAAATCGAAAATGTAAGGTGATTGGTAACGATTGCTTCGAAAAGCTTAGGGATAGCGGAGAGCTTTGCTATTCCACGATAATTTTCAATAGACAACTTGCTTCCTTTTTTATGGAGTGGGATAAGAAAAGATTCCTTCCAAGCCGTCGGGAAAATGCCACTTTTTAAAGAGAGGTTAAACAGATCAGTAAGGGGCTGGTAAATATATTCCGTACATTTTTTAAGAAAACATGTTAGGATCAAATCGGGACCGTATTTGAAGGATTCTTTAAGGGTCTTTAGATGTAGTAGCACATTTTCAGGCAGCAAATGTGGGGCATATATTGAGTTACTAGAATGGAGCTCATACGGATAATTTATAGGTGATGAATCAACCACAGAAGAGTAATTAATTGAGCGAAGAAGTTTGCAATCTCTTGATCGTCGCTGGAAATGCTATTTCTAAACTTCATGGCAGGAGGAAACCCGTTAGTTCTGCGTTTAGAATTTACGAAATCATAAAAAGTCTTCGGGTGGCAAATAATGTTTCTTTTAATTTTACATATGTAAGCTTTATAACACTTTTTATTAAGTTCAAAATACTTATGACGGACTCGATATATTTGGGCTATGCGTTTGTTCATGGCATTTAGCAGTGAGGGGTGTGGTGTTGTTGATAACAGCCGTGATATGATTCACGTGCTGTGCCAGCAACATAATGGCTTGAACATAGTGCACTTAAATTCTAGAAGCTTGAATAGTGAGAAGATGGATTATGTGAGGTTTTTGGTAGAAAACTCTGCCGTCGATGTTATTCGCGTGACTGAGACCTGGTTTTCACAAGACTTGGATGACTCGAATTGCAGCATAAGCAAATCAAAGTTTATCCGAAATGAGAGAAAGCAAAAAAAAAAAGGAGGTGGCGTTGCAATATTTTGCAAAAATGGCATTAAAATGAAACCGATTTTGCTGTCTGAGGGTGAAGGTGTTGATTATATGTTTGTTGAGCTTTATGATAGTTGTACCAAAAATTTAGTGTCGTGTGTTTATAATCCCAATAAATCCAATAACCTTGTCACATTTTGTTCGTCTTTGTATGTGGTTGATTACGATTATTTAATTATCTGTGGGGATTAAAATGTCAACATTCTTGTACGTCAGTTATGTAGTGATAGATTGCTGGATAATATGGCCGAAGCTGGTTTCTCTGTTGTTAATATGTCTGTTCCTACTAGGTATGCAAGAAATTGTTGTCCCAGTTCATTAGATTATTTTATTATTTCTGACCCGGCTGTTGTGCCACAATTTGACTAGATATCGTTTTTGTCCGACCATGATCTTATTTTTTGTTCACTAGATTTTAAACTTGACCGCTCCAGTATAAGTAGTACATATAAATTCAGAGATTATCGCTCACTTGACTACAATGCCCTATTTTCTGACCTTTTATATGTAAATTTGTCCGATTGCTGCAGATTCTCAGATATAAATGATAAGATAGAATTTCTTAATAATATGACAGTGATATCCCGGTTCGCACACGTAATGTCAATTCGACTTCATGCCCGTGGTTCAACAATAGAGTTTTGCCTGCTATCTAAGAACGTTATAACGCTTATCGAAATTGGAAAAATAAAAGGGGTGTTGTGGACAGAGAACTTTATAAAGCTGCAAGAAAACTCGCCACAAAAATCATAAAGGCTGAAGAGTGTAAATTCTTTGTATTGCGTCTTGGCCCAGCTCTTCCACTTGTGGCAAAACCTAAAAAGCTAACATGTGTGTGCTAAAGTCGTTCCTCAATGTACTTTGTGTTCAGATGCTCTAAATATATACAAACAATTTCGAGAGTCGATCCAATGTCAATGCAATATTTGAGCCCGAGAATTGGTTCGAATTGGAAATTTTTGAAAATCACGCAACTTGCCCTTATCCCGCGGTCGACTTTTAAGATACTTCTCAAACTTGAAACCTTACAGACAAAACACGAAGACCCAATCGTGGATCTCATACCATAGCAGCTCTTAGATGAATCCGTCCGAATAAAACAAGACACGCTTTATTTTTCATTTTTTTATTCATTTACATGGAAATAGTTTGTAATGTTGGATTACGTGTATATGCTGGACATGCGAAGCTCAGCATGCACCTCGGTATGCCATTGGCATCATAGTTTTTGTTGTTCAGAGACAAAAAAAGTAACTAAATAAATGAAAAGAAAACGTAGTCTAGTGCAATGCAAAGAGAAACTAAGCAACATGCAACAAAACTAACTGCCAGTGGCGTGCGAACAGGCACAAAAATAAATGCAGTGGATTTCATAGCTTAAGCCGCAATTACCGTTACAGTTATTCACACATACATACATAGAATCGTTTACTCCCACTGCCAAGTTATTACCACAAGTCCTTGTGTTATTACTCTTCGCCTTTTGCAACATTTCACGCTCTCCTCATTTACCTTTCCGTTATAATGCACTACCACCATCATCAGGATTCGTCGCTACTTCAAATATGGCACTCATTTACTGATGTGGCCTTGAGCCGCAATGGCAGTCCCTCGGTCACTTGGCCGCCATTCGACTGATGCTGCCAACCAACTAAATCTGCTGCTGGCCAAATTTAGCTTTTTTCCATTTATTTGTTTGTGCTTGTGAATCAAATTAATTATTTAAGTAGCTAAAATACATATTTGAAAGTGTTTACTATGTAAACTTTTTATTATGTTTTCTAAGTTAAGAGTAATAGATAATGTGTTTTTAATCTGGTGTTATATTTACTAGCTTCCTTGTGTACTATGCGCTGAAGACTGTACCCCGTGCCGCACTCTTCAAACTTTTTGAAGATATTTCTATCAGTTTTAAAGTGAAATTCATGACATGAAAGTTTCTTAAATGGGGCTAACACCCCACGTGCATTGCAAGGCGATTACAAATAAACAAATATATGCTTTTTCAAACTAAAGCTGGAATTGAAAAATTGCACAAGGTTAAGCAAAAGCATTTGCGCAGAATCATGAGCAGCTAAAGGAAAATGAAAAATATAAATGAAGTTGTTGAACAAGTTGAAAGTTGAGCGGTGCCGTTTCAGCATATAAATAACTTTAGTAGTAACAACTTCCCTAGCAGTTGCAAATATCAGACTTGAAAATGAAAAGCTCTAAAGAGAATGCATTGGATATGTACAGCTGCACTCAAACCGTATTTATGTGCTAAGATCTCATATACACACATACATATTGTGGAGAAGCTTTTCTTACCAAAAAAACTGGTGAGGATAGCTTAGGTTGTTAGTATGTGGCGAACGGCGTAGTTGAAGGTGGAATTAATAGCAGACTATTCATACGGCGGGATAATCGTAATATTCCAGAAAACGGCCGCGGGATTACTCGAATACCTGTCGACAAAGGACCGTATCGGATGTCGGAGAGGATGTTAGTTTCATTAGCGAGAAGAATCGGAACGGGATCATCTGAATGAAGATACGAAAGCAATCGGCTCCAGTTGACTAGAAGCTGGAAGGATGGAATAATGAAAGGCGCGATAGCCTCCGAAGAGATTTTAAACCCAGCTTACCTCCGAAATTCTTCTAATTAAAAAAATGTTGATATTGCTTTGCCCGGGGCGTAAGCGCTGGATCTTCGGTGTGGTAGGCGGAGTATGTTAACACCACACTACGGCGGCCGTGGGATAGAATGGAATGAGCAGAAAACTAATGCTTACCTTACAGACGCATATTCACTTAAAGGGGTATTCGCTGACGGAAGATACTTCGTTCAATGAATATGTTATATACAAAGAGATTGAAGGGACTTGGGTTTGTATTAGATCCCCTGGCGGGCAGCATAGAGGGTAGTTCCTGATACTCACGCATCACTTCACGGACAGATTCAGAACTGAAAAGAAGTGGTTTTGCAGCCATAAAGACAACGAGCCACTACTCACCTTAATAGGGCAGCGTGGAGATACGGGAAGACGCGAGGTATGTCTAAACCGCATCCATTTCAATGTCCTATCGACTTCGTGAGGTGCAGGGAAATACAGTTTTTATTTGGTAGTTCTCTATTGGCTGCTGGACTTCATCTGATATTCGCTCAGCTGTTATTTTCCGACTGTTGCGCAGCCGGTCTATACTCGCCCAGCTGTAGTATTATAGAGACGCGAGCGTATTTACAGTAGAGGTATTTCAAAGCTACATTACACAGTCACACCAAAATTTGTCAAATAGATTACAAACACCGAAGGGAAAGTTCTGGAAAGTTTCCGAATTCAGTCATAAACAACTTCCACTCTTCAAAGATTAGCAGAACACCGACCCGCTAATTTCGAAAAGCAATATATATCACATGTAAGTATATAATATTCGGCCCACCCAACATTTAGATTCCCTTGCTTTGTTCTTTTGCGCAAGCGTAACTGACGTGCAGTATAATTTACTCAACTAATATGCCGTCGTCAAACTCCAATACTTTGAATATCTAGAACATTGAAACTATGCCGCTCTTTTAAATCAGCATATTTTTTCAGATTTTGAACGGTGGAATAGTCATTGGGATTTATCTTTAAACTTGCATTTGACTTGGCTTCCTCGTGGACCTTTCGAAATTGAGCCTTTGAGTTTTTTCGACAGCAAGACTTTTATTATAAATCAACTCTTTTCCGCGTTCCTATGTCTTCGAAAAGTAGTTACAAATTAATAAAACATTAAAGAATCGTGATCATGGTGAAACATTCCTACAGTGGTGTGAATGGCAGCACATGGTGACGGAGGAACTCCACAACTTCAAATCCTACACTAGATGTCGCAGATTTTACCCCGATCACATTTTTTAGACCAATTCACGGACTTAATAACATCGCCAAACCTCCAGGCAGGTTTGCAATTTGTTAAAAAACATTTAAGAATCTTTTTAATTCACACATACATTCTCAAGTACTTTACGTTTGAACGGCAGTAGAATCTAATATATGTAGACATGAAAGTTTGTGAAAGCCTGTACATTTTTAGCACATAGTGTTAATATTTGGCACCCACAATGTTTAAAGAAACATGAATCGTGTTGAACTTTAAGTAATATATCATTCTCTCTTCTTCTCGCCTAAATAAAGATGTGTTAGTATTGAGATTCAAGCAATACAGCTGGGTTATTAAAAAAAAAACATTATTAAAAAGAAAGTTGATTGTTAAATTACTTTAATTTTTTTGCAAAATGCTGAGAAAGTAGCTCACATTGAGGATAAATAAAAAATGCATAATCAGCGAAACTTTGATTTAAGCTAAGGTTAGGCACGCTGTGCATTACAAAAAAAAGTTTCAAAAGAAAGTTTGATGGACAGAGTTTGTAAGTACTAAGAATTTATACAGAACATATTTACAAAAACGTCAGTTATGTACAACAGGTGCTAATTTTTAGCAAAGTTTATTAAAGTGTGTCGTATTTGGCATCACAATTTTCAAATTTGAAAAAAATTGGTAATTATTGTTAAAAGAAGTACCTGCTCAGCCTCAACACATCAGTACTGATGTGATATATAAAAAAAAGGGTGGAAAATTGACAAGGGTTGACGGAAAATCATTCCAATATACATCAGGTAAAAAGTTGATTGCAATGTAAACACCATCATTTGTCGATACTGGGTAACCTGCAGTTAACATCCACATTCTGCGAATTAAAATTTCAAGATACAGTAACAAATACCGAAAATTTGTTAGGAGTAGATTTTGGTACTTTTTCGTGTATCGACGTTATGATGCAAGAAACCGTAAGACGCCCCTTCTTTGTAGGCCGAAGTTTCAAGTCAATATAGACATTCTACCGAGCATACATATGTAGTTGCATATGTGTGTACATATTTTTGCTACACTTTTGTGTTTGCACATGCCTTGGCATTGTTATGGTATTTTCTTTAGAAATGCAAACGCTACGAATATTTTTGTTAAACAAATGAAAAATGGTGCCATTTCATTGCCTTCGGCCACACTTAACATTATTCGTTTACATACATACATAAATACATACAAACACACTAAGATTTTTGTGTGGTACCCTCACTAAGCGCCTAAAAATGTGCATGAAAATACAAAGTAAGATGAATAAAAAAAAAAAACCTCTGAAGCAAATGCGTTGCCTAGCACAAAAATGTAAAAAAAAAATTTTTAAATATTCAAAGAAAATATGTTTAGAAAAATATATGAAAGTATGTAGCGAACAAAGGAATGAAATAAGTGTGGGAAAGTAAGTTTGCAAACTTCTGTTTATTTATGTAGTGGCTTTCTTTGAATAAAAAAAAAAAAAAAAAAAACAAAAAAAAAAAAAGATAACAGCTAATGTAGTCAAGTAAAGGGTCATGGAGAAACAGCTGGTCCCGGCGCACGTAAAACACTTGTTAAAGCGGGTAAGAAAATATAACAGAGTTAAATTATTTTGAATATGAATGAACAGCTTGTAAAAACTTATGAAATTTGTAGTAAGACAGAATCTGTATGTTGTATTCGGTATTAGCAGTATATATGTATGTAACTAAATAGCAATAGTAAGTATTGAAACACAAAACTATAAAGATTAGCAAACGGATTATCCTCGAAACATTTTTCTACCTCTAGCCTGCTTCCAAAAACTGTGTAGCTTCCGTTATCCCATTTGTGTGGATGCGATCGGATTTTTTCTCTGCATGTCTATATATGTATTTGCATCATCAATAATTGTTTTTACAGCACCAGAGTTTTCTCAAAACTTACCAATTACACGGTAACTTTTAAGTATCTAAACGCCCCGATTCTCAGCGTTACCGGTAAAATAGTACCTAGAACATTATGTAACCTAATATCGTTACCAGTTCTTTTATCCGCGATTCTGGCCAAAGTGGTAACGCTGTCATCACCGAAAAACTCACCAGTGTCTGTGGAGAAATTTGAATTCGCTTTCGCGGTTGCCACTTTGGACAATTTGGACCAAAAATGGAACCTCTTAACCCGTTTGGTCCGCTGGTCCCTTTTCTTCAATTTTAGTCCTTTTAGGCAGTAGCCACGATTGTTACTTTTCTTTCTTTTCACTTAGGTAAAAATTCACAATATTACCCAAAAATTCGCCACACTTTCGTTAGCCCCATATAATTTTGAATTTACTTCAATGGGACTCTCACCATAAAAAATTGCTCAGTCAATAAAATGTACCAGAACAATAACTTTTCACCTAATATATAATTTATGTCAGGCATTAAAAAGAAAAGTGTTGGCAAACACATTGTCGTTAATTGTTGATGAAATAGCCGACTAATCAAAAAAACTCTTTTTTTATAATAATATTAATAACGTCTAGATATTTCGAGCGGTTATACAACACTATGTAAAATATATAAAAATAAAAATTGCTTCTCGCCTTTCTCGTTTGGCACGTTCATATTTAAATCTTTCTCACCCAGCACCCTAGCGGGTTAGGGGGTCAGAATATACCCGCGGTAGGTATGCCTGTCGTAAGAGGCGACTAAAATACCAGATTCAAGGGGCTGTTTAGCGCAACCTTTGAGGTTGCCAGCGCAATATACAGCTTCTCCAAACCCAGTTGTAAACCTCACCTATCCGCGGCGAATCCTGTTTCACTAACAGACGAAGCTCTGGCGACCCAAGCCCCTCATGGAACTTGGGGGTAGGGAGGGAGGGAATGGCCTGAAGGTTTAATATGGCCACATAAATCGTTCCCGAGATGGTCGGGCTAGCACCTTAATGGTGCTATGGTACCGGAGCGTACCGGATTTGTATCTGGCAAAGGACCATCACATCGATAACATTCCCGAAAGCCTTCGGGGAGCAACCTTATCACTACAACAACAACAACAGTTCAAGGAATTCCAGGACTATTGTGGTGTTAAGCCACGCAAGGTAATTGAAAACTAAGTATCTTGGCACAAGAAATATTCTAACTCGAAGACAGAAGGAAGAGATTTGATTTCGGAAGAAATGTTTTGTATAAAATTATTCCTGTAGGTGCTAGCAGAACCCCTGAGGCCTGGGACCAAAACTCACATTTACTGAATCTAGGCTCTGATATGGAGTTTAAACGTTAGGGGAAAAGGTATGCATCTATAAAAATATCACAAACAAAATTGCCTAGTTTCATTTACGATTTACTGAGTTTTCCACATACATAGTTCGGCAACACCAGAACGCAAGTTTTGAACCGTTTCTTACTAAAACCTAACTGCACCATACATTTTATTTCATTGCAATCAACAACATAATTCTGTGTCAAAATATAGTATCATTTTTGGTTGCACGCCCATATATTTGTTTGTTCAGCTTTAATTAAAGGAAAGTCTTCACTATGTTTAGTAAAATTTCATATGGAAACATCCTAAAATTTTGTATTTTATACTAATAAAATAAAACAAAAATTTGGTCCTTTTTTTCGATGAATTTTGGTCCCAAATGAAAACATGGTGTGGCAACCGTGTTCGCTTTACAGAAAATGTCTCGCTTGTAGATACGAGGTTAACGAATAAACGGGACGATGTGTAAATGCATATTATGCATGATAAGTTTCTACATAGGTATATTGTAATTTATTCTGTGAAAGCACATAATGTAAACAAATATGTATAGCAAGAGGCAACACTTTTTTACTATTATCTTTACTTATTTGCGCTTACAATTCTTTATTTTTCAGTTTTACCCTTTTACAACAGCTGTTGTGTGGTTATTTCGATGTAACCACCTACTTTTGTGGGTAAAAAATTATCCGGATACTTTCGCTGGTAGAATACCAAAAGGGTGTAAAAGTTGCCACATGATTTCGTTACCGTGGTGAAGAATATTGTTACCACACTAGAATCGGGGCGTAACTACCAGAGGGGTACCGGTGCGTATACGTAACATTTTCATTTATTGTTTGGTATACATATATACATTTCATACATACATATGTACATACTTACATGCTAATGAAGATATCGCACACCTATAATGAAACAGCGATCAAATCAAAAGCTCGCAATGTTCTGGAAAAACAAAAAGCCGATTGGCCTCACCATATCGCTCATTTACTTCAATAATGTCATAACTCAAAAAACACAACTTTTGAGTTAATAACATATAAACGTACCCAATATCATGATCTATGTTGTTTAAAAAAATCTTTGTGATAAGTTAAAAATTTACCACGTACTATAAAAATGAAAATGTGCCTTTATGTGCGCAACATATGGGAGTTAAAATCTTTAAATGGCTCTCCTAGAAAATTGTGTTTTTTGAGTTATGACACTATTGAAGTAAATGAGCGATATGCACCAATGTACTTTTTAGTTTTTCACAATCCTTCTCTTGCTGATTAATGATACTAAAATCTAATTAAGTGTACAGATCTGTAGGCATTGAGATGGGGAATCAGATAGTATGCATAACTTGAAACTTTCAGACTTTTGACTTAGCTCCCTATTGATCTATGTGTGCGATATTGTAAGCGTGTTAAAAAATTAATGTATTTTAAAGCGTCGATGTTCCCCAACATTGTACATGTGCACGTAGATTCGAGACTTTTTTTATTCTGCGGAGATTAGGTAAGCCGTATACAAAACAGTGTATCCAGATTTTCTAAAGCTTTGAAAAAATGAAAAGAGCTAAAAGCTAAATCGTAATTTTTCAAGCTAGAAAGAAAAAGAAAAAAAAAAACAACACCAAGATATCAATTTACTATACAAAAGTTATCGAATTGCTACCAAAGATCACATAAAAATTAGTCTTTTTCTCTAGTTCTAACTTGAAAAAAGAACATCAAATGATGAAACGTACAGACGCAAATACGTTATGTTTAACATCTTAGTTTCAGTTACAATGTAGATACCCACATTCTTTATTGGGAGAGCAGAATAAAAAGCTGATGAATCGGAGATAACAAACCGACAAACAACGCTATAGCTCGACGATAGTTTCGCTTTCGATAATAAGCCGATAATAAAAAAGCACCTTCTCGGTATGTGCGAAAAAAGTCGACTAAGATCTTCTCAAAAACGTGAAATTATTTGTTTCTGGTAGATTTACCTCTGTTGTGGTTTAACTTCAACCCTTACATACTTTTATATAACTTTCATGAAAATACTCAATATACCAGTTTAGCACGAAACTCAAAGCAAAAAGAATTGATCAGGATGACGAGCTGACTTGTCCGCCTGTCCTTCTTTCTGTCTGCCTGTGTAAACGCAAACTTGTTCCTCAATTTTTGAGATGTCCTGATGAAATTTGGTAAGAGAATATATTTCGGTGTCCGATAAGTAATTTTTCTCCCATACAACCGATTTTTCGGATAAGGGGGTTTTTTGTAATTCCTTTCCCATTTTAATAGGTAGAAAGTTGAAATAGAAGATATATCGTACATATAATTATGTTCCATACAACTGACGGTACCGATTTTATGAAATTACTTTTTTTGGAATTTCATCAGATTATTGTTCATTTTTATTCATAGCCAAGGCCAAACAATGGGGAATATAGTGCAATCGAAATAGTTTGAAATAATTGGTTTATCATGCGACTGCATTCTGTTTAAATTCAATTATTATAAGCCGGTGTTAAGCTCATGAATTCTTAAACATTCTGTTTAGTTGAATAATACTTTACTACACCTACTTCGAAAAACATCCCACTGCCAATATTTAATCTACATGTGGCGTGCTCAGTGTATGCCGGATGCGGAGTATCTTTAAGGCTGTTACTTTCGTCATGCAACGGAAGCTGATTAATATGTGTAGATTTATCGTTATTATTGGCTTGTATAACGGCCTAATTATGTAAAACGCTGAGACATGTATACTTGCAACGAAGCTATTCATTAAGTTAACAAAAATATTTAGAACACATTCAATTTTTTCGAACTCACCTCCTACTGTCTTAGATAATGAGTACATTCCATACTTGCTTCCAGCCTGAACATTCAGCTTTTCTCTAAGGCATGCCTGTTTCTTAAAATATACGCAATATAACATGCTTTAGCCGAAATTAAAAGAATATATTTCTTAAATATTATTAAAATAACTTAGAGTTTTCTTGCTAAGGACCACAAGATTAAACCGCTTTCCCATTAAATTGATTGTGAGTGCAAATAGAAATAATTTCACAGCAAACGGAAATATACTTGCAAGCAAAGTTGACATTTACTTAATAAGTTAGACCTGAATTCATGGATGGGGCAGTAAGTATGATATCTCATTATAACTTTTTTTCTTGTGTATGGAAAAGTCACCTCACTCAACATAATAAGGCCCTAAGTAAAAATGTATGCTTGATGTCATGATTCATATTAAGTTGGTCGCCTTTTATTTGACACGAAATGTTTTCCAATTTTTAACTAAGCATGTCTACCGACGTAGGTACATAAATACGTGTAAATATGTAGTTAGATGTACGTGAGGTCTTTCTCTTTTAAATTCCACCCGTACATGCGTGTATGTCAAAGGTCAGCCAGCTGTTTGCTGTAGTTACATACATGCAAACATACAATTTTGTGCGCTCGGAAAATGCTATTCAATTTAAAAGCTTGAGAACAGCTGAAGCGTGTAGGTGAATTTGAAATTGGTTAGGTTTTACTCGAGTTGCAATTTAACAAATAATAGAACTACACCTAATCCATATATACCCATAAACATAAATATATGTACATAGGTGTGTACATAACATGAATGGACAAGGCCAAGCTCTAACCGATTCTATTGCAGTCCACCGCGCCAAACTGAGCGTACTAAATGTCTTTAGGTTATTTCAGTGTAGTTTAGTGAGTATTTTGCTTGTTTTATTAATAAATACACACACTTACATATATAAATTTATTTCAACATGAAACATGCAATCTCATATGTGTTCGTATGCTTTCACTCGCTTCAAATTAAATATTGCAAATGCTTAAAAGTAGCAGTTGGCCTTGTTCCACATCTCTACTCCCAACGTTCGCTCAAGAAATTGAGTTCCAATAAAATATTGTATTTTAGATTATTAGGAAAAATTAAATTTTTTACATTCCATTGATCTTTGGAGTAACGCGTATGATTCCCTTTGCACAAAATTAAATATTTTGTTTGAACAGCTGGGGAATTTCGCAGGTGAATTTTCGCGCGGAATTTGGTGGTAAATACTAATCGAGTTTCCTTGAGTTTAATAAATTTTTAAGTATTTTTCTATTAACGTTTTTTTGAAATTTTAAAATATTAAAAAAAAAGGATGAAAGCATGATTGGTCTCACGAAATAGCCCTTCGCCACTTCGTATGACTAACCTGCCACATACATATATGTACGTCCAAACATTACGGTTATCCCGTGAAAGTGTAGCTAATTTCATAATTCCTTTCACAGACAAAAGAATTAAATTTGAAATGAGCTAATTTTTCCTCAAAACTGTGAGGAACTCAAAAGCAACGAAAGTGATGCTGCGGTCATTAGGGTGGTCCAAAAAAAAGGAAATGTGAAGTTTTAAGGCTGCAGATAGGAGCGCTCATTGTTGAAATATGTCCCCGGTTTTTATACTCAGCGTGCTTTGCACACAGAATATATTAACTTTGATTGGACAACAGTTGGTTGTACATGTATAAAGGAATCGAGATAGATATAGACTTCCATATATCAAAATTATCAGTATGGAAAAAAAAATTTGATTGAGCCATGTCCGTCCGTCCGTCCGTACGTCCGTTAGCACGATAACTTGAGTAAATATTGAGATATGTTCACCAAATTTGGTACACGAGCTTATCTGGACCCAGAATAGATTGGCATTGAAAATGAGCGAAATCGGATGATAACCACGCCCAATTTCTATATATATAACATTTTGGAAAACACAAAAAAACTGATTATTTAGTAAATAATACACCTAGAATGTTGAAATTTGACACGTGCACTGATATTGAGACTCATGATAAAAATTTGAAAAAATATTTTTAAATGGTCGTGGCACCGCCCCTTATATGACTAAGAAATTTTCTATGTTTCGGGAGCCATAAACCGAAGAAAAATTTACATATCGTAATAAAATTGTGTACACATTAGGGCGGGTCGATGTAAAAATCGCTCATAGCTCTGTGAAAATCGTATTTTAGGGATCAAAATAAGAAACTTTGCCGAAGGAACCATACCTCTTAAACGAATTCTGATGCCCCCCCCCCCCCCCCCCCTCCTTTGGGTCGAACTTTTGGGTAGGGGCAATTTCAATTCTACCTGCTGTGTCTTGTGGTGGCTTAACAAAAACAACACAAGCAATTTTACGACATGCAAATGCATCACAGTGATGCCTTGCTTTTAAAAGGGGGTTGTAAAAAAGGGGGTTTCTAATATTTTTTTTTAAATTTCTTTTTTATTACTAAGTTAAATAAATTTTTTTATTTACATATGTTCTGACTAAATAAATTTCTAAAGAGAAAAATAAAATCCAAAAAGAAAAAACATAGGCATTTCTAAGTGGGATTTTTCAAAATTTGCAAGGTCGACCCAAAGGGGGGGGGGGGGACATCAGAATTTGTTTTAGAGGTATGGTTCCTTCGGCAAAGTTTCTTATTTTGATCCTTAGAATATGATTTTCACAGAGCAATGGGCGATTTTTTTGCCTCCCCACAAATCGACCCGGCCTAGTACATATATTTTCCTTATAGCAGAAAATATTTCTATTAAAAATGGACGGGATCGGTTAAGGACCACGGCAACTTAGATATAAAACAAGTTTAAAAGGGTCGTAGACTAGAATAATAAGCTATAACTTAGCAAAAAATAGTTTTGAATCAAAGATATTTCACTTATCAAGTTTTATTGAAAGAGGAAATGAGGAGATATTTTTTTTTTTTTTAAACGGGCGGTGCCACGTGTTATGTAGAAAAGTAATTTATATGAAATGAAATGTACAATTGAAGCTCACGCTGAGTATATAATGTTCGGTTACACCCGAACTTAGACACCTTTAATTGTTAATTAAAGAAATGGTTATATACATATAATTAAAGATGGCATGAGCTTAGCTTATTTTAATTTATTTTTATACGGAATTATTTTTCACGATTCAAGCTTTTGAAAACCTTTTTAATAGCGGCCTGCATAGAGGTCTGCATACATTTCATTTCATTTCATTTCATTTCGATTGAAGCACTGTTTAATGATAATAATAATTTTATGAGTTAGACTTTCTAGTATAATTGAATCATCCTTACATCTTTTCATACTCTACGATGCATCGAATTAAGTTGCAAAATATAAATGTAAACTTTATATACGCGTTTTAGTTCAGTCGCTTCCCGAAACACGAAACGCATTCATAAACGCAAACGCATATAATAACGGTACATAGACACGTACGTGTGTTCAAACGAGCATTTGTACTGGCGTAGACACCCTTAGATCCAGTTTTTCAGTACAAGTGCACCTCAGTTTGTCAGTTAAACTAACAATGCAATTTTCATGAAACTGTAACTGATATTAAGCGTCCAAGAAGTGTATGCCTAACGATTGTGTTCTTTGCCTAGTCAACAAAGGGGATCCTGCAAACTGCGCCAACTTAATAAATTTGCCTATAAGGTACTGTCAAGCATATTGTGCAAAATATTGAAACCCATCGCGAATCGGCTGATTGGGCGTTATCAGTGCGGCTTGAAAGCTGGCAAATCTATCGTGGACCAAATTTCCACCATGGCTAAGAAAGAAACTCGCAAAAAAAGAATTGAAACACATCACCGCTTCGTTGATTTTAAATCCGCCTTCGACAGCACAAAAAGGAGCTGCTCATAAGCCGCTATGTCTAAGTTTAGTTTCCCCGCAAAATGCATACCGCTGTGCAAAGTTGAGCAACACCATCAGCTCAGTCAGAATTGGGAAGGACCTCTCCAAGCCGTTTGAGTCTGGAGAAAATAATTCAAGCTGCATAACTTAACTAGTTACTGGAATTTGCTGACGGCATTGATGTCACCGGCCTGAACACAACAAAATCCTTTTTTCAATTTTCGCTAAAAATGGTGAAATAAACTGTGGATGGAACATCGAATCAACAGGGGTACGTCAATGAAATTTTTGTTAAATATTAAATTTTAGCGAAATCGGGAGATGCTTTCATAGCTTAAATGTGGAGGCTATGGGAGCGTAACGTATATTCTGCTTACTCCGAACTGTAAAAAGAAGTGGAACAATTTTTAAACCGCCTACTTTTTATAAAGCGAAGCTGGTACTTTTTTAAATCTAGGAACTTTTTCGAAACTGAGTACCTTTTAAGAAACGGATATTTTTCTGAAAGCGGGTAAATTTTCCGAACCGTAATATTTTGAACCGGGTACTTTAAAAAAGCCTTTCTTTTTAGTGAGCTTAGTTCAGATCGATATAATTCAAAGTTCAAGTTAGTATGTCTATATTTTAATGTACAAAAACGTTTCAAAAGACTTTTCAAAAATGCATTGTATTGAAGAAACTGTTGACCAAAAATATTCCCGAAGCCCAGGGCAGCTTTGAAATCACTTTGCTGAACGAAATTTTAATAAGCCGCACGGGTGTTTGATTGGAAATGTTTGAAAATTTTTCAAAATAGCCAAGTTTATAACGAAAATAAAATGAAAATAACAGTACTCTGCCAACTTTGTGTAGAGAACAATAGGAAAAAGTCAAAATTGCGGAGAATTTAACAGTGGAAGAGATACCAAGCAACAGCACACATACATTTATAGGAAATACGTATCACATTGCTTTATAGAGAGTGAAAAAGCTCAGCAGCAATTTCGTGTAAGACAACACTCGAGCATATTTCGCAACTTGACGCAGCCAGTTTGCTATGATGTGCCGGAATCTTCGAAAGGTGATGATAGGCGATGGTGGGCGATGGTGGTCGTGTGAACAATTCGCTGACACTTCGTTGGTAATTGCGCGCGTACGTAAGCTAGCAATCGTAGTGTTTACATAAAATTATATTTTCTTATTGTTTGTTATACGCTCAGTTAATGGCGCTCAGTAGCATAACGAGTAGCGCTGGTGTCCGATTACCAGAGAATTTCTTTAGCAGCATCGGATTGTTTAACTCATCGTACTCATAATTGTGTTAGTAGGTATTTTTGTATGTGTGTGTAAAGTAGCAAAAACAGTCAAGTTTTTGGTTTTTGATGCCCAACAACAAATTAACGTTATACGCCCTTTTTTCGCTTGATTTATACTCACTCGCCTAAGATGTTGTACTGTGTGTATGTATGTTTGCATGTACTTATCGTTGTATTTGCTGCAACGTTGGGAAGTATTATGTGTCTGCATGTATGTATGTAGTTGTAAATATGTTTGTCGATTTTTAGATACTTACGGGATTTTGCTGTAATCCTCCGATTTTTAAAGTGGATAGCTCTTAGCGGTAGCCAAAGATGATTTAAGGTAAGTAGCTTCTGTAATGTTGGATAAGCTTCAAATAAAATCGGTCCTATTTTCGGATGCCCCACATGTTAAGAAAATGTTGAATGTTAAATGCATTGCATACTCTATTGAGTGTACTTTCATTCCGAGCCATTAGTTGTAGAAGCAGAATTTACCTCTTCCCTATTTACCTACCACGAAATCCGTTTGATATTTCTTCAAAGGTTTTTGCGCAACCTCACCACCCCTCTTCCTGACACAATAATCAGAAATTGGCCACTGTTTCCTTCGTTCGGAAGTGCAGATAAGATTGGTAATCGGTTGTTGCTATAAGTGATGTGGGGTTTTAGAGCGGAGCTCATCTCTCCGCTCTACCGTTCTAATTCAAAGGTGCACGTTTTTTCTTTGGGCTGATTTTAGCTCCCCGAAACCGTCCAGATGTATTCGTTTTCGCTAGGTAACGATTCCGATATCGTTCGTAGCTTTTCCGTTGACTTCCCCTGCTTCTTCATTGTCCTGACAGTCCATGACCTATCGTCCATACCTCCATGTTTCTGTGCGCGATACTGACTTCACCACCAAAGAAGGGAAGTAAAAGGTAAATGAGAGTATGAAGTTGAAGAAGAAAGAAGGAGACGGTGAATAAATGTGAGAGAGAGAGCAGGTGTAAGGGAGTCAGAAGCTAGGAGAGGAAGAAAAAAGGACAGTGAGAGGAAAAGTAGCATGAGAACCTTTAACCTAAGACAATGAAAAGAAAAAGAGAGAAAAGAAGAATTATAGGGGGAATAAGAAGAAATATAAAAAGGAGAAGAATTAAAAAGGAAGAAAAGCATGGATAAGAGAAAAAGATGGAGAAGGAGTTATGGGAGGAGAAGAAGAAATGGGATAGGCAGAAAAAAGTTAAAGAAGTGGGAAAACAAGAAAAGTAAAGAACTGGAGGAGAACGAGGAGGAAAAAATATGATAAGAATTATAAAAGTGGAAAAAGTTAAGTAAAGTGAAAAATAACACAAAAGAAAAGAAGCAAGAGAAAGAAAATTTAAAAAGAACAGAAAGGACAAAAGGCTATGGAATAACAAAAGAAAACCAGACAATGGAAAAATAAAATGGCTGCGAAAAATAAAAGTACTAAAGAGGAAAAATTAAAAACGAAAAAGAATGCTGAAAAGGTATGGAAATTAACTGTGAGCAAATAAAGGCAATAGAAAGAAGCTTTAAGCGAGGCTTAGGAAGCAGAGGATCAATAAAGATGAAAAATAAAAATAAAAAAATAAAAATTATTCGCGACCTAGCTCCTTCCCGGTTTCTGCAACGAAAATAGCTCGATGATCTTAAAATGAGTTGGAGGCGTGATCTTCAGTAAACTGTGGCATTTTAGCACGCTTGCCATCCTGCCCTCCCATTTGTTCCAAATTCCCATTACGATGTCTGATGGGTAACGATTCAACCTTGGTGTATTTTCTATTGGCTTCGTGCAACAAAATCCCACTAATTTTCCTGGTAATTTCTAAATATTTAATTGCAATTACTACTTTAAATGTTTCTAACTTATATTTAAATAATAGGAAACTTAAATTTTACATTTCATGAAATAAGGGCACTCAACATAGCATACTCCATTACACAATCTCCAACTTTATCGCTCTTTTTTTAGATCTTACTGTCACTAATTTTGAGTAAGTTTATATGTCATTTGAACCTAAGCCCATTTTTCAAGCTGCTCTCATATGTTTGCGCACGTTAATGTTAGCTGGTTTGTGAGTATTTACATATATGTGTGTGTGTGTGTGTGTGTGCTTAACTATGTGCGAATATGCATTGGTAGCAGTGCGTACAAAGGGCGTTAATCCACAAATCTTCAACCTAAATTGCTAACTAAAAGGCACGCAACAACAACAACAAAAAGAAGCAACAGTCGTGGCAGTACCAGCGCAAACAGCACTATAAACATTTTTTTTATGACATACCAACAATTACAAAAAGAACTAATGTTAAACAAGTAAGGAAGGCTAAGTTCGGGTGTAACCGAACATAACATACTCAGTTGAGAGCTATGGAGACAAAATAAGGAAAATCAATCTGGGGTAACCCTGGAATGTGGTTGTATAACATGTGTATCAAATGAAAGGTATTAAAGAGTATTTTAAGAGAGAGTAGGCCATAGTTCTATGGATGAACGCCATTTAGGGATATCGCCATAAAGGTAGACCAGGGCTGACTCTAGAATTTGTTTGTACGATATGGGTATCAAATGAAAGGTGTTACTGAGCATTTTAAGAGGGAGTGGGCCTTAGGTCTATCGGTGGACGCCTTTTCGAGATGTCCCCATTAAGGTGGACCAGGGGTGATTCTATAATGTGTTTGTACGATATGGGTATCAAATGAAAGCTGTTAATGAGTATTTTGAAAAGGAGTGATCCTTAGTTCCATAGGTGGACGCCGTTTCGAGATATCGCCATAAAGGTGGACCAGGGGTGTCTCTAGAATGTGTTTGTACGATATGGGAATCAAATGAAAGGTGTTACTGAGCATTTTAAGAGGGAGTGGGCATTAGGTCTATAGGTGGACGCCTTTTCGAGATATCGCCATTAGGGTGGGCCAGGGGTGACTATAGAATGTTTGTACGGTATGGGTATCAAACGAAAGGTGTTACTGAGCATTTTAAGAGGGAGTGGGCATGAGGTCTATAGGTGGACGCCTTTTCGAGATATCGTCATTAGGGTGGGCCAGGGGTGACTCTAGAATGTGTTTGTACGATATGTGCATCAAACGAAAGGTGTTACTGAGCATTTTAAGAGGGAGTGGGCATTAGGTCTATAGGTGGACGCCCTTTCGAGATATCGCCATTAGGGTGGGCCAGGGGTGACTCTAGAATGTTTGTACGATATGGGTATCAAACGAAAGGTGTTACTGAGCATTTTAGGAGGGAGTGGGCATTAGGTCTATAGGTGGACGCCTTTTCGAGATATCGCCATTAGGGTGGGCCAGGGGTGACTCTAGAATGTGTTTGTACGATATGGGTATCAAATGAAAGGTGGTAAGGAGTATTTTAAAAGGGAGTAATCCTTAGTTCTATAGGTGGACGCCTTTTTGAGATATCGCCATAAAGGTGGACCAAGGGTGACTCTAGAATGTTTGTACGATATGGGTATCAAACGAAAGGTGTTACTGAGCATTTTAAGAGGGAGTGGGCATTAGGTCTATAGGTGGACGCCTTTTCGAGATATCGCCATTAGGGTGGGCCAGGGTGACTCTAGAATGTGTTTGTACGATATGGGTATCAAATGAAAGGTGGTAATGAGTATTTTAAAAGGGAGTAATCCTTAGTTCTATAGGTGGACGCCTTTTCGAGATATCGCCATAAAGCTGGACCAAGGGTGACTCTAGAATGTTTGTACGGTATGGGTATCAAACGAAAGGTGTTACTGAGCATTTTAAGAGGGAGTGGGCATTAGGTCTATATGTGGACGCCTTTTCGAGATATCGCCATTAGGGTGGGCCAGGGTGACTCTAGAATGTGTTTGTACGATATGGGCATCAAATGAAAGGTGGTAATGAGTATTTTAAAAGGGAGTAATCCTTAGTTCTATAGGTGGACGCCTTTTCGAAATATCGCCATTAGGGTGGGCCAGGTATGACTCTAGAATGTTTGTACGATATGCGTATCAAACGAAAGCTTTTACTGAGCATTTTAAGAAGGAGTGGGCATTAGGTCTATAGGTGGACGCCTTTTCGAGATATCGCCATTAGGGTGGGCCAGGGGTGACTCTAGAATGTTTGTACGATATGGGTATCAAACGAAAGGTGTTACTGAGCATTTTAAGAAGGAGTGGACATTAGGTCTATAGGTGGACGCCTTTTCGAGATATCGCCATTAGGGTGGGCCAGGGGTGACTCTAGAATGTTTGTACGATATGGGTATCAAACGAAAGGTGTTACTGAGCATTTTAAGAGGGAGTGGACATTAGGTCTATAGGTGGACGCCTTTTCGAGATATCGCCATTAGGGTGGGCCAGGGTGACTCTAGAATGTGTTTGTACGATATGGGTATCAAATGAAAGGTGGTAATGAGTATTTTAAAAGGGAGTAATCCTTAGTTCTATAGGTGGACGCCTTTTCGAAATATCGCCATTAGGGTGGGCCAGGTATGACTCTAGAATGTTTGTACGATATGCGTATCAAACGAAAGCTTTTACTGAGCATTTTAAGAAGGAGTGGGCATTAGGTCTATAGGTGGACGCCTTTTCGAGATATCGCCATTAGGGTGGGCCAGGGGTGACTCTAGAATGTTTGTACGATATGGGTATCAAACGAAAGGTGTTACTGAGCATTTTAAGAGGGAGTGGACACTAGGTCTATAGGTGGACGCCTTTTCGAGATATCGCCATTAGGGTGGGCCAGGGGTGACTCTAGAATGTTTGTACGATATGGGTATCAAACGAAAGTTGTTACTGAGCATTTTAAGAGGGAGGGGGCATTAGGTCTATAGGTGGACGCCTTTTCGAGATATCGCCATTAGGGTGGGACAGGGGTGACTCTGGTATGTTTTTGTACGATATGGATATCAAATTAAAGGTATTAATGAGTGTTTTAAAAGCGAGTGGCCCTTAGATGTATATGTGAAGGCGTTCTCGCGATATCGACCAAAATGTGGACCAGGTGATCCAGAAAATCATCTGTCGGGTACTGCTAATTTATTTATATATGCAATACCACTAACAGTATTCCTGCCAAGATTCCAAGGGCTGTTGATTTCGCCTTGTAGAACTTTTTCATTTTCTTCTACTTAATATGGTAGGTGTCACACCCATTTTACAAAGTTTTTTCTAAAGTTATATTTTGTGTCAATAAACCAATCCAGTTACCATGTTTCATCACTTTTTTCGTATTTGGTATAGAATTATGGCATTTTTTTCATTTGTCGTAATTTTCGATATCGATAAAGTGGGCGTGGTTATGGTCAGATTTCGCCCATTTTTTATACCAAGAAAAAGTGAGCTCAGGTAAGTACGTGGGCTAAGTTTAGTAAAGATATATCGGATTTTGCTCAAGTTATTGTGTTAATGGCCGAGCGGAAGGACAGACGGTGGACTGTGTATAAAAACTGGGCGTGGCTTCCACCGATTTCGCCCATTTTCACAGAGAACAGTAACCGTCATAGAATCTATGTTCTTACCAAATTTGAGAAGGATTGGTAAATTTTTGTTCGACTTATGGCAATAAAAGTATTCTAGACAAACTAAATGAAAATGGTCGGAGCCACGCCCATTTTGAAATTTTCTTTTATTTTTGTATTTTGTTGCATCATATCATTACTGGAGTTGAATTTTGACTTAATTTACTTATATACAGTAAAGATATTAAATTTTTTGTTAAAATTTGAATTAAAAAAATTTTTTTTTTAAAAAGTGGGCGTGTTCTTCATCCAATTTCGCTAATTTTTATTTAGCACATATAGAGTAATAGTAGTAACGTTCCTGCCAAATTTCATCATGATATCTTCAACGACTGCCAAATTACAGCTTGCAAAACTTTTAAATTACCTTCTTGTAAAAGTGGGCGGTGCCACGCCCATTGTCCAAAATCTTACTAATTTTCTATTCTGCGTCATAACGTCAACCCATCTACCAAGTTTCGTCGCTTTATCTGTCTTTTGTAATGAGTTATCGCACTTTTTCGGTTTTTCGAAACTTTCGATATCGAAAAAGTGGGCGTGGTTATAGTCCGATATCGTTCATTTTAAATAGCGATCTGAGATGAGTGCTCAGGAACCTACACACCAAATTTCATCAAGATACCTCAAAATTTACTCAAGTTATCGTGTTAACGGACGGACGGACGGACGGACGGACGGACGGACGGACGGACGGACGGACGGACGGACGGACATGGCTCAATCAAATTTTTTTTCGATCCTGATTATTTTGATATATGGAAGTCTATATCTATCTCGATTCCTTTATATATGTACAACCAACCGTTATCCAATCAAACTTAATATACTCTGTGAGCTCTGCTCAACTGAGTATAAAAACTACCTCGTTCTCTCCTTTCGCGGAAATATATGGGTATATGAAATTCAGTAACATCACCACCCATTCATGTAGCAGGCAAGCACAACAAAAAAACAACAAAAGCAATGCAAAAATGCTGATTGCTGCTACCACAATAACAGTCACAGCAGTAGCAACAAAAGCAAAACAAAAAAAAAAAAAAAAAAAAATAAAAAATAGCAACATGAGCAGCTACCGCCTTAAAACATAGTGAAAATAGATTTATGAAACATTTTTAAGTACAAATATTGGGAGAGAGTACTAGGAGCTAGAGCATATGTAAATATGTATGAAAAAGAGGGAAACAAGCAACGGGGCTACGCATGTGATGTGCCAGTGAAAGCATTAAACAACGCAAACAAATTTGAAGCGGCCAAGGCAACTGTATACCAACGATATGCCATCTGATGCTGTTACAACCAGGGATCGTAACAATTACCAGTATTAATCTGAAAGTGAGTGAAATTTTAAATATTGTAACACAAAAGCAGCGACTGAAAATGTGTGTATGTTCGCTGTAACCTGTACGAGAAAACATGCTTTGAGTGGGACTTTCACCTCATTAAATTATGTGTGACATATAGACATGTTGAATTAGAGCGAACGGTGAAAAAAGCCAGCATTCTCTAGGGTTATTTAATTTCGAGACACTGACGCCATATTGTGGGAAATTAGGCTTTTTGGGGGATTTTTCACTTTAAATTAAAAAAAAAAATGGAAAAAGGGACGTTTTTTGCCTTTCATATGTAGCAAAACTTTTTGTGTGTGGAAAGTTGATCATATGTGGTATCACGTTGGACCTTTTTGATATCCAAATGAGTTTCCACTCTCGGGGTGGAGTACTTCTTGTATAGCACTACTACTTCAGTATACTTGTTTTTGCTTTGAATAATGAGCAGTAAACATTATTTGGAGTCCCTGGCTACAATATTGCTGGAGCGCAAGCCGGGGTCCTTAGAGAGTTTTTAACTTGGCACAATAATTTTGTTGTTGAAATTAGTTGTTGTGCATGTTATTTTCATGCTGTGATGGAGTAGACGTCGTCAGCGAGCACATGTGGGCAAACAAGTTGCCTTTCGCCGGATCCAGAACTGAGATGTGGATATTAATGTGCGAGGGAAAGTGAGAATTTGCGAGAGAGTATAAATGAGAAGTGCAGCTGGCAGCCCGGCTACATTCTTTTGTATGACGCTTGTAAGCGCTTCAAAACTGATATAAACAGAGAATTTTATTGCAGGAGAGAAAAAGACAACAAAAAAATGATGGAGATAAAACTAATAATGAATAGCGGTACACATTTTTGATCGCTTTACAGACTACGCATAACCTTTTTAGCAGCCGCCCACATTTCGTATGCACCGTTTCTTCGAAAGTATTTTCTCACAGAAGCCAGGAGCGGTTCGCTCTCGCGTACCATTGCTGCGCAAAAAAGTGCCGCACCTGCTGCGCATAACAAATCAGCAAGTTGTTAACGAGAAGCGGCGGCTTGTTTTATTCCCGACAAGCTCCAGATTTAATTATTGAGAGCGAAGAACAGTAGCACACACAAAGCTGTGCTAGCTAGATGCATTTGTCGCGCGTTACAAAATGTTGTCAATGATATTCAAGCGGCAGCATAGTAATGTAGCATAGAGCAGTCCTAGGATGTGAGAGCGTACGTTTGCCAAAGATACAGAATTTGTAGCAAATAATTTTTACGTTCGTTTATATAGCGCTCTCTCTATTTTTTTCATTCGGATGCTGCAATAAAAGTATGTTGGTATGTGTTTGTTGGGTGCTGTGCATGCAGACCAAAAACGTTGAGTACCAACTTTTGGGGCATGAGTCTTGTCGCTGTAACAGTTATGTCGCACCGTCACCGTCACCCCGATCAACAAAATTTTCGTTGCCATCGTCATCGACGTCGTCGTTTCAAATGCAGAGCTATATCAGAGGAAGAAATTGAATGTACTCGTTGCGGCAGCTACCAGTAGTTGCCTCAGAGTCCGCGGGTCGTAGAAAACGCTTTGGAAAACGTTGCGTGAAAAATTTTGTGTGTGCGCATTTTTTAATTCAATTTGAATGAATTTTGCACTTATTTTACCGATTAAAAAAATTATAATTAATTATACATAAAAATACACATTCACATACATCTATATACGGGTAAATTTTTCCTTCTTCGAAATTCATTGCATTAAACATTGAATTCGTGTGTAAAAAAGTGCTGGAGCTTATAAAATGAATCGGTATACGAAAACGTAAATAAATACTAAAAGCAAAGAGTTTTCTTACACAAAAGATAAGAAAAAAACCTAAAAATTATTAAAAAGCACTTACAAAATATCTGTAAATGTCGGTAAATATGTGAAGTTTTTCTTGAAATCGTCGTCGTGGTCTATAAATGCGGAAGAACGTCTCGCCTGTCGGAATTAAGCGAAAATTCGGCACTCAAATATTTAAATGAATTTGGTGCAAAAAGGGCGTATGCTGAAAATTTGGCTGCAAGTAAAGCAAAAGAAAAAGGTAGCAAAAATTTGTAATAAACAAAAATTTCGAGTGAAAAAAAAAAGATTTTCATTTGGTTTGGTGCCAATAAAACATAAACGAAGCAGCCGAAGCAATAAAAAATGGGCAAATGGAAAATAAATATATGTTTGTTTGCACAATGCGGTGTGTGCTTGTGGGCGTTTGTATGTGTTTGAGTGAAAGAAGTAGAAGAATGGTTAGAAGAGTTGAAATTGATATAAAGAGGAAGAGTGAAGGATCAAAGGCAAAAATAAAAAAATGAGGCTGTTCGTATACGAAAAGGTGTACAGTGTCTGAGTTTAAAACCGATAATAAAAACAAAATACAAAAGCAAAATTGTAAATGCAAATTAAAGTCGCCATGCCTGTGAAAAAGTTGGGTTTGGGAATATTTTTTCAGAGTGTCAGTGACAGATGAATAGAAGTTTGACCTTAATGTTATGCTTCCACAAGACTTCTTAAATCTAAATAATTTGGTTAAAGAGATATAGTACCTGTGTGCCCAAGTCTAGCTCGCAGTGACTTAACTTTTACTCAGAAATTCTACAACGAGTTTAAGCCACAGCTAAAGTTAATTGATCCTTCCAAATTGGCTGCTTAAGCTAAGTTAAACTTTACCTTAGTTGAAACTCGCACTGGAAAACCAGACCTATATGTAGTATATTACAATATATTTTCGTTTTATACCCAAATAAAGAGTATGCTAGACCTAAATTACAGCTTACAGCTTAGCACATTACCTGAATAAAAAGTTTCGTGTAAACTAAAAAATAATAAAAACTAAACCAACGTTAAAAAAGTCGTGTTTTATTCCAAATATACGTTTTCCGTTCAAGCTTTTTAATATAAAATAGGAGACAGCCTTGTAAAAATATCTTCAGTGCGAATACTTGAACTAAAAGCTTAATACATATATTTCAAACAGTTTCGAGATTTCGAGATAGTAGTAACATATAGAATTGAAACTGTACACTGAAAGAAATGGTGCTAGTAAAATCAGTGTCAGTAATGTCAGTTGTTCTTGACTTAACGGAGAATCGGTGAAATTGATCGAGTTATGGTTAATTCGACCGAGTTCTTTGTCAAGCGAACAAATTAGTTTAGTCATTTCAACAGGAGAGAAATTGTCGCTCTTAAGTTAACAAAATTCTGTAAAATTGACAGATTCATAGTCACAGATTTCTGTTAACACAACTGATCTCACTGGTCATTTCAACAGCAATCAACAGTCAATACATGAGCAAATTTCAAAGAGAGTTTTAGGCTCACTGCACTCTCTACTTTGTACTTATGATTATGGTGCCACTTGTTTAAATCAGGGATGCACCTTAACGTTAAGCTAATCGTTTATCAAAAAATTTCCACCGTTTCCGTTGAAACACTTCGAAATATTATCGATAAAGAAATTATCAAGATAAATTGTATCTCGTTTTTAACCGAAACGAAAAGCTTTCGTTAACGTTAAAAACGTTAACGAAAACGTGATACTTTATGTTTGAATTGTGCTGGCAATGCTATAGCCATGGTGAAGCCGTAAGGTGGCAACAACGAGCGCACATACACACACAAACTCTATGTAATTTGTTTGTGTAATTCGTTGGTGGTAATGTCAAAAATACTCTGAGAAATGTTCGTACTGTCAAAATTCATGAGAAAAGTTGCAATCAGCTTGGATAATGCTTTCACCTTTAATGACTCTGCCATCAATCAGCTTTGCCAGCATAGTTTGAAATTAATAATCAGCATAAACGATTTGATTTCGTTTTGATATGGCAGAAAACGAAACGAAATCATTTCGTTAATTTGACGATCTTAACGTTAATAAACGAAACGAAATGACTTCGTTTCGTTTATTAACGTTGATTATCGTAACGAAATGATATCGTTTCGTTGGTTAAGCATGCCTGGTTTAAATAAATACCAAAATAAGAAAACCACCAAATCGAAAAAACACACAAAATGGGAAAACAACAAAAAAATAGTTTTTCAGTTATCAATACAAAACGAAAAACCCTTTTCTGAATTTGCTGTCCAAAAAATTATGAGATATCGGGACACCTATTTATCGGGTACAATTTTACAACTTCTCCTTCAAGCGAAATGCAAAATTGCGCCTTTTTGTTTCAAAACTTTTGTTTGAACGAACAGGATTTTTCCAAAGTTAGTAACATTTTGTTCAAGTTTTTACGAATTTTCACTCAAGCGAACGAATTTAATAAGATAATAAAAAACATTCTTTTTTAATGTTGTTGTTTCCGACAACATAAAAGTTTGAGTTGTTTTGGAATCGTTTCAATTTAAAGTGTTACGAAAATTAAACTTGCCGATTTACATGTAAGGTTACTGCAGTGGTGAATAACCTTCCTGCGATTTGATTCTTTACTTTTCTCTAAATTACAAGTTTTTATTTAAAAGTGTTACGTCAAACATTTATTATACTACAAGTTTTGTTCGAAACAATCAAGTGTGGCAACTACATGCGAGCGAAGAAATTGAGAATGAGCTGAGCTGCAACTGAAAGAATTGAGAATCAGTTTTGTGACTACTATTTTCATTTCTATTAGCAAAGCGAAGTTCAAAACTATAAATTAAATAAATTATAAAATATAAAATTTGGCGAAAGTGCGTTTAACAAAACAAAATAATAAAGTGTATAATGTTTAATCTGTACCAGCATATTTGATGTAAGCCCAATTGACGTTCCGTTAGTAAGTGTCACCGTGGTGTGATGGTAGCGTGCTCCGCCTGCCACACCGTATGCCTTGGGTTCGCACCCCGGGCAAAGCAACATCAAATTTAGAAATAAGGTTTTTCAATTAGAAGAACATTTTTCTAAGCGATGTCGCCCCTCGGCAGTGTTTGGCAAGTGCTCCGAGTGTATTTCTGCCATGAAAAGCTCTCAGTGAAAACTCATCTGCCTTGCAGATGCCGTTCGGAGTCGGCATAAAATCATGTAGGTCCCGTCCGGCCAATTTGTAGGGAAAATCAAGAGGAGCACGACGCAAATTGGAAGAGAAGCTCGGTCTTAGATCTCTTCGGAGGTTATCGCGCCTTACATTTATTTATTTATTTATGTATATGGTAACATAGGTACTTTCGTACAAAGCTGTCGCAACAACTTTTTTTGTTCATTTGACTACTAAAACTGTCAACTACGAATCAACGATTTGTGCGCAGTTGATTCGACCTCTTGTTGCGATGGATAAAAATTAAGAGAAATTTCGGTTGAATTGAACCGTATTTCGGTTGATTTTACCAGTCTTTTTCTTTCAGTGTATCATAAGGTTAAATGTCAACATCACCTTTTATCATTTGAGTTTCAAAAGTCGTCAAGTTGGTCGCACCTTTTTAAAGCGATCCTTAGTGACAACACATAAGTAAAAGGTCTAAGAGTTAAGTAAACAATCTATACACCAACTTTCATCCAAATCGGTAGAGTCATTTTCGAAACAGTAATAGCATTTAAAAAAGTAATATATCAGTGGCCATAAGCCACAATTGTTTAAGTTTCCTGCTATTATTGCTTGTGACTTGATTCATAAACAATAATAATAGCTGGTAACTACATGAGGCAGCGCCAGGGGCAACACGTAGGCAAACACCTTAGATTACATTGTACCAAGTACAAAACTTTATCAACCAGTGCAGGTGTGACGGTTACTTTGAAATAACGTGTAAAAGAAGGCAGACATCCATGTAATAGAAGTTTGCGGTAGAGAATGTGTACGAAGAGGCTCCTCCTCGAAGAGCATCTACATTATGTTGGACAGCCAGCAGCCCTGCGTGCCTTGCAATCCTATGCCGTTACATCTAAGCTAGTGGATGACTGCATTGAAATCCTTAGTTACCTGGGAGCCAAAAACAAGGTTTAGTTAGGATGGGTTCCCGGATATCAGGGACATGAAGGTAATGAGCTCACAAAAGCACACACCAGGTAAATCATAAGTAAATGGGAAACAAAACAATTCAGACGTCACTCTATTCACTGCCCAGGACAAATACAGGCCAAACTGTTTATATCTCCGGCAACGAAGGTATCATTAATTTAAATAGGGAGGACCTACGAACCCTCACTGGATACTATACGAGACACTGTCAACTACGATATCACCTGAGTAAGTTAAATCTATCCGATTCTAAAATTTGTCGTTTCTGTGAGCTGGAGGATGAAACACTGGTTCACATTCTCTGCGAGTGGTGTGACTCTTAATTTATGTGATATAGAGCAAAAAGCCTGAAGAAGTACTTAGATACATTAAAAGCCTCCACATACAAAATTAGGCTGAAAGGTCATGCACAATACATTTTCACAAAGGTCGCAGTGCTTCCAGGCCTAATAATAATAATCACATCCAACTATGAGTTGATCTTAAATAATCATGCCGTGGCCGAAAATAGTCAGAACTGGCAACTGTCCCGCTGCGCATCCGATTAACACTAGTTCAGAGGTAGTCACTAAACCTATAGTGTAAAATTATCGCCCGATATGACTGTCTCCCAGGATGTATTACAAAGATGTGATTTAATGAAATAAAGTACGCAAATCATCAGCAAAATGGAATGTTGAAATTCGGCAGCAAATTCCAGCGATTCATGGAGACTGCAAATGTGATCTTACTATTGAAAATGATTATGAATAATCTATTGTGTAGTCTTTTAAAATACTTTCTTAAAACGATTCATCATACAAGTTTTTTAACATATAAAATGATAAATTTTTGTGCTGCGATGAAAATGAAGTTTTAACCGGAATTTAATAAAAATTCAATACAATTCTGTAGCAGAAAGTTTAGAATCTATGAACACATATAACTTGCTTGGATAAATTAATCAAAGTAAAATTTTCCTTTCACAAGATAAGTGATAAGATGAAACATTTTAAAGGCTTTTTAAAGAAGAAGCTGAATAAGCAAACTAGCAAAATTAGTCCTTCTTTCTACGATGATATTCAAATATTATGGCAACGTGATAAGAACGCTACTTTCACATTGTTATAACCCATACTTTGAGAAGGCGTTCCAGCCGGTATTAACTGTACAAATGATCAAATGTCGGCGGAGAGTTAAGGGGCTAATAACAAACCCGCGTTAAGATATTCCTGTCGTAAGAGTTGATTAAATACACTGTCTCGGAGGTCCGTGGGCTACGACAAAAACATTGAAATATTTTGGAAACATTGAACATGCGCCACCGCAGGATAATCAGTTTTACTTTGTAAATCTCTTTAAAGCCTTTTTTGCTGGGAGCGAGAGATGAGTCCGCAAATTCGATGTGTTGATAAAAAGATTTGATTAAACCTTTTCCTTCTTTAGCACTTATTTTATGCGTTTGTACAAAACATAATTTGTCAGTTTTATTTCCATTTTTTTATTTTCAATATCTATCCGATAAAAGATCCAGGAAATTTTATCTTGAACACTTTACCCTTAATACCTGAACAAAACTAAAGCCGCAACCGCATACGTTTCTTGAAATTGGGATAGTGAAGAGGATTGAAAGCGTTTCAAGCACCGGAGCTGATTCCAAACCAAACTCCTAAAACCGATGTTTATGAAATTCTCATGGTACACTTTTGTGATCACGACCAAAACTGTCTATATAGGTGTTTGGAAAAGTGTCCGGAGGTACGCCACCTATACTGCCGTTCATAGTAAAAAGGCAGTAAAGTTCACCAGAATCACAAAATAATGGCTCTCGATAAAGCCATTAAATAAGTCATACTCATACATTTTTGTTATTTACGAAATACAACTTTTTATTTAATTAAAACAAACGTATAACTTCACATTTCTCTGATTTCTTTTACGGAAGTTTCGCTATAGACGGCAGTATAGTTAATACTTAAAATAACTTTATTTAGATTAATAATATAAAAATTCTTTTAAATAGTTTAACCTACGCGTCTTAGCTCAAAGTAGTTCGGACTTTTTTCATCTTATGCTTTCACGGAAAAAGGTTTACCCCCAGGTCTTATCTCGGGTTGATCCGGTAACATAGATGTGCATATATTTTCCGTGGAATGTCTTAAACAATATTTTCATTATGTTAAAAGGAAAAAAATAGTTTATGCTCCACCCTTAAATATTTGTATACTAGATACTTGGCCAAATACACGGGCTTTGTAGGCTGGGAGCTTTACCATATTTTTAGACAACAATAAGTAAATTCGGCTTTCGTAGTGCCACGCTGAATAGGTTAAACCCGTGAATATTTCAGAAAAGATTAGGGATTTCTGATTATTGTATTTCAAGCGGGAGATGGAAATTGTTATAAGGTTGTTTTACATCAAGACATGGCTTTGATCGATATCCACAAATCGATCATGGCAGGAGTGCGGGTTCAAATCCCAGTCGCGGTAGACAAGAGATTTACATGGTTTAATCGAAACAGCTGCCGCTTTGTCCGTCCTGATTTCGTGTTTCATAAATTTTTCTCAAAATATTTGAAAGATTGTTGATTATTTTGTACTTTTTTGTAAAACAACTTTTTAGGTTTTGTTAGTAATGGAATTCTGAACAATCCCAAAAACTTTAGCTTCATGCAAATTTTGTATACCCTTAGTGCGTTTTTTTTGTGCCAATTTGACCGGAGCAATTTAATTTTTCATTATTTATTCTCGAACAATAACTTCTTCTTCCTATATCAATATATAAATATCGCAAACGAAAAATTTTCAAATCCTTTTTTGGACGCACCATTTGGCCGTTTTGAATGAAGAATCTCTCTGTGCATAGGGAATATTTTTGCAGTTTAGGGGGCGTGTCATATTATATATACATATACCAACATATGAAAAATAAAATATCTCCAAGAATTTAATATCAGGTAAATTATACTTGGCAAGCAGATAACCAACATCGGGAAAAGTGAAATGTATTGGAAAAGAGGGTGTGTTACATTCCATAAAAATTTTTATTTCCATATCATATATCACCTCCGCTAGAGTCACCTTGGCATAACTGCTAAAAATTGTTAACGAAAGTTGGTGTATATTGGAAAAAGAACCGTGGAAACTGGAATACAAAATCAATTTTCAATATGCTCATATCTCTAATCACTGAATATTGCAAATGTGAGAAGTCTTGCAAAAGGAAGTGTTCACGCATAGAATTATATAATCATAAATGTATATTACTACGTAATACCAAAGATGCTTTAACATCATTTTAGTTTAGGATATCCGTATGGTTAGGCCTATTTTATTGAGTTATTTGCCGATGTCTCGAAAATTGCATCATCATACGTTGAGACACCACTATAAATTTCTTTTTCGACCTACCCTACATTAACACCGTATTGTACAGAGGAGTAAACATTATGAGAAATCACCATACAAGCTTAAATATGCATATCCCTTATCTAAGAAATATTATTGGTCGAATTTTCAATAATAACTTACAACTGGGTATATAACTTAAATATTGCTCACCCCCACACTTGCAGAAAGCGTCGACCAAATTTTCTTTAACAAGCCAAAATACTGCGAATTAAGCCTTTAGCTGATAGAAATAGAAAGATTTTCTTTTGTGCGGTTTTCTATGCTACGTGAGTGTGTGCTTACAAGTAAGTAGTCGCGTTGACGTCTGACTGTCTCGTATGCCTCATTAACTTTGCATACTTTTATTTGCTGTCTTATAGTTTTGTTATTTTTGACTATTGAAATCACTACAACGTATTTGAGTATCTCGTTTATGGAATTAAGTACTCAAGTTTAACCCTTATGGCGTCGTATATACTTATGTGTTTAACATGTGTGCGTGTAAACACACGTGTCTGCACAGGGTTAGTAAGAAATTTTATCAATATTTTCATCAAGTTGTGCATAAAAATAATTGAAAAGTTAAAGTATAGTATTCAGCTCTAGTAAAAGGCGAGAACATGAAACTTTGCTTAGTTTATTAGAAAATTTAAATTTTGAAAGCAAATGTTCAATATCTTGGTGATCTAACTAACATCTTGCATCTTAGTAAGTAGTGACTTTAGTTATTAGAGTGATGGTTTAAATTTGGTCTGTAGTAGAGCTTATTTACACGCACTACAGAATTCATAATATGTTTTGTTTTAACGGTGCGCCAAGATTTTCGTTCACATTATAAAATTGTTTCTGAAAAAATTTGTATTGTTTCATACGATCCGTGATCGAATTCAATTTTTAAATCGGTGTTTGGGACTGAAATTATACATGAAATAGTGGCTACAAGTACTTATTTGATTCATAATTTATTTATATTTTTAAGAATAGGTTGATTCATATTTATCGCTTGAGTGAAATCGATCGTTCAAAAAGATACAGGTCCAGGTTGACCACAATCAACTCAACTAAAGAAGTGCTCGCAGTACTCTAATTAAAACTCACGGATGGACCTAACGGATAGCATTGTCCTTGCATTGCATGCATATAAAAAAAAACTGAAATTGAAATAAATACGCCAAGCCGAAACTATTTTAGTGCTTCGGAAGCATCGTTTATGCAACACCATTCTTGCGAAAAATAATGTGTACATTTTTCTTTTATTTCCAGAATATTAAAAAAACACTTTTAAATGTTTAAAAAACTCCAAAAAGTATAAGGCAATTAAGATCTTTCAATCAAAATTTAAAATTAAACGCGGTTTAAATGACACCACCAGTGATTCCAACTTAATCCAGTAAAAACTATGTAAGAGAAAGACAAATCCTTGAACGGTAAGTAAGTGCAACTGTATTTGAGTTATAGATGGAAAAAAAAAAAACAATACGGCAATTCATTCCAACTCGCAAGAATGCAAACCGTGCAAGTCTCGTTAGAGTTTATTAAAATTTATAAGTTCTATTTGGTATGTAGGTTTTTCATATGTTTATATAAATATGTCGCTGGTATTTGAGTACCGGTCTTTCAACTCCCTACTTGCGGTTAAGTGGGGTTAATCATACAGGAGATTTGGTTGCTTTGGCATCAGTATCGTGATGCACACCCGTGTCCAATGTTTCGCCTTGATGAAGCTAAATTCATGACTCGTTGATATAAACTATATCCGTGGAACGACCATATGAATATTGATTCTTCCATAATATAAAGTGCTTGGCGATTTTAAGGCCTGTTTTCCACCCTGACGGGAAAATCACCATATGGTTGTATGACATAGGTATCAAATGGAAGGTATTAAAGAGTATTTTAAAAGGGAGTGGGCCATAGTTCTTTCTATAGGTGGACGCCATTTCGGGATATCGCCATAAAGGTGGACCAGGGGTGACTCTAGAATGTGTTTGTTCGCCCTGCAGAACTTTTTCATTTTCTTCTACTTAGCATGGTAGGTGTCACACCCATTTTACAAAGTTTTTTCCAAAGTTATATTTTGGTTCAAAAAACCAATCCAATTACCATGTTTCATCCCTTTTTTCGTATTTGGTATAGAATTATGCATTTTTTTCATTTTTCGAAATTTTCGATATCTAAAATGTGGGCGTGGTCATAGTAGGATTTCGCCAATTTTTAATACCAAGATAAAGTGAGTTCAGATAAATACGTAGATAAGTTTTGTAGAGATATATCGATTTTTGCTCAAGTTATCGTGTTAACGGCCGAGCGGAAGGACAGATGGTCGACTGTGTATAAAAACTGGGAGTGACTTCAGCCGATTTCGCTAATTTTCACAGAAAACAGTTATCGTCATAGAAGCTATGCCCCTAAAGTAGGTGTGTTCGTTATCCAATTTTGCTAATTTTCATTTAGCACTCATCATGATATCTTCAACGACTGCCAAATTACAGCTTGCAAAACTTTTAAATTACCTTCTTTTAAAAGTGGGAGGTGCCACGCGCATTGTCCAAAAGTTTACTAATTTTCTATTCTGAGTCATAAGTACAACACACCTACCAAGTTTCATCGCTTTATCCGTCTTTGGTAATAAATTATCGCACTTTTTCCGTTTTTCGAAATTTCGATATAGAAAAAGTGGGCGTGGTTATAGTCCGATTTCGTTCATTTTAAATAGCGATCTGAGATGAGTGCCCAGGAACTTACGTACCAAATTTCATCAAGATACCTCAAAATTTACCCAAGTTATCGTGTTTATAGACGGACGGACGGACGGACGGACATGGCTAAATGAATTTCTTTTTTCGCCGAGATCATTTTAATATATAGAAGTCTATATTTATCTCGATTAGTTTATGCCATTACGGATTACCGTTATGCGAACAAAATCAATATACTCTGTGAGCTCTGCTCAGCTGAGTATAAAAATGGCCGCATGGTTTTCACCAAAAGACAAATACACAATCAGATCGAAATGTTGCGGCAATTGAAAGAATGCTTCCTTTGTTTATGTGTGCAGGTTTCAACTCCGGTCGCTATCTCGTAGTGGCAAAATCAGTACCATGGTCTGAGCTGTAAAGTTGTGCATCCTAAAACAAAAAGCTAACGGTTTTAACATGTATTATTATAATTTTTACAAACATATTACTTTCATTTTACGCCCAAAGTATTAAAATTATTGTAATTTTGTTTTAAAAATAAAAATGTTATAAATAATGGTCACATATTTGAGTGTTGGAAAAAATCAACACAAAATGGAATTAATTAAGAAAATGATGACGTTGCACAATTTTTCAGAAAAATTAATTTCCATACTTATGAGTAGACTTTTTCCAAGATCCGATTCGAGCTCAAGGCCAGAAACAATATTTTTTTTTTTAATTTTTCTATAATTTTGTTTTTGGAATAGTAAAGAGAAAATTTTTCAGACAACCTTCGATAGCTGCGCAGATAGATCCATTTCAAAGGGTGCTAAGCCTTCATCATCAGTATGCTTTAGGCACGCTGCGCTAACCACAATAGACTTACAGGCCTGTCCGGTTTTCACAAAAAAAATCGATTTTGAATACACATCGAACGATCTAGTTTTTGTTTTAGATTTGTCTAAACGAGCACAGTTCTTCAAATCGAGTTTGAGAAACTTCGCAAATTTCAGTGCAATCCGTTTTTGTGTAAATTGCCTTGGAGCTGGAGTCTTGAAGCATAATTAAGAATGACAATGCAACATGCGGAAAAATGTTATCGCTAGGCGGCGCAGGGATCATATCATTTTACAACCTGGTAGGAGTTTGGAAATTTTGCAGCCTAGTTTGAATGAATTTTTCGTGACCAGAAACTTTGACCATAGCTTAGATCCTCACCTGAGCAATATTCAGGTTGAGAATTCAATATAAAGCATTTGGAAAGTTGCGACCGATTTTTAAGTAACTTCTCATTGAGTTAGAAACTCGAAACCATACTCTTAGCTCAGACTACCTAGATATTTCAACAAGAGAAAAAAAAACCTGTTAGAGCATTTGGTCTCACACAAAAACACAATTTCGGCTGGCAAGGTTAAAAGAAATTTAAAAGCTATCCCAATTGCAACTTCCAATATATAATTTCTCAAAATAATATCTCATTTGGGCTATCTTGAACAAAAAGCTATTTTAGTTTTTCTGCTGAATCGCGAATTATAAGTTTATAAAAAGAAGGTTGGTTATTTGTGAAAGTCGAATAAAGGTGGCTTGCATAGAATAAAGCTACGAATTGAGAGTGGCAATATTTCGGCAAAAGAATAAGAAAAACGGCTGGTAACAGTCGACTATCTGCTAAACTGTGCAAACAGGACGGTGAAGAGTTGCAAAGACCTGCACATGCTCCCAGATAGAAATTTAAGGAGCCTCTGCCCAATCTACAAGACAGGTTATCCCAAAACCCACGCTAGTAACTGAGGAATCAGCCTGTTTTATATCGCTAATAAGATTTTATCTACCATATTATTTGAAAGACCCAAGGTCGACGAACAGATTGCAGCTATCAGTGCGTCTTCAGACAAGGTAGATCTACTCTCGGTCAGATTTTTACGAAACGCCAAAACGATATGAGAATCCACACAATTTGTCGTTTTGCCGATTGTCTCCTTCAGGATTGTATTCAAGTAAAGCTTCAGACAAGACGAATCCTTCTCGTGTGGATATTCTTAACATCATATAGATAGCAAATCTAAGCTGCAATTTATTAAAAGTATATGCCGACGATATACATATTATCACTGGCCTTAACATTCGCATCGTAAGTTCCATCTAGGAACCTCTATTGACAGTAAAAACATCACCAGCTTCGATTTTAAGCTGCTTTGAAATGACACGGAGAATCTTTTTTGCTACTAAGGCGCGAAATCGTGGACGGTGTTGGGATAATCCCATCTTATAGCGCTTGAGGTATTCAAAAGAAAAGTTCTCTGGCATATTTGTCGTCGTTCTAGTTATGTCAACTGCTTGTTTCCAAGAAAGTTTATTAATGAGCTGTATAAGGTATATATTGGAACGATTATGCGTCATCCATTTTGGAATTGGGCTAAGAAACCGGTTTCGGCACTATGCTATCTTCAGTTTCATTTTTATTTTTGTATAAGCTATATCAAGACACAGCTCAACCATTGACAGCCCAAGGGATTCGCCTGCTGGGTCATGATGTAGTGCTGTTTTCAATTTTATGAATATTCCAAACTTATGTTGAAATACTTTCCCTCTTATTTAAAAAGAAATGTTTGCAATTCACCTTACCTGAAGACTTTTCAACCTCTTACCCCATGAAAGTACTAACTCCAACTGCCTTCAGATAATCATTTTTCCTATATTTTGATATTTTGAGATTTTACGTTCATTTCATTATAAGCCAGTTGTTTATTTCTTTCGTTGAAATGCTTCGTGGCACCTTTTTATAAAAAGAGAAATGCTTTTATTTCAATGTATGTATGTACAATATTAAAAATATATATTTATTTAAAAACGTATGTATCAAAACGCTTTGTTTTCATTTGCATTTTTCTTTTGTTTATCATATTTGGTTTTGTCTTGGCTTGAAAAATTTATCTTTTGTTTTATTCGTTCTTCTAATCTTTTATAAAAGTTCCTTTGTTTGTTCTCAGTTATCCCGCATCGAATTCGCAGTTAAAAATTTTATGATATGAAAAATGTTCAATTAAGTTTTAGATGCCTTTTTTTTAAATACTAACTAATAAATATTCGTAAATTGTTTTCATTGTTTAATCACATAATTTATCAGCTTACTTTTCAACCTCGTGCTGCCATTCAGTGCCTTTGACTTAAAGTTGCAAACGGTACATCGATGAATCCGAAGCCCCCGAAACGCTGAAAATTGTTTGCTAAAACAAAGACGGTGCCACGCCCAACTTCACAAATTGTAAGTCATCCCATTTTTCTTATGATTAACCAAAACCTTTTTACCACATTAGTTAGATCGATACTAGAATACGGATCAATAATCCGGAATCCGCGATATCAAGTTCATGCAGATAGGCTTGAGTCAATACAGAACCAACTTTTATTTTTCCTTTAAGGAATTTTCATTGAGACTCTGCGTATAATCTTCCACCTTATACAAGTCGGTTAAAGCTTATCAATCTTCCAACTTTCGCTAGTCGTAGAGAAATGCTAGGTGTATTATTTATGGGTAAACTACTGAATAGACTAATTTCTAGCCCCCTCCTTTTGAACGAAGTAAACTTCAATGTTCCATCACGAGCGTCAAGACATTACAAATCTCTTCTTTTGAGGCAGTGCAGAATTAAATTCCAATTAAATGAACCTTTTCCGTGCTTGTGTCATAACTTTAATGCGGCAGTTACTCACGAACGTACGTACCAAAAACGTGTCAGCTGACACGACCTATCTTATGAGTGTGCAATGTAAACGAAAACTCACCGACGTGCAACGCCCGTACGTACGTAGCCCGGAACGCAGAAATCAAAACAATTTTGATTTTTTCCGTACGAACGTGTCAGCTGATCGCTCTCTCATTAGACAGAGTAGCCTAGTAAACTTTTGTGCACTAATTTTTGACCGTTTGCAATTTTATGCAAAAACACCTTATTAAAGTTTGAAAAATTGTGAAAATAATTCGAAATAATTATGTAAAAGTGCTGATTATAAATATGTAATCTATTTATACTTATTTAATATTTATTCCGGCCTTTTACAATATCAAAAATTAAATTGGAAAAAGTTGATGTTTCCATAAGCATACATGCAAAATGGTCAATGGCAACAGTGCTTATCTGTAAACAAAACACACACAAATATGTTATGTACATGTACACAGACGCACACATTGATTCCTACGGGCTTGAGAGTTCGGTCAAACGTGCTTCGTACGACAAACCTCCTTACGTACGGCACACGTCGGTGGGTAACTGCCGCATAACCCTCATTCGAACTCATTTGATATAACAGATTCACTTTTTACCAGGCATGCTTAACCAACGAAACGATATCATTTCGTTACGATAATCAACGTTAATAAACGAAACGAACTCATTTCGTTTCGTTTATTAACGTTAAGATCGTCAAATTAACGAAATGATTTCGTTTCGTTTTCTGCCATATCAAAACGAAATCAAATCGTTTATGTTGATTATTAATTTCAAACTATGCTAGCAAAGCTGATTGATGGCGGAGTCATTAAAGGTGAAAGCATTAGCCAAGCTGATTGCAACTTTTCTCTTGAATTTTGACAGTACGAACATTTCTCAGAGTATTTTTGACATTACCACCAACGAATTACACAAACAAATTACATGGAGTTTGTGTGTGTATGTGCGCTCGTTGTTACCACCTTACGGCTTCACCATGGCTGTAGCATTGCCAGCACAATTCAAACATAAAGTATCACGTTTTTGTTAACGTTTTTAACGTTAACGAAAGCTTTTCGTTTCGGTTAAAAACGAGATACTATTTATTTTGATAATTTCTTTATCGATAATATTTCGAAGTGTTTCAACGGAAACGGTGGAAATTTTTTGATAAACGATTAGCTTAACGTTAAGGTGCATCCCTGCTTTTTACTATAAAGAAAACTGTCTTATACTATCTTAACTCGTAGCAAAATAAAAAAATAAAATAAAAAAAAAAAATGTTTATGTAAAATGTTCACTTATTTAACAATGTAGTATATGTATTATTTCCAACTGTTATGTATAATACTCAGCTGATGATATTTATTCTGTAGCTGAGCAGTTTTGTTAAGCGTCGAGATTTAAGACGCTTAACAAACCTCCGCCTATCAACAACTCGGCAAAAAGAAAATCCGTGCGTCATGCGGATGCGCGCCTCGTGTCGGTTGGGCGGGCGGTTTATTATTATTATGGAATTGATTTGAAAGTATCTTTATCTTAAATATTACGTATAATATTCATCTCCAATATAAAATGGTCTCAAACCATTTCAGTCCATTTGAATGGAAAATAGCTCTTGTTATATTCTTTTGTCTATTCATCAACTTTTGATCGAGTTATAACTTCGGAAATGTAAGAAAAAGTTTGATTAACAAGTAAGGAAAGCTAAGTTCAGGTGTAACCGAAACATCACTCAGCTACCAAATTGCAGCTTGCAAAATTTTAATTTTAAACTGCCTTCTTTAAAAGTGGGCTGTGCAACGCCCATTGTCTAAAATTTTACTAATTTTCTATTCTGCGTCATAAGGTTAATCCACCTACGAAGTTTCATCGCCTTATTCGTTTTTGGTAATGAATTATTTTGATATCGAAAAAGTCGGCGTGGTTATAGTCCGATTTTGTTAATTTTAAATAGCGATCTGAGATGAGTGCCCAGGAATTACATACAAAATTTCATTAAGGTACCCCAAATTTACTCAAGTTATCGGGTTTACGGACAGATGGACGGGCGGACATGGCTAAATTAATTTCTTTTTTCGCCCAGATCATTTTGATATAAAGAAGTCTATATCTATCTCGATTAGTTTATGTTGTTACGGGGTACCGTTATGCGAACATAATTAACATACTCTGTGAGTTTTGTTCAGCTGAGTGTAAAAAGAGGGCGGTGCAACACTTTTGGAAGTAGAAGGAATGGTTGCGAAACTGTGCCTAAATAATCCTGAAACTAGTTCCGGTCTTGTTTTCGTGACCGCCGATGTGATCCCAAAATGATCCCGAAAAGTTTATCCTACTCATTTGGAAATGGTCGTCAAATGACTCCAATATCATTCCTGAAGTTATCCCGGAATAGTCACGAAACAATTCCGAAAAATCACCAAATGATCTGAAAATGGGTCTAAAATTAACCCGATTACTAAACAATCGCCAAATAGTTACGAGTTGGCCCAGAAAATACCTCTTAAGAATTTCCAAAGTAATCGCAAGAGATCCAATACACAAAAGGGTAATAGTTCCGAAATTATTTCTGAATGATACCGAATTATTTCCAAAGTTATAACGAAAGCATAAAAGACATGATCACGAAATAGCACAGCACATGATTCAAAAATATGACGTTATTATAACGACCACACTACCGCATCGAGCAAATAAAATGAAATAAAAGAAAAAACAACAACAACAAAACAGAAAAACTGAATAAAATAGCATACAAACAAACGCAGTATTAGCCTAATGGTAGGCCTGCAGCATTGGAAAACTAACAACTTGTGTTCGAATCTCAGCTCTGGTAGAATATAATCTCTAATTTAAAAATCTGAAAACATCCCATGAAATCTTTTGCAGAATGGAAGTGGCTACAATATTCGCCGGAATGCCTAACTCTTTCCAGTTTGTTCTGCAATAATAAAGCATAATAACTTAATATATAAACAAATTATTGTGAATGACATCTATAACTCTTTAAAATTTTCGAATAACGGTTAACAAATAAAATATAAAACAAGTGTTGTCATTGGCGTGGGATCTCGTCCCCTTTTTATAAAAAAAATATTCATTTACTCCTTGGTTACCAGATTCTTCAAAGAAATTTCTCTTAAATGTGTTTGTAATGCACTTTTCACAGCTAAGAGGAAGTGCTTTCGGAGAAGGTGTTTGGTTGTTATCATATTTTGTTCCTTAATGTTAATACATACTTATTTCAACTAACCTTATTCATGGATAGATCAATTAAAATTTGCTGTTCAATAAGTGCCAAGTAATCTCAATATTACGAATTAAAATTTGTGCAAAAAAGATAAGGTTGGGCTTTCTGTCATCATTGGTGAGAAACTCAAAGTGTTGCTTTTCCAGGAAATTTGAATCAATATATGAATTTAAGGAGGTATACAAGGCGAATCTATCAAATCCATGGCGAAGCACAATCTATTCAGCGCGCAGAAAAATGTCAAGGCAAAAGAAAGTTTGCATTGACTTCGATTAACTGACATATAGTTGTACACGTCTTTGTATGAAAAGTAATCAAGAAGAAGCAATCAGGTGTTGGGATAACAGCACCTGGTACTGAATTCGCCTTGAAAGTATAAATACACATTCGATGAAGAAGGATAAAAGAAAACCAGGAAACCAACAGACAAACAACTCTGGTTTTGAAGTCAAAAATTAGTCAACCATAGAAAGAAAATTATCTAATGGAAATTCGTCAAATTGAGTTTAATTACAAGAAGTTTACACAAGCAAATCTCAATCAAACTGCATATGCATTGACGCCGCTTTGTACATATTTTGAGTGTTAAGCAGAGCTGGGCGATAGGAGTGACATTCAAAATAATTTGCAGGTATGAGTAGGTAGGATTACGTTTTGCTGTAGAAGAAAAATTATCAGTAGCTAAAAAAAGTTAAATACAGTAGTTTCTTGATTTTACGAACACCATCGTTGCAGGGTTTGTATGTAAAATCGATTTTTTCGTAAAATCGAGTACCATAACATTTTTCATATATTCTTGATTAAAATAGCTAAAATAACCATAGGCAGTACACGTGTTTTTTAGAACTTGTTTTACTCAAATAACAAATGGAAAGAAAGAACAAAAAGAAAAAATTCATTTCAGAATGGTTATCACCGTATAACATATGTACATGCATATGTACATACATACGTATGCTCAGAAAAGTTGTTCGAACCATATTATGTGCTTAATTCAATAAGACAGTATTTATTGTTTAAAATGTTTATTAAAAAAATTGAATTGAATTGAAGGAATATTGAGGTAACTGTTTACTGCAGCTTACAAAGACTTGTCAAAACAACCAAATTTGAAGCCTCAACATTGTTTTGCTTGGCCCACCGAATGCACGTGCCAAAACTTTCAATAGCGTCTGTATGCTTAACTTTTGGCTCTTCAATTAAAATATTTTATGATACAAAACACAAAATTTGTTAGTTGTTCGTACAACCAAGTACTGTCGATGCTCGTTTGTTCGTACTATAAAGTACTCAATGTAAAAATGTTGCATGTTCGTAAAATCGAAATTTCGTAGAATCGAATGTTTGTGATATCAAGAAACTGCTGTAATAGTTAACTATTTTACAAGATTTCGAAAAGTAATTCATTTCTATTTAGCTTAAGGTTCCTATGGCAACCAATGTAACTGGGAAACTAAAAAAATAAAACCGAAATAATTGTAGATCACAAAATTATTTGTTAAAAAAAATGTTGAACATAAGAAAATAATTATCTTTTCGCGATATTTTGCATTTTATTTTTTTTAATTTAATACTTTTTTTTTTTAAATTGCAAAAAAATATAAAAATAAATTTTTCCTCTCCTTTGCCTAGATTTTATTTCATGCAAGCCTTCTGTTGTTTGCCATAGCTTAAGAAATTTATATTTCGATAAGCATATATCAACTAGTGGTTACTTTATTTCAGAAGTAGACACCCTTGACTAGTTTTGTCTTTTTTGTCTTTGCCATACAAAGTAGTCTGCTTTTCAAAAAAAAAAAAAAAAATTAAACAACAAATAAAAATGTGTCCACTGTCAAATACTGAACAATCTCTAACCCTTAATATTCCAGATATCGCAAATTAACCGGTTCGCGATTTGCTTTTTCCGCGAAGAGAGTCAGTAGCCATCTTAAATTTTGTACCGCTAATTGAGATGCTGAACACTCTTCGTAGGTACATCTGCAACTACCCCTGCAATCAAAGGACCTGTTCCTCATCCCATCTGCGCGAGTTTTCATTACTCAGTGTCTAATGAGAGTCCTTAATAGCGACGATGTTACCGGCGTTTGGTAGTGACGATGATATATGTATGAATGAATCTAAGTTCGTTTGGTTTAAAAAATATAAAGACGGAAGCTTTGAAATTCCAGGTACTTGAAATGGTTCCCGGACTAAGCATTTAAGATCTTTGCGCAATGGACAAAGACAGCTCTTCAATACCCCAGAGAGTTAGAGTGCTTAGAATATATGCGCGGTAGGTATGCCTGTCGTAAGAGGCGACGAAAATACCAAATTGATTCAAGGTGTTGTGTAGCGCAACCCTCTCAAGGGGCTGTCAGCGCAACATATAACTTCTCCAACCAAATTGGCAACCTCACCTACACGTAGCGAATCCTGTTTCATCAAAAACCGAGGCTCTCGTGACCTCGAACTTGTGATGGATTTAGGGGTGGGAGGGCGTTATGGCCTAGAAGGTTGCATGTGGTTATACCAAATCGTTCCCGAGATGGTCGGGCTAGTGCCTTAATGGTGCTTCTTACTGGAACGTACCGAATCTGCATCCGGCAAAGGACCATCAATATCGATACCACTCCCCAAGGCCTTCGGGCCTTATCGCTACAACAACAACAACAGCTCTTCAATAAAGTGGATACCAATACATCAGCAAAGCCAAATATGGGTGGGCTTAGGGAGAGGCTCGTCCGCTCAGTTAAATATGTATGGTACGGAATTCAGCAATAGAAACGTCCATGTGATGAGCTATTGCGATGGTTCTTCATGGAAGTAGAGTCCATAGTCAGCTCCTGAGGAACAATATTAAAACACAGTAGCTTGAAAGCTATTGTGATTTATGGGGGAGGTTATCGCTGTATTTAGACATTCTCTTAATTATTGAAAAAAAAATTAAAAAAGGACCAGAAACGTTTAGATCTAGTTTATTTATTGATATTATTTTGATTCTTCCCGTCTTCTGACAAAAGTAAAGTTTAGATCTGATTCCGAAACTCTTCATGTTGATTTTTGTACGATTTTATCCCTTATTAAGCCCACCGCAAAAAAACTCAAATTGTCGATTTTCTAACTAGCGAATGTCTAGCTAATGTCGAACTATTTGGTGCCTTAGACCTAAGTTTGAACCAGAAACTCGTATCTTTAGTTTCCGACTACCCTACAGGGTAATTACTTTTTACCATACGAATAGATGCATTTGCAGATATTTCAAACGATCAAATAGAAATAATTGCGTTTTGAGATTTTCGATATGACATTTATCACGGAAAAGTTGTCCAATAACAAAACAACGCTTTGGTCTAGTTTGATGAGGAACCACATCAATAGAACGATCATTGCAACAGCAAGGGCACGAGTTCCATCCAAAAAACGTTTTGAAGAGATTTTTGGGGAGCAACCAAAAAAGCGGCCGCCTAAACTCATTCTTGGCAGTTATATAGTTACTATCGTGAACCTCTGACATTTGAAAAAATGCTGTGAAATGTGTAATATGCGAATCGATATGATAACTTAGTTTGGGGATATGTGAAAGAAGAAGAAATATTAAGTTTGAAAGTTCTCATAGTGATGCAAATTATAATGAAATATTTCAATTGGGTTGACGCAGTGGAAAGTAAAGAAGAGGAAACAGTAAGTGGAGTTAAATGGATGATTACATTACTGAGGTAGCAAATGTAAATGTGTGGTTAAACTATAAAACATTTATATATATAAACATAGCAGACTGATAGTGGAGGGTGTGAGGGAAAAATATTTTACATTTTGCGGCTGTTCAACCTCACATTAGCCGTTATCCAATTAAAGGATTTCAACATTGAGCCTCAGCTTTTTCTAGTGGCATTGTCTGGCATAAACGAGAAATGAAATTCCACACGAGTGGCTACCCAACGTCAACATTTACGTACTTATATACACATAAACGCTTTGAAGAGCATAGAAATTTCCTTGTGGTGATAAAATGAAAGCAGGTATGTGTAGTTGTACATATGTATGTCTGTGTATGCGCATTTCGTAAAAGTGCGAGGACAGGTTCTTATACCTTTAACAAGTAAAACAGGACAAAAAAAAAGTGTGCATCTTTTGTCTGCTTTCAGGCGTTTGCTCTCGGTGTTGCTGTACAAAGTGAATGAACATAAGAGCTTGTCAAAATGTCATGCTGTACATATCTACATGAGTACATATGCATATGTGTTTTGAGTATGCATACGTAGTTGTATTGTACAATTGAGTATGTATTAGTGAGCATACAAAGGCAAGAATTTATTTATATTGTGGTCAGGTTGAGCAAATGCTTGCAATGATGTGGTTACCACATGAACTTTAACATATCTGAATGCACATATACATGAAAATACCCACATATACATATGTACGTATATGTGCATACCAAATGATTGTCACTCCCATAGTTGACAAACTAAAGGGCCCAAGAGTTGATTTCTTTCTGTTTTTTTGACCTCATATACAAAAAAAAAGTATAAAATATTCTCTGTCGAAATACTATAAATATAATCACAAAAGCAACCACAAGGTGGTGACCTCCGCTTGCCCATCTCACTATTATTTAAAAACAACTTCGACACAGAGTTTGGCTTTACAGCTTCACCCTTTTGTTTTTGTAGCTTTGTATTTTTTTATATTTGCATATATATATGTATGTATGTATGTGGTAGCACAATCGCGCAAAATGTATTAATAGGTCAGATGGTCTGTAGGAAAGGCTGTCAGCCGCGAACCAGAAAAAAAAGTATAAGCACATGCGATTCTTCAAATAGATTAAAATGAAGGCTACTTGTTAAATATACAAAAAAACACATTGTTTTTGATATTTAAGAAACTGCCAAATCCTCATTAATTCCCTTGCAAATTCTACATATTTCTAACTATGTGAGTTTAAAACATAAATAATGTTATACCGGCTATATTTATAATCTTCAGCAGAAATATATTTTTTGTTTGTATGTTAACTTAAGACACAGTTGGTGAAATTCTTTGCACATTACTTAAGCTTAAATATTGATATAACCAAGACCTTTGTAAGATGAGTTCAAGTAATATTGAACGTTGACGTTGGACGTCGGTGCGAGTAAACGTGGAAGCCGAATGGAGTGTACGTCAGGTATTTGCTGTCTTCGCGGGACGAAGGGGTTTTATTTGAAGTCCGATCTCTGCTAAAATAGGAGCCAGTGCCGTAGCCAAGGAAAAAATTAAAAACAAACAAAAAAACGATTTATTACTGACTCAAGTCGGACAATTTTCCCGTCAAAAATTTTTAAAAGAAATATTTGAAAAGAATTATAGAAATATTATATTTGGAAAGGTTAAAAGATGTGCGAATTTCACAGAAACCTCACTTAGTTACTAAATTGGCGCATAATCTTTTAAACAGTTTTGGCCATACGAAAAATCGCACCAGTCGCTTCTTCGCTGAGCTCACTGGCACTAACTGCGAACACCAGGGAAACTTACATTGTTTCACTGAAACCATTGATTTTTAGTAAAATGCCCAAAATAATGCATAATGAACCAAATAAACCGCTTCCAGACTGCGAAAATGCGGGATAGTTAAATGAGGTTAAACTACAGCAATGACGCGACTTTAGAATGGCTGAAGAGTGTTACTGTAGACCTTTGAAAGCAAGAAGGCGCAGAATTGAAGGAATTAGATAGAGAACTGATCCTCATGATGCTAAAAACTTACTGCTCTGGCTCTAAACAGAGCAGAGAGTAGAGCCGTCATTAGAAATATGTAGCGTGTTTTAAGGCGTAAAAAATAGCAAAATAAAAACTACAGAGAAGCATAGCATTTTCAATAACTGTTTCAAACAACAAAAAATAAAATTGAAGAAAAAGTGTAAAATTTTGCTAAAGATATTGGCACACTTCTCACAATTTCCACGATTTAGGAGTAAAATATGAGTCTTTCATGACTATGGTTTTATACTTCTTCAAAGGGCATATTTGTAAGGTATTTCAGAGTCTTATTGAGCTCATAAATAATGAGCGATCCGAGATTGTTTGTTGAGTATGTTCTTCCGTAAGATGCTCCAGTGCATCATGTTTCTACCCAAAACTCTCCTGTTAATGGATTAAGATTTTCCCACAAGGTGGCTTTACCTTGCGTACATTTCTATCAACATATACATATATCTGGGACGAAGGGTCAACACATGCTAAAGTGTCAATTTTGACTTTATGTCTCTCGCATGTCAGTTAACGTACTTTTTCAGTAGAATCTCTTTGTGTTATGTTCTCTTTTCCTCACTTTTTCATGCAATATTTACTATTAATTGCAATAAAATACAGAAAATATCCACGAACGCTTACTGAGTTCACATGCATGCAAATAGTTATGTGTATTTCAACGATCAATCATGTATGTATGTAGTATATATGCATATGTATGCATAAATGCCTCTGGCTACTGCTTGAAAATATGTAGGTAAGCACTGCATTTTAATTGCTTACATATGTATTTGTATGAATTTTAAATTTAGGTAATTTCGCTACAACATTGGACAGGCATAAGCGAGTAGGTAAATTCATATGTACATACATGCATACATATATAAATGTGAATATTGTACGAATGTAGAGAATGAAAACATGACTACATTTATTGATCAATTAATGTATCCAGCAGCATATTCTTACACACATACACGCATACATACACTCATACATTGTGAGGTTCATGGTCTGTAAACAGATGCTTGAATCGCTTTTAAGATCAATGTTTTCTTTTTATGTTTTCAATATGCTAAAAAAAGTAGCAAAAATGTAAGTGAATTTCAACACATTCTCTCTCATACATATAGTATATGTGTACATGCATATACATATGCACTTAAACTTTATATGGCCTGCTAAGTGCATAACTTTATCTACCCTTATGAAATTGTTGCGCAAAAAATTATAAATATGAATGTATCATATACAACTTCGCTAGCAGTCGTGAGGAGGGAGGGAGGGGGGGGGGGGGAGGGTTTGATCTACATATAAGGTTCAGCGTTGTCTTATCACATCGTTCCCTAGATATTCGGGCTAGTACCTACCGACATCGGACATTCAACATTGATAACAGTCCCTAAAGCATTGGCATTACCGTTATAATCACAACAACAACAACAACAAGATAGATAGTTATATTTTTTGAATATCTGCTTAAAATAACAAACTATTTAAAATATTAGTGAAATATTCGTCACAAACTAGAGCACAACTTGGCAAATATCTTCGGCTACGCCCGGTAAATTTATTTGAGATGTGCTTAAAGCAAAAACAACCACAAGAAAACATATCTCATTGCTATCCGGAAGGCTCGTTTTCATATTGCGTAGGCTCAACGTGCGTTAGTATGTAATTCGACTTATCTATATCTAGGCATGTATGTTCATTTTTGTATTAGTTGCTGCTGCCACAGCTACTTAGATATTAGATATTATAACTTGAATAGCCATTTACAATGAGGGTGACTTCTTTCGTATGTATGTATGTATTTGTGTTTGTATTTTAATTTGTCCATGTCGCCTTGGGACCCATCGCAAACGTGTCTACTCATTTTAATATTAGCTGAAAAAGATAACTTTCAACGCGTTTATGCCATGCTATGTTTTTATTGTGAAATATAGTAAGTTTATTTGTTGTTTGTCTTTTCCTGTTGTCGTTCAGATTTCACTAACGACATTAAAATGTATTTTTGTTTTTAACATTTATTACATAAATCATTGAATTATGCGAATGCCTTGAATAATATTAGAGTTTGTTATGTGAAAATGAATTTAACATGGATTAGGGTACATTAAGCAGAACCGAGATTTTTTATTTGCTACTTTAACGCTAATACATCGCGTTTTTAAGATTCAAAAATTCTTATAATATTATTTGATTTATCTAAAATTATATTACCCATATAGAGATCATAGTTTTTTTAAGTTATTTTAATTGTTTTTAGCGATTGACAAATATTGAAGTACGAATTCGATACATATTAAACATAAGAGTGGTCCCAAAGCTGGGGCTTCTTGGCCAGAAATCGGTTTGTACTCGGAAAAAATGTTACTCTCATCTGCTAAATTTGGGGAATTTGCCATTTATATGGTGGCTATAGCGCTGCGTTTACCCGAACTTTGACTTACATCAATTAGTCATGAACAATTTAAGTTCAAAATTTCGCGTTGAGTTGGGTTTGCGTGTTTGTTTTAGTATGCGGTAACAGCTCCGACACATAAGCAGTTTTTCATATAGATGAGTTTAACACAAGCTTATGAATTATGAGTAGATTGCACGTATTTTTATAGAGAATGGTAGAATGAGTGACACTGGCGCAATCTGATATTGAAAAGTAGCCAACTCCCCAATTTTGTTCCAAGCAAATCATATGAAGAAGAATTTGACATTTGCTTTGGCTAAGGGTGTTGGCACACATTGCATGTGAAATTATTTTCCCACAGGCTGGTGACTTTTCTAACATTTTTCGCATTTGAAAACTGCAATATAACTATCGAATACGACACAAAATATGTTATCAAGTAGTTTTGTTGTTTAAGGAGAATGTTTACAACAGTGCTCCGCGAAATTTTATATGTGAATGGGCAAGGCGTGCTAAACTTCAATTGCCAAGTCTGAAGTTCTTTCATATTTACAAACGCAACATCTTGGTTGATTCTGGCGATGTTATTGGAATGCATAAGCTTGTGTTAAATGCATCTATACGAAAAATTTCATTGTACCGCGGCCTTAAGGCTGTAGGGGATAAACAGGCGCAACTTTACCAGAAACAAACAATTTATGTCGAGTTATCGGTTTGTTTCAAGCTTGTTAAAGCTTCTTATTGTTTTATTATGGGGTTATTGTTGACGGTTTATGAAAGTTTCATTCATTATATTGAAGTTTTATTGGTATTTTTTTGATAACAATCCGTTGAGCTGTTGTCAATAAATCGCAAACACTCCGTTTGGAAATTGAAATTTTCCGATGAAATATAATTTCACATATCAAATCACACCTGCACCAATTCAATAACTTTTCGATGGCAAACCAATTAATTTTTGATGGCAAATCCATATTTTTTCGATAATACGTGATAACAAAATAATAATACGCCGTCGAGAATTTATGGATAAGAAAAACGATAACACGCCTATAACAATTTGGTATATAGCCGTAAGAAATCGACAACTTCTCGATAACAAATCGATGATTTTCCGATAATGGCCAATAACTTTTCGATAATAAATCGATTTTGATTACGAATCAATAATTTTTGATAATACATCGATTATTTTGCGATTACTTTTCTATAACATAACGAAACATTTCGATAAATAATCGAAAACTTTTTGATAACAAATCGGTACGTTATCGATAACCTTTGTTACTTATAAAAAAAAGAAGTTGAATAAGAAATCGCTAGCTGCTTACAACTGGTCGATAAAACACTTATAACAAAACTTTTGTTTCTTTCCTAGCCTTGCCTTGCAATGTTGCCAAACTTGCGCCCACACTCCCTACTCTCCGACGTATTTGGTATTCAAACAATACGCCTACGCTGCACACGCCCCTTACATTCTGTATTCCAGACTTACTTAAAAATTTATAACTCCCGATTGACTCAAAAGCTCACTATTTCTAAACATTTCAGGAACTTTTTCACCCTTTACATATGAACATAAATATGGGCGTATTTGTCTAAAGGTAAATCAAGTTATATTTTTCTGACATTTTTCATTTTATATCCTTGAAAACCTACAAACTGTTGAGAATGATGGTTGTATTGTTGACAGAAAATTATTTCATTTGCTTCAGAAGCTTTGCAGTTTGGTTTTGTTTTCATCAGTTATTATATATGTAAGAATTCGGTAATATCACAAGAAATTTGTGGTATTTACCCTACAATTCATTAAATATTCAGGGTTCGCGAAATTTTTCGATGCGACTTAAATGAAATGCGCACTCACGAATATGTGATGTCTAAAAGTATTGGTATTTCACGCATACATACATATACAGCGTAGAATGTAGATGCTTATTACTTCCAATTTTTGATTTTGAGGGGTGTAAGGGACCGTACATGCGGTTTATGAGAAGCAGCCACGTATACGCCCATAATGTAAACAGCTTTGGTGGTAGTAACTACCTGCTCATATGTTTGTTTATATCTATGTTCATATATTTGTATATATATGAGCATTTTTTTGGCCATCACATTTAGTGACAAAGGCTGTCAAAAAAAATTTCGATTACAACATTGTTTTACGTGCTTAGCATTCCTAAATGTATCTTAAGGTGATGTTGTGCGTTTATCAGAATATGCATAAATGTACATATTAATGCTATTTTAAGGAGAAGAAATGAAATTAAAATTTTCACATTTTTATAGTCCAGATAGCTCTGAAAGATATCTGGGTGATAAAATTTAACCTTTTGATCTGTACCATGAAGTATATAAGAACAATAAGCGATGCGAACAAGGTCATGCATCCTCTCGCAGACGTTTCTATGCATTGTGACTGCCCATGGTGGGTGTGTATCGTGTGTGCATATTCTTCTAACTACGTACATCTAAATTACATCACTTACTTTTTCATATTAACTTACATACATAGGAGAAAAACCGGGTGCTGAGAGAAAAAACCACCAGGAGAAAAAATCACTTCTTTTATCGCCAAGCAGCTATTCTAGTTTTGTCGCGTAACTGCACTCACGGCAGAATGAATATCAGTCCTTTTCTCTCTTAAGATTCTCGTAAGTACCTTGAGACCTCGAATTCATTCAGTTTGGTCCATAATAAGTTCGATGCCCTAATGCATATTCCTTGATGGTCCTCAGGAAATAACCCTATGATGGTCTGTGGTTGTTGCTGTTGTTGTAGCGAAAAATACACTCTCCCAAGGTTTTGGCCAGTGCTATCGGCATTGATGGTTTTTTGCGCATATACATAGATCCGGTATGTTTCGGTAATAAACGCCGTTAAGGTAATAGCCCAACCATCAATGGCACGATTTAATATGACCACTTTGAACCATCAAGGCCATTACACCGCCACATGATAATAATTTTAACAGGATTGCGTTCGGGTAGGTGAACTTACAGTTTTGTATTGCTCTTATCGTCGTTTTATCGGCATTTATTTGTACTTTGCTATCTATTCCCTTTATCTCTTAGCAAATTTTATCTCTTAGCAAATTTTATCTCTTTTCAATATTACCAACTCAGCACACTCAGATGACAGAGACATTGAGATATCCTGTAGACATCTCAGTAGAATATCAATCTCATGCGAAAAAGCTTATGGATCTAAATTCAAGGTTGAAATGTCGTATATCACAGTCCCATTCAAGTACCCAGACAATATCATCGAAGTTAATATCAGAGCTGTAAAAATTTAAAATAATTTCTATAAATTTTTTTGCATTCAATTGTTAACAAAACTTCATTAAAATAAAACTCAGAAGTGATTGTGCATTTTACGTTTATAGTTTACGTTATAAGATATACATATTGTAACGATTTTACTTGCAATTCCTCTTATTTGCCCTTCAGCTAAGTTCGAAGCACTAAACTGTTGAATAAATAACTCCAATATTGAATAATGGAAAAATGGCCTTTATTAAAGTACTTCACAATAACACTTATAATTTGCAACTAGCTTGCTTAACAACCAAACTGATTGATAGCTCAAATGAAACTCTACTATTGCCCGACCGATTGCGTGCTTAATCAATAACTGGTTGATAGCTCAACTCAAACTGAATTCCAGCGCCTCTACATTTGCTGCCTTTTATACTCTCTGATTTCAACGTTCGCATCTTCTAGGCGCTTCCATTTCCAGAATCTGCTAGTGGTCCATGAGCTCTCAAATTTCTCAGCTGTAACTACAATTGCACGATTTTATAGCTTCTCTCATTGCATACTTTCAGGAGTATCTCAGATATATGCATGTAGTTGTGCCTTTGCTCGTATACGTACATGGTACATATGTGTAGACGCAATTATTGTTTCGTTTATGTAGATACATAATGATTGATCTATGGATGTGCATGATATCACTGTCAATAAAATTTAGTTGCAATATTAACATTACTGGGTTATACAACAGCGAATAAAGAGCTTATACTTCCAGCAGAAAAGTATATACCGCTAGTAGCTGGTTTCGAAATCTTCTTTTAAAAAAAATCGCCAAAGGAAGCAGGTAACTATCTAAGAGTAAGATTAACTTTCCGGACAATATGCACGACGCAAATTAAGAATGCCTACAGGGATGATATCTTATTAGGTATCGTTGCTAGGTAATTTGATGGGAGACGCGTTTCATGTAGTTAGCATTTTAGATAGTAACATCCGTAAAGAGCATACTTCCTGCTACTATGACACGGTACTTAAAATCAAGTTTTGCTACATTTGTCATTTCATCGTGCGATTATGCATCGCTCGCAGCGTAATGGCTTGCAATACAATTTCATTTCCACTTTTTCTTTTTATTAAAGGTATCAGTTTCGATGATGGTTGAACTTCCAACTGAAACATGAAAGAACAACAGCAGCTCAGTGTTCAATTGCGATTTCCTTTTGACTGCGAAATGCAACTGCAGTTTCTTCCGTTACTGCTCCATTTAAAATCCGGGCTACCTGCCCGCCTTCCTTCCGCCCCTCTTGACGGTGCACAGGGTTTTGTTCGCGATTTTGTCTGGTCTGGCTTTATTGAACGCCAAATCACAGTGTGTCTGTCTTATGAAATATTGAAGTCCATAGTTGTATAGTTTTAATACAAACATACATATGCATTTTTGTTTTCCTTGTTGTTGTCATTTGAATGCACCGAATTGCATATTTGCGATACCCCAATGAGAAGATTACACTGACAGACGTTACCCATTCCATTCGGTTTAAGCTCTTTAATGCTGTCTACTATCCTCATGCTCTGCAAAAAAACGAAAAAATCTGAAATTTCCTCTGCACTGGTCATTACGCTCATTTCTTTTAGCAATTTTTTTATTAGATATTTTAATGCAGACATAAGGCGCCAATATTGTTTCTCATATTTACGCATGCGTTTGTAACACTTCAACCATCGTAGGAGTGCGGTTTCAAATCCCACTCCCAGGAGAAAAGGCTTTGAATAGATTTACAAGGTATAATCGAAACAGTTGTCGCCTTGTCCGTCCTGATATCACGTTGTTTAAATTTTTCCCAAATTATTAAATAAATAAAATAAAATAACTGCAATATATTTGTTTAGTCGTAGTGGAGAAAGGCAGCATTATCACTAACCTGAAAACAGCAAAAATTGTGTGCACTCAAATTTTTCCAATATAATGATATGGTGATGAAAGTGTAATGTTATCAAAATTTGGTGCACTACCCCCAACAATGGCCGACAGCCGCAAAGACATTAGATCACTCAGACTTTCTTAAATAGGGTAGCTGCCTTTATGATGTGCATTTTTTTCGTTACGTACCGTTGTTTTTTAAGCTAATGCAACGTGTTGGCAATGGCAAAATGCAATTATTGTTGTTGCAATTTTAATGTTGCCAACAGTTTCTATTCTGCATGCTATTTGGCTATGCTTTAGGTTGCTCCAGCCAACAGTTAAATATTCGCAAATATGCTTTAAGACGCTCAACACTTATAAAACATTCGAAGGACTTGAAGTGTTTTGTGTTTGAACATATCAATTGCCAGATTTCGGGCTGAAATATAGCAGTCGGAAATTTTCTTTATTATGGTTAATGAAAATGAATAATGGATTCATGTCTTGGTGACCGAAAGCCGGTATAGGCAAAAACTCTCAATTTTATTTCATACAAATTTAGTTTGTTCGCACAAGTTTGATATCGGCGAGAAAATTCTATTTTGAATTTGGATCCATGGGCTGTTTCGCATGAGATTGATATTCTACTGATATGTCTACAGGATATCTCAATGTCTCTGACATCTGAGTGTGCTGAGTCGGTAATATTGAAAAGAGATAAAATTTACTAAGAGATAAAGGGAATAGATAGTTGTTTTACTGCAGGGAATTACAATCTAAATATTTTGTAATAAATTTATATATTTTATAAATAGATTAAATTAATGGTGTCATTAAGTTTTCATTTGATGGTTTTAGAAGAAATATGGGCGACCATGATGGGGTTTTTCTAAGTACGTAATTCCACATATCTATGAGTGGATTAAGAAAAGTTCTGTTTGGAAGTGAAGCAGTTCAGGAAATAAAACAAAGATATTGCGGCGCTTTTACTCTGTTAGTAATGCTTTTCAGTCCTATTTAGTTAAATAACCTTTTATTTAAAAAAATATCTTTAAATTTTTTATAAATCTCTTTTCATTTTATTTTACTTTTTTATATTCATTTTATTTAATTTCTTTTATTTTATTTACTTTATTTTTTTAAATTTTATTTAACTAAAATTTATATTATTAATTTTTTTTTATTATATTTGATTTTATTTCAATTTATTTTGTTTTATTTTGTGTTATTTAATTTAATTTAATTTTCTTAATTTAATTTAATTTAATTTAATTTAATTTCATTTTATTTTATGTTGCTTTATTTTATTTTATTTTACTTTATTTTATTTTATTTTTTTTTATTTTATTTTATTTTATTTTATTATATATATCTTTTTATTTTATTATATATTTTATTTTATTTTATATTATATTATTTTATTTTATTTTAATTTATTTTATTTTATTTTATTTTATTTTATTATATATTTATTTTATTTTATTTTATTTTATTTTATAAAATATTTTATTTTATTTTATATTATTTTATTATATATTTATTTTATTTTATTTTATTTTATTTTATTTTATATTTTATTTTATTTTATATTATATTATTTTATTTTATTTTAATTTATTTTATTTTATTTTATTTTATTATATATTTATTTTATTTTATTTTATTTTATTTTATATTTTATTTTATTTTATATTATTTTATTATATATTTATTTTATTTTATTTTATTTTATTTTATATTTTATTTTATTTTATATTATTTTATTTTATTTAATTTATTTACTTAAATATTTATTTTATTTTATTTTATTTAATTTTATTTTATTTTACTTTATTTAGTTTATTTTATTTTATTCTATTCTATTTTATTTTATTCAGTGTTCCATTCGAGCTCAAAACAGAAGAAATTTTTGATAAGAATTAATAGCCTTTATATTAAATAATATATTGTTAAATTTTTGAGCTGAAGGCCAATTTAAATAAAAACACAACCTTTTGTATTGTAGTTGTATAATTTATTTTTGTCGATATTTCGGTCGATCAAACATATTTATATGATCCCGAAGATGGCTTTAGAATAAAGCCGAAATATCGACAAGAATAAATTATACAACTATAATACAAAAAGTTGTGTTTTTATTTAAATTGGCCTTCAGCTCAAAAATTTAACAATATATTATTCAAAAATTTTTATGTTAATTATTTTTTGTTTTAATTTTTCTATAATTGAAAAATTATTTTTTATTTTTGGAATATAAAAGTAGAGCATAGCTGCGCAGATAGATCTATTTATTTTTTGTTTTAATTTTTCTATAATTGAAAAATTATTTTTTATTTTTGGAATATAAAAGTAGAGCATAGCTGCGCAGATAGATCTATTTCATCATCAGTACGCTTCAGGCACGCTGCGCTAACCATTTAGCTACACAGCGGTGGTGTGTAGGACTGATAAATTGATACTTCTATTCCTTTTTACGAACCATATATTGCAAGCATTGTGCCATCTGTTGCAAATCACTGATAACATTGGATTTTTGCTTACTGTCAATTACTTTTTGACATTTCCATGTGCTCTTGATTTTTATTAACAAATGTTTTTGTTTTATCGGCCTATGAAATTGGAAAATTTTCTATCTTCTATTCCAAAAAAAAAAGTATTCAATTATAGAGAAATAAACACAAAAAAAAAAAACGATTAACATAAAAATGATTGTTCTGGCCTTGAGCTCGAAACTAACATCGAATCCTTTATAAATAGGCCGATAAAACAAAAACATATGTTATTTTATTTTATTTTATATTATTTTATATAATAAAGTTTCGCTGTACGTGTGGGTATTGGGTATTTACAGCTTTAAAGTAACATATACTGTCCTTCCAAGTTGTTGCATGCCATTATTCCATCCCACCAATAGATTTAATGGAAGACAGGTCAACAGAAGGTAATGGGTATTCGTTATACTACGCTGATTTTATAACAAACATATTATACAGCTGCGGAATCAATGCAGGGACTTACAGGTTAAAGTGGTAGATATGAGCAAACCAGCAGAGGTACTGGAGGAAAAGTACGTAAATTTCAGCATCGTTGCTGGTCAAGCGGGCATTACGTTATCTAGAAATGTATTGAGGTATACAGAGATACTAGTAGAGTTGGGGCAGGGAGAAACTATCAACTGTATTAAGTTTACGGTCAAGTGGAAAAAGATGGCAACAAAAACGCACGGTAGATGTGGAGACATGAATTCAAGAATGTCTTTATACAAAAGAACAAATTAGACGAAGTTGATCTCATCACTATAAAAAGCGTTATTTTCAGGACATAGCTCAGAGAAAACAAAGACGCATTTCAGCGCTATTTTTTAACATTTATTATTTTTGCGAAATTTTACGATGTAAAATATATGCAAATTTAACTTCACGACTAACGCAACTGGCACCTTATTTCGAAGAAATTAATAAAAATGCGAAACAATAAACATTGAGCAAATTATAATTCATCATTAAAATTACTTGAGGCGTGCCAAAAGCCAGCTTAACATTTTATAAATTGAATGCTGATTTAGTTATATTTTATAACATATTTTTGTTTGTGTGATTTCAATATATTTTATGAAATTTTCATCCCACTGAAATTTTTTCTTAATTTAGTCGCCATTATGTACTGTTCGTTATTCACAATCTGTCATTCGGGCCCATGTCAACTAAAAGCACATATTCGAGCACAAGCCTTTTGTATTCAGGAATGATTTAATATAAGATTTTCTCTCTACTGAGTGCACATACGCATACATACAAAAATACAAGATCTAGTCCAAGCGTTACCATATGCATAATACTTCTACGACTAAGTGAATATGCCCACCAAAAAATTGTATCCTCATATAATGTTTATTTCATTTGGTTGAGGACTAAATCTTTTAGGACTGTACGTTGTAGTTGTATGGAATATTCCTTATGATACTCCATGTATTTATGGGATTGGGCATAAGGTTTGCTTATCAGATTGAGTAAACCGTTAGGGACTTACTAAATTTTTTGTCTTAAAATTTCAAACAGTGGCACCCAAAGCCGGGAACATTTTCTCTTGAGCGTAAGTGTATGTAACTTAAACCATTTTCACTGAATTTACTTATAGTCCAGCAGGCTTGACTTATTTTTTATTTGGTCTAAAATGTTTTGGCATACCCAAGTTATTTTTGATCAAATTGTAAAAAGTCTAGAAGGATTACATTTTTGGTGTTTTCCTTTTTTAATGTGTTCCAATGCAAAGCATAACATTTCATACTAACCGTTCAAGTTCCTCCCAGAGTTGAAAATCACCAGTACATTTTTAGCAACATGTTGCTGAAAAAAAGAAAAAAATACTATGGCTTCCTTGCTGCAAAATTGCTCTTTTACAGTGTAACAACAGTACTATCTTCGTGCTGTATACCCATGAGAGGACGAAGACCGAGCTTCTCTACCAATTTATGCTGTGCTGCTTACCGTTTGGCGAACCTTAATAAAATTTATGTCAGCTCCGAACGGCATCTACTGAGGCTGGGAACCTTTTTACTAAAGGGACTTGTCGAACCACTGCTATGCGGAATTGTCGCTGGAAACATTTTCTAAAATGTTTTTGATTTTACTTGTCCCGTCATGTCAGTCGGCTACCTTTGGCTAGTTAGCCTAGTATACTATCAATATACCTCACTGCTTCTTTGATTCCTTGTACAATAAGATATCTCATACATTTTTTTGTTCTGTGTAGATATCTCCTACATTTAATACGCACTGGGCTTTTTGAAGAAATTTTTGCTGATTCTTGCTAAAATTTTGTGTTGTGTTTATCGCTATTATGGCTATTGCGGTTAGTTGCTGGCGTATCCAGTGTGAGCATTGTTGTAATTTTAGTTGTTATGCTTTTCTCTTTTGTCGTTGACTTACTTAGTCATTTTTATTATTATTGTTAAAGTTGTTGGTATATTTGTTATTTTAGTATTGCTGTCATTTTTAGTTTGCTTCTGTTTGAGACACAAATCTGCAATGGCTTTATTCACTCACTGTTCGTTGTTTCATTTACTAAACACATAGACACGCACACAAAAGAATTGTCCACATGCTGTGTATGTATGTAGTTGTATTTTAGTGGAATTCGTTGTTGTTGCCATTATTTTTATTTTGTTTGTATATATATATATATTTGTGTTTTATTCCAATGTAGTTCATTGTTTCCTGCGCCCCTTTTAGTCATGTGGCGCCGCCTAACACGAAACTCATAACCAGCAGCGCCAGCAGAGAGCTTTCAACTGAAAAGTTCGCGTTTGTCCAACTGTTGGTCGCAACTCAAACACACACAAGCAAAACAAATAAAAAGAAAATAAAGCGGGCCATAGAGATTTGATGTAGAAGGGGCACTCGAGTTCACTAGCATATTAAAGCAAGCAACAACAACAAAAAAAGTCGCACTGACTGCTATTTGAGCGCTATGCTTTTGTCAATTCGTCTGCTTTTGGTCTAAATGTCTTTTATATGTACAAAATATCTTTTCACCTTGCGTCCTCTTTCTATTCATACTCGTCCTCTTTTGCTGTATGTCTTCCCAACCAAATGCTCTTCCAGTGTACTGGCTGTGTTGCACCATCATTATTATTTTGTGACTGATGTTGGTCATACTTCATCATTTGTTCGCTGACAAAACGTCGTTGACTTATGCACTGGTTTGCCCTCTTCAGGCGTATTTCATTTGGTATTTTTTAGATATATCCTATGCACCAACATACGAATGTGATCATACGTTCTTACATATGTGTAGATGTATGTGTATGTATATTAAGCTGGGTCGATTTATTAACCTACATCGCGCTATCGATTTTTCGATAGGTTTTGGGCTCAGGAAAAAAAGTTCCACTAAGCATACCCAAAAAAATGAATTTCGTGCCTGCAAAATTTGAGTCTTTTGACTTTTTTTCTTTGATTTTTAAGGTTTTTTCATGACCTACTTAAAAAATTTTCATTTAAAATTTTCATGTATACCCCTGTCCCACTCAAAATTGTCCGCTAAAAACTTTGGCGATAACAGTTTTTTGACAAAAAAAAAAAAAATACTTTTTGGGTTTGAGGAGTGTTTTGGTGAAAAAATTTATTTTTTGGCCATTTTATTTAAGGGTTTCTTCAGAACCGTGCAAAAGTGTTACCGATGAAAACGAATTTGCCTCATAGTTCCTATTCCACTTAAAACTGTGCGATAAAAACGTTGGCATTAACAGCTTAAAAAAAAATATTTTTTTGGTCTTTGAGACTTGTTTTGGTCGAAATCGATTTTTTTCATTTTCAAGGCTCCAAATCATTTTTTATGTATATGTTTCCGTTAGACCCACCAATAAGTATACCAAAATGATCAGGAGACGAGCCGAGTTGATTTAGCCATGTCTGTCTGTCCGTCCGTCTGTCCGTCTGTCCGTTTTTTTGAACGCAAACTAGTCCCTCAATTTTTGAGATATCTTTATGAAATTTGGTCAGCAGGCATATTTTGATGGGGGATTTGACATTTGTCGGAATCGACGGGATCGGACCACTATAGCATATACCTCCAATACAACCAATTGTTCAATAAGAGGGTTTTCGCCATTTCTGCCCCATTTCTGCCTCATTTTAACAGCTAGCAACATCAAATTTTACTAAAAGCTTACGTATTGAGCATAGATAGTTTTCTGAAAAAATCGTCTAAATCGGACTAAAAATCGATTTCGACCAAAATAATGAAAATCCTCTTACCTGAGCAGTCGGTTGTATGGGATATATATTATAAATATGTCCGATCTTAACGATTTTTTCAGACAACTATCTATGCCCAATACGTAAGCTTTTCGTAAAATTTGATGTTGCTAACTGTTAAAATGAGGCAGAAATGCGAAAACCCTCTTATTGAGCAATCGGTTGTATGGGAGGTATATGCTATAGTGGTCCGACCCGGTCGATTCCTACAAATGTCAAATCCCCCATCAAAATATGCCCGCTTACCAAATTTCATAAAGATATTAAGGGACTAGTTTGCGTTCAAACAAACGGACATGGCTAAATCAACTCAGCTCGTCCCCTGATCATTTTGGTATACTTATTGGTGGGTCTAACGGAAACATATACATAAAAAATGATTTGGAGCCTTGAAAATGAAAAAACCCGATTTCGACCAAAACAAGTCCCAAAAACCAAAAAAATACATTTTTTTTTAAACTGTTTACAACAACGTGTTTATCGCATAATTTTAAATGGGATAAGAACTATGAGACTAATTCGTTTTCATCGGCAACACTTTTGCACTTTTCTTAAAAACTCTTAAAACAAAATGGCGAAAAAATGTTTTCTCCTTATACTTCTCAAAACCCAAAAAAAAAAATATTTTTTTTTTCAAAAAACTGTTAATGTCAAAGTTTTTAGCGGACAATTTTGAGTCGGACAGGGTATACATGAAAATTTTAAAATCAAATGAAAATTTTTTAAGTAGGTCATGAAAAAACCTTAAAAATTAAAGAAAAAAAGTCAAAAAACTCAAATTTTGCAGGCTCGAAAATTGGGTATGTTTAGTGGAACTTTTTTTCCTGAGCCCAAACCCTATCGGAAAATCGATGGCGCGATATGGGTTAACTTACGTCCATGCAAATCAACCCACCTTAATGTATATGCCTTTATATTACCATGCATTTACAAATCTTTTGTTCAAAACTCAGTTTATATTTTTAATAATGACGTGCTCTAATTTTTTTTCTCTGCTTTTTTATGATATTTTATGCTTTATTTTATAACTCTTACTAAATTTATAAAACGGCTTTATATGCTTACTTAAATTTGTTTGCTAAGTCGAAGGTTTAAGTATTTGGCATATGTTTGAAAAACTGAAATCAAAACATATTGTAGCTTTTAGATCTTCATAGAAATTAGTTGCAGTTAAAACACTTGTATTTTTTTTCAATGTTCGCACGCAAATGCCTGTTTGCCTTAAGAATCTTAAAACAACTTGTTTTTCATACCCTAAACTAACGGAACAAAATGTCTGCCCTCTTCTTCAAATTCAGTCCAAACTTTGTAGATCTTTTGATTTTATTGCATAATATTTTTCATCATACATCAACCTCGACCATAAAAATAATTCTAACATGATATGCTATAATATAATAGAACATAATATAACATAAAATCACATGACGTGTATAATAGCAGAATGTCATATGTAGTTTTTCGCAATCGAATCGTCCCTAATCTCATTTCATGGAACAAATAGAAGTGCATCAAAAGCAAGAGTATTCAGAAATTAATTTAAAATATTTAGAATGCTTTCAATAATATTAAATAATAGATAATTTACATACCCAACTTACCACAAACTGAAATTTTACATAACTTGCTCTCGGTAATCTGCCGATAGGCTTGCAGCATACACTTTCAAGAAGATTTTTTGTAAATTTCTGCATGCGTTGGTATATGTTTTAATATTGGATATTGGCAAGAGAAAGCGTGGTTACGAATTAAAAAAAAAAAAAAGAATAAAATAAAAATAAGGAACCGAAAAATCAATATTCGAATCATTGTTATACAAGCGTAATATGTTATGTCAGTATGCCGGCAAAATGTTCGGTAGGGTGGTTGTTAATTATCAAATTGGTTTTTTTTTCTAGGTGCTCGTATGTTATTAGTTAAAGACTCAAAATAAATCAAATGAAGCAATGTTTTTTATTGAATGGACACACTAATGTTATAACGTACATATAGCAACAAATCTAAAATTTGGCTCGTTTTGGCTTGTTTGCATTTATACCTTTCCTGTTTGGGTTTCGATAAACTCAATGGAGAGGCCGCATTGCCGGCTGGCAAGTTTTATAGAAATATATTTGGCAATTTTTCAAAGTTGTTAACGACAAAAAAAGGAAACAAATATATCCGAAAAGGGATCATATACATACACGCATAAACAACAAAAAGTAAGCACTGCAAAAACAAAAAATAAATAAAAACAAATTATTTAAAATGCATACATTAGTGGAATAAATTTCTCAAATAAAACCACAAAATGATGGCTGCCGCATTAGATGACTTTTTTTGTTTGTTTGGTTTTGTGCCAATAATTTTAATTTTTTGAAACGAAGTGGCTATTCGTCAGTATAAAAATTACATCTATTGAGCTGATTTTGAGGAAAACCTTCATGAATCGCTAGGATCCTGTTTCAAAAATTCTCGAGTAATATCTGGTATGTATTTATACTAGAACAAATCGGTTTTTTTTCGTCCAAGAAATCATATATGGGGAAATGCTGTAGGGACTATTTCGGGCGGCATAGTTAAAGATATTGTGAGTCTTAAATATATTTCGACCCCTTCATTTAAAAAAGTTCTATAGAATTTGACAGATAAAGCTTGCTTTAAAAATTCGAGATGTTCAAAATTGGTTTTAGAGCCATAATGTGGGAAGCAAAACTATCCAGATTGGTCCGCAGAGCTTTTAATTCATATGCAATTTTTAAGTGAATTCGATGCTCTGCAAATGGAACCGCTCTAATGTACGTGGGGAACTAAACATAGCCAAAAAGAAAAGGAAGCACTCCATGCATTTAAACTTCTGTAAAATTTCTAAATAACTGCTCACTGTGACATTTTTCTTTACAAACTTTTCTTCTTTTCTTTTGCAGAATCTACAAACGTTCGAGCAAAAAAACAGTAATGTTAAAATGAAGTGCTGCTACGCATTGCTGATCGGGTATTAAGAGCCCCAAAATAAGAGGCACCAGCATTTGAAAAATTCCAAGCCTTACAGAGGTGAGAGAGGCATTGAAAAAAAGAATCATAAATGAAGGGAAATCTAACCACACTTTGTAAAACAGCCAAAAGCATTAGCCTTGGTAGTGCGGTAGACTTTTAGGCGTAGTGTGTTAAATATTCTGCGTGTACAAGAAGAAGTATAATAAAAGAGAAGTGAAAAAGAAAATCAAGATTTTTCGAAATTATTTTGGGGTGCTTTAGGAGAAAAATGTTGATGTGTCCAGCATTAAATAGCCGCATTATTAGCTAGTATACCTACAGCCTAGAAGTAGGCTAAAAGGCAAATTTAAAATCTATAGCAAATTGATAACTTCAAAATTAACGAAGATCTAACTGCACTTTAGACGTAGAGAAAAAAAATTAAATACAAAAAATAAACTAAATAACATGAAACAAACCATAGCGATTAAGAAAGCCACAGAAGCAGTGTATAAGTCTAGATAAATAAAAATTAAATATTGTAATGGTGATGAGTTGAATTGTGTTTGTGCAGCAGTGACGTCGAGTCCATTGCGCTAAGAAGCCGAACTGGAACGGAAATAAGAGCAACAACAAGAAAAAGAAAAAAAAATCGTTGTGATGCTGTCAGCAGCCATTGCGTTGCTCATCTGTCTCATGAATAAATGAACGCAAAAAAAAATATACAACTAAAAATAAGTAAGCAATAAAAAAATGCTGGCAGTCAATGGAAGAAAATAATTTGAAAAAACATAAAAAAATAAAAAAAAAAAATTAAAAATGCAACCAATGGAATTGTTACAAATGTTTCTATATAAGTTCTACTTGTGAGTAAAAATAGCTTAAAATAGAAATTATAAAAAGTTTCATTCAACAATTTCAGCAATCAACAACGAAAATGTTTGCTGGAGTGCACGAAACGAACAAAAGCGCACCGATAATTAAAAATAATAAATAATTAGGGTATAAATGCAGAAAAACAACAACATGTTCCAATTTTAATTAAGAAAATTGTTAAATTTTAAAACGAGTAAAAAAATAAAGAGGTGCTTAAACAAACTAAATTAAAAAAGCTTACTTGCATTTAAAGTCCACTACTACTTAAACAATACACAATACTCAAGTCAGATATCGCTAAGAGTTTTCTAATACAAAAATAATGAGCACTTAAAAGCAATCGAAGCATACGAAATATTTAAAAAAAGCAGCATAGACAAAGTAAATTGCTGCCAAATCAAAATTAACGCAACACTGCAACGCCAACGCAGCGGTGGAGGAGGAGGAGGTGGGCATGTATTAGCTACCGCCAACGCCACCACCACCACCACAACTCCGACGGCGTTATACCTCCCTAATACAACAACAACAATAGGAACAGCAGCAGCTACTGCTGCAACAACTGCAAATACATGCGCCTTCATTGTGCCAGAATACGAACAGCAGCAGCATCGACAACAACAATATCAATCGCGATATCATTTAGCGATATTGGTGCGCAGTAGCAGCAGATTTGCTGCTGCCGCTGCTAGGTTTTTCGCCGCCATTTTTGCTGCTGCCAGCGTAGCGTGCGCTGGCATTTTGGCGCGCTCAAATTCAACGTCGTCTGCCAACGCCAATGCCAACGATATCTCAGTTTCCGCCTCAACCTCAACTTCAACCTCATCAAAAAATTCAAACTCGCATTCAAACACAATTAATCATGCATGCGTTAATCTGACGGCAACAAAAACAATAAGTAATAGTAATAACAATATCATCAACGATAGGAGCAGCAGCAATGGCAGCAACAACAACAGCAACGGCGACGTATACGAAAGTATTTTACAACAAAATAGAGTAGCTAACGAATTTTATACAATACAACGGACAAGTGATTCTTCTCACGCTTCGTGTGCGACGTTATGTTCCAAGTGTAACGGTATTCGTAGAACTAGTAGTAGTAAAAAGCGTCGTAGTCGTCGGTGTCGTGGTCGTGTTCATTTGCGTTCAGCATATGTTAGTTGTGTTAGTTGTTTTTGTAGTAGAAATATTTGCGAAAGTGTTCAAGGTGAAAGTGTCGTAGGTGGCGTCAATGGTGACGCTGACAACGACATTGATGTGCAAGCGAAGCATTACGAGTGCAGTATTGGCTCACCTTTGCAATTTGTAGGCGATGCAACGTCTTGCAGAAAAAGCGTAAGTAAAATTAACTAAAGTATGCTCATGCGGAACTTTATTTCAAATCATTCATTTGCTTAAAAAACATTTGTGGTTAAATCTTATAAAGTGGGTTCTGGACCTAGAACACGAAAGATGCGCATTTCTGCGTAGTGAAATATCTGAAAGTTTTTTAAAACAAATAAAATTTTAAATCATTTCTATAGAAACATCTTTTGTAACGCAACCTTTTGCTGAAACCATAGTACAGGTTTACAAGTAGGATATGTGTGAGAAGGAAACAATTCCTTTCTCTTTCTAACACACTGCCGTTTGACATTGGCCGAAGTGTCAAACTAGTGTGGAACCTGCGTAGAACATGAGTTTGACACTGAACGAAGTGGGGTTGCTGTCGTCGAAAGCTACGCAGGGAAACAATAAAGGAGCGGAATATCAGATATGGGTTGCTGTGATGGTAACTTTTTTTGAACGAATTTAGTATTAAAATGTAAAGTGCACCTATATGGGTCCTACAAAAGTCTTCCAATAGGGTATCTGAAGATGCGTATATAGAATAAAACACTAGTGGTAAATTTTTCTACACGTTAAACAGCTATCATCGAAAAATAGTGTAAAACCCTGATTGGCTGCCAAAAAATTTTCAAAAATGGGGAAAGAGGTATAAAAAGACGCGTTTTGTTCTGGAATCAATAATCCAAAGGCGAAAACGTGTTCGGACTATTGAAACCGTGGCCAAAACGTGTCTATTAATGCCTCCTCCGACGGTTTTTGTCGTGTTTTAGCAATCGTTCCCGGTAATAAAATATCACAATTTGATAACTAAAATTTTCCAAAACATATGGATTTTAATGAGAGATGTAATTAAGTGCTCGTTTGAATGGAAATAAGGGTATTTCTTTGTAGTCTTACAATAAAATTTTTACGCAGTTTTCGTTAGCTGCTACTACACTTTTTTTGGACCTAAGAAGTACAACAGTGCCAAATAGCATCCACAAATAACCGAACAAGAACAAGCGTTTTGATCAGGTGAGCGTGGCTGTGTGTGTGCGTGCTGCTACATATCCTACTTGTAAACCTTTACAATGGCCGAGACTTTTCTAGGACAAATATGACTTAAAGTGTAAACTTGCACCTGTCATTTTGTCGCCTTTAAAACTACTTCTATATCGAATAAATTCTGCTGTCTCCATCTTAAAATATTTTACAGTACAATGAAAAAACTTAGTTGAAAGAAAACTTCACTCAACATTCTAAAGGCTTTAACACATCCCACTTTTGAGCCGTTTGAATGGCCACTGTCTTAATCCTCGCGCTCCGCAACGGTAACGCCACAGCTACGTCAATTGTTTTTGTGGATTCCTTCCAAGTAGGAGTACTTCCAATTTCAATATCTTTTTTTAAATTGAATGAAAATATCCTTTTTTTTTTAGTTACAAAAATTTAAAATGTGGGTTTTTCCTTTGCGTTCCTTAGTTTTGTTTATTGAGTTGCTCCAACTTACGCCAGGTTGAAATATTTCAGGTAATAGTGTTTCATGACAAACTTTCTCGCTCTGAGTTGCGTTACTTTTTGTTGGAGCAAAGATTAAATTGTCAGTTTTAAAAACTCAAATAATTCATATAAAAAATAAATCAAAAATTTAGTGTTTGCGTGATTTAGCGCATTAGAAGTGATACAGTTACCAGGTCTAGAAGGCTAATACGTCCAACAAGCTCTTGGCATTTATTTTATAATATAGTCCATGTGAGGTTCTTACGAACTGGCCAAATCAACCTAACCTACTACATCACCCACCAAGTTCGAAAATCTTGCAATGGCTATTTATAAATATAATTATTATTTAAATTTTTGAAATTGAAAACGTTGCCCGAATTCAAAATTCAACACAAAAAAGATCTTTCCCAAGATCTGAGCATATTGTTTCTGCGAGTAGTGGCCGCCTTTTTTTCTGAATCGGACAAAGCACAGGAAGATATACATACTTGCTTTTTACAAAGGCTGAGCTCCTCCGTAAATGAACTAATTGGGCAGATTTTCTTCAAACCTTTCTAAACGTAACATCTGATAACTCGAAGTAAGCTGCTTATAAACCGGTATATCCCAAACTGTCAACAAAGCTGCAGTTGAGAGCTACAAGGCTTGACAAAACAATATTTTTACACAAAACTTTGAAAATTTTAATAAATTTTTTGTATGCATCAACGCTTAGGCTAAGTTTATAATCGAGCGTAATCGCATCACGCGATGCGACGAGAATCGCTGTTAGCGATCAATTATATTAGTGCATATGGATATGTTTTTGACAAAGCAATTTAGCGTAAAGCGAATTGACCGATTACAAGCGACAAAAGCGACGAAAATTTGCAACCAAAATATTTTGATTTAGGTGAGCGAAATTAGCGAAACAATATGGATGTTTTTATTGAAAAGGTACGTGATAAGCAGTGTTTGTGGAATTTGCGCCATGCAGTTTACCACAATTGCGGTTGGATGCACTTGATATTTTTATACTCAGATGAGCAGAGCTCACAGATATCTAAATATATATCAATATGATCTAGGTGAAAACAGAAATTCATTTAGCCATGTCCGTCCGTCCGTCCGTCTGTAAACACGATACCTTGAGTAAATTTTGAGGTATCTTGATGAAACTTGGTATGTATGTTCCTGAGTGCTCATCTCAGAACGCTATTTAAAATGAACGAAATCGGACTACAACTACGCCCACTTTCGATATCGAAAATTTCGAAAAACCGAAAAAGTGCGATAATTCATTACCAAAGACGGATAAAGTGATAAAACTTGGTAGGTGCGTTGACAATAGGCATGGCACCGCCCACTTTTAAAAGTAGGTAATTTAAAAGTTTTGCAAGCTGTAATTTGGCAGTCGTTGAAGATATCATGATGAAATTTGGTAGGCACGTTACTCCTATTACTACATGTGTGCAAATTAAAAATTAGCGAGATCGGATGACGAACACGCCCACTTTTAAACAATTTTTTTTTTAAAGTCAAATTTTAAGAAAAAATTTAGTATCTTTACAGTATAAAAGTAAATTATGTTAACATGCGACTCCAGGTTTGATATGGTGCAAAAAAATACAAAGATAAAAGAAAATTTCAAAATGGGCGTAACTCCGCCCTTTTTCATTTAATTCGTCTAGAATAATTTTAATGCCATAAGTCGAACAAAAATTTAGAAATCCTTGTGACATTTGGTAGGGACATAGATTCTATGACGGTAAAATTTTTCTGTGAAAATGATCGAAATAGGTTGAAGCCACGCCCAGTTTTTATACACAGTCTACCGTCTGTCCTTCCGCTCGGCCGTTAACACGATAACTTGCGCAAAAAACGATATATATTAACTAAACTTAGTTCACGTGCTTATCTGAAGTCACTTTATCTTGGTATAAAATATGGCCGAAATCCGACTATGACCACGCCCACTTTTCCGATATCGAAAATTACGAAAAATGAAAAAAAAAAATGCCATAATTTTGTACCATATATGAAAAAAGAGATGAAACATGGTAATTGGATTGGTTTTTTGACGCAAAATATAACTTTAGAAAAAACTTTGTAAAATGGGTGTCACACCTACCATATTAAGTAAAAGAAAATGAAATAGTCCGGCAGGGCGAAATCAAAAGCCCTTGGAATCTTGGCAGGAATATTGTTCGTGGTATTACATATATAAATGAATTAGCGGTATCCGACAGAAAATGTTCTGGGTCACCCTGGTCCACATGTTGGTCGATATCTCGAAAACGCCTTCATATATACAACTAAGGGCTACTCCCTTTTAAAACCCTCATTAGTACTTTTAATTTGATACCCATATCGTACAAACATATTCTAAAGTCACCCCTGGTCCACCCTTATTGCGATATCCCGAAAAGACGTCCACCTATAGAATTAAGGCCCACTACGTTTTAAATAATCATTAACAGCTTTGACTTTGATTTTCCCTTATTTTCTCTTCAAAGCTCTCAGCTGAGTATGTAATGTTCGGTTACACCCGAACTTAGCCTTCCTTACTTGTTTTCTTATGTGTACTTTTTAAACTCAGCGTGCTTTGCTCACAGAGTATATTAATTTTGATTGGATAACGGTTGGTTGTACAGGTATAAAGGAATCGAGATAGATATAGACTTCCATATATCAAAATCATCAGTATCGAAAAATAATTTGATTGAGCCATGTCCGTCCGTCCGTCCGTCTGTCCATCCGTCTGTCCGCCGTCCGTCCATCTGGCCGTTAACACGATAACTTGAGTAAATATTGAGATATCTTCACCAAATTTGGTATACGAGCTTAACTGGACCCAGAATAGATTGGTATTGAAAATGTGCGAAATCGGATTATAACCACGCTCATTTTTATATATACATATAACATTTTGGAAAACACAAAAAACCTGATTATTTAGTAAATGATACACCTAGAAAGCTGAAATTTTACATGTGAACTGATATTGGGGCTCTTGATAAAAATTTAAAAAAAATTTGTAAAATGTGCGAGGCACCGCCCACTTGTGATAAGATCAATTTTACAAATATTATTAATCATAAATCAAAACTCGTTAAACCTATCGTAACAAAATTCGGCAGAGATGTTGCCTTCACTATAGGGAATGCTTTTAAGAAAAATTAACGAAATCGGTTAAGGACAACTCCCGCTTTTATATAAAATATTTTAAAAAGGGTTGTGGACGAATAAAATAAGCTTTATCTTTGCAAAAATAGCTTTATATCAATGGTATTTCATTTCCAAAGTGGATTTATAACAATAAATAGGAAAAACTTCAAATTACAAAAAAAAAAAAATGGGCGTGGAACCGCCCCTTTTATCACTAAGCCATTTTCTATGTTTCGGGAGCCATAACTCGAAGAAAAATTAACGGATCTTAATAAAATTGGGTACACAAATTTTTCCTATAGCAAGAAATATTTCTAGTAAAAATGGACAGGATCGGTTAAAGACCACGGCAACTTAGATATAAAACAAGTTTAAAAGGGTCCTATACTAGAATAATAAGCTATAACTTAGCAAAAAATAGTTTTGAATAAATTATATTTCACTTGTCAAGTTTTATTGTAAGAGGAAATGCGGAGACATTTTTTTTAAACGGGCGGTGCCACGTCATATGTAGAAAAGTAATTTGTCTGAAATGAAATGTGCAATTGAAGCTCACGCTGAGTATAAAACTTTCGGTTACACCTGAACTTAGACACATTTACTTGTTAAATATTTTTTTCGTAACAAATAACTATTTTCTTATAATAAAATTTGACGAGTTAATGTACGCAAGTTGCTCTCTCTACACTGACACAACGTGAATAAAAAGATGTTGAGTTATATTGTTGAGCATTCCATCGCTTGCGATTACGCTCTACTATAAACACTCAATCCCCAGAGTTAAGCATTATTATTTCAAGCTTCTTTAGGATATTTTTCACCTGCAGCCGGCATTTCACTTAGTTTATTTTAACAATGGCTTATGGTCTCACATAAAAGTTAAAGTTCAATGAACTTTCCTCCTTTGAGATTAACTGACTACAAAAGACTTTCACATTCACAATGAAATGCGCAGCTACGAGCCAGATATAATTGCAACTAGCTTTTTTAGTTCGAATATACATAAGTAGGTATGTATCTATGTATGTATGTATGTTTTCTGTTGTTCATTTTTTGTTGACGATAAAATGCTTCCTGCTGCATTCAGAAATAAAATTGCTCATTTCGACAAATGCATTAACAATTATAGTTAAGGATGACAACAATTGTTGTATAATATTTGATGGGACTTTAAAAAGCATTAAATTTTCTCTTTCTTATATACCTAATGAATAATTTCAAACAAAATGGGTGCAATATGTCTTACCAGGCGAGGTTAGTGGATTGTGACAGAGTTTATTGCAGCTAACGGCATAAATGTGAAATATTTATAAAAAGGAATGTTTTGCAAAACAAGCGAGGGAAGAAATATTTTTGAGATGGGTTGACGGTTCAGCACAGTTATAGTTGCATTAGGGATTCGGTTTCAAAAAAGATCAAGAAACCAGCTTCATAAAGTCATATTTTTAAATTTGGTTACGGTTTCGGTACGCTTTTCTTTTATGGTCCCAGCTACGTTTTGGGTTAGTTCGATATAGAGTCGGCAAAGACCGAAAATTGTGTCCAAAAAAAAAGATACGGAAAAATAAAAAAAATAAAAAAATTATTGTAGCGATAAAGACACTCCCCGAAGGTGCATTATCGATGTTGATAGTCCTTTTTCGGATATAGATCCTCGTATGCTCCGCTAACAAGTAGCTTTCAGGTACAAGCCCGACCATCTCGTGAACGATTAAATATGATCACATCGAACATTCTAGGCCATACTGCCCTCCCGCCCCTAATTTCATAAGGAAATTGGGGTCGCCAGGTCCTATTGTGCTAAAGAAACAGGATTCGCCACGGGTTGACAATTGAGATGGAGAAGCTATAAATTGCTCTGGCAACATCTTGAAAGGGTTGCGCTGCACAGCCCATTGTGTCATTTGGGTATTTTAGTCGCCTCTTACGACAGGCATACCGGCCGCGGGTATTTTGTAAACCCTCTAGTCTGCTGGTGTTAAATTCGTCAGAAAACTATTTAGAAATTTTTTAGGATAGTCCTTAAATTGTACCTACCGATTTGTGTAATAAAAATCACAGTAATTTCAAAAGTTTGTCTTATGTTAGCCAAATTCTTCCAAATGTTTGCGATATGTTTTTGTTTGTTAGAAATTTTGTGATTTAATCACTCGAGAACAGTTGGATGGGTTTAAATAAAATTTGCGCTTTGATATACAGTAGGTCGGGAACAATTAATTTTAAGTAAATTTTGTTCTTAAAAGCTTAAGCTTATTATTTTGGGACATTTTGGGGCTGTTTCAGAATAATATTTGAACCATTCGGCTTCCGTCGTGCTACAGTTGGAAAGTTCAACACATTTTTATAAAGGAATACATGGACTCCATTTGTACAGTAATAAAAAAAAGGAATCGGCCCATATTCCGTGAACCAGATCTGTAAAAAAGTAGCAGTACAAGTACAAATATCAGTACCTCGAAAAATTAGTACAAGCACAAGTATCGAAGTACTTGTACTTTAGTTGTTGAAGTACAAGTAAAGTACTTGTAAGGACTTTCGAAGTGCTTTGATAAGTATTGAACGGTTTTGAAGCGGATGAACCAACACCCTGATGATCACCTAACTTTGACAAATTGGTTGAAGAAGAGTTTTACAGCTATTTTAATGATACATCAACAGATTTCAATATATTTCAGAGTTGTCCTCTTATGAAAGACCTGTCACTCAAAATGAATACGCCCTTAGCTTCCTTCGACCCAGTAGAGCGTTTATTTTCCTTAGCAGGCATTGTTTGCAGTCCTAGAAGGCATACAATGACGGACTTTTCGTTTGAAGAGCTAGTACTAATGAAGGCAAACACAAAACTACTTTAATATTGTTAGTTGCTGTACAATCTATACTTATATAATATGTTGTTTTACTTCTTGTTGCTTTCCAATATGAATTTTACTCATATATTGATTTTCCATTTATGAATCAAACTGACATATTTTATCAGAAAAAGTACTTTCGTGTACTTGCAAGTATTTCCGAAGTATATCTACTTGTACTTTCGGATTCGAAGTACAAGTACTGTAGTACTTATACTTTGTCCTTAGATTTGAAGTACTTGAGTACTTGTACTTATTTGGTACTAGTACAAGTATGTACTCAGTACTTTACAGGTCTGCCATGAACTAAATTTTTAAAATTTAACTTTTTTCAACTATTTTTGTTATCAATTTATTTTTAATACGAACCGATTTTGATTTGTTTAGTGTTGCTTGCAACGTCAATTTTTATAAAGCTTCAAAGAGAAAAAATGCACAAAAAAATTTTAATTTAATGGGCTCTATTTTGAGCAACATGAAAAAAACTCAAATCAAACATTGTTAAAACTTTTTAATACTCCTTTTTGAAAAGTTAAAAAAAAAATCTATAAGAATTATCTAAAATTTATTTGTACGCCACACCTTTGCACAGGTAATTGAAACTTCAGCCAACATTAGTGAATTTTTGAGCTATGAAGTTTTTTGAGAGAGTAAAAATGACGTGAAAAGCACCATATGTTATTTAAAAGATTTGCTTTGGAACGATTTCGATATGTGACTTATTTTAAGAAATATTTCGGTACTATTTTGAAAGTTATTTGGGCACTATCTTACCTATATGGGGAAAGTTTCTTTGAAATCGTTATAGTTACCTCTGAGTCTATTCGACCTTAAGCAATAATATTTGGCAGGTGTGTCACGCACAAGGAGCGAGTTGAAAGAAATTTTGTATTTTCACAGTTAGACACTTAGGCAAAGCTTCTTTTCCAGTTTGCGACAGATGACTTCTTAGCCAGCTATGTTGACGTTGCTTGTTCCGATACTTGATCCCAGCATCATTTTTAGTGTGAAAGGCTTGCATGCTACCTTCACACCACCGCGGCCACCCTACAATTTTCCTTTTATATTTCAACTTTTTCCTTACTTTCCACTCGGCTACCCAATTTTTGTTTATTTCTTTCAACTTGTATGTATTCATCTACTAATATTTATAATAAGGTTCGCCAGCAACGCATAAGCAGACACTGACATCGAACCCTCAATGATTGCCCGAAATTAAATGGAAATGTTTTGTTTATATTACCATTTCTAAGTACATCTTTCTCCAATGTAATTGTGCGTTGGCGTAGCTAATTCGCTCCGTTCGAATGAATATTAGCTTGGGGGAGTGACAGCCTCGCAGTAGTATTTAGCGAACACAACAACAACGTTAACATTACTTTAAACGCGATTGTGTAATGACGATTTCGCTTTCGTAATTCCCGACTCGACCTTTTTTGTCATACAAGAAATACTTCCACACACACATTTAGTCACATTGATGTATATACATACATATGTATGTATTTAAGTATTCACAACAATTTTTGCTCTTCAATACTTCTTTCTGTGCTGTTACTGTTTCGTATTTTTGTTCTTCCATCTCTTAGTTTTTTTTCATTTTAGTCAGAAATTGTTGTATCTTGCCACTTCAACCACCAGTCAGACTGGAGACGTGATTTTTTTTTACGCTTTTAACCCCATTCTCCGTTCTTTCACTCTACTTCTGCTTATGGCGTTTTATTTATTTGTTATGCGTTATTTCTTCTCATTAGATTTGCATACATTTTCTTGTGTGTTATTATAGTTGATATTTGGTAAATTGTTGCTAATTTGTAAACATATTGATACGTTTTTTGAAGTGACAGCTTCACGCTCCCCTCGTACTGCTGCTCTTATATGCAGTTATATATCTCTTCTGGGGAGTTAGATCCTACTTAGTTGATATATGCATCAGTTGTGATTATGCTTACGAATTGGTTAATTGTGATTCCCTATTTGATTTATTCGTTTATGTATTGCCTTAATTTGAATAATTCAATCAGTATTCGAATGAGAAAAATATTAGCCAATAGTGAGACATTTATCTTGATAATCTATATAATTGAAATGATTTTCTGCGTGATGTATATCTCCAATTCTTTAATTTAAATTTCGCAAAGGAAAATAACAGAATATCTCCTGAAATGTATTTTAACAAATCACATAATACATGGTGATCAAAAGGAATATAAACAAAAAGGCAACTCTTAGACACCAATTGTACAGCGAACAACGGGACATTCATATGGCTTAGCAGCTAAAGGCTTGCACTGATATGAATGTTGGAGATTCGAGTTCAACGCTCAGCTCCCGAAAAGCTAGCTGATGAAGAAGTGAAATTCAGAAACATGTCCTAGTAACCATCGCCGTTTGTAAACTTACAATTTTTCTCTAATATCAATTACAACAAGTAAGGAAGGTTAAGTTCGGGTGTAACCGAACATTACATACTCAGTTGAGAGCTATGGTGACAACATAAGGGAAAATAACCATGTAGGAAAATGAACCGAGGGAAACCCTGGAATGTGTTTGTATGACATGTGTATCAAATGAAAGGCATTAAAGAGTATTTTATGAGGGAGTGGGCCATAGATCTATAGGTTGACGCCATTTAGGGATATAGCCATAAAGGTGGATCAGGGTTAACTCTAGAATGCGTTTGTACGATATGGGTATCAAATGAAAGGTATTAATGAGTATTTTAAAAGGGCGTGGACCTAAGTTCTATAGATGGACGCCTTTTCGAGATATCGCCGTAAAGATGGACCAGGGGTGACTCTAGAATGCGTTTGTACGATATGGGTATCAAATGAAAGGTGTTAATGAGCATTTTAAAAGGGAGTAATCCTTAGTTCCATAGGTGGACGCCGTTTCGAGATATCGCCATAAAGGTGGACCAGGGGTGACCCTAGAATTTGTTTGCACAATATGGGTATCAAATGAAAGGAGTTAATGAGTATTTTAAGAGGGAGTGGGCCTTAGTTCTATAGGTGGACGCATTTTCGAGGTATCGCAATAAAGGTGGACCAGGGGTGACTCTAGACTTTGTTTGTACGATATGGGTATCAAATGAAAAGTGTTAATGAGTATTTTTAAAAGGGAGTGGGCCTTCGTTTTATAGGTGTTCGCCTTTTCGAGATATCGCCATAAAGGTGGACCAGGGGTGACTTTAGAATTTTTACTCAAGTTATCGTGTTAACGGACGGACGGACGGACGGACGGACATGGCTCAATCAAATTTTTTTTCGATCCTGATTATTTTGATATATGGAAGTCTATATCTATCTCGATTCCTTTATATATGTACAACCAACCGTTATCCAATCAAACTTAATATACTCTGTAAGCTCTGCTCAACTGAGTATAAAAACCATTGCATAAAGCAATATGAGCAAAGCTCGCTAATTAAATACATATGATTAAATTAAACCACTATACTATGCGATATCATACCAAATCACACAGCAGTGCGTCACATCATGTTATAATATATCACATATGTAATTCCGCTTACAAATTTCTTAAGTTCTACTTTTCCTTATATTATATAGCGATCAAAACCACGAGGTCCCACGATATGTATGGAATATAATCACATATAAATATATCAAAGTACATCGCATCACATCACATATTCGAACAAGGACTACGGGGAACATCACTCTATCATGGCTTCAGTTTCGAAAACGCCCTAAGCCAGAAAGCTTATGAAGGCCAACGCCCTATATAAGAACTATGTTCAAAAACGCTATACTTCGAATTTCAAAATAGGCTTATATTACCATACATTCAATATATTTTGAAGTAAGATAGGGCATGTATGAAAACCATTCTTAGTCAGTACGTTCTTAAAACAAATTCCGAAATACGGCGCTTTTGAAAAATATTACGGAGAAGGGCACTTTCAAACTGGCAGCCGAGCAAGGTTGATATTCCGCTCGACATCATATTACATACCTGTACATTACATGCAAATATTTTAATTGTTTTCGCAGAATACATTTTTTCACTTTAAGTTGTATCTATTCTATATTTATTGCTAAAAAAAAAAACAAGAAAATTATTAAACGCATTTTTTTCCTCAAAGTGTTGCATATTTCAGGATCTCGCGGGAAAGAATTACATATTTTTAATTTATTCATTTTGGATTTTAAGCGAAAATAGTAACAAACATCAGCACGACGTAGAAAGGTAGCACTGCTGATATTGCTAAGTATAATTTTTTTTAACTGTAACCAAAATAATTGCAAATCTATGTACCAAACACGAACAGTATAACCATGTTTTGACTGACGACATCTTATCATACTAACTCCCGTTTTTTATATCGAGAAAAACGCAATTTCATTATTTGGACGAGCAGAAAACTTATAATAATGGTACGTCAATTAGCGTAACTGACAGTGTCTAAATGACAAAGCGGCCACTTGAGAGAATACCAAAAATTTACAAATAACAAATGGCGTCCACAGCTAACAAGCGAGATGGTGTTTTCCTTTTCCTTATAACAAAAAATGTTTGTTGTAATTTGATTTTCTACATCTCTTCCATTTTTGGTTTTCTTGAAATGGCATTTTTTCGATATCATCAAGAATATCGTAAAGCATCAAAATGTCACATTTATCCTAAACGTGCCAAACGCGTAACACAACAAAGTTGCAACAATATCGCTTATGCTTTTACAAATTGTCTACTTCATATTTTATGCTTGTGTTTGCAGCTATAAAATATTTTTGCTGATTTTTCATAAAAGCGAAAATAATAAAAGAATATGGTATATGCGTTGGGAAAGGGTGTACTTTTGTTAGTGTATATGGTACAAGTAAGTACTCAAATGCTTATAACAAATTTAAGTTAACAAAGATATTGTCAAGTAAATACTTTTGATAGTTTGCACTCAAATACAATCGACTTCAAATATATATTGAAAATATATCTTCAAATCATAAGTACGAGTAACATTACCTAGAAAATTCAAATAAGGGCTAGAATTATAACTTTATGTTAAAAAGGTACTTCGAGATGCATATTCACATTTTTGTGTAATCCTTTTTTCAGATTTTAGGCTTAGGACGCCTTTTGTTGTTTTTTTTAGGAAATTGGAGTTTTAATTTAATTCTTTATATGATTTGATAAAAAATCTTAAAATTTTAGAATTAATTATATTTTTTGGGCACTTGCAGAGTATAGTTGTTAAATAGAAATAGCTCACCTGTATATTTCGGACGCTATATCTTGGTTAAGTTAGGTTGAACTGGCCGGTACGCGAGGACCTCACATAGACTGAATGTGTCCGTAGTGTGTTATAAAGTAACTCCGTCCTATTGGCAAATAGTACAAGCTTTCTAAGACCCATGCCACTTGCTGCTTATAGGTCTGACAGCTGTATCATTCCTTATAGCTGGAGTCTTAGCCTGGCGCAGGGCGCGAACACAAAACGTGCTCGATCGTGTCCTCCTCTAACCCGTACTTCATATTTTGCTATCACTAAACAATCCCAATTTAAAGGCATGTGATGCCAGAAGGCAGTGTGCAGTCAGAATACTCGTCGTGAGTGTACAGTCCTCTTTTTAGAAGCCTTCGGCACTTTACATCTACTGAGGTCGATTTGATTCCACATTTTTGTTGAAAAATTTCACTCATTATTTTGGAGTGTATATCTCCAAGTAAATAATCCGGCTCGTATATATAGATCTATGAGATAAATACTCAGTGCGTTGTTTCACAAGCTAGCGAAAAAGATAAAGTTTCTGGATTTTATTCTGCATAGAAACTTGAGCTGAATAACTTGCCGGATTGTTCTAAATTTAATAAAAATTACCAAATAAGTAGCATACAAAATCTCTCTATAAACTTAACGAAAGCAAGTAAGGAAGGTTAAGTTCGGGTGTACCCGAACATTACATACTCAGTTGAGAGCTATAGTGATAACATAAGGGAAAATAACCATGTAGAAAAATGAACCGAGGGAAACCCTGGAATGTGTTTGTATGACATGTGTATCAAATGAAAGGCATTAAAGAGTATTTTATGAGGGAGTGGGCCATAGATCTATAGGTGGACGCCATTTAGGGATATCGCCATAAAGGTGGACCAGGGGTGACTCTAGAATGTGTTTGTGCGATATTGGTATCAAATTAAAGGTATTAATGAGAGCTTTAAAAGGGAGTGGTGGTAGTTGTATATGTGAAGGCGTTTTCCAGATTACGACCAAAATGTGGACCAGGGTGACCCAGGACATCATCTGTTGGATACCGCTAATTTATTTATATATGTAATACCTGCCAAGAATTCAAGGGTTCTTTACTTCGCCCTGCAGAACTTTTTCATTTTTTTCTACTTAATATGGTAGGTGTCACAACCATTTTACAAAGTTTTTTCTAAAGTTATATTTCGCGTCAATAAACCAATCCAATTACCATGTTTCATCCCTCTTTTCGTATTTGGTATAGAATTGTGGAATTTTTTTCATTTTTCGTAATTTTCGGTATCGAAAAAGTGGCCGTGGTCATAGTCGGATTTCGTTCATTTTTTATACCAAGATAAAGTGAGTTCAGATAAGTACGTGAACTAAGTTCATTAAAGATATATCAATTTTTGCTCAAGTTATCGTGTTAACGGCCAAGCGGAAGGGCAGACGGTCGACTGTGTATAAAAACTGGGCGTGGCTTCAACTGATTTCGCCCATTTTCACAGAAAACAGTTAACGTCACAATATCTATGCCCCTACCAAATTTCAAAAGGATTGGTAAATTTTTGCTCGACTTATGGCATTAAAAGTATCTTAGACAAATTAAATGAAAAAGGGCGGAGCCACGCCCATTTTGAAATTTTCTTTTATTTTTGTATTTTGTTGCACCATATCATTACTGTAGTTGAATGTTGACATAATTTACTTATATACTGTAAAGATATTAAATTTTTTGTTAAAATTTTGCTTTAAAAAATTTTTTTTTTTTAAAAGTGGGCGTGGTCCTTCTCCGATTTTGCTAATTTTTATTAAGCGTACATATAGTAATAAGAGTAACGTTCCTGCCAAATTTCATCATGATATCTTCAACGACTGCCAAATTACAGCTTGCAAAACTTTTAAATTACCTTCTTTTAAAAGTGGGCGGTGCCATGCCCATTGTCCAAAACTTTACTAGTTTTCTATTTTGTGTCATAAGGTCAACCCATCTATAAAGTTTCATCGTTTTGGCTTTCTTTGGTAATGAATTATCGCACTTTTTCGGTTTTTCGAAATAATTGATATCGAAAAAGTTGGCGTGGTTATGGTCCGATATCGTTCATTTTAAATAGCGATCTGAGATGAGTGCTCAGAAACCTGCGTACCAAATTTCATCAATTTACCTCAACATTTACTCAAGATATCGTGTTAACGGACGGACGGACGGACGGACATGGCTCAATCAATTTTTTTTCGATCCTGATTATTTTGATATAGGGAAGTCTATATCTATCTCGATTCCTTTATACCTGTACAACCAACCGTTTTCCAGTCAAACTTAATATACTCTGTGAGCTCTGCTCAACTGAGTATAAAAATTTAGCTTCAAGCTAACCCGATCACTTTAATGGCTATAAAAGCAGTAAATGGGTAGATGTTAAAATAAGCTGTTGATAAAAGTTTTTTCATTCCATTATATTTGTAAGGCCCAAAATAAGCGACCTTATCAAATTTTTTAACTTCGCGACCATGGTTTGTAAAAAATCGTCATGCGCCACCAATACTGCCAGCTCTCTTGCTAGGCGATGATAGCTAAGCCACTGCATTTTCGCTAGACGTATTTTACGATTTTGAAACCCATTTATTTGGAACGAAGACTTTCAACCACATAAGTCTGAATTCATTGCAAAAATATTATTCTTAATTTGCTCCTTTTAATATTTCTTACAAGTTGGCGGTACGGGACGTACTTGTTTTATGCCGACTCCGAACGGCATCTGCAAGGCAGATGAGTTTTCACTGAGGTATTTGCATAGAAGAAGTATACTTGGAGTGCTTGCAAAACACTGCCGAGGGGCGACCCCGCTAAGGAAAATTTTTCTAATTGAAAAAAACTTGTTTCTAAAATTTTGATGCTACTTTGACCGGGGCGTGAACCCATGATATTCGGTGTGGTAGGCGGCGTGCCCCATTTATGAAAAAAACCAAATTAAACCTCAATATCGTATTGTGAAAAATAAAACCCTTCGCAGATCTCATATTACAATGGGCTTAAAATGTGGAAAAAAAATAAAGCGCGTTCAAAAAGAAAAAAAAACCAACAGAAAATTGTTTGCAGCACTCTGCGTCTGACTTTAATTTGCCGATCCGAGATTTTGTTTCCAACCACTGCCTTTTTCTGTCTTTTTAACACAAACAAGCATTTGTTATTAACGGCTTTATTCCGAACGTTGCCGGTAAATTTGTTATCGGAGTATTTTGTAACCGGAGATCGTTACCACTTTGTGTAGCCGCGATTCTGGCCTGCACGGTTAAACTTTCAAAAAAAAAAAAATGCGCAAATCTGAATGAAATGAAGTGAGCTAAATCTTTTGCTTAAAAACGTGCAAGTTTGTGTGGAACCGCGACGTTACCACAAATTTTGCTAGTAACACTGGTATCCGCAATAAGAATACGAAAACTTGTTTGTCATTTTCATAACTGGTAAAGTGAATGTTGATACCAGCGTAGAATGAGGGTGTAAGCGAACGAGTGTATTTTTAGATTATTGTGTACGAGTTAAAACGTATATCCTTTTAAAGTGCTAAAATATCAATTTTCCAGCAGCATAAAACCAGGAGTGACACACGACACATTGACACTTAACGAAAGAAACTTACATTTGGGTGCACACATACATACACACTTATAATACGAACAAATTTTGAAAGCGGATATGCAGGCTGACAGTAATGATGACAACTAAGCCAACCACATGAATGGCTTAAACATGATTTCTACATTTGTATTTACATACATACACACATACTTTTGTGTGCGTGGACTTTTCTTATATTTGCTGCATGTAATAAATATGTAGTGAAATCTGAAGATAAGTGTCATTTATGAACAGATCAAGTATCAAAAGCGCAATTCAATGTAGCCAAATATATTCACGTATGCATACAAAATTATATAAAAGAAAATGCTAAGCCTTAAGCCGATCAAAACTCGATTAACAAATAAGTTAAGCCGACAACTGATATGGAAAACGAGTAAGGGAATTACAAAAACAAAAAACGAAAAATGTTACGTATACGCAGTGTAGGCTGTAACACATAAATGCGGGTTTCACGTCAAATGTTACCGCTTCAAAAACTTCATATCTTCAATATCCAATAGTTGACCGAAGTGTATCGTAAATTCACTAAGGAAAAGGAGGGACTGAAATAATTCGGAGGGGCAGATAAGGAACTGTAACCTTTCCGATGGAGTCAGTAATTTAAGTTCAATTATAAAAGCTTTGTCCATGTCGACGAGGTAAAAATACAATTATTTTAGGTGAATGTGTAGGTTCTAGGCTGCTTATAATTCTGCACATATCGGAACATTAAAAGATTGCGGTATTAGGGGTTCCAACACTGGCTCTGAACTTAATTTTTTCGGTTGCTTTTATTGTGAAAAATGTAACTAGATGAACAAACTGACTGATTTTCTCGTTTAAGACAGTAGGCGTCACTAGTCTGATTTGCCATAACTGTGTCCATGAATCTTCAAATCTCACTACTACTCACTAAAGGATGTGACCTTCCACCATATGACGCCACTTGCCATATTGCACACCTAGATCAAAACAGCGATCTGTTAGAGTGGCAATTCGGCAAATTTATTGACACTTTTTTTCCCGTGCTAAAATAGTATTGTTAGGCCTTGAGCTGGATTCGAACTCGCGGTAATAACTTATTGATCTATAATGGATAATTGGGATGGGGAGTACTCTCGCCTCACTGTTTAGATGGTGTTCTACACTTCTGTTTCATTCACTTCTTTCTTTTAGCTGATTTTGCTTTCATTCTAAATTTCTTCAAACTAAGTTTCATGAATAGGTGCAAAAATATAGACTATTTTCTGGGTCCAATGTGTTTGGGTCTCCATTATTACTGTCCCAGTAAAAAGCACGTTATTTTTTTTTTTGCCTTTATGTGGTGTTAGTAAATTGTTATTGCCCTCAGAAAACCACACATTATGGAAACATCAAAAATATGTTGAATTTCTTTCTTATAACTAACCCTAAAACAGGCGAAAATAAAAATAAATTGCACATCAGAAAGAAAATATGCACTCAAAGAGTGCAATGCAAACAATGTTTTTGTGATGACTACATTTTTAAATGAATAAATCTATAAAATATTTGGACTGAGTAGGAAAAATGACAAACATAAAATTTGGCAACAAAACGCTCTGTGAGTACTTATGAGCATGTAAGTAAATTTGTTTTTGCTTTGACGCGTTACATACCCTGCAGTGAAACCAACTATTTGTAAACTAGAAGAATACTAGTTTGTCAAAAATCCCAACCAGTTGGGGTTCTGCTTTTTTTTCATTATACCAACTGTTATTTTTAACACGGCGATGTGCTATGAAGTATCAATTGCCCGTCGCTGCTTCAGCATCATACCTACTGATAAACTAGCAATTATATGCACCAGAATCCTACCAGATAACATACTAGTAAGAATATGCATCAGAGTCATACCAATTTATACACTGGTCAGTCTCTCGCCAGCATTATACCAGATGGCATTCTAGTTAGTTTATGCAAGAGTATATTGATAAAAGTGTTGTTCGGGCGCGACCTAGCGAAGCTACTTCCCGAATCAATGTGGATTAGGATTAGGACCTCCTTATCAGGGACGGAAAATAATAATAATTATTTTTTCGGAGTGGAAAAAGTCCTGGTCAAAAATTGTCCTAGGTGAAAATGTTTAAGTTCCCAGGTATCCCTATAGCAATATCATGTCGAATCATGCATCCTTTTTATTTTTCGAACTTTTTCCATAAAAGTCCACATATAAAAGTAAAATCTGTATTTTTATTTTTTTGAGTAGAAAAAATTTTTTTTAATTCGGATAAGCCGTTTCTTTGTTATCAAGCGGGACTTTTATTTTGGCCTTAAAAAATAAAAGTCCGGATTTAACTTTTATTTCCGGACTTTTATTTTTAAAATTCCGAGTTTAACTAGTTCTATCGGACTCAAAAAATAAAAATCTGAAAATAATTTTTATCTTGATCAAAGTATATTTAAGTCCAAAGTTAATAGTTTTGCCAGGAATTATATTATAAAAGGAATAACAGCTTCAGCCCCTGCTCCTTATATTAATCTGGATCAACCGGCTGAGTTGGACGGTGCCGTATCTCATTGTAGTGCATACGGAGATTCTTCCTTATACCTCTTGGAGTAGTGCGCGGTGGTTAACTGTGTCAAAAGCTTTTGACAAGTCAAGTGCCATAACCACCGTCCCATGATGGAGTTTCGGTTAGTTCAGTCCGAAATATATTTGGGTGTTAATGGCATTTGACGCGGTGGTAGTGATATGCATTTTACGGAAGCCGTGCTGATAGAATATTTGTCTTTTAATGAATGACATCCATATATATGACCGACCATTGTTAGCTGAGCTTCTGGAATTTAGTATTGGGATTATTTTTACCATTCTTCATTATTTTGAAATGACCAGGGCTTGAATGACAAGTAGTAAACATGCGTTAGGTATGTGATGCCTTTATGTCCAAGGTGTTTTAGCATCGGCATAGCTATTCCCTATCTATCAAGATCTATCGATTTAGAAGGATTAGCCCTATTAATGGCTTCTTTAATCTGCAGTAGGAATTAGCGCAGTTCATCGAGTTCAACAGACAAAATTCAAATGAAATACTAACTAGCCACAAAGTTCTACTCAACAACCTATTCAAAAACTGACTAAATAACCTCGAAAATTCTAGTCAATGGACTGTTCAAGCACCAACCAATATCAATAGCCCCACAAAATTGTAGTCCATGAACTAGAATGTTTGCTGACTACTTTGGCTTTTGACTGCGGGGTATGTTTACGTTTGTAGTCGTACGTATGCATATGTAGTCACACAAAGGCACACCCCTCTTTGCATGGCAGTGAGACTTGTTTTGAGTTGCGCCTATGTTGAAGCAATAATTTTGTTTATTTCTGTGCATTACTATTTTTACTTTGATTTTATTGTTACTTTAAACATCGCAATTCCTTTGTTATTCATAGTTAAAGTATTTTACTATTGTTTTTACTGTAGCAGAGGGTGACGAAAGCTGAGACAATAACTGACTGACAATGTAGCAATTTTTAAAGCTACAATACTTAATTATCTACGCATACATAGGTTTGTTTAATTGTATGTGCGAATATGTGTGGGAAGCATTCGAGTGTATAGAGGTTGAGGGAGTCCCATTAAAAATTGTGCTTTTGTAAAAATAAATTACATTTCCCTTACTTTGCGCGACTTTATGTGTTTTCGAATGATGCAAATAATCTGGGAGTGAACGGCTGTCGAGCTGACTGAAATGTCGTTTGTACTTAATTTATGTTTATGGGTTCTTTTATTTCCCTCCATGACTGAAATTTAATTAATTTACAACAAAAGTCAAACAAGTATGGATCTAGAAAGTTTTATTGAAATTAGGGTATAACTGTAAATATTGCTATAGCTTTTGGAATATTGTAAGTAAAATCATACTAAAAGAAATTCCAATCTTTTAGCTTTGCTTTCATTTTATATTTCACCCTTGAATTTCTGAATTTAAATGCTCATAAATGCATGACCTTATAAGCTCGCGGATTATGAATTTATGTGATTATTGACCTTTGTAAAGTATGCTGTATGACCTAAGGCGGAAGCACAGTAAACAACATTAAGCATGTTAAGCGTTTATGAGCAACATATTTATATTTAAATTTAAATTACCTGCAGTTGCCTCAGTTATGTCAAAAATACGGCAGAAGCCCCAAAAGTGTTGGGATAAGGAACTAAACTAAATCTTCCCTGAGCTACACATGCGAGCCAAAACTGTACACCAGAGAAATATTTACACAAAAAAGTCTTAAATTTGAGTTTCAAGAAAACATTGAGAATGGCGGCGGCAGTGGTGTGGTGGTAGCGTACTCCACCTACCAAACCGAAGGTCCTGGGTTCAAGTGCCGGTCCGGCTCGTCCCTCGGCAGTGAGTTGGCAAACACTTCAAAATGTATTTCTGCCATGAAAAGCCTTTCAGTGGAAACTTATTTGCTTTGCAGATGCCGTTCAAAGTCGACGTATAATATGTAGACCACATAACAGCAATTTGTTGGAGAAATATAAGGAGCGCCATGCAAATCATAAGAGAAGCTTGGGCCTTAATTTCGTCTGAGGTATATCGCACTTTGCATTTTGTTTTTTTGTTTTTTTCACATACAAGTAGACTTAAGTGTGTTTTAGATGGTTTATATTAATTTGTATTAGTTTACCATATTATTTATTACAAAAACCTGAGAAGCATTAAGCATATATTGACTGATATGATAGCAATTCCGACAATCCAAAGTACCTATTCGGACATCTTGAATTTCAGAAGCCAGAAACTTGTGCTCTTCGTGCTAGAAACCTGAGACATTCAACTTCGAATCCACAATAACTACAACTGATTTCAAAAAAAAAATTTTTTTTGAAATTTTTGCAATTAAATGGCGATTATGTTTGTTATGAATGAAATTGAAAAGATTAGGTGTGAATATTGATGTCCATTTCACAGTCTAAGTAATAGCATACAAATTATGATTACAAACATTTGTTAAACAATCACGTAGCTGAATTATTTCGGCAGACAAATAAAAAGGTGGTTCATAAATTTTACCAAACCTACATAGCGAAAAGACTGGCGACGTGAAATAAAAGGCCTGTCTTATTCGAACACTCCAAGATAAGAAGTAAACTATTAATATCATTACAAATTATGTAATGCTGGAGTGTTCCATTCGATGTCCTTTAAATTTACACCGGATAGGACGATTATTCGTTTATTCCTTATTCCCTTCTCTCTTCTACTGCCTAATGCCTTTCTCTCCGTATATCTTTTTCTTATTTTTGCCATTCGTGTCCCTTTTCTTCCTCTTTCTCCCCCGCTGTCCACTATCCCTTCTTTTATCCTATTTAATTTTATTTTATCTTCTCATGGTTTACTTTCTCTTTTCCTTGTTTCTTTTGTCTTCTCCGTTTCCTTCTATTCCCATCTATACAAATTCTTCTTTTGCCTTTCTTTCTCCCTATCTCTCTCTGTTTGGAATATCATTTTCAAATAGTGTTCGGCTTGTCTAGAAAATGGCTTTTCGAAAGTCGAATATTTATCTTTTCATAAAAAAAGTATATATATGTATAAAGCATTGATAGTTGGGAATTTTTATGTAAACATCACTTTATAGAAGTGTTAAACCCCTTCTGTTTTTTATGAAAAAGTGGTTTTGCCTTGAGGGCCCACATGCCTTTAAAACAAAACATTCGATATCTATATATAATGAGTTAAGAACATTCTTTCTGAGGGCTAGCCACTGCCCATTTATGTTTAACATTGAGATAAAACGCGTCGTATAGATTAAATTGGTTGCTCTGCCATTATCGTATGTGAGTGCATCGTTTTATGTCTTCACTGTTCTGAATCGCTGCTTCAGTGGATTGACCATGACTGACATAGAACGATTGGGCCCACTAATTTATCTGTCAATTAAGACCATTTCATTAATAACTACTAATAGCTGTTTTGTATTTAATTTTTATAAAAGCTACACTGTTTGTAATAGTTAAAATAGCTTTCGGTTAAAAAATGTTTGAAAAATTTGTGTTGATTAGTTTTTGTAATAGTAAGCAAAAGTTTTGATTACCATCAGCGCTAGATGTGTACATACGAAAACAAATACATAAATTTGTTGGTGTTTTTATAGATCCTCTGCAAATTAGTGGCGTAAGTGTGGCCATAATTGCTTCGCCTGTGCATAAACTTACTGATTTGCTGCCGGGTTAAAATCTATTTGTCGGTTGTTGCCATGTCTGGTTGCGAGCACTTTTCGAATCGTTGTTATTGGTTTGATACACGTGCCCACCTTCCCACACAAATCAATACACACACGCAGGGAAAAACGCCTCACGCTTCAGTGCTACAGTAAATGAGAAAAGTTTCATGCGAGCTCCTTTGCTTCTTTTGTTGGGTGATGGTTTTCTATACACACACGCATGCACATATCGAAACATGTATATAAAGTTGATATGTATGTTGTTGTCTTATTCCCATTGATGGCCACCGAGTACGTTGTTGAGTAGCAGCCATCATTATTTAATAAAAAAAGCAAACGGGAATAATGTCCAAATGAGCGAAATGTCCCGATTCACTCAAAAAGTTGTGGAATACATACATATACACAACCGACTTAGTTGCTGCAACAACACTTTAATGGGTTGAAAGTTTGGAAGTTGGTTTTCGCTTGTACAACACTCGCTGGGCAAATGTTTATGACTGGCGAGTGTGTTTTTTGTGCGAATTTTTTTTATTTCTTTTATAACTCCACACTTTTTTCGCCCCCTTATTTGCGTATAAACGAAGTTACCACCGTCTGCAACTTATGACTGTTTATTATTACTATTGTTTTTTGCGCAGTCAGTTTTTTGCATTTATTGCGTATCAACTGAAAGTCGATGCGAACCTTCGTCCCATAATACGCAGCCGTTCTACTTTGCTTGTACGGCGTACGAAATTAAGTCGAACAATAAGTTTCTCGAAAGTTCATTCTTTGGCAAAAATACTCCCCATTTCATGTTTTGAAGCTAAATTGAATTAAATCTTCTTTGCTGACAATACTTTCAAAATTCAAATTATCCATTACGAAAACTTTTAGTTTTCGGACTGTGCACTTTTATAATGACTAAAAGCTTTCGAGGAAATTCCGTAAACTATTCACTTAATATTCTTATTTATTGGTAATTTTTTTTTTATATTTTAGTGATTTCTCCTGTATCTAATACAAATTTATAAACATAAACATTTAGAGTTAAATTAAGAAAAAAATACACTTGAAACATGAATCTTTAACTTCTTTGTTCTACATACATACATATATGGCCAAATCAAATTGGGTTTAAGTTTAGTCTTAAAAGGGTTTTGTGAAAATAGGTGTGCATGATAAGTAGAATCCGCATTTGCTTCACAAGTTGAGATATGCAGTAAGTTTTTGCAATTTTTCTTCTTTCGTTATTGTCTATGGTCTTAAATAAAAACCAGCTTCCGGGTATTTACTTTCATGAAAACAGCTTCAATCTAAATTTTAAATAGTTTGGTTATATATTTTCCTGCAGCCAAAAGTAGTCAGCAAACATTCTAGCTTATTGACTAGAATTTTGTGGCGTTATTCATGCTAGTTAGTATTTGAATATTCATTGACAATATTTTTTTTGTCGGACTCTAAAAAATGCGCTAGCGCTTTCTGCCCGCAATTTACAAAGCATACTTCATTGAATTAACAAGGCTAGACGCAGTAGTACAAATCAACGGGACATAAACACAAACACGATCAGAGAATACCTCTTCGCTATTTCTGCAGATTAATGAAGCCATTAAAATGGCCGATTTTTCTAAATCAATAGGCCCAGACGGAATAGCTATGCCCATGCTTAAACACTGAACACTGTCATTTTAGAATGATGACGAATGGCAAAAATAATCCCAATACCAAAGCCCGGGAGCTCAGCTAACGATGGTGAGTGGTTACCATTCATTTAGTCAGTAGTGAAGACGTTGGAAACTATTCTGCCTCCTTCATTTTAAACCCAAGTCTTCGACTTGCGTTCGGCAGGGATTCCGGAAAATGCATGTCGCTACCGCTGCGCTTAACTCCTATAATACCCACCGATAATTTGCTGACTGAACCACCCAATCCGACAAAAGAAAACTTCATCATAGGACAGTTCTCGTGGCACTCGACCTATCTAAAACGTTTGACACAGTCAACCACGGGGAACAACAACAATAACTCCCACACATAAAAGGTTCACCCCTTGTCTAAAAAGATACACCGCAAATTATTTGAATGGTTGGCAAACGTCGGTTCAATTTAAGAGCGAGTCCTCAAAGCCTAGGAAAATTAAGCAAGGGGTGGTGTCCTCTCACCGATTCTATTTAATTTATACATATCAAAGCTCCTTTTACAACCAGAGCGAGCTACCAGCATATGTTATGCCGATGACTGCACGATAATTACAACTTGGCCTTGCCCCTCAAAAGATGAATTAGTTTCCATAATGCATAGTTGTCTACCTAGTCTTTGTTTTCTTCACCCCATGCGATCTGAAACTATTCACCACCAAGTCCACAGCCACTCTGTTTAAGACATTTGAGGAACAGATGCCGCAAGTAATAGACATTTACGAGAATGGCGCTGCGCTACCGACTGTCATTCAACAAAAGATCTTAGGCGTGGCGTTTGATAACAATCTCACTATCAAAGTGCATGCCTCCGAAATCGCACCAAAAATACAAAGCCACAACAAAATCCTCAACTCGCTTGCCGACAGAACAACTTACAAAGCAATTAGTCGAAAGTCCATGGGATACGCGTCACCGGTTTGGTTACCTGACTTTAAAATAAGACACTGGAAATGGCTCCAGGTGTGCCAAATACTTGTGCATTATGACCCCTGAACACTACCATAATAAAGAAGCAAAAGAGCTCCACTTAAAGGAGGTTTGTTAAGCGTCGAGATCCGCCTATCAACAACTCGGCAAAAACAAAATCCGTGCGTCATGCGCATGCGTCCCTCGTGTCGGTTGGCGGGCTTTGGAGGGTATTAATCCGTTGGGTTTATTATTAATTGTCACAAGGCGTGAAGTGCCAGCAAACAACTGATTAATCTAGCCCCGCCTCCCAGAGTGATAAGGAAGCATCTCAATAGATACTACGATGAGATACTGCACCTACATACTAAGCCGATTGATTCAGATAAACATAAGGAGGCCCTTAGCCTAATCTACACTGAGTCGGCTGATATCTTTGACATTCACATTTTCCAATTCTGGTACTTTTTTGGAATCGGTTTTTTCTTTCGGGCAGGATAACTCTTTAGGAACCAACACCTTTTACAAAACAGATCTTTTTTTCGAACCGGTAACTTTTTCAACTTGATGACTTTTTGGAAACGATAGCTTTTTCGATTTTTTCCGGAGAAGTATTCCTTCGAATACTCCAAGTGCCATCCGAATTCTTTCGTTTATGAGCGTAAAATAATGAAAATGAAACAAAAGGAAACCTGTATTATATACATATATGGAAATTTTCGTCCTTACAAGCAATTTTTTATACAAATTGAAGGAAAAACTTCTATAGGGTACATTTTCTCTTTTTTTGTTGAGTATATGCTTGTTTGTAATATTTCTGTTGATTCTAGGCTCTTTTTTGGAAATATGAAGTATTACATACATAAGTACATTTTTTCACAAAAATGAAACGCAATATTTTTAATTAAAAATAAATAAAAATTAAAAACTGGCTAAAGTCTTCAGTTTCAGTGCTTAGTGCTTGACACAATTTACTCTCTGTGTTCTGCCAACTGCAAGGATATACTGAAAATAGAATAAGAACTTGCAGTGAAATACAAAACTAAAATATATTTTCGCCGCTTTCTGCTGTCCATTTCTTGAATTTTGTTGGCACGTTTAACTAAAAATAATTTGCATATTTCTTTGTGAACTCTTCTGCTTTTTTTTAGTTTTACTGTATTGAAATTGTATGTATTTGAAAGTGTACACATAAAACAAAAATACGAGCGACAACACCTGAGGATAGAACTTGCGCTATCTTCATTATAACAATACATTCCACTGTTAGCAAAAAGCAAGAGGAGTGTCCACAGAAAAACACAAAGTAGAGCGCTAAATGAAAAAATTGGACAAAAAAGTAAGCGAGTAGCGCAAATATAAGATAAACTTTGAAAACGAAAAAAAAAAAAAAGAAATTCGCTTCCCATTGTTGGACGCATTTGGCTGCATTTCTCATGTTGGCATAAAAGTGGCGCCACAAAAACGTCTTGCTTGAGGACAAACGCGCTGCTTTCATGTGAATGTACATACCTTATAGCAAATCGCATCAGTTTTGAAGTTCTCAAAGGTATCGCTTTATTAAACGGTACTAGTTCTAATTTTGTTACCTCGCAATGCTTTCAACTGACACTTTTAAAATTTTGGTGTCCTACGGAATGGGAATTGCCCACTTTGCTTTCCAAGACATAATTTAAGGCAAACAGCAAAGCCCAATAGCATCAACTAGTGGTTGAAAATAAAGTAAGAAACGTATTTTTTTAACATCTATTAATAAACTTTCATAATAGGTCCTCATAAAGGCAGATTTAATCTTTTATCATCTCTTTAATGAGAGAGAGTTGCTGATTTCTGAGATACATGAAATCTTGACTTTTGACTTTTTACTTGCAGCGAATCGCACGTGTTTCGAATTATCGCTTTAAGAGATGGTATTAGTTCTTATTCTGTCCCCTTGCAGTTATTTTCAACTGACAATTTTAACATTATGATGTCCTAAGAAATTGTTTAGCTGGGCTTATCGTACGTAATTCTGAAAAATTCGCAGCCAGAACTGTTGGTTTAAGTGTGGATAATAACTGCCTCGCTCTGCGTTCGATTAACAACAGTTCGGAAGTAGCGATTATGCCTGTAGTGTAAAACTTTCGCTTTGCGCTAATGTCTCCATGTACGCTGTAGGGATCCCATCGATACTACATGATATAGACTTACATTAATATTTAGAAATGCCAGAAGTGGATGTCTCCTCAGGAATACGCGTTCCAAACCCCCTCTCGTCCAGTAGTCAGACAATTCCATTGGAAGCCTAGATTAGCCGCAACTTTCTTTTGTCCCACCAGTTGAAAATAGTTAAATTTCAACAAAACGAGCAATCTCTGCTACCTCTTTAAATTTTCACAAAGTTGTTTTGAGAATCGGGAATGCCTGAGCTCGAAAAATTTGGGCATATTACTTAACGGTAAGAGCAGTTCATCTACGTTGACTTCATGTTTAGGGACTAATCAAATACTATAGCTCAATGCTCCCAGCATTAAAGAATCTGTGCAATAAAGATAGTTTTTGTAATAACAAGAGGTTTTCTTACTCATATCATTGTGTATAGAGCAATAAAAACTGACCCCACTTGACAGTATTCCTCACACTTTGCATTTCATATACAAAATATATGAACCAAAAATGTGTTTAACAGGAAAAATCACGACTGGATTTGGATAAAAATTACAAAAAAAAAAAAAAAAAACATGGGAGCATAGCTTCACAGTCGTATCAAAAATAAGTGAATTAAATGTATGAACTAAAAAATACGTCAGCAAGATATTGGTCTATTGGTAACATTGCACTTCAAAGTTAACTTTTCATAGAGCCATGTCCGTTCGTCCGTCCGTCCGACCGGCCGTTAACACGATAACTTGAGTTAATATTGAGATATCTTCACCAAAGTTGGTACACGAGCTTACCTGGATCCAGAATATATTGGTATTGAAAATGTGCGAAATCGGAAGATAACCACGCCCATTTTTTATATATATAAAATTTCGGAAAACTCAAAAAACCTGATCATTTAGTAAATAATACACCTAGAATGTTGAAATTTGACGTGTGGACTGATATTGAGATTCTTTATAAAAATTTGAAAACATTTTTTAAAATGGGCGTGGCACCGCCCACCTATCGTAGCAAGATTCGGCAGAGATGTTGCTTTTACTATAAGGAATGCTTTTAAGAAAAAATTAACGAAATCGGTTAAGGACCACGCCCACTTTTATTTAAAAGATTTTTAAAAGGGTCGTGGACGAATAAAATACGCTTTATCTTTGCAAAAAACAGCTTTATATCAATGGTATTTCATTTCCAAAGTGGATTTATAACAACAAATAGGAAAAACTTCAAATTTAAAAAATGGGCAGTGCGCCGCCCCTTTTATGACTAAGCCATTTTCTATGATTTGGGAGCCATAACTCGAAGAAAAATTAACGGATCGTAATAAAATTGGGTACAAAAGTTTTCCCTATAGTAGAAAATATTTCTAGTAAAAATGGACGGGATCGGTTAAAGACCACGGCAACTTAGATATAAAATAAGTTCAAAAGGTTTAAAAGGGTCGTAGACTAGAATAATAAGCTATAACTTAGCAAAAAATAGTTTTGAATCAATGATATTTCACTTATCACGTTTTATTATAAGAGGAAATGAAATGTACAATTAAAGCTCACGCTCAGTATATAATGTTCGGTTACACGCGAATTTAGACACCTTTACTTGTTTGTATTATGGAACATCCCCCTAACTTGTTACGACACAAAAGAAAAATGTAGACATTTTTCTTCTCAAACAAGACCGCACACCTAATTTATTGCGCGTGCATATGTTGAATGGTAGGATGTCGGTTTTTCCCCTTAAAATTTGTCTACTGTATGTACATATTACTACTGACACCGAAACGCAAATCAGTTTTCCCGTCCATGTCAGGCTTGTTTGCCAAAAGGCGTACAGAAGGTGGCTTCCACTTCCGTTGTATTCGCTGAATTCTAAAAAAGCTGAATATTTTGAATTTTACTAGTTTTACATTTCTCACTTTATTGAAATATTTACACATGTATAATATATATATTACCTGTGTATGTGTGTAAAAATGTTGTAAATGTGTGCTCGCCAATTTTGTGTTAAACTCAGTCCTGAGCAGTTCTACTAAATGGATGTATCTTTATGATTTGGCTAACACTCAAACCGGATTGGCAATACATTGAAATATTGAAGAGGCAAATTCACTCTAGTGGCTTAAGGTTACCAACAATTTTATTTTCATATGTATTTACATTATTAATTGCCTTCAATTGAAAGACGATCAGCGTTTATCTATCGTTGTATGCAAGTTTCAATAGAAAGAGGCATGTTTTATATTTCAACTTGAACTTGAGCGGAAAAAGGCAAAATCTGTATGTATGTTTCTATGGTTTAGATCACATATACATATGAATGTATAGAAAATAGAAACATGCAGGACCATGGAGAGGGGGGGGGGGGGGGGGGGGGAGGCAGCCATGGCAATTGCCATGGGCCCGGAAAGTTTGTGGGGGCCCGGCAAGGCAAAGCAGTATTGACAGTACTCTAACTAGGATTTCATAGATACATACATAGTTTGTTGCTATAAAAAATTGTTTTAAAATTGAAAATCACTAAACTAAAATCATAAGCAGCCAATCAAATACTATGGGGCATAGTCATAGTCGAAATAAATTGTGATTTTAAGTTAGACGTTTTTGACACAATTTTATAAGCGCTATCTGTCAAAAATGCTTCAACTAACTTAAAATCACATTTTATTTCGACTATAACTATGCCCCTATCGTATTGCTTTTTCATTTTTGTAAAAAGCCAGCGACATCTGTAAATACAGGCTGATAATAAACTAGAGCGTTAATTTGAAAAAATTGGTACGCTTGACTTGTTTTGCGAAGCGCAAATTTGTGCAAACATATGAGTGTGCCGTGGATCAGCTTACATAGGTCAGTTGCAAGCTTCGTATTTCTTTTGTCAGTGGTGCAATTATTGGTAAATTTTTTAACGTGCAGAAGTCATCACATTTTTCGGTATTATGCAGAAATTGTATAATATCTTTAGCGCAAGCCCTCAAAGATGGGAAATTCTCAAGGAAAAAACTAATTGTTCCTTGCACAGCATGACACAAACACGATGGTCTGCTCGTGTGGATAGTGTGAAACCTTTCGCAGCTCACATTCCCCAAATATTGAAATCTGTTGAATAAATCAAGCTCTTGAATCTGAGTTCAGAAACAGTAACGGATTTGAAAGGTATTGAAGCATATATGGGGAAATTTGAATGTATCCTCTTAGCCTACATTTGGCTCAAAGTGTTGACGGTAACCAACCATTGAAATCTGGTACTGCAAGCTAGAAATGCCACACTGGACGTGGAAACAGAAAATACGTAGCCTGATTGATGAGGTGAAGAAGTTCAGGGATAAATGGTCGATCATACTTCAAGAATGTAAGGTTCTGGCAGGTAGTATAGGAGTTGTGAACACCTTCGCAGAGAAAGAAGGAAGGTAAGAAAACGCCAGTTCGATGAATTATCTGGCGAATCACCCGAGTGTGATTCCGAAACTCAATTAAAACAGCAAGTTTTTCACTTTGTTTTGGACTGCTTGATTGGTAACATGACAAGACGTTTCGAAGCCGTAAATGACATTGCGATTAAATTTAGTTTTTTGTTGAAGTATCAGGATCTGACGGAAGAAGAGCTCAGAGAAAAGGCAGCGGCATTCTGCACGATTTTCGGCGTCGAAATTTCTACGGATCTAATAGATGAAATCACTCATCTCAAAGCCATCCACTTAGCAAATTTGGGATGTGATTCGCTGCCACCATTTCAACTTCTGAACAAATTTCATGACTTGAAAATGGAAGTATTATTTCCTAACATCTGCATAGCATTAAGAATATTTTGCACACTTCCAGTCAATGTGGCTGAAGGGGAGCGTTCTTTAGTCTATTGTCTCGCGTGAAAAATTTTTTACGTTATACTATGAGCCAAAATCGCTTGACAAGCCTCGGAACATTGGCGTTGGAGTCCAGCCTTACTCGCAGCATTAGTTTTGAATCGGTAATTTCCATATTCACAGTCTAAAATGCACGGAAGGTTTTCCTTGGCTGATTCAAGCTCTTAAAATGTACATATTTAGAAAAAGTTAATGTAAGCAAATCAAACAATGAAATCTAACATTTCATTTATGTAAGTGCTCCAGTAAAACTTATTTTATATGAAATAAAACTGACAATGAGAATTGAAAAATTTATGTATGTTATGTTATTTTTTTATACTGGATTGAGTTTATTTTTTAGGGGGGCTCGTAAACGCGAACTGTCCCAGGGGCCCGGCTCGGCTCTCTGCGGCCCTGGAAACATTTTGTACAGCATACATTCATATATAGTTGTAAAAAAAGAAAGAAAAATCTTAAACTTTCGCTGAAATTTGAATTGTTCTATTTGTTTTTAATGGCAATATATTTTAAAGATTTCCAATCCTAACGTGCGGAGTACAATTTAAACTATGTTAACTTAGGAAAAAAATCTCTTGAGCTGAAGTCACATATGGCCGTTTGTAGTGAATATTTTTAGAGTCGGATCAAGAGGATTTTACTTCTATTCACTGAGAAAACTAGCCTTTCAAATTGGATCTGGCTATTATTATTTATGACAAAAAGTTAGTAATGACCAAAACCGATCTTTAGATGAAGATGGTGCTTTCGCAATGTAAAACACTTCACCTTCTCCATTGTTTTCACAAAGATTTTCAAAAATGTGATTTTTTGATATCTAGACACCGGTTTTCTAAAATCTGAGAGTCTTGAAGCATATAATTTGAGTTATTGTCGATTATAATTAACTTGATATTTCCTGCACCAAAACATTGTCTCATCAGGCTAAAAACGAAAAAAATTATGTTTGATATGTAGCTCGACTCAAAAGAAATTTTTTTCGGATTTAAAAATAAAATGCACATATGTGATTTGACATACATATTTTGAAACGCATTTAAATTTACATAATGAGGCCCCTGCTCTAATACCAGGCATCCATGGCTACTAAAATACGGAAGAAAATCGACGGTAACTCGATATAAAAAAGAATATTTCTGGCAAACGGTACATGCTGAAAAAATTTCAATATAGTTACATGTATTTAAAATTACTTAAATCTCTTGTTAAAATATATTCCCTTTCTTCAATCCTTATTGTTAATGTTTTCTTACAGCTGAATAACAAATTATAAAGAAGGAATCTAAGATTCGCGTAAATAGCAGAAACGCTTCTTAAATATTAGTAAGCAATCAGTAGAATTAATTTTCACTGCCATTTCATAATAAATAAATTATAGTTTTAAAAAACTAAAAAAACACGCTTTTATAGCTAACCGAACTAAAAAATAGAAAATAATTTTCTATTAAAAAGAGTTTATATAACAGTAGTAGAAGGTCAAACATTCATTTATAATTAATCACCTCAAAATAAAATTATAATAAAATTTAAGTTATTAACAGAATAATTTAATTCAGGTTAAAAAGCGTGGGGTGCATTTGACTACATTTCATTTCTTTCCTCTCAGATAGTTGCCAATAAAATGATTGTAACATTCAATATCAAGCACCCCACGATTTTTACTGTGAATTAAATTTTTCTGTTAATAATTTAAATTTTATTATAATTTTATTTTGAGGTGATTAACTATAAATGATTGTTTGACCTTCTACTACTGTTATATAAACTCTTTTTAATTGAAAATTATTTTCTATTTTTTAGTTCGGTTAGCTATAAAAGCGTGTTTTTCAGTTTTTTTAAACTATTATTTATTTTTAATTTTTTAGTTCAAGTAATTTTAAAAGTTTTAGTCGAGAGTGATGAAACCTCGAAACGCCAGTGGTCCATGGATGAATCCAACCCCACGGCACCGAAAAGGACCAAGACCCAGGGAGGCTGGACGCGGTCTTTCGCCGAATTTGCCAAGGGTCGACAGGTCATTGGCATTACAGAGGAGGGCAGCGAAGATGGCAGGATCCCGAAACAACAGTGGAAGTGGATCCGGGCCGCGCTCGCTACGATGGCCGTTAAGGTTAAGAAAGACAACCCTGGTCCACCATCGGTAGACCTCTATAGGGCCGCCGTCACGCTGATAGGGGTGGTATATCCGGGCGCGCGCCTCAAGGTAGGGGAGGCGCGTGATATCCCCTCAGGACCGAGGGCTAGAGCCTGGGTTCCAGTGACGCCAACGGACCCAGCTGACATCCTGGAGCTGCTCCAGGATTACGTCCAAAAGCCGGTTGGGCACTGGACGGATTCCAGCGCTGAAACCATAAACTTGCTTATGGATACACCTTCCCAGCAAGCGTGGGCGTGTCTTCAAATATTGTTAGCGGAGGGTCACCTAATGATTAGCTAATAAGCGAAATCACTGATGGTAAAAGGATTGATTGGGATTTACAGACCTTCAAGCTCTATAAATCGCCGGGGCCGGATGGAATTTTTCCGGCTCAGCTACAGTATACTGCCGAACTTATTAGGCCCTGGATAAAAGGAATGTTTATATGTTGTCTTAGACTCAATTACGTACCAGCATCGTGGAGAGAAGTCAACGTGGTCTTTATCCCCAAGGCAGGGAAAACCTCCCAATCTTGCCAATAAATGCTACTTTGGACTAAGTAGGCAATTGAAAAGTAAATTCCTCTCTCGGCGAACGAAAATCATACTCTATAAGTCACTTATCAAACCCGTGCTGCTATATGAAGCAGAAGCATGGACCACGACAACAGCAGATGAAGCGGCTTTGGGAGTGTTCGAGAGAAAAGTCCTTCGAAAGATTTATGGACGTCTACGCATTGGCGATGGTGAGTACCGAAGAAGATTTAATGATCAACATAGTCCAGCGTATTAAAATGCAGCGGCTGCGCTGGCTAGGCCATGTTATGCGAATGAATGATGATGCTCCGGCCAAGAAAGTGTTTCTATCGGAACCCGCCTATGGAAGCAGAGGTAGAGGGCGGCCCCCATTCGGTTGGAAGGACCAGGTGGAAAACGATTTAAACTCCCTTGGTGTGACCAATTGGCGCCGGTTGGCGGAGCGATGGAGCGACTGGCGCGCTTTGTTGGACGGCCATAATCGTTTATGCGGTTAAGCGCCAATTAAGTATGAAAGTAAGGGGAAACCTCCCACTCTAAACCAAATGATTATAGGCCTATAAGCTTATCTTCTTTTCTGCTAAAAGCACTCGAAAGACTCCTACAGGACTACATTAGGAGGAGGATTGAACCATCGCTTCTTTCGCAAGCTCAACATGCCTATACTAAGGGTAGGTCAACTGACACGGCCTTGCACTCACTGATATCCGTTATCGAAAGGTCACTTGACCCCAAGGAATACACACTGGTGGCATTTCTAGATATAGCGGGTGCCTTCAACAACGTTCTCCCTGAGGCCATCACCTCGGCGCTGGCCGATCTGGGGGTTGACGCGTACCTGGTGGAGTTTATATACAATCTGCTTACGCGTAGAGATATTAAAACTGAGCTAGGTGGATGCGTGATCCACAGATCGGTCGGCAGAGGTACGCCGCAGGGCGGCGTTCTCTCTCCGCTACTTTGGGTGGTTACCGTCAACCAACTACTACGCCTCATGGAGAAAGACGGTCTCCAAATGATCGCGAATGCAGATGACATCTGCGTCACCATGCGGGGGAAATTTCCGCTAACTCTTTGCAACTTAATGGAAGGGGCAATATCCAAAATTTCGCAGTGGGCCACAGCCACAGGTTTGGAAGTAAACCCGAATAAAACCGAGCTTGTCATCTTCACGAGGAGGTAAAAAGTACCAAATCGTACACCGCCAAGAATTGGGGGTACGCTCTTAACGTTTAGCGATCCAGTCAAGTATTTGGGAGTCATTCTGGACAGGAACCTATGATGGAGTGACCATATAGTGAAGCGATCCAAGAAGGCAGCAGCAGAGCTGTTCACCTGCAAGAGGGCAATTGGCACCTCCTGCAGATTCTCCCCTAAGGTGACCTAATGGATTTACACAGCCATTGTGCCCCCGATTCTTCTTTATGGTGCCTTGGTCTGGTGGCCTGCACTAGCTAAAAGTACCTATCTTAAAATGCTTCAAAAGGTGCAACGGAGTTCGGAGCTCTGCGTTACCGGGGCTCTCGGCTCCACTCCAGATTCCGTTACATACATACATGGATACATAGATACATAGATAGATACAGGCCAAGCTAATAAAAGCGTGTTAAAAAGGGCTCCAGTATGCTCTTTCGTAGATGTACCATGCATCTACTTCTATCATTAATAAAGGATTGCGTTTTTCGCATTATTTGCAAGGTTTCAAATCTATGACCATTTGGGGTGGTCATAAGTTCAATTGACCTTATGTCCGTTAACCTTTTGTCACCCCACCATCACATTATTGCATTGTTATCGAGCCTTGATACGTGTGCAAAGTTTCAATCAAACTTATGGCCATTCAAAGTGGTAATAAGGCCAATTGACCTTATGGCCGTTGACTTTATTTCACCACACCATCACATTAATGCATTTCCATCGGCCCTTGAAACGTATGCAAAGTTTCAAATTAACCAGATTTCTAGAAAACGGCGAAAATTAAGCTCAAAGATTCCGTTACATACATACAGGCCAAGCTAACAAAAGCGTGTTAAAAACGAATCTTTTGATGTTTTTGTAGTCTACATAAAACCACGCCCCATGCAGCACCACTCAAAGAAACAAAAAAGAAGAAGCAACTCCTCCTACAACAACGTTGCCATGTAAATATTTGTAAAATTAAATTCTTTGTATGTTTACGATGCTAAATTTAAATGCTTTTTTGGTAGCGAAATCTTTGCCTCGAGTTTAGTGTCATATTCTTTATCCGTGCATGAGTGAGGGCTTTTGGTTGACGACGGTGAAGTTCATTGTTTGTGACTCGTCCTCATCTTTTTAAATAATGATTCTTATTTTCTACTTGCAATGCCTTTGTTCAGCTGTGTTGGTTTTCACGTTGATTAAATTGAGGAATAATTCTTTGCTATACAAATTCGAGTGATTCCTCAATTGGCTGCAATAGCACTTCATCCTTGTAAATATTGAATGAAGTAGATAAAAGACTATTTATCTTTCCTTAATAAGTTTTATTCAATCAGCGTCACCATTGCTTTTTTGAGAGGAAAATCGGTAGAGATATTTTATTTATAGAAATAATAAAACGCGTATACAATATTTATGTGCTCTTTTTGTCGTGTTGCAATCTTCCTGGCGTTAAACAATTTTATTTTAATTGCAAATAGGCGAGTTAATTCCAGATTAGAATGCTTCGTAAAAAATATATAACAAAAACTCATCAGAAAATAATGTAATAATAAATAAAATCCTTACATACAAACATATATGTTTAATAGACTTTAACTTGGAGCTTACTTTTGATTGTATCCATGGGATTATCCGCTGTTATTAGATATTTGACAGATACCGAAATTTGTATGCCAACAATGATGCTATAGCCACATACTGCGCAATCCAATAAAATCTTAAACATCAAATGGAATTTTGGCAACTTTGATCTTAAATAAAAACAAGTAAGAGAGGCTAAGTTCGGGTGTAACCGAACATTATATACTCAGCACGACCCTTTTAAAAATCTTTTATATAAATTTGGGCGTGGTCCTTAACCGATTTCATTAATTTTTCTTCAAAGCATTCCTTATAGTAAGGGCAACCTCTCTGCCGAATTTTGTGACGATAGGTTTAGCGATTTTGATTTATGATTAATAATATCTGTAAAATTGATTTTATCACAAGTGGGCGGTGCCACGCCCCTTTAAAACTTTTTTTTCAAATTTTAATCAAGAGTCTCAATATCAGTTCACATGTCAAATTTTAACATTCTAGGTGTATTATTTACTAAATAATCAGGTTTTTGTATTTTCAAAATTTTATATTTGTATATAAAAAGTGGGCGTGGTTTCGATTTCGCTCATTTTCAATACCAATCTATTTTGGGTCCAGATAAGCGCGTGTACCAAATTTGGTGAAGTTATTTCAATATTTACTCAAGTTATCGTGTTAACGGACGGACGAACGGACGGACAAGGCTCAATCAAATTTTTTTTCGATACTGATGATTTTGATATATGGAAGTCTATATCTATCCCGATTTATTTATACCTGTACAACCAACTGTTATCCAATCAAAGTTAATATGCTCTGTGTGCAAAGCACGCTGAGTATAAAAAAAGAACGGTACGTGTGTGTGTGCTACAGGAATGCTGAGGGGTAACTCAGTAGTCACTTTGTGCTACATATTTCATACATTCCATTTGGCACAGTATGTGGCTTAAATAAAACGTTATAATACCTTCGTAAATGACATCAATAGATGAAATAGGTCTGTATAAGCACGTGACAAAGGTGAAAGATATAAATGGGCTGAACATAAATATTTACACAATACAAAATTCAAATAAGAAATATTTCTACTTAACCTGCAGAAAAAGCTGTACATTGCAAAAAAAAAAAAATAATAATAATAAAAGGATATTCCACAGAATTCCGTAAACCATATATTTAACTCACTCCTAATTAGCTATATAATGTCAGAAATTACCGGTTGCAAAGTCACGCAAAGTTGGTATGGGGATACTCCATAGTGACGAGGGAGCAATTTTGACTCGACTTAAACAGTTTCAAGTAGAGCTTACGAGTTCTCGAACTTGTTAGAGAAGAGATTTCTCGCGAGTCTCGCCTTCTCGCGAGATTCTAGATTCCCGAATTACTCGTAAGGCTCGAGTTACTCGTAAGCTTCTCGGAATTCAATTTAATCGATTAATTGGCTGTTTTATATACAGCTTGCGATTTCTTCTGGAGCACAAGCGAAAATTTCCACAAAACCACAACTAAAAAACACCGAAATGTACAGAATTTGCCAATGCAGCGACTGAATTGAAAGTCGAGTGTTTTGAGTTAAATGTCATTGGAAAGCAATATAATCAACAAAAAATTCACAGGTAAAAAGAAAAACAAATCTATACTGTCCCTAGAGCAATTAAGTTTATGTCGAGAAGCTTGCGAGATTTACGAGTATTTCGAGACACGAGAATCTCGCGAGAAGTCGAGTTCTCGATTTCTCGGGTCTCGAAAATTTCGCTTGTGTTCGAGAAGGAATCGTAAACTCTGGTTTCAAGTCAAAAATTTATTTGTCTTCACTTTATTTTGCTGGTGAGAGATTACACCCAAAAAAGGTTACTCAGAACAATGCATATCTTTTGATTTTTTTCGAAAGAAATATACCTCACACAACTTGCTGCGCACTGTTTTCTCGCCTCCTTCATATTTTGAGTAACTCTCAAAAATTGCGATTATTCTAGGGCGAATCCGGGATAAATCGTACAGGAGCCAGCTTTGATCTCTTTTTATATATATTGTGTATGTTTATACTTGAAGTCGTAAGGATTCTATCGAATCATATACATTAACCTCAAACTGACTAGTCCCAACTGTAGCCACAATGAAAAAAAGGGGTTGATTTTACCCCACTGTAGGCAAAATAGATCCATCGCATATCACTTTCTTAATGCACTATTCGCACTATTTTTTACAGGGTCTCTCACGGTAGGGGAGTAGTGAGAACCTCCTATTGCTTTTTACTCCTTTCAAACGATCAATGGCGGAGTTGTAAAAAGGCTCTTAAAAGTCCTCCGAATGTATAATACAGATATTTTTCAAATAGCGAACCTAGGAGGGAACATAATGTTCGAGAATCATCCATTCACTTCGCTAATTTAAAGAGAGATTAGTCTAAATTTTCTCCAGGCTAGAGATGGGAGAAGATATGAATTCTATAATTTTCCACAAAATGGAAAAGTAAACAGTGAAATGTGCTGTAATGAAGTACTCATATCTATCAACCACTAAACAAATAATTTCTAGAACTACGAAAAAAAATGTTCAATTAAAAATTAAAATTTTTTATTTCACAGCTGATTTGTACAGTTTAGGTATTTTTTCGGGTATATAAAAGTAGTAGAAAAGTTACGAGCCAAAAATGATTGTACGCCATAAAATCCTTTCATATGACTAAAATAATAGGCCAATAAAACTATACACTTGCAGGAATTTGCTTGTCTATTTTTGTAATTCCTCATACGCTTAAGTATGTAAACCATTACAAGTTGTCTTAGGAAAAGTTTACCTCATGCGAAACTAAATTACCAAAGTGTTTAAGTTCTATTTGACACTTATTTCGCACATCAGCGCTCAGCATCCCTCCACTCTTTTTGTTATTTTTCATCTTTCATCGCTTTCATCACCACATTTTGTCTAACTTACTTGCCGCAAATTCTCGTGAGATTTTTATCCAAAATTACTCTTAGTTTCAACCTTAGCATACCTAAATGCTGGATTAGGCGGATTAGTGTGTACACTAAAGAAAGTGAACAAATGTGATGTGAATGAGAGATTATATATACATATTCGTACGTATATGCACGTAATCGGTGGAGAAATTCATAAAAGTTTGCTTTTATTTGACAGTTGTAAGCGTTCGCTGAGCAATTTTTTTTAAATTGAATGTTTTGCAGCATGAGAAAATATCTGAAGCCTTATTCAGGAAGAGAACTTGGTAGTGGATCATTAGCTATGACTTTATGGTGGTTTTGGAAAAAAAAAAAACGACTGAGTAGAGGGTGGGGTATTGGTGGAAAAAATGTTGTTTAGAAAAGTTCATTATATAATAAGGTACGAAATCTTTGTAGGGGATACATTTTTCATACCTTAGTTCCAAGTGCAAGTGTTGTCATTCTTAACATCGAGCTTTTAAGTGAAATATTCAAACCTTTTTTGATAACTCTGTTTCAAGATTCTTGTTGTACAATGTTTTCGAATTTGAAAAAGACTTTTATCCAAAAAATAATAATTTTTAATACCTTCAATTACTTACAGTGTCATAGCAAGCTTAAGTTATGCTATTTAAAATTTTTTTTTTTTGAAAACTAAATGAACAAAAAAACAAGTAAGGAAGGCTAAGTTCGGGTGTAACCGAACATTACATACTCAGCTGAGAGCTTTGGAGACAAAATAAGGGAAAATCACCATGTAGGAAAATGAACCTAGGGTAACCCTGGAATGTGTTTGTATGACATGGGTATCAAATGGAAGGTATTAAAGAGTATTTTAAAAGGGAGTCGGCCATAGTTCTAAAGGTGGACCAGGGGTGACTCTAGAATGTGTTTGTACGATATGGGTACCAAATTAAAGGTATTAATGAGGCCCTTAGTTGTATGTGTGAAGGCGTTTTCGAGATATGGACCAAAACGTGGACCAGGGTGACCCAGAACATCATCTGTCGGGTACCGCTAATTTATTTATATATGTAATAACACGAACAGTATTCCAGCCAAGATTCCAAGGGCTTTTGATTGCGCCCTGCAGAACTTTTTCATTTTTTTCTACTTAATATGATAGGTGTCACACCCATTTTAAAAAGTTTTTTCCAAAGTTATATTTTGCGTCAAAAAACCAATCCAATTACCATGTTTCATCCCTTTTTTCGTATTTGGTATAGAATTATGGCATTTTTTTCATTTTTCGTAATTTTCGATTTCGAAAAAGTGGGCGCGTTTATATTCGGATTTCGGCCATTTTTTGTACCAAGATAAAGTGAGTTCAGATAAGTACGCGAACTGAGTTTAGTAAAGATATATCGGTTTTGGCTCAAGTTATCGTTTTAATGGCCGAGCGGAAGGACAGACGGTCGACTGTGTATAAAAACTGGGCGTGGCTTCAACAGATTTAGCCCATTTTCACAGAAAACAGTTACCGTCATAGAGTCTATGCCTCTACAAAATTTCAGAAGGATTGGTAAATTTTTGTTCGACTTATGGCATTCAATTCAATTTTTTGTTAAAGCTTGACTTTAAAATTTTTTTTTTTTAAACTGGGCGTGTTCTTCATCCGATTTCTCTAATTTTTATTTAGCACATATATGGTAATAATAGTAACGTTCGTGGCAAATTTCATCATGATATTTTCAATGACTGCCAAATTACAGCTTGCAAAACTTTTAAATTACCTTCTTTTAAAAGTGGGCGGTGCCACGCTCATTGTCCAAAATTTTACTAAATTTCTATTCTGCGTCATAGGGTCAACCCACCTACCAAGTTTCATTGCTTTATACGTCTTTGGCAATGAATTATCGCATTTTTTCGGTTTTTCGAAATTTTCGATATCGAAAAAGTGGGTGTGGTTATAGTCCGATATCGTTCATATTAAACAGCGATCTGAGATGAGTGCCCAGGGACCTACATACCAAATTTCATCAAGATACCTCAAAATTTACTCAAGTTATCGTGTTAACGGACAGACGGACGGCCGGACATGGCTCAATGAAATTTTTTTTCCATACTGATGATTTTGCTATATGGAAGTCTATATCTATCTCGATTCCTTTATACCTGTACAACCAATCAAAAGTTAATATACTCTGTGAGCTCAGCTAAACTGAGTATAATAAAAAAGATGATTGCTCTGAAAAATTATTGGAATTTTTCTATCCAGACTAATGATAATAAATGCAAGTTGTATGAAGTCAGTTACATATTCATATGTGTACATACTTATATTAGATAGTTTGTTTTCATATACCAGTTGGATTATAAAATCCTGCTCAACTTTGTTCTTGCACCTAAAAATTCATTCGCCAATTCCTTCCCAATGAGCTAAAAGTGAAATGCTTTGTTGAGTGTGTCGTAAGCGGTTTAGTGGATTCGATCAAAATGAAAACTAATCAGCATTTGTGTCACGTTTCGCTGTGTTCGCCAAACTGAAATTAGCTCAAATAAATATAAACTGAAATGAATGACAAATGAATTCATAGAAAATATTGTTTGCACAACCGAACGAAATACAAACACATGCGCACATAAGAAAGTCTTGACAGAAATATTTTTAGCTAAGGGATAAATAATAAACACTTAGGCTCATCCCAACTACAAGCTGCAAAGCTTTTATACAAAAAGTAGCGCAGCCGGAAGAAATCAGAAAGAAAGAAATGTGTTACTTACAAATCCGATCTTTCATCTTGGTATTGCTACTCATATTAAGTAAATCCTTTAAATTTTAGGCAAATATCTGGAAAATTTTAGTACAAACAACATTATTTCGGCCCGAAATGTTCCATTATGAGATGGTACTAGTTCTATTTCTGCCTCATCACAGTGTTTTTAACTGAAACTTTTAGTATACAAATGTCCTACAAAATGACAATTGTCCCCCTTTGAAGATCTCTTGAAAGCATTTTTAGCTAGTTCCTTCGAAGTTGGCTATAATATGCAGAAAACGGTAGGCTTTCCATTGGATTAGTCAGCATTTTGTGTGTAACTTCTTAAAATTTACATCTCATTCTACTTACTTTGTGCCATTTTCGTCGAAACAAAGAAAGTTTTAATAATTTTTTTTCGCTAAAAAACTTATTCATATAACTGGGTGATGTTGTCGTAGGTTGATTGGTTACAGTGCTGCCAAGCCGGTGAGACTGCGCCCGAGCAGCGCTCTAGGTATCATTTTGACATATTTTCTCCTGGAACAATGTTGGCTGACGAATCTATTCTCAAGGGACCCTTTTTTTTTAAATTCTTGTCAAAGTTCAATGTAGACAAAAGACATTCTGTTGTAGTGTCCACATCGGATAGCCTTCTTAGGATACCACGGTGGCCATCCTGCCTCCACTATCTATACTCCCTAATTCTAATGGCTGAGTCAATAACTGTTGGAAATATGTGGAGGTTGAATAGAAGCTCGTTAAGGATAACATTTAACGCATCCGTTCGAGGCGGCGCAAATGCTTTGGTGACCACTTTGTCTAGTTTAAAAAAAAAATTTTTTTTCATTAAAATTTCTTATTTTTGAAATTCGTAAGAATATTTCCAAAATTTAAAAACGGTTAAATATGGGACGAACGGGTTTGGAACATAATTCAAATTGATTTAAATTCATACATACATTTTGCAAACATGAAATAAAATAATCGACATAATTTCCTTTCCTTTTTAAATTCATGAATTTTATTGTACTTGTCAAGTTCCAAAGATAAATGCGGATCTCAAAGGGGGCAGGGGGTTACGGGTTGTTGTTGTTGTTGTAGCAGTGCTTCGCCTCATCCAATAGGTGCGACCGATCAAAAATTGTCATTGATATCCTCTAACAGGAGTCCAAGGAAACTTGCAGTTTCAGCAGGGGTGGACCATAATGAGAGGGGTGTTAGAGGCGTTAGTTCCACATTATAATTAAAGAGATGGTTGGTGTCATGTGGGGACACATTGCAAGCGGGGCATACATTTTGTATGTCGGGCTTGATTCTGGATAGGTAAGAGTTTAACCTGTTACAGTATCCAGAACGAAGTTGAGCTAGAGTGACCCGCGTTTCCCTGGGGAGTATGCGTTCCTCCGCAAGTTTTGAGTACTGTTCGTTGAGTACTGGATTCACCGGCCAATTCCTGGCATAAAGGCCAGACACCTGTTTGTGGAGTTCGCTGAGGATCTGATGTGTTTTTTTGCTTCATACGGCTGAGTTCTCATGTGCCGTATTTCCTCATAATGCTTACGAAGATGACTCCTTAAGCCCCTGGGCGGTGTTGGCTCACCAATCAGATGTCTGTTGGGATGCCCAGGTTTGTGGGTATTCAACAGGGACTGTTTGGTTAGCATCTCATTTCTCTCCCTCAAGGGCAGAATTCTCCCCTCATTATGTAGGCGGTGTTCTGGGGACATAAGAAGACAGCCCGTGGCGGTTCTGAGAGCAGTATTATGTCAGGTCTGTAGCTTATTTCAGTGAGTAGTTTTAGGCTTGGCGACAATATAGGGGACGAGTAGCACGCTATAGGCTTGCCAATTGCTTTTTAAGTACTAATGAGCATTTCTTTGTTTTTTCCCCAAGTACTGCCAGCAAGAGATTTGAGGATTTTATTACGGCTCTGGATTTTCGGTACAATAGCGGCTGCATGCTGACCAAAATATAGATCCCGATCAAACGTCACACCCAAGATTTTGGGGTGTAGGACAGTCGGTAGCGTACTGCCATCGACGTGGATGTTCAAAATGGTCGACATTTGGGACGTGCATGTTACAAGTAAGGTCGCGGCGGATTTAGTCTGTGGTAATGCCAGGTTTTGCGTGGCGAAAAAACTGTACAGATCAGGGAGGTAGCCGTTTATTCTGTTGCAAAGCTCATCGATCTTTTGGCCTGGACCTGTGGCCATTATTGTGCAGTCATCGGCGTAGGAAACGATAGTAACTCCTTCTGGTGGCGAAGGTAGCTTTGATATGAAGAAGTGGGGATAGGACACTACCCTGTGGCACTCCTTATTTAATTCTTCTTGGTTTTGATGTTTCGTTTCTAAATTGCACCGATGCCTGCCGACCACCCAGATAATTTGCGGTTCACCTTTTAAGACAAGAGAGAAGGGGGGACCCTTACAGGTCTTGCAGTAACGTGCCACGGTTGACCGTATCAAAAGCTTTTGATAGGTCTAGCGCTACGGGTACTGTTCTATGGTGGGGGTTTTTCCATTTTTCGGGGATGACAAAGGTGGACAGAGGCAGGTTAAATACATGCACTATATATTCGAAACCCTCTTTTTGTAGGCTTTTAAGCACCGGCATGGCTATGCCGTCTTGGCCCACTGCCTTGGATGGTTTAGCATGACCGGTGGCGTCCTCAACCTCTTTGGCGGTGATTGTAATTGGAGACGCGCTAAATTTATGTTTATGTGCGCGTCTGTTGGCCCTCTGTCTATCTTTGTCGACCATAGAATGTATTATATATTGTCGGCAGAAAGTGCTCGCGCATTTTTTCGCATCCGACAGCACTTTACAGCCAAAGGCGATGGAAATTTGGTCATTGTGCTTAGACGGATTCAATAGGGATTCTAGGGTGGGCCAAAGCTTTCCTACATCGTCAGAGAGGTCGCAACCGCTTAGGTGCTCCTCCCATTTTGCCTGCTTGTATTCATCCAAAAGCAATCTGATGCGTCGGTTTATATCCCTTATTTGTCGATCGCCGGGATCGAGCTGTCTTATAAGGTCACTTTCTCTCGCTAAATTTGCGGCCTCCGCCGGAAACTGAGGCCGAATTTCGGGAATTCTACCGACGGGAATGAAGCGAGCCGAGGCAGATTCAACGACCTTGGCGAGCATCAGTCGGTTATCTGTAAAAGATTTGTGTTCGTCCCATTTTCCTGTTTTAAAGTTTATGAAAGTGCGTTTTTCTGTGATGATGAAGTCGGCGGTACGCTCGAGCGAAATAAGTATAGGCAGGTGGTCGGATGCCAATGTTACCATCGGCTGCCGCAGTTTACGAGTCCTGCGCTCACGACTGATATTTCCGGCGAACTGTGACAGCTTCCTACCATACGTGTGGGGCGTCTCCGTTTATTGTGAAGAACGTCGTGTCTTCTATTTGGTCCCCCAACATCTCACCCCTACTGTTTGCCTGCAAGTTTGAATGACATAGATCGTGATGTGCATTGAAATCGCCTAAAATAATGCGATTATTGCCAGTGAGTGAGTGAGGGCGGTATTCACTGGGGCAGCATGTGGCAGGAGGGATGTAGATGTTAATGATTTCTAGGTTTGCATCGCCTGACCGGACAGATAAGCCTTGACATTCTAAGACACTGTCTTCGAAACCGTAACCCCACAAATTAAGCCCATTTAATTTTTAAAGTTACGGGTCCGAACCTGGATTCGCTCCTTGTTACAGAATAGTATCATTCCTGTCTTGCGTGGGAATAATATGCGGGCCGTTCAATGCGGCCCAAAAAGCCCCCCGAAACTGCAAAACAAGATCGTCTGCATATCATCGTTCAAAGTTCATTTTTGTTGATGGACTGCTTAGTTTATTTATTATGTTCAGTTTTTCAGTGCGAGTTAATACTGCAGTTAAAGTTGACTACAGTTTAACTTTGCCACTTTGTTCGATAAAATTTTGCTGCTCATCTCAGCTTAAGCGGCCAAAGTGGCAGGGCTAACTTTAGTTAACTTTAACTATGGTTTAAGCTTACTTACTCACTTAAAAAATAAATATTAAGGACAAAACGTGAGGATAGCGGACTACGAATTTGGCCACTTCGCTGTACATAATGGAGTGTATGGGCTCCCATCTTTTTCATTAAAGAAAAATTAAAACAGTTTTCGTTGAAATAAATATGCAAATAAATAAGTAAAGTAAAATGTAACGCCTTATGCGTTTACATAAAGTTGCCCCGATATATTCAGATATAAGTAGTACTTAAATAGTTTTTTCATATATCCAAAATGTAAGCCAAGTACATATTTAAAAAGTCAAATAATCGCTTTTTGCACTTATTTAAAACATAAATTAATTTTTTTTTTGCTTAGATTACAGTGTGTATTATGTATGCTAGGGGCATGCGTAAGACATTTATTACTTTATTCTGAGAAGTTTAGTGACATTAAAAATGTCACTCTCAGTCGTCAGGTATGCACATTGGAGTCACTGCGAGTTTCCCATGTCTTATAATCTAGTCATGTGCGTTTATAAAGATAAAATTTATTGCAACGAATACTAGCAACACTAACGAATATTATCATCTCTAAGCCGATACTGAGCATTGATTTGTATGCACATAAATAAATTAATCATTATGTCTACACATATGTCCATACAAGCAGCGGAGAGCAACGCACAAACACATGCATATATCTGAGATACTCCCAAAAGTATACACGTGCATCTGTAATTATAATTGTATAGCTTGTAACTAAGTAAATTCTGGAAGCGCCTAGAAGTATGGAACAAGGAAATCGAAGAGTATAAAAGAGCGGAATCTGAGCAATCGTAAATTCAGTTTGATTTAAGGACGCTATCTGTCGAGAAGTAGTAGTGTTATTTGTGAAGTACTTGAATAAAGGCCATTTTGCATTATTGAATAGTGGAGTTATTTATTCAACTGTTTAGTGATTCGAACGTTAGTAGAAGTTTGGAAATAAGAGGAATTTCAGTAAATCCGTTACATTATAATTAAATATATTTCCGCTTGGATTAATATTCTCCTAGCGATTGGATGTTAAAGTTGTACACCACTGCTTTAAGTATTTGAGCGAGACTACTTGACTATAGTTGCAATGATGACGAGCGTTCGTAAAGAGCTTTAGTTTGTCCTACAATAACGCCCTGCAGTTTTTCAGCGACTGTGAAAAATGTGTATTTAAATGGTCAAATAAAAGAATATTTGTCTGCATGAATCACATATCTATACATATAAACTGCCGGCTTAGTAAATGTGGGTATCTGCATTTTTTCCAGTCAGTTAGAAAGACGTTGAATACGAGTAGAAGGAATTAAAAATGTTATTTTCTTAAAAAAAAAAAAACAAAACAGAATATGTAGGAAAGATACAAATAAGTTGAGTTCTATATGTCAGATTCAGTAAAAATGTAGATACCCACATTCTTTTTTGGGGCGGCAGTACATATATAAGCCATCTACTCGCCCAGCGCTTTGATGCGTAGTTTTTATTTCAGAGATTTAAACTTTTTGGAATGCGTTCTTAGACTTATCGCTTCTACTCTCATCTTCCCTTCCCTTTGTACCACGTCCTTCTCAAGTACTTTAGATCCTACTTCTTCTCTTTCTTCTAAATCGTACCTCATACCTCTCTCTCCTCTTTTAACTCTACATTTTCCTTTCCCTTTCCTCTCTCGCCTCTTTCACTCTTTCTTCTCCCCTCCATCAGATTCTGCCTGTGCCTAGTTCTGTCTCTGTCCTACTCCCTTTCTCCATCCTTTAAATCACCTTTTACCTTTTTGTTCCTCTTCCTCACTAACGATAAAAATGGTTTCTTTTAAAATACGCTGATCAAGTTAGCAAACCGCATATTTTGATTTATTTTATCGAGCAGCTCTATCCTGGAAAACTTTCCGAAGAGAATACAAAAAAAAAGGCTGTCTAAGCAGCTAATTTCAAGCATCGACTCAAAGATAATATTATTTTCATAGATCGGTATCGGACCATCTCTTCTGGCAAAAGATTTTCCGTGAAAATAGTCAATGATTAAGGTATTTAGGTATGAACTTTGAAGCAAATACGATAAGAAGTTTCGGTTACGAAAAGATGTGAGTGGTATTAAAGATTTGGTTTATATGGGAAATGCCTCTCACAGGAGTTCCCTGAAATTCCCAAACACAAAATTCTCTGCTTTACAAAAAGTCCCCAAACACTTTAAAAAATCGAAACAAAGACGGTAGCCAGTACCCCTTTATATTTTTTTAGCTTTGGTCCGAAGTTGCAAATTTTAAGTCCTTAAAGAAGAATAGACAAACCCACAAATAAGTAAACCCGAGTTGATCAGGAGGTCCATATGAACTCAGCGGGACTAACCCCCAATTTTCGAGATATCTTGTTCAAATTTGGTAAGCAAGAATGTCTGCGTGTACGTTTAATAATTTGTCGGAACCAAGCACTATAACATTTATCTCCTACAAAAAATTAGTTATTATCCCGGTCGAAAGATGTTTGATGATACTCTCTAATGTACATGTGATATATATGTATTTTTTAAAAAACATCAGCGAAGTATTTTATTTAATATTCTCAAAAACGGCTATTGAAAAGTTAGTCATTATACTTTTAACAAAGATAAGTTGTTCGTTACAAAGCTTTTCAATGCATAACGCCTTTTAGCAGAATATAAATAAAGCAATTGCTAAAAAACCACATGGAATGAAAGCTGAATACAAATTCGCAAAATTTATGAAGTAAAAGCAAATGATACTTCACTCTTGAGCAATTTAACTCACACCGCCCAATTTTTAAAAATGTTCAACACGAAAAATAAGCTTAAAATTTACGTGTGCTTTTGAGCTTTTGCCGCTCTATGATAAGGTAGTTGGTACACGTTTTTAGAACAAAGGTTCAAAACATAAATTTTATAAATTTTAAAGGCCATATAAGCCGGTGTTTTTTGAAAACACTCCGGTGAGCTATTTTCTAGGAGCTTACCTCAAAAAGATACCCAAACCATATTTATTGGCAATACATACTTCAAATTAATGCAAGTTCACTAAGCCTGAAGCAAAATCCCTACTAAATAGGAAAACCAAATAAATTTTTTAATTTTTCTTTATTCGTTTTCAATTCTTGCTCGGGTGAATCACTGAGAGAATAAGTACGATTCTGAGTTTCAGCAAAATTGAAACAGGCGAACAAGGTAAACAATAATACCTAACGAAGCAGCAAAGGTAAATCAGCCGTCAATGCAATGGAAGTGGGGGAAGCAATTTAGTTTGACCTCCATTCGTTGTTTTGTGAGCGAACTATGTCAGTACTAATTTTGTTTCTTTTTTCCTCCAACTACTGGCGAACTGATCAAACATACAAACCATCGAAAATTGCATTTCATTTATTTAAATAAAAATCAGCAACAGCAAAAAGTTTTAAAGGTTTGTGGCTTCGAGCGGAAAGGTTAAGGGGAGATACCCAACGCCTTTTCCCAGCCACAAACGGAACGAAATAATTAAATGAAAGCAAAAATCAACCAGCTCTCAAAAAGCCAGACCAAAGTTTAAACAAAATCAGAGTAAAATAAATAAATGTTATTATCGTTAGTAGGAAATAAAAAAAACAATAAATGTTTATACATAAAATAAAATAAACAACAACACTTAAGTAAACTCATCAACGCAACACAAACAAATAATAGAAAGTAAACAAAAGAATAATTAGAACTTTAATTGTTTGTTTTATTTGCGTTCTTAATTTTTTCTATACAAATATACTTATGTATGTATGTATGTATGTATATCCACTGTTAACGTCACGAGCACAATTGGATTGGTCAAACCAAATGGAAAGTACGGAGAAAGCATTGAGGCGTGGAAAATGGGTGGTCTATGGATTTGACATTAGTAAGGTGATTCGCCAGAATAAATTATTGTTTCAAAATTTTTTAGCTTATTTATGTACATTAAGGTGGCCCAAATGAAAATTTCTTTTCGTATAATGAAACAATTTTTTGGAACATCCAAAAAGGCAGCCTATGAAATTGTCAGGTTTTTATTTTAATGTTTAAAGCTGGTTTTCATCCTGGGGCAAATAATATTAAGCATGATAATGCCTCAGACATATGCTCCGAAAGTACTAAAACCGCATAGCTTACTGTCATCAGCCACTGTCAATCAAAAAAAAAAAAAAAAAAACTAAATCGCACCAATTCGTCGGACAAAAAAAATTGCTAATTACTATTGTGACTGCAGTTTCAATATCGTTACGAGTTTTCTTTAAACCAATTGTCTCATCAAGAATAAAGTTTTCTTTCTTTTAGAACTCTTGGTGCCGTTATTATCCTTGATAGACTCTGGCATCAGCCGCTTTTTCTCCAGACTTTTTTCTTCGCAGAGGCCGACGGATCAAACTTTTTTAAAACTGGTTTCTTAATAATATAAAACGCATAGGGGAAACTTGAGAAAGAACGTAAAGGTAAGGTTATGGGTGGGGGTACGGAGAGTTGGAAAAAGAGGGTCAGAGGTAGACGATGGGGAATAGCGATGAAGGGGACCCGCAAAAGGGGAAAGACAGTGGGGCATAAGAATATAGTTAGAAGTAAAAAGCAGAAATGGGGTAAAGGATATAGAGAAAGAGGCAATGGCAGATCAAACGAAAGAGGGGAAAAGAGGAGAGCAATTAGTAGAAGACCAGGATGGAGGGGAGTAGAGGTAAATATAGAGCGCATTGAAATTTTTTTTAGAAATATATATGTATATCAATGTTCAGAAAGGACAAAAAACGATGTTCGTGTAGAAAGAAAGATTGAGAGGTATAAGTAATGATATGGTGCGAGGGACGGGAAAGAGAGGAAGGTATAAGCCAATACAGAGTGAGACAAAGGAAAAAGGGGATAAAGTGGCAAAAAGCCAGAAAGATGATGTAAACGAGGCGAAAAACTGAAAGGAGAAATGGGAAATAGGATATAAACAACAAAAAATTAAGGTGCAATATACCTACGAGGAGATAAAGGCCGGATTTTTCAAGACCTTTCAATTTTACCACTTTGATCGATACCATAAGATATGTCTGCTTATTTTAGTTTGAACGGCGGAAGTGATGGAGTTAAATTATAATTAAATTCAACTAGAGTTTCAACTAGCACTGAAAAACGGGTCTAAGGCATAGCTGCTCTTCCAATTTGCACTTTGTTAATTTATAATTTGTACTACGAAATGGCAAGACCGATATGTTTTATGCAAATTCCGAGCGAGATCTGCAAGCAAATCCATTCTTGCTTAGAAGATTTTTATAGTAGAAATTCACTTTGAGTATTTGCAGACAATTGCCGGGGCTTAGAACATTTTAGAACAACTTTTTTTGTAAAGGTTTCCATGTTGCTTTCCTGGACCCTGAATCCAGGGCTTTTGGTATAGTAGGCGAGCACTCGATCGGCCTGCCACTGGGGGCGCTGAGCTATGGAAATTGTTTGAATTTCATTATTTTAGCCAGATAAACGAAAATCTTGCATAACAACGTCTATCGGTCTTTAAGCTATATTATAAAACTTTTCCCATTTAATACCATTGTCAAATAGAGAAGCTCCTGATTTTCGAGACCATTGCCAAGTTCTCCGATTTAAGCACTAAAGTATAACATCGCAATCAGTAGAAAAATACTTAATAAAAGTAATCACTTGCCCCAAGGCTGTTTATTTGGTGTAGAGGATTCTGTCCAATTTGGTATTTTCGAAAGAGTTTCAATTGATTTCAAGTAGTCTTGGCTCTGCAAGTCTGTAGTGCAATTATGAGATTATTCTTGTAGTTTTCACAGCATGAAATGGGCACCCCCATTGAGCTTTATTTTTATTATCTGTAACATTTTACTTATGTGGTATGGGCCAATACATAGCAGGTTCTGGTAGTGAATTTTTTTTTTAGCAACTTTTGAATGCAAATATAATTATTCCTGTAAAAACTTATACCACAATTACGCAGCCATTCAAATATACCGACGCTGTACAACCGATTGTATTTGATTTAATTGTGTGGGAGTGGTTTTGCAATGTTTGCCTACTGAAAATATAGCAACTTTCAAGTAACTGTTAAATATTTATAATCTTAGTTAAGTAGCGCACAAACATAATGCAGTTATAAATGTTTCAGTGTGTGTTTGCCTTAATTTGAGTGCTTATTAAAATATTTATTTGTAAACAAGCTTATCTAAATAATTAGGTGGTTGAAGGTTAAATAATAAAAGTGACATAACGGCGAATTTGTTTTTGTAGATCTCGTAAATTATTCAAATACACAATGTAAATATTCGTAGGCTCTATTAATGCACACAAATGTGTTTATTTATTGAGGTTAAACGTAATGACATACATGTATACTTGGATTTGTATGTATGTATGTATGTATTCATATCTCATAAAGTACTCTTAAGAAAGTAAACACTTTGACATTTAGTTAATAAAATAATCTTTTATTTATATATCAATATTGTCGTCATTTAAATATTCATAAACAAAGCACAGTTTTGACAGTTTCAAAAAGTACCCACACTTAGCATTAGGCTACCAAGACTTGTAAGCACTTGTGGTGATTTGGTTATGGCTAAACGTAAGAGTATGACATGTCGGTATTTAGAAAAAAAGTTGTATTCAAGCCTACATACTTATTATATAACAAAAATATTGCAAATAACAAAAAGTCAAACGAATAGTGCTTTAAGTGACTTTGTGAAAGTTGTCGAAAATTTTCCAATTTTTGCTAACCAAAAAACTAGCTTAATGACAAAATAAATTTTGAAATTGTTAAGACTTGTGCTTGGCCTTTCAACGAAAATGATTCCAAAAGTTGAACTTTCGCATTGTGCACAAAGTTATATACTTTAAATTTTTAAAGAAGCAGAGGTGCTAGGGTGTTGGTTTCACATTGCAATTTAAAATATAGTTGGTGTCATGTTGAGACACATAACATACATGGATAAGTAGGAGTTTAGTCCTTAACAGAATCCAGATCGATGTTGTAACACAGCCACGCTCTTTCTCTTAGAAGTCTGCTTTTCTCAGCCGCGAGTTGTGGGTCTTGTACTCTGAAAACAGGGTTCGCCCGGCATTTATCAGTATGAGACTTCGCTGATTCGTCCCGTATAAGGCTGGGGGTTTTTTTATTCTCATCTGGTTCCATCGATTGAGCTCTTTCCGATTTCGTCGATTTCTTCACAGTGCCTGCTGAGATGACTCCAGGTTTCTAAGTTTTCAACATACATTAGGAGTATTTCCACTTAATTATGCAAATGATGTTCTGGCGACAGAAAAGACACCCCCTAGTCGTGTTGGTAGGACTGAAGCTTCTTCCAGTGTGTTTCTTTTAAGCTCGGTGACCATATCGGAGACCCCTTGCATACAACCAACTTTAATGGTAGCTATGAGCGTTTCTATAGGTATAGTTTCGGTTGTATGCTCGCTAAAATATATAGTTTTGGGAGTTGGATAATCGGTGTGGTGATATCATCGATATGGATGTTCATTATTGCCAAAATGTCAGCCACATCGTAAATGCGTTAAATGAAGACTTGGTTGATGGAAACTGAAAACCATATGGAGATAGGTAATTCTAAAGCATAGCTTACTAATAGAATGGAATAGACCTGTCGGCATCCTCGTTCAATTATCGGCGTAGCTAGAGATGGTTACTTCTTTGGGAAGAAGGGGGGTTTTGATGTGTGAAAAATAAACAAAAATGGGGAAAAGATACTACCCTGCGATACCCTTTGTTTAATTGTCCTTGATTTTAATATTACGTTTATAAACTGACAGATTTCCGCCCATAATATGAGGTTCTCGTCTTGAGACTGTATATTACGGTGGACCTTTCCAAATCTTGCACTAATGTGCTGTGATTGACTGTGTAAAATTGTTGGCAAGTCCCAGGTTAGCGCTAATGTAGAAGAGCAGGATGGCTTAAAGTGTCTTTACTACTGGTTATAGGGGAGATATCGGAAGATAAAAGTTTCCCACGTCATTTGTTTTCCCTGGATTTCCCTGGATTTAGGAGCGGTACCGCACTCAGCATTTTTCATTTTTCACAGATAATGAATTTGAACACTAAAAAACGCATTTACAAGATTCAAGATCTAGTATCAATCAAAACCGGACCTCCTGCTTCAGATGGTTTAGCGAATTTCTTTAATCTCTTCGGTGGTGATATTAATAGTAGACGCGTGTGACGTATTTATGTTTTAGTTCTCTATGTTCTTTTATGCCTTCTGTCTGGATTATCCCTACCTAAAGTTTGGCAGCTACGTTATGAAACTGCCAGAGGTTGCCTTGGTAAATTCACATATCGAGCCTTCACCCAAACTTGCTTTTAATATTTTACTTTTGATCATAGAGACAAGCCATGTTACCGATAAGATATGGGTTCCATAGAGTACCTGACCAATACTTAAATTTCTCGAAATTGAGTTTCTTGAAGTCATTATTAAGCTACTTTAAACAAATTAGTAAATGTCCCTCTCACTTGAAATATAAATGTTCTAGTCTTCGACGCGGATTAAGACATGCACAAGATTTTGCAGTATAATGTAGGAAAGTGGTGAAATGTTTGTGTATGTATCTTAACTCCATCACTGTTCAACATCGAAATGTGCATAGCGGTTTCACTTCTCTACATTTAGCAGCTAACATAGTTTCAGGGTATTAAGATCTTAATTGTGCTTTGGGTGTATGTGTATAAATATGTGTATACTTCACTTATCCAAATCATTCAGTCTGTCATTTCATACTCTGTTCAATGAGTAGCTTGGTTATCCGTGTGTGAAATGTGCATTAGCTAAAGCCAATTTTATACTCAACTTCACTGCACTAATGCAAGTAAGATTAGTTTGTCCGTAGTAAATTTTCAAGCAACCATACCTCTATGTGTACACGGTTAGAAATTTGGGCATGAAATTGAAAAAAAAAATTGAAACTTGTTTGGAATTGGCAACAAGTTCCCCTGAGTTGGGTCGTTTTATGCTGAAACATTTTGGGTGTTCACACTGCACTGTCTATTAAGCAAGTGCACAGCTTTTATTGAATTAAATGAAGCACCTAAAATAAAGCTGAAGAATAACCAGCAAACCTACTAACTTATTGAATTGACAAGCCGTTTAATTTTTGCAGTGTATTAATCTATTTTATGTATGTTTCTGCGAATATGTTTTCTGTTACAATGTACATAACATCAACTGTGATTAACTGTATGTTTTTACGAATTTCTTTTTGGAAAAGTTCTAGTTTATGTAATTGTGTGTGTTTTTATTTACGCTGTATAAAGTAAGTATTTCTTCATGACTACGAGCTTATATTTACTCGTATTTACGGGCGTTGGCTTGGAATTAGCTCCTTTTATGGCGCTTTTTCATGAAATAAACAAGAATGAAGTAAATGAGGCCTACAGCGTCTGAGTATTATAAAAGTACTTATTGGTTTTATGACTCAATATACATATATTGAGTGTATAACTTGTTTGGCTTCTAAATCAGGCACAATAGATAGGACATTAAACAATTGACTACTCTACTTATATAAGAATAAACAAATATAAATTTGGGAATTGATTTTTGTTTTTTTGTTTGTTATTCATAAAGAGTGTGTCTGCAAAATTTTTCTTATAATAAATTATCTCTGACATGGTCTCAAAGGGCTTTTCATTCGAATATTTTAATATTAATTGAATTTGCTTGATCAGAAGGTATCAACAGAGCAAAAATCTTAATTTTGTTATTTAACTACAGCAAACCAAAGACATATGAAATGAATTTTAATGGCATATATATTGTTTATATGCTGCATTATTGCACATTTTTTTATTAAAATTAAATAGTAAATAAAGTATTTAATATCCTGACGTTTACTTATCAAATGTGGCATCAATTAAAGTGCATCACTAACAAAGCCAATTAATTTACATATCAAAAGTTTACTAGCTTCTACATGAAAGCATGTATATATGTATGTGTACGTACACACGTAGATGCATGTATGCTTAACGATACATGTTGGTTTTTGTTTGTATAGCAAGCAGTTCTTGTATTGTTTTAGTTAAGTCATTATTTAGAACTATTTAATTGCTTCGCTCGCCACACTTGACTAACCGTTATAACAATGGAAAGGAGGACGTTAATCACATCACATGTATGCATATACATATTTGGTAATGTATACGTTGCTATAACTGCATTTCTATGATAAGTTGATTAGCTCCATCACCAATTTATGCAGATGCGTCACAAACAGCCCATTTTCTAGCTGCATTATACTGTTTTCACACAGAAATTTAATGATCTCATTTCACCTTCTAATGAAATCGTAAATTTTTTGCTTTCATACAGAAGTAACTGCTCGATTAGTATGAAGGATGAAATGTCAAGCGAATAAAATGACAATGCTATATGAAAGACAATCATGGCGGAACGATACAAGGTGGCAGCATGGTGACATACCTATAAACATAAACAAGAATTCTATGTACTTTGTTTTTGTAAATTTGATGGACAAATGTCAAAATCGTACTGCGCCGGAAGTTGATGTATCAAATCAAACAAAAAAAGGTTATAATCAGCTATTAGATGCGGCCACCTTGTATCGTTCCGCCATGCAGACAATGACATTTACTTTGACAAATGACGTTTTTAAGCACTGAACACATCAAAAACTAAGAAACTGAACGCTCCCAGCAGAGTTGCATTGTGCTTTTGACTTCATTAGGCATTCGATTAGCTACTAATGAAATAATTATAGATTCGAATTTTGTAGGGAAGATTGAGCTCAATAAGCGTCTTAATGTAGAAAACTGCCTTTATTATTCAATAAGCCGTCTGTGTGAAAACAGTATTACTTTGGTATCAAGAACACCATGGCGTATATGTCATATTTATGTGAGAAGTGTAGATTTTTATTATGTTAATTAGGGTGCATTATTTTCAGGTGAAATTTGTATTATTTGTTCTTTTTCCTTACAAATTCTATGATGAAAATTAAAGGTTCTCTTATACGAACTTTTCCTATATTAAACCGTTTTTTTTTTCAAAATAAAATATCAATATTATTCTTTACCACCATTACTTGGTACTTAACAGCCTGAGTAATTTTTGCCATTGCATGGCAAGTTTAACCGGTCATCCTTGCTCCGCGATAACCAGCACCCATAGGTAGCACTAAAGGAAACCAATATCGATACCAGTACTTTCTATTAAGAAACGTCTTGACCACGAAACATTTTTGTTTTTACTCGCTGCTCCATGTTCATATTAGCAGCTCTTCATTAAACTTCATTTTACACACGTCTTTGGAATAACTGCAATGACCACACAAGCCAATAAGGTTGTACCATAGGGTACTCATATTAGATTAATTCTAAACATTTTATATGAATTATGTATGAAAAGATTTATGGAAGCAATTTTTAATTTATATATTATTTAATAATTTGGGAAAAATTTAAACAACGTGACATCAGGACGTACAAGGCGAAAGCTGTGTCGATTATACCTTGTTAATCCCTTTAAAGCCTTTTCTCCCGGGTATTGGGATTCGAACTCGCACTCCTACGACGGTTGAAGTGTTACGAACGCAATCAGCCACGTCATGACCTAGTTCTTGTAAACCAGGGACGGAAAATAATAATTTTTTTTTTCGGAGTCGAAAAAATCCTGGTCAAAAAATAAAAAATAAAAAAAATAAATATAAGGCGCGATAACCTCCGAAGTGATCTAAAGCCGAGCTTCTCTTCCAATTTGCGTCGTGCTCCTCTTGATTTGAAATTGGCCGGACGGGACCTACATGTTTCATGCCGACTCCGAACGGCATCTGCAAGGCAGATGAGATTTCACTGAGAGCTTTTCATGGCAGAAATACACCCGGAGCGCTTGCCAAACACTGCCGAGGGGCGATCCGCTTAGAAAAATTTTCTTCTAATTGAACAACCTTATTTCTAAAATTTGGATGTTGCTTTGCCCGGGGTGCGAACCAAGGGCATACGGTGTGATAGGCGGAGCACGCTATCATCACATCACGGTGGCCGCGAAAAAATTGTCCTAGGTGAAAATGTTTGAGTTCCCAGGTACCCCTATAGCAATACCATGTCGAATCATGCATCCCTTTTATTTTTCGAACTTTTTCCATAACAGTCCATATATAAAAGTAAAATCTATATTTTTATTTTTTGAGTCCGATAGAACTAGTTAAACTCGGACTTTTAAAAATAAAAGTCCTGAAATAAACGTTAAATCAAGACTTTTATTTTTTAAGGCCGAAATAAAAGTACCGCTTGATAACAAAGAAACGGCTTATCCGAATTCAAAAAAAAAATTTTATTTCGGATAAGCCGTTTCTTTGTTATCAAGCGGTACTTTTATTTCGGCCTTAAAAAATAAAAGTCTTGATTTAACTTTTATTTCGGGACTTTTATTTTTAAAAATCCGAGTTTAACTAGTTCTATCGGACTCAAAAAATAAAAATACGAAAAAAATTTGTATCTTGATTCAAATATATTTAAAGTCCAAAATTAATAGTTTTGCAAGGACTAATATTATAAAAGGAATAACAGTTTCAACCCCTGTTGTAAACTGTTATCCCAATTGTCTTCTTTGCATATTTTATTCTTTTGCACAGTACATACTTTGTATATAATCATGTGCTAAATTTATGCTTTTTGTTGGTGGCAGTTTCAAAGAACTTGGTATTTATTTTGTTCTATTTATAGAAATATAATTTTAATTGAACAAAACTTTAAGAGACATTTTTCAACTAGCCAAGACGCATATAGAATTTATAGGAGACTCATATATCTAATTTGCAATAGCGATTCTCCATGGGTTTTCTTAGCTGGCATTGTTTTTGTACAATTTAAAATTTATATCTGATGCATTAAGCTTTTCAACGCACATTGCCAGAGGTCTTAAAGATGGTAAATTTACCTGAAAGTGGTGAACATTCACTTCTGGCACCTTAATCTAACACCATAATTTACATTACTGAATGAAATGTAAATGTTAATATGAATACGTACAAGAATGCGAACCCTTTGAAGTGCTACTTGATGTGAAGTGTTACTGCTTTCAGTTTATTTTAATCTTCGAAAGTAATTTTCATGGTAAAAGGGATTACCATAACATATAATATGCACATATGTATACAAAAATGTAAGTAGAAAGTGTAATTAAGAAGATTTGTGCGCATGCTTAAATACAAAATTAAGTTTTTGTGAAGTTTCTGAATGAATCTCATTGAGCTTAACTGAAATGGCCGATTCTTTCTTCTGAATAAACGCCATCCAAATGATTAAATTCACTTGAAAGGTTGTTCCGTGCATTTTTTAATGTGAGTAAGGGACACTGCTAGAGTGGCAAAAAAAAAAACATAAAGATAAGCAAAATTTGATAAATCACTTGGACAGATCTACAGACTGTGTAATCAAATTTCATTGTACATAATCTCTAAATTAAACACAAAAATTTCAAAATAAAAATATGATAGAACAATTGTATTTATATAGCAGTTTCGTTTGTAATCTGACGAGAGCCCGAATAGATTATTTCATGTGCTGTCGAAATAGAAAATTCAGAATAGATGCAATATGGAGTTTGGCTTGGTTTTCTTGGATTACTCTATGTAATATGCCCGCTTACAGAATTACATTTAGATGCTCAAAATCGCCTATCTAAAGTAAAATAAATTATCTCAGAAGATGCCTGGGTAGAAGGTAAAATTAGTGCGTTGTGGAGGCCCATAAAAGGTTTTCTAGATCAAATTTTATTAGACCTGCACAATTTTTTTATATGTTTCTCGGTGAAAAACTCAATATAGCGTCACGTAGAAATTTGCTACATTTATCAGATGTTGGTTGGTTTATTTTAACTGATTTCACTATAATAAAGCGTATTTTAATAGAACTCCCGAATGACCAAAATGCAAGATTGCATTGCCGAAGAGTACAAAGAGCACTTGAATTTTTAAAGATATTCTGCGCAGTGGTCATTGATTTAATTTCGAGATCTAAACTTCTCAGTAGCAGTTGGTTTGAGTAAAATTTTGCACGCTTTGGTTCATTTGACAAAGGTAGACCTTAAACTTTTTTGTATCAAATAGGATCTGCAACAATAAATCAATTATAAAATATTGAATTCAAACCTAGAAAAAGCATGCAGTACCTAGAAAGAATAATTTTGCTGTACTAATCTACCCAGAAGAGATTTGGGACGAGCTTCTCTTCCAAATCGCGTCGTGTTCCTTTTAATTTTTCCTAAAAGTTAGCTGGACGGGACCTACAAGTTTGACCTGCAGGCCAGTTTTTACGGACAAGCTTTTCATGGCAGAAACGCACTCGTAGTGTTTTGCAAATCAATATCTAGGGGCGACCTCGCTTAGAAAGACTGGTTTCTAATTGAAAAAACCTTTAACTAAATTGTTTATGTCTTTTGCCTTGGATCTTCGGTGTGGTGGACGGATCATACTTCCGACTGCCGGCGACTCATTATCCGAGAAATATTAAATTATCAGGCCCCTGCTATTTAATCTTGCTTTCTGGCATATAAGCTGAGGTCAAATAGGACAAGAATTCCTCAGCGTTTCATAGAAGTGGAAATATTAATTTTTTCGTGGTACGCTTAGGACATTTTACCCCATATACAGGTTTAAATAACAACAGGAACTATACATTTTTTCTGTGAAAGTACAAATTTATTTGAGAAACGATTTACTATGTATAAGTGCAGTCAAATAAGGCTCTCGTTAGTCCGCGTTCGGCCCCTTTCGTATCTGTCGTTCTGATTTTAATGCGTTGCTCTCACGGCAAGCTTAATTTAATCTATATTAAGCGAAATCTAAATATTTCCGCTTCAATATATACTCAACTTCACATCTTAAATATATCTGTATATTTGTAAGTACATACTTATACGTGGCATTGTGATATAAAATTTTCTTGCTATGTTAATATCATACAAATAATGAAGTAATTAAATCGAACGTAACTCTTTAGTGTTTCCTCAATTAACCACTTCGCAAGTACTTAAATCCGAATCACTTGTTTCAATTTCTTAATCTTGTGCCATTTATATTCGTTGATGCAAGATTTATTTTCTTAATAATTACGAATTATTTATTTTATACTTATTTTTGTGTTGTTGTTTTTATTACATTTTCTCTCTCCTTTTCATCTAGGTTTTTTTCAAATTATCAGAGATCGAATCTTCTTTCGAAAGCTTAATATTCTCCTCAATTATTTTGATTGACAATCTAATGACAGGGTAAACTTTGTTAATTATATTTGTTTGCTATCAACACGATAAAGGACAAAGTTTTCGTAACTATTTATATTTATTCTTGTATGTTTTACTTTGTTTGGTTCATCTCAAGCGTCATTACAATGCCTAAACAAACACATATATTAATGTGTATACATACCCACGCAATACATAGACATGTAGTTATGTAACCCTTTTACGGCCTCTAATATTTGTATTAAGATAAACCAAATTGGAGCTTAATTTCAATAAAGTTTTAGTTTCAAGTTATGATATTTACCTTTATATTGACAGTTCCGATACAAGCAACCTTTGAACTTTAAATGTCGCAATTTAGTTAATATGTTTTAGCTACACTATCGTTTTTACAGATAAAATTTGTATATAAAGAAGAACTGGGCCTAGCTATTGGGTCTCCAGGTTCCATTTATGCAATATGGGCATCAAACGAAACATGCAAGTGAGTTCTGCACCGGTCAGAATCTTTCACTTGGATGTCTTAATCTCGCCGGAAATGTTCTCAAAATAAAGCTGCGCATGATCGACAAAACACGATAGTCGTGAAACCAAGCGCCAGGACGCAAAGTGTCGATCATGTGCAGGTCTTACAACCGTAAATCAGCAAAGTTACTCTCATCATTGAAAATAGGGGACTGTAGGCTTATGATGGACACTGGCGTAACATGCTTCTAGCGGCACAAGCTTTAAGTTGGGCCTTGCAAGAAATAGCAGATGTACAAAGTGCGGGTTGAATGAGGAAATGATCGAGCATTTTTGTGCTCGTGCCTGGCGCTTGTAAGGGTAAGACTCCAGCTATGAGGAGTGGCACAGCTATCAGATCTCGAATGGGCAATTAGCATAGGTTCTAGAAAGCTTCTAGTATTTGCCAAGAGGACGAAATTTTTTATACCATAAATCCTGGTTTCTGGTAAGATTTTAAGTGTATCTGGTTTTTTCTAAGAAAATGTTAGTACGTGGCAGATTCCCAGCCTTATTTTCTCAATAACTAACAGTTGTTTTAACTATTCTTATATTTTTAAAATTACATTTAAATTTTTGCTAATCAGAAAATGGAGCTTAATACCAACTACTATAAAATTTAATTTGGTTAAAGCTCTCATAGTTCTACATGGTTGGAAATTTGAGCCAAAAATTTAAATCACTCATCGGTTTAGTTAACTTTTAAAACTTTTTTGTACTTAATTGGAGACCTCCCAATTTTTTTTTTAATTTTATTCAATTTAAAACTAATTTGAACAATTAGTCTAAAATCTTAAAATTATTTTAAAACAAAACCAAAAAAGTTCAAACATCTAAAATCTGCATAGTTTAAACTTGGTGCTGAGAATTTAAAAATTAAACAGTTCAAACAGTACAAAAAAGTTTTATACTTAGGCTTAAGGACCTCGGAGGGCCTGTTACCGTAATATCTATTGTGAGTTACAGAAAATATTGCAACACAGTAAAAATTGTGGCTTACTTTTAATAACAATTTGGCATTTATATATAACAATCCCAGAAAGTATAATATTGGAACCGAAAAATGTTAAAACGCGACAATCAGCATTGATTAAAGTTTTGTTTCAAAACCATTTTGGATTAAAATTTATATTTCATTGTCTTAAGAGAAAAATTTTTAGAATTAAAACACAAATTGAATACCAAAAATGTTTAAGTTCAATAGCAACTGGTTTTAACTGGTATTAAAAGTAAGATTACACTTTTACTGTGAACTTAACTTAAGAATATGTGCTATATATATTATTTAACTTTAAATCAAACCTAGTCGTTCAATGATTTCACTTGAATCGTTTCATATTAAATTAATTTCTCCAATTATATCTCTCAACAATCATATGTTATTCGCTCAATGATTCACTTCATATAAATTAAGTGAAATATTTTGTGGCTCTCCCTGTGCGTAAACAAACTGACTGCCCAACCAATAAGGAAACATCGAAATGAAGAAAACAAATTATTTGAAAAAGATAAGTTGGTTATGATTTAAATATGCAAGTTTTCACGTACGTGTGTATGTAGTAGGTAGTATTTATATATATGTACGGGTACAGCACTTGAGGCAATATTTGAGTGGAAAATAGCTAGTAAGTCAATGTAGATGAAAGGAAGAACAAAAAGCTGAAACAGAACAAGCTAAAAGGAATACGATGTACTCGTTAAAGCAAAGGCAAAGCAATGTAAACAATGCGAAGATGCCTGTTGGGCATAAGTGTCCTTACGCTCGAGTCTTGTTACACTCCCTTACGGTTTATACTCTTTATTTATGTTGTTGTAAATTTAGAAACAAATGGCCCTTAACCTATACTACTCCAAACAAGGTCTAGTAGTTAGTTGAAATAAACAATTAGAAATATGTTGACTTTGAAAAATATAACTGCTAGCATATATGATTTTTTACATACATACATGGCAACATATTCACTAGGGGAAGTCGAACAGGTCGTTAGAGAGAAATGTATTCCTTGAAAAAGTCTAAGAAAATTTGTTAAAGGGCATTGACAAATTTTCAACTGTGCAAGGTAAAGTCACGCCCCGGGCAAAGCAACATCAAAATTATATAAACAAGTTTTAGAAGAAAATGTTTCTAAGCGTGTTCGGCCTTCGGCTGTAATTTGGCAAGCACTTCGAGTGTTTTACTGCCATGAAAAACTTCTCAGTCAAAACTCATCTTCCTTAAAAATGCCGTTCGGAGCTCCCCTCCCAAAAAATTCAAAGTAACACGACGCAAATTGGAAGAGAAGCACGGCGTAAAACCTCTTCCGAGGTAATCGCGCTTTAAGTTATTTTGATTTGTTAAAATTAGCTCGGATCAAGTACGCGATCTTCAAACGTACAGCTTTAGCCTATGAATTGATTCGAATATAATTTGTTTACACCATACCTAGATTATGCAAACTTTCCCTCAAATAATTTTTTGCCCATTGTGAGTACCGCTTGGCGGGACATTCGTTTAACTAAGCAGACAACTTTCTGGGGATTCTGAACGAAAACATGCGTTTCCTGATGTTGTTGTTGTTAATGTTGTAGCAATCAGGACACTTTCCAAAGGCCTTGGGGGTGGTCTCGATGTTGATGGTCCTTTGCGGGTGCAGATCCGGTACGTTCCGATAACAAGCACCATTAAGGTACTAGGCCGACCATCTCGGTAACGATTTGGTGTGCACATGAAAACCAACCCAATTGGGTTGCATGGCATAGACCTCAGCCTTATGTTAGGTTAGGTAAGGTTAAAGCGGCCATGCTCGGTCCAAGCGGAGACTCACGTAGGGCATTATGGCCCGTTGTGATACCACGAAGGAGACTTTGTTTCCCTTCTGTAGAACGTATTTCATACATCCATGAAGCTAAACAAGCGTGTTTGTGCAATGGAGCACAGAATTTCGTCTCGTAGGTTATGAGTTCGGCATGATTGATTTACTTGCCGATGCTTTGAGTACGCTAGAGCTTTATATCCCTTTTCCATTTTTGGGTAGTATGTATATATCGTAATTCCACTACCACTTTCTAAGCTTTCCGACATTCATACATTGAAGGATAAAATAAGTTCTGCACCTTGAATTCAACAGCCGCTGCGATATGATCGGTGCCGGATTTTAGGCACCATATGATCCCGTTTAATCATCCCTTTGCAATCTGATCTAAAGTCGACGCCTCAGCGTATTTGGTAGATTCACATGTGGGTTTCTCTTAGTTGCTAATCCCTGAACGAACACTTTTAGAGACATAAAGTGAAACATTACGCTAAACCCTTCCTGCTTCCTGATATTCTAACTCCAACCTTAACTAGTAAATTGACTCGAATAAAACTTGACTACACCAAAATCACCTGATCCTTACTGGACTAGGCTGGGACAAGTTGACGAGGGAATGATTGTTAATAACACAGGAGAAAAGGATAAGAGAGCGAAAAGATATGGAAGGGGAAAAAATTGGTAAAATGAAAATAAAAAAGTAGAAGAGCTTGAGAGAACTTTAGAAATAGAAATGAGTCTGTGTTGAGGATAGAAACGTAAGAGTAAAGTGAAGTAGGGAAAAATTGATGAAGCTAGATACAGCAGGAAAGAAAGGCGAGGCTGTTGACAATAATAAAAGAAGTAGATTGAAGATGATAGAAAACGTTAGGAACAGGGATAAAGTAGGAAAAGATTTATTCATTATCCCTTTTAGGCCTATCTGGGTTCCTTTTTTTGAGCTTTCTCCCGTGAAATTCGAGACTTCGAAATTTAAAACACTGGTCGCTGCAGAGTTCAATTGCGTGTCTCGATTGGTTTTTAATATTGAGTAATTGAGTTTCGGAACTAATTGAGTAATCGATTTGGCAATATATTCTAAACCGGTTGATATACCCAGTTAAGAAATACCACTCGGTGTGATTCTCATTGCTTCAATGTCCATGATAATTCATGCCCGCAAAGCCTATCTTACAGTCATGGCTCACTTTGTACGTATACATATATTTTGTATCTACCTACATCCAATTCATCATAACAAGTCCAATTCCAAATTTGCTTCCGAAATTTTCCTACCTTGCTTTCTTCTCATCTCATTATTTCTATGATACTAAATGCAAATGCACAACTCAAAGGTTTATGTACATATGTACATATATGCATTAGAGAGTTCATTAGACTTGTATACATTTTTTTAACAGAAATTTCGATTCTTTTTATACTCAGCTGAGCAGAGCTCACAGAGTATATTAATTTTTGTTCGCATAACGGTACCCTGTAACGGCATAAACCAACCGAGATAGATATAGACTTCTATATATCAAAATGATCTGGACAAAAAAGAAGTTCATTTAGCCATGTCCGTCCGTAAACACGACAACTTGAATAAATTTTGAGGTATCTTGATGAAATTTGTTATGTAAGTTCCTGGCTACTCATCTCAAATCGCTATTTAAAATGAACCAAATCGGACTATAACCACGCCAACTTTTTCGATATCGAAAATTTCGAAAAATCGAAAAAGCGCGATAATTCATTACCAAAGACGGACAAAGCGATGAACCTTGGTAGGTGAGTTGAACTTATGACGCAGAATAGAAAATTAGCAAAATTTTGGACGACGGGCGTGGTAACGCTCACTTTTTAAATAAGGTAATTTAAAAGTTTGGCAAGCTGCAATTTGGCAGTCGTTGAAGATAGCATGACGAAATTTGGCATAAGAACTAGCAAGATGACGAACACGCCCACTCTTAAAAAACAATTTTTTTTAAGTGAAATTTTAACAAAAATTGAATATCTTTACAGTATATAAGTAAATTATGTCAACATTCAACGCCAGTCATGATATGGTGCAACAAAATACAAAAATAAAAGAAAATTTCAAGATGGGCGTGGCTCCGCCCTTTTTCATTTAATTTGTCTAGAATACTTTTAATGCCATAAGTCGAACAAAAATTTCCAGTCCTTGTGAAATTTGGTAAAGGCATAGCTTCTATGACGATAAATGTTTTCTGTGAAAATGGGCGAAATCGGTTGAAGCCATGCCCAGTTTTTATACACAGTCGACCGTCTCCTGCCGCTCGGCCGTTAAACCGATAACTTGAGCAAAAACCGATATATCTTTACTAAACTTAGTTCACGTACTTATCTGAACTCCCTTTATCTTGGTATTAAAGATTGGCGAAATCCGACTATGACCACGCCCACTTTTTCGATATCGAAAATTTCAAAAAATGAAAAAAATCCATAGTTCTATATAAATAAAATAAAATGTAAGGCGCGATAAACTCCGAAGAGATCTAAGGCCGAGCTTCTCTTCCAATTTGCGTCGCGCTCCTATTGATTTTCCCTACAAATCGGCCGGACGGGACCTACATGTTTTATGCCGACTCCGAACGGCATCTGCAAGGCAGATGAGTTTTCACTGAGAGCTTTTCATGGCAGAAATATACCCGGAGCGCTTGCCAAACACTACCGAGGGGCGACCCCGCTTAGAAAAATTTTCTTCTAATTGAAAAACCTTATTTCTAAAATTTTGATGTTGCTTTGCCCGGGGTGTGAACCCAGGGCATACGGTGTGGTAGGCGGAGGACGCTACCATCACACCACGGTGGCCGCCATAATTCTATACCAAATATGAAAAAAGGGATGAAACATTTTTTTTTTTTTTTGGTCGATATCTCGAAAACGCCTTCACATATACAACTGAGGGCCACTCCCTTTTAAGACCCTCATTAGTACCTTTAATTTGATACCAATATCGTTTAAACACATTCTAGAGTCACCCCCGGCCCTCCTTTATGGCGATATATCGAAAAGGCGTCCACCTATAGAACCCACATTCTTTTTAAAATACTCCTTAGCACCTTCCATTTGATACCCAAGTCATACAAACACATTCCAGGTTTACCCTAGGTTCATTTTCCTAAATGGTGATTTTCCCTTATTTTGTCTCCAAAGCTCTCAGCTGAGTATGTAGTGTTCGGTTACATCCGAACTTGACCTTCCTTACTTGTTTTGTTTACATTTATACTTTTCACTCTCTTCCAAGGTAATGGGAGTGTAAATGTAAATTTGATTCTGTAAGTTGTTGAATGTACCTGAGAGCAGCTGGCTGCTGTGTATGCTAAATATGGAAACTAGGCAATATGTGTCATACAGAAACACAAAAAATTTGAACAGTCAAAGGTGTCAATGTACCTGAAAGTAGATAATTAAATTCTGTGCACAGCATAATAAGGGTGAGGGCATACGCTTATATTGTTGTTGTTGTAGCACTACTTCGACTTGGATCCTGGCACTTCCTTTGTCAATTGACATTTGAAGATGGTTACAGCGAAATATCATTCCTAGTTGCTGCAATACTTGGAACCCGTTTCTTTGAATGGTATTCACATTTATTAAGCCAAAGTATTTTAGTTTTAGCTGATATTGATTTCCTGATAACACCCTAATCATTGCTCAGCGGGAAATCAAGAACAGATATCGTTTTTTTTTTTTTTTTCAAATGACTTAGCCAGCACTGGTTTTCTTATTCGAGTCGATGTTGAAGTTCGCGTGTATTTCTGTACTCAGCCGAGTGTTGTTTAAAACCTGTTTCCAATACGAATTCGAAAATTTCTTTATGTTATGAAATCAGATTTAATAGCATCTTCTAACAAATACTGAACTTTTAAGTACTTTTCATTCTACTCTTTGAAACTACAAAAAAAAAAAACAATAAATATATTGAGTTTTTATATAATTTTTCTTCTTTCCTTGCAGGTAAGTTTAACAAAGTTTCAAATCGTAGTAAGTATATATAAAGATATAAATACAAACATATGAAATTATATTTGATTTTGAAATCAATATTGCTTTAATACATACTAATTAAGAATTTAAATGGTCAGTAAAAAAAGACATTTTTTCGTATATCAGCTGCAATTAGTAAGCGGCCTGTAGTCTTTTCAGGGGCATTTTAAGGTGAAAGTGAAGGAAAACAATCACTAATATTGTGAGGTGGTCCACGAAAATGTAAATTACAAAACCACAGCAGAGTTAGTATGCTTATACCCACATCCCATAAGTCTGATCTTTATAAGTTTAAGTAAATCAATCAGGGGCTGCGACTTTCTCAAGACCATCTGCGGCTGAACCATTCTAGAATGCGTTCAAAAGGACTATGTGGGTTAATTTTCACTTCATATTGCTTCAAAGTGTTAGGGCACAGAACTAAAAAAAGGACCGCCTCTTAGTGCACAGGTTGTGCCCTAGTTCGGAACTAGTGCGAATCTCTGCAATAAAATATCAAACCAACCCTTTTTAATAACAAATCTCTCTTTTTCAATAGGCTTATATTAGCTGTTTTCGTTTATTTCTTGGTATGTAACTCACCTTTATACTAAAGGCTTATTACTCAAAGTACATTTCACCAATTTAATGCAATCGTTGACCGAGTGGCTTCCAACGGCTATTAAGAACTACCCGGTTGTAAACAAATACCAGGTTCTTGAGAAGTACACCGTTCAAAAAGTATCTGTATTTAAAAATGTAAATCGGTTTTTATAAAGGTTTCTCTACCAAGTTCTGAAGAAGAATCCGGTTCAAAAAATTATCCGGTTATGAAAGAGCACGCGGATCGCAAAAAAATCTATGAAACTTGAGTACTCTTAATTAACTTTGAGTTTGAGCTTAATTAGACAAACCCGACTATATAAAGAGCTTAGGTCTTCTTGCTTTTTTTTTGCGTATATCTAAAATTATGAGCGTTCTTCATAGCTTCCACATTCAAAGGGGTATATGGGTGAAATTTGCCAGAAAATATAAAGAGGATAAAGCATTAAAATTATTGCACCTTAAGATGATTGGCTCAACAGTGGTTGGTAATTAACAAAATATCTGTCAGATAACAGTTATATTATATTCATGTTTGTTTGTATGGGACCTACACATTTCTGTTTATTTCAAGTGTTCTTTAGTTAGCTCTCATGACAACATTTGTGGAAACTCAGCAATTGATGTAGATAAGCAAATGTAAGAGCGCATTTACTTTTTTAATTATTGCATAAATGAACGTGACTTCAGGCCAACATCTTATAATGGACTAAAAGGTTTTCACAAAAACATTTAGATGCAATGGAAGTAAGGAAATAATTTACAACGAAGCGAAAATGCAGTAGAGAAACTAATGTTTGTGAAATTTCTATGAGAACAGCAAACGAAACAAGTGGGCAACTGCTAATTAACTTTCATATTAACATGTCCTTTGTCAGATAACTTCACAAAAGACTTATTAGAATCACAAGAGCTTATTGGCTTTGTTTGCGACTTTTTTAAATGCTTAACAAATTAATTTTCATCTTGCAATTAGAAAGCGAATAAGAATGAAGAAGGAATTTTCAAGTATAACTAATTTGTTGAAAAAATATGTATTATTTACATAAATATTTATTCCAAAGAAATATTTGTTAGGCTGCTTACACATGACCTAAAAATATAAAGTTTTTATGCTTAACTTTTTAAGTAAATGTGTTGGTGGCTGTTCTTTACGAAATCGACTGAGCTATGTAAGTTCGTTAGTCCCCAGAGCGCGCTACCAACACACAGTACCAGGAGTTCAATATAACTTGAGTTCAAAATCTGATTATATAAATACAATGTGGTATACGCTTGATAATTTTGAGGGGTGGGAATTTTCCTTTTCAGTAAGCTCGATTCTCAAAAATCAAATATTCAGTACTGTTTGAGGTCGGAGCTCCACGTATAAAAAAGCTTATCTATAAAAGAAAGTAAATTAAAATTGATTCTCGCATTTACTCTACAGATTGTTTATTTGTGGTATTCAGCCCAAAGGAATATTAGTTTATGTTTTACCTGAAGAACATAACAACATGTTTAATTCACGCGCACAAGTTAAATCAATCTTACATGGATATATACATATATATGTGTAGGATACGAACGTGTGGCAATCACTTATGGTAAGTGAAACTGTATTGTATATCCCTACAGAGTCGCCTACGCATTACAAAAAGAAACTCTTATGAATAAAGTAAAACAATGACACTAATACATCTGTGCCAGTGTTGCAACAACAACACCACTTTAGAGCTTCTGAGCAATCTGAGTAAAGTGAGCATCTCGTCAGTTAAGTGTAAGTGTACGAGTTTAGCAAACTGAGGAGTTAGGCCTAGCCATAGCTTTGTACGTTTGTAAAATATGTAAGTACAAAAGCAACAAGCTAAAAAGCCAACCAACCATCTCGAATTGCATACAAATGGGAATAAAATGTAATGTATTGAAAACAAAAGGCATTGTTGCATGAATGAATATCGATGTTGCTGTGTCAGTTGTGAATTTGATTTGCAATGCAGCTCACTCAACAATATTTGCAGGTAGTATGTACATATGTACGTGTGTGTGTATGTACGTACCATCATTGCAAACAAACAATTTACAATAAAAGCAACTGTTCTTGAATAGGAATAAGATCTAACATAGTTGCAAACAAAAAGAGACAGGAACTAATAGATATATGTATGTATCTAAAAATCAACAGTTGTAAGTGAATTTATTTTGCTGCATCTTTAATATCTGTGTGCTTTGTACCTCTTCTTTGAATGTCTGTTGATAAAATGTCGTCTATTTTGAACTTTTGACTTGACATTCTTCTACACGGCGAATTGGTTGAATTCTCTTTGCCACCACCTGATATGGATTCGCCTTGGATTTTTCAGTTGTATGAATTCACAATGCCCGTTTACATTGATCGATTTTTTTGAAAGTTAAATAAAATAATGAAATGTCACTAAAAATAAAATAACAAAAATTTTATTTCGAGAAGATTTTTAAATCATCTGTATTTAATTGGCGGGACTTGCTCATATTGCTTTATACAATTGTTTTGTTATTGAATATTGGAGATTCGAGTTCCGAGGAGCTATCTGATGAAGAAGTGAAATTCAGAAACACTTTTAAATTTTTCTCTAAAATCAATAGGAAAATGTGTAAAATTTCGGCTAATTGTGGAAAACGTAGGAACAAATCACTCAATGGTATTAACGGAAATACACTAAAGCCTGCCACGGCACTCTAGGCCAAAGTTAAGGATTGGTTGCCGCTGAGCATTGCTGGGAGTTTTTTTTAGAAAGAAGGCAAAATAGTGTGTGCCACAGAATTTGGCGATCTTGGGAAAACTGACCCATAGTCAAAGGCGACTTAACATCTGCAATTGACACAAAACGTTTCCTATAAAGGTTTCCATAGATTCACTGCATCTCCAACAGCCGCAGCAAAATTTAATGAACAACTTCTTCAAAAGTTTTCCAGAATTCGGCTTAAACTGTGTCGGGCTGCGCAGATTTTTCAAAGGTATCAGCAAAAAAGCACAATGCTGGCACTCTACATTAGCATTTATTCGTATCATCGAAAAGTTATCTTGGAATAATGAAAACGAAAATCTTTTCCAGAGTTCCTTGTATAACTGTTAGTCTGTATATGGTGAAATCAAAACGGTTACCACTTTTATGGGAGAAATTGAGTAAAGTTTTCAAGACTCTTAGAAAGATCCACAGTTTTAAAATACTTGAAAGAGAAGCAACAAAGGCTCTGCTCCTGCATTTGAGCAAATTAGACCTTATTGTATCCATGTAAATTTCATTGCGTTCATGGGAAAATTTTTTTTCCTCCGGGATCTTTGTACAGTGAGTGGCCACTAAGTTTGCTTATGAGTAAACCATCTCTGTTCTTATGTAACATATAATCTTTATTAAGTTTCTGTCCAACAAAAGTTGGTGAAATTTCTTGTAAACATAACAAATTATGCGCTTTATATGCACAAAAACATTTCAAAAATTTCTGCATTAACAAAATGTTGATTGATGAAAGGGCCGGATTTTCCTCTGCAGTAATTGAGCTTTGTTGAATTTACATTATATAGAGAACAAGTTCTTTAAAATGGTAATTTATAGCTACGAACCCAACAAAAGAGTACAAGTGACCAGCAAAGAAAGAGAAGAAACGCTGCATTCCGCATATTCGATATTCGAAAAAGTAAAAATGCAAACTTTTTTAATATCTTTTTCACTCACGCCTTCGCTTGAATCTATCTATGTCTAAATACTCTAAAATACACTCCTTGAGCTACATAAATAGTTTTTTGTTCTTTCTACATGATTTATCCATATCCATTTTTGCGGTTATGTCCTTTGAGTACTTTCCTATGCAAGTCGAATGCAAGTGGAGAGCGCCAAGTGTGGGCGAGGTGAAAAATAGGTGTTAAATGAGTAGGGGTCAAGTGGTTGTGAAATATTTTATGCACTGCAACTGGTCACAGAAATTCCATTTACCGAACATGCTGTAAAAGCTTATGTATATATAATGGTAACACTTTTTAATATCCCGTACAGTAATCGCCCACTACTCGCCTGTGTCCATTGTTCGCTTTGTCTGTTGATGTCTGTTTCTGTTGGGTCTCACTAAAGAGCATCAAAGTAATGTGCTCTAGAGAAATTCTGAAAATTATTTGCTATCTTGTTCGCTTTTTTTTTTTGCTACGATAAGCGATGCAGAGAAAAGCGCAAAACAAAAAATATTTCAATGCATAATGCATTTCGTATTTTGCATTTTACATAATTTATCTGTAGCTACAAAATTTAAATTATATTCGTAGTATATGAAATTTTCTATCTGGTTTGACTGGTCACTGTGTTGAAACTCCTAAAAGATATGTCTTTGTGCGCAGCGTGCAAAATTTTTGTAAGTGTAGAGTTTGCTGAAACTAGCAAATATTTTTTCAAAATTATCTAGAGTCACAAATATGTAAATTATTTCTGTGCTTTATGCTCTGAAACATGCACAAATACATTCTCATTTATTCTCTGCTACATAACTTAACTGGCACAAACAATTCATATTGTTTATTGGTCTTTTAACTAGAAATGAACCTCAGAGAGAATCGTTTTGGGCGTGTAATGTTATCGTTAAATTTATTCATCACAGTAACTGCAGAAGGACGTAAAATAATATTTTAAATATTTCCGATTTATTTTGCAGATAATTTCAGTTCATTTTTGAAGCTCCTAGTCAAGATTAAATATGAGCACACTGAGCTAAAGTAAAAAGAAAGAAATTCTTTTTCGGTAACTTCCAGTTGAGCTAGACACTTGATACTTAGACCATAGTTCAGCTCTGGGAGACATTACAATGCATGTGAAAAAAAATCCGCTAGGTGGAGCACGGATTGAGATATACAGAAAATTAGTTTTAAAATGGAAATTTTGCGATCGACTTTTAACTAATTTCTCGGCGATCCAGAGACTTGAAACTTAGCACATAGAAGTCGACGGCACTACAATTCATGGAAAACAAAATACCGCCAGGTGGCAGACGAATCGAGATAAACGAAAATCTCTGAAAATACCTGAAAAAACGCTGGGAATCTTGCGATCGATTTTTAAGTAACTTCCCGGTGAGCTAGAGACCTGAAGCTTGGGCCGTGAGTCAGAACCCGATGACAATGCAATATTTCACAAAAAAAATTTCGCTAGGTGGCGCATGTATCGAGATATTAAGAAAATTAATTTTGATTTTGGAATATTTCAATCCCTTTTTAACTAACTTCCCGTTGCCCTAGAGACTTGAAACTTGGCACAAAGTTCGAGGCTTGGCGACAATACAATTTACAGGAAACAAAATTCCGCCAGGTGTGTGTGAGATAACCTCAAATCCTTAAAAAACGAGGGGAATCTTGCAATCGATTTTTTAGTAACTTCCCGGTGAGCTGAAGATATGAAATTTGAGCAGTGAATCAGAATCCGGTGATAATGTAATATTTTATCAAAAAAATTTCGATAGGTGGCACATGGATCGAGATATTAAGAAACTTAATTTTGATTTGGAAATTTTTCAATCCATTTTTAACTAACTTCCCGGTTACCTAGAAAGTTGTAACTTAGCACATAGTTTGCGAGTCGATGGCACTACAATCCGTGGAAAACAAAATGCCGCCAGGTGGCAGACTAATCGAAATAAACGAAAATCCCTGAAAATCCCTGAAAAAACGCAGGGAATCTTGCGATCGATTATTAAGTAACTTCCCGGTGAGCTAGAGACCTGAAACTTGGGCTGTGAGCCAGAACCCAAAATTCCAAATGCCTTTTTGTAGACAGCACTAAAAAAGTGAAAATAAAAGATGAAAAAATTTTTATATAAATGGACCAAAAAATAGAAGGCAATATTTCCTTTAATACAGATATAATCTTGTTGAATTTTGACTAAAAAACGTTAACAATAGCTTTTGTAAAAGAATTTTGGGATTTAAAATTATAAAGGTAGAGCGCGTGCTTAAATTTTACATAATCAATTAATTAATCCCAAGTACATGGTTTGCCTTAAATTGAAAGATTGCGCTCCACCTTTATAGTTTTAAATCCCAAAATTCTTTTAAGCTATTGTTAAAGTTTTTTAGTAAAATTCAACAAGATTATGTCTGTATTAAAGGAAACATTGCCTTCTATTTTTTGGTCCATTTATATACAGGTAGTCCTTAAAATTTTTTTATCATCTTTTATTTCACTTCAATTGCCTAAAGGCCCAAATACATTCGACTTTTGTGTGGTTTTGCTGTTTACGTTGCGTGAACAGCTGACTATCAACACGCACGTCTTTATTGCTATGTTCTCAATCCACAGACAATGCAAGTGGAACACCAAAGCAACCGCAAAAAATATCCAAAACTTACGTTCTTTCATGCACTGTCAGCCCCTTATTACAATCTTCTAAATTGCTTGCGAAGTCAATTCATTCCAATTTTTATTTCCTTTTTTTTGAAAAATATTTTCATATTCATGGAAAAAAAAATTGTTATTTTTAAAATTCAATCCATGAAGACAAATCAAAAATTTTAGTTTTCTTGCGTTCATTGTGGCAGGAAAACTTCCACGATGTGTTATTTCAAAATGACACTAGCGCCAAAACGACGTATAACTCGATTGTGTTCTGGACTTAACGCTGTAGATTTTTCTATAAACGTTATGTAAAAAGTCTTTTGTATAGATCAAAAAAGCATTGCTGAAGTTTGCATTTTGGGAAGGCTATTTATTTTTAAATTTAAGAATATGTGTTTTACAGCTGAGGCACCTAAAATTTTCTGTTATCATACAGTGACGAATTTCTTATCGATGCGTTACACCGATTTGTTAAAAAAAAAAATCGTGAGTGTCCAGTAATCAGGAAGTTCGGTGTGCAAATAAATTTTCAATTAACTGGAGCTCGCCCAGGAATTTAGCTAAAGCAGAGTAGAGTAACTCTACCAGCTGTTTATAACTAGATTAGAGCTTTTTGCAAGAGCTTCGGCTTCTTATCGGTAACAACCGATACCGAGAAATTATTGGTTTATTATCAGTTTATTAGAAAATCTTATAGGCGAGGTATCGGTTTGTTATCGCCTGTGTCATGGATTTAATACTAAAGTTTAATCGATATCCGTATTGTTAACACTCCGATAACAAATCGAAATTTTTTTGATAACTTACTCATAAATAATTTATGATATTTCGGAAAAATTATACATACTTTTTCGATAACATAGTGAGAACTTTTTGACACTAAATCGATAACTTTTGACACCAAATATATAACAAATCGATAGCAAATGAATAAATTTTGATAATAAGTCAGTAATTTTTGTTAACACATCACGAAATTGGCAATAAATATCCCATATTTAATAGATAAAATATCCATAACAAATCAATAAAAAGTCGACAGTTCGCTGGTAAGCTTTGTTATCTTAGAACATCGATAACTCTCCTGTACAGGCTGTTGCTGTTGTGGTTGTCCTCTGATGATTTAAGGGAGAGTTTTATAAAAATTCGTTAGAATTACACTGCCAATTAACAGGAATGAAGGTAAATAAATAGTAAAAGGAAATAGAAGATGATAATGGGAGTTGAGAGATAATATATTAGCCATAGAGTGGCGCATCAGTGCACCTGACAGCCAAGTTAATTGGTAAGCTAAAAATTAAACTAAAGTCGTTATTATTAATGAGTGCATGCATTCAATTTTTACAACGGACACGCATAAATGCATCCCAAGAAATGAAGTTTTACGCTGAATGAAGTTTTTCTAAATTTTGTTTGAGCTATTTGTTTTCAATGAATCGTTATGCGAAAGTAGGGATAACATAAAACTATGATTATTATATTTGTTGGTGGGGAGCTGCAATAACGTACAGAAGTAGCAAAGCAAAAAGAGAATAAGTTTTAAAATTTACGACATGTTTTACAACTTGTACAACAGTTCTTAAAATTTCTTAGAAGCGTTATGTGACCTGATGTCCTTTTTTACGCATAGAGCTCTTTAGAAGTAATTGGCATAGCTTAGCGGTCATATGTGCGTAATTAGTGATGATGAGGTAATGAAATGTTTAATTGCTGGACTATTCATTCTGAGCATACTTAAACAAGCGATGACAATTATGGTGAACTAGCGATGAAAGGGTTTAAGTGGTGATTATTTTAAATGCAATAAAGAAATTGAGATTTTTGAAATGAGGTTCACTTTACTTTTTATTCTTTTAAAATAACGAACGTCGAAAATTTGGGTTTATGACCAAAAAATAAATAAATAAAAATGTACTTGGCGCGATTTACCTCCGCGGAAATTAAGGCTGAGCTTCTATAACAATTTGAGCCGTGCTACTTTTAATTTTCGCTACAAATTGGTGGGCGGGATTTACATGTTTATGCCGACTCTGAACGACATCTGCAAGGACTGATTTTCATTGTGATGGCAGAAATACAATCGGAGTGTTCGCCAAACCAATTCGGAAAGGCGACCCCGATTAGAAAAACTTTTTTTTAAACTTTTAATGCACTTTTGCCCAGAAATTGAACCCACGACCCTCCGTGTGGTAGGCGAAGCACGCTATAATTACATCACCGTGGCCGACTATGACCGAATATTATTACTATTATAAGGCCTTCATGCAATGCGTCTTTTATTAAGAACTATTGTGGTAGACCTTCCAGCCTATTACTGTATATGTAGGCTTTTAATGTATTTGAGTTCTTTGACATGCCTTTATCTCCCCATATCACGAAGTGATTAAGAGTCTCGCCACCTGTGAAATGGCGTTTCATTATCTTCATAATAAGGAGAAATCGTGGACTTCAGTGTCCCGTTCAGTACCAAGTGAGAGGCCGTAGATCATCTCTGCATAGTTTCAGGAGTTTGGTTGATACGAGCCTTGCTGGGTGTATAAACAATTTGGCCTGTCTTTTCCCTGGGCATTCAATACAGTGTTGTTTGTACTGATTAGTTTCCCGCTTACTTTTGGTGTCCCAAGTATTTGCTTTTTTGGTCCGCAGAAGGGCTCTGTGCCATAGAATGCTGCTGGTTAGTCTGCTTGGCTAGGTGGTCTACCTGTTCATCACTTTCATGTCCCTTTTTATTGGTTCCCAGATTATTTATCAATCCAATTCATTCATAATGACCGAATAATATTTTAAAACTAAACTTCGCAGAAAGCACAGCAAATTAGAAAATTCGCAGATGACATACGAACACAAGCCATAAATGCTATGGGACCGATTACAAAATAACGCTTTTAGGCAATGCTGCTATGCCCAGTCTTTAAGTAATTTATGATTTTAATTATAACTAACTAAATGCTGGCGTTTTAGAATCATTTTATTTATAAAGCATCGGTGCTTTTCGTAGATAATACTAACATTAAGACGGCAATTCTTTTTAAAGATAATACTCATAAAGTCGGAGCGGTAAAAATTGCTGACCCGAATACGTATATAAAAATTTATATACGCTGAGAACACATGAATACATAACAAGAAGGAGTAGAGAAAAAAGAGAAAAAATGCATAGAAATGTATATAGACATGTAAAGAAAGGGGTAGGAAAAATATTATTACACTACTAAAACAAATTTAAACAAGCAAAAATAAACATCAGACGCATAAAAATAATTCACCATGAAAAAGTAGTGGAAAATTGAAAATACGCATAAAACCGCAACAGCTTATGGCAAACCACACACGGCGCATACGAAACCAACTGGCAGCAAACAGCTTGGGATGGGCTCATACGATTCGGTAAAATCATTTGCCATCGTTGAGCGCACACACAGCGAAGATGTGTATGTATGTGTGAATGGTTCTCTGCATGTTTCCGTGTTCGTAGTAAGTATATTAATGCTTTTGTATTCTCAGGTATTTTGTGAATGAGTGTTTATGAAACGCAAATGACCGCAAATGCATTCATAATGCGCAACTGAATAACTGCGGAATAGTGCATAAAGACATACATACATACATGCAGAGCAACGTTGGCATGACAATGGATAAGTGTAATCATATGTAAGCTCCGTTTTCAGTTTCACTAACTTCCATAATGCATCATCTTTGATGCTGTGGAAGCTGCTTTACCGGGAATCAATTCTTGATGCGGAATATACTTTACTCGAAATATGTAAGATCGTTTAAAATATTTTGGATATGTCAACATTTTTACTCATGGTATGCGGGAATCCAGAATGTAAGCGTTACTGAAGTCAGTACACTGTAGCTTGATATTAGCGAAGTCAAAAAGCAAATTAGAGCAAGGTAAGCTAAGGCGTGTTATCAATTTGTAATCGAGCAGTGTTTGTTATCGATGAGTTATCGGTTTTTATTGAAAAGTTATCTTATCAGAAGTTTAACTGATTGTTTTTAAACATTTTTAGATATTTAATAGACAAATACCGATTAGTTATCAAAAACTTATCGTTTATTTATTCAACAATTATCGATGTATTATCCCACACAAAATTATCGATTTGTTCGGTGAAGGTTATCGATTGGTTATCGGAAGGTTATTGATTTGTTATCAAAGTATTATCGATTTGATTTCGTAAAGCTATCGATTTCTTAACGGAGTGTTACCGATTCATTATCGGCCTGCTAACGTCAATATAAAATCTGTAAGTCATCTACAAGCCGATCTTTAACAAGCGAATAAGAAGCCGACGACTCAGCGATAAGATGCCACCAAAAGAACCGAGTACTTGAAATGAGTAATTCATTATCGATAATAAGTCCATAGTAAAGCAAACATTTGTCGATATCGGATGGCTCTCAGCCCGAAAATTATTTGATTTGATGAAGTTACCTAAGTTGCGGTTTAACTTGAACTCCTGGGCGAGGTTTAGGTAGCTTAAATTATTAGTTTTCTTGGCGTACACATTAAACTTTACCATTACTTGATACTCACTCATTTTTTTTTAGTTTTTTTATATTCGTTGAACCAATTTGTATCAGTAAAGTAAGATCAGAGCTAGTTTAGGCTGAAACTGTTTTTTTAATAAAAAAAATTATTACGATTGCTGATGGTGTTTTTTTTTTTTGTGTTTTTATGAGGTTTTTTATTTTTAAGGCTTTGAGTTACTGTGATTTCAAACTGAAATCTTAAACATATAACTTATTTTTAAGGTAAGGACTTGTTAGTTTTATCTTAGCAAAATTAGATGGACGTATAAATGATTCTTGGTGCATACTTACTACATTCTTAACATTTAAGTTTAGCGGACATGTCACCCACGCGGTTTGCAGCCAAGGCAAAATACCTGACTTGTATTTTCGTCTTCTTTAGTTTTGTTGTATCTTCTGATCAATTTACACTTGTGTACTATTAAATACACACACAAATATGCGTTTGGTGAGTTTGTACTTCTTAAAACCATTTTTTCAATGCTAACGATTTTTCTTTTTATTAAGTTCAAGTAGAATGATGTTCCCTTTTCAATTAACTTTATCTTATTTGAGCAAACCACTGTAAAATAATGTGTACGTAAGTATGTACCTTTGTATGTATATACAACTTTACATATGTTTGGTTTTTGTAGGTCAGTTCATTTGTAAATAACATTTTGCAATTTCTTTTCTTTCATTTTCATAACTATCAAGTGCTTATATATCTTATGTTTTATTTTCCGTTTTTATTTATTTATTTTTTTCTCATATGTACATGAATATATATATACATTCGAAAAATAAGTATGTATAGATACTTAGCTTCATTAGGGTGGTTTATATAAAAATAATTTTTTCTGTTCCTTTTTGCTTTAATAATAATTTCATATTGAGCGCATAGAAATTGTTAGCCTCTAAATATGTAAGATTTTAATTGCAATATCAAAAAGGCTTGCATCGTTATTTTCGAATTCAGTTGGAACAATTTTTTTTAGTACTTATTCAAGATTTTATTGTGCGCGAGAGTTAACGCAGTTAGTATAAACATACATACATACATACATAATACACACACATAATTATTGTTTGTAAACAAAGATTTCTGTAAGCAATAAAATACTCTTTGTTTTAAAATATCTATAAGCAATAGCATATCAGTTGTTTGTCTCATAAATAACAATAGCTATAAGATAACACTACACTAAACACTTAAACAGTTTTAAGAACTTTATCTATACAACAAACAATAGTGAACCCAACTAGCTATCTACAGTCGTAGGTAAACATTAAACAATTAACAAGGGGATAATTCCCTGCGATAAGAACCGACGTATCTCAGTAGTATAAATATAGAGCACGCACTTCGGCGTAGTGAAAATTATATTTTTTTTACTCATATCGTATAATCGATATTAACTCGGGTTCGAATCGGGCTCAAGGCCTAACAATAATTTTTATATCATTGTATCTATATTCTATCCTAATTTTAAAAATATGTTTCAATTAAGAAAGAATTTATCATAATAATAAAAATTATACAAAAATTTTTGTTAGGCCTTGAGCTGATCCACGACCTTACAAATCAGTAGGCCGATAAAACAGAAAAAAAAATTTATTGCGGTTCAAAGAAAAGGATTATTCTAAATATCAATAAATATTTGAGATGGAAAAGGAACGCCCCGAAAATATCTTTTTTTTACTCACCATAATTTACATATGTATAAAGAAAGCGAATTCACACATGAAAACATTTTATATTAATTTTATGTTATTTTACTGGTTTAAAACATTTTTTTATTATGATGATGGCATGTGCTGTTGGCGATGATCTGTGCTGCTCTTTTGCGGCTTTGCAGTGACACATTCAGTTTTAATTAAAATTTTGGCAGTCATTGCAGGATAACTGCTTATGAACATTTATTATTTTGATTAATTTTGTTTGACGTGGACGTGCTAACATCTATATGGAAGTATTTGATAAATTGTCCAACATAATGAACACTTAAACGGAATTAAGTTCTTAAAGTGCATTTTAGCTTACAGTTGATACTCACTGATCTAACTAAATGAAGTACCTGGGAAGTTTGCTTATATGAAAGAAATGACATTAGCGGCGGCTCGTTTAGAGCAGGTTTTTTGTTTATTATGTTCAGTAGGAATAAAAACAACTACATACCTAAGATATTTAGTTGTTATTGCAAAGCGGAAATTGCCCATTTGCTGAGCAAGGCATGGTGCTGGTCGAATGCGATTGTAAACAGTCCGATCATCGCAGGAGTGCGGGTTCAAATCCCACACCCATAAAAGGCTTTAAAGACATTTACAACGTATAATCAAAACAGTTGTAACCTTGTCCGTTCTGATGTTGAGTTGTTTCAATTTTTTCCCCACAAATTATAAACTAAAATTTAAATAATTGCTTACAAAAAAAGCGTGTACGCATTTAAAAGCAAATGAGCAATCCCCTCTTTGCAATAACAATTAACTATCATAGGTAGTGTTGTGGCTCCTATTCAATTTTATTTTCTTTCATTAAATCTAGAGCTAAATTTCGCTGCAGATATTATTAGCATTTACTTCGCTATTTCATCAAAATAAATGTTTGTTGGGAAACTATATAAGTGTTAGTAAGAAGCTTTCATACAATGCCTTGTATAGATTACATGTTCGAAATCCGCCGGACCTTCATGTACCAACAAGATAGCCGTTTTTGAATGCACACTCCTCTAACCACTCAGCTACCATGTCCGTGTTGAGGTTCACGACTTAATTCTAGTGCCATTTGCTTTATTCAGCAGCTGCTTTTTTGTGGAGGCAGTTGAAAACCGAAGTTGCTGGCGATATCTGCAGCCTGTAGCAATAACCTGCCTTGACCTGTTGTAGCTCTACAAAAAGGCTGCTTCAGCTTTATGCCGCTGCACTGTTTTTCCTTGAGGGTAATATAAACTCCTGTTTTTTTTCAGCGAGGTTTCTGGTTGGAATTCTCTGAACGGAAGCCCTCTGTACATCATGTACATCAAGTTGCGAGCTCTTCAGCTCTACTTTTGTTGTTAAATTAGTTTATTTTTTCATAAATAGTCATGAGTATCTAGGAAGGAAAATTAGCAGACTAAACGCAATGAGAGGATTATGTATATGAAAGCCGACTAATAAGACATACAAGTGCACTTATCCAATGATGAATGAATAACGCGTAGAGTTACGGGTTTTATCGAGCCATCTGAAGATCTTCTTTATTCAGTAAAACCAGAACAGTCTTTTACATTACGTGACTCAGGGTCAACTTTGGTTGGCCCCAGCTTACGAGAAGCCCACAATCCTGAAGAACTTTGACAACTGAATGTATAGCTAAATACATTTTTGTTAAATTAAAAAACTAAGCAACAGCCCAATAGCTGGCTGATGAAGAAATGAAATTCAGAAACATGTCATAGTTACCATCGCCGTGCGCAACTTTTGTAATTAGAGCCTGTCTCGCGACTCTAATTAAAAACAAGAAAGGAAGGCTGAGTTCGGGTGTAACCGAACATTATATACCCAGATGAGAGCTTTGGAGACAAAATAAGGGAAAATCACCATGTAGAAAAATGAACCGAGGGAAACCCTGGAATGTGTTTGTACGATATGGATATCAAATGGAAGGTATTGAAGAGTATTTTAAAGGGGGGGGGGGGGGCCATAGTTCTATAGGTGGACGCCATTTCGGGATATCGCCATAAAGGTGGGCCAGGGGTGACTCTAGAATGCGTTTGTACGATATGGGTATCGAATTAAAGGTATTAATGAAGGTTTTGAAAGGGAGTGACCCTTAGTTGTATATGTGAAGGCGTCAATAAACCAATCCAATCACCATGTTTCATCCCTTTTTTTTATTTGGTATAGAATTATGGCATTTTTTTCATTTTTCGATATATTCGATATCGAAAAAGTGGGCGTGGTCATAGTTGGATTTCGCCTATTTTTAACACGAAGATAAAGTGAGTTCAGATAAGTACGTGAACTAAGTTTAGTAAAGATATATCGATTTCTGCTCAAGTTATCTTCTTAACGGCCGAGCGGAATGTCAGACGGTCCGCTGTGTCTAAAAACTGGGCGTGGCTTCAAACCAATTTCGCCCATTTTCACAGAAAACTGTTATCGTCATAGAAGCTTTGCCCTTACCAAATTTCATAAAGATTGGTAAATTTTTGTTCGACTTATGGCATTAAAAGTATTCTAGAAAAATTAAATGAAAAAGGGCGGAGCCACGTCCATTTTGAAAATTTCTTTTATTTTTGTATTTTGTTGCTCCATATTATTACTGGAGTTGAATGTGGACATAATTTACTTATATACTGTAAAGATATTGAATTTTTTCTTAAAATTTTACTTTAAAAAAATTTTTTTTTATAAAGTGGGCGTGCTCTTCATCCGATTTTGCTAATTTTTATTAAGCGCACATAGAGTAATAGAGTAATGTTCCTGCCGAATTTCATCATAATATCTTCAACGACTGCCAAATTACAGCTGGCAAAACTTTGAAATTACCTTCTTTTAAAAGTGGGCGTTGCCACGCCCATTGTCCAAACTTTTCTAATTTTCGATTCTGCGTCATAAGTTCAACCTACCTACCGAGGTTCATCGCTTTGTCCGTCTTTGGTAATGAATTATCAGCTTTTTCGATTTTTCGAAATTTTCGATATCGAAAACGTGGGCGTAACGATCTGAGATGAGTGCCCAGGAACCTACATACCAAATTTCATCAAGATACCTCCAAATTTACTCAAGTTATCGTGTTAACGGAGAGACGGACGGACGGTCGGACATGACTCAATCAAATTTTTTTTCGATACTGATGATTTTGATATATGGTAGTCTATATCTATCTCTATTCCTTTATACCTGTACAACCAACCGTTATCCAATCATATACTGTGGGTGCAAAGTACGCTGAGTATAAAAAAAATACAAAAATATTCCGAAGGCCATCGAATGTGATAAAAATTTAAGTCCAGCAGAAAACTGAAGTTGGCGGAGCCATGAAGCTATAATTTTGGGGCACAGAAAGGGCAAAGTGTTGTCGGGATTTCAGAATATAAGATTAAAGATTTCGGGTTTGTATGGCCCAGTACGTATACGTATAAAGTGACTTTGTACCTTGAGGAAGCGAAAAAAAATGTTAAATATTTATTAATAGCATAAAACAGCTTAAAAATGACAAAACGTAAAATGATAATAATAAAAGGAACAATGAGAATAACTGCGATACTGGGCAACAACATAAATTTACAGTAAATTAAACGTCAAGTGCCAGTCATATATTAAGTAAGTCGAATAAAAAAAAAATACAGCCAAAAACAACTATTTTGTACAGTGACAAGTGTTTCTTCAATCCGACTGTGGTTGTTTAGTTATTTATTTGTGTGTGTGTTTGTGTGTGTTAGTGTATGTACATTGAGTGTTGTGGCATATTTTATTGCATGTATGAGTGAATGTTTTGCAACGAAGCAACAAATGAAATGTAAGTCAGCGATTGTGGTACACTTTTCAACGTAAAAACTACAACAATGTAAAAACAAACAATACGAAAAACACAAACACTCACATTCACATACGTTTTTGCACGCACAAAGCTTTTTAATACACTTTTGTGGATTTGTGAAGCAGAAAATTAATTTCGTTGTGTAGTAAAATAAGAAAAATATAAAAATTAAGCAGCAAAAAGTCTATGACAATTCTGATATATGACAAAATATTGTCGGATATATGCGGTGCATAGATGTCATCTGAGTGCGAAGAGCGTAAAAACAAATTCAAAGCAAAGTCATAAAAGAAACTGAAAACCGACAAAAATTTAACTTCTGTAAAAAACTCTCTGAAAGAGAAATTCTCTCATGAAGGTACGCAAAAACTTTAAACGCAAAATTAAAATTAAATGCGTTGAGCAAAAGCCAGCCAAAAAATAATTTAATAAAAATAAAATAAAAAAAATTTAAGCACCTCCTTTATATAAATGGACAAAAATCAGCGAAAAATGTCTCCTTATGTAAAGACATATTCTTGCTAAACTTTGATTTTTAAATTTTGACATAGAAATTCCATAAATATTTATGAGAAGTAAAATATAAAAGTGGAATGCACATTACTTGGATTGGAAAGTTGGTAGGAAAGGAGATATTATTAGTCAATCAATTGCGCTCCACCTTCATATTTTTACTCCTCATAAATATTTTTGAAATTTCTATGTCAAAATTTAAAAATCAAAGTTAGCAAGAATATGTCTTTGTATAATGAGACATTTTCGCTGATTTTTGTCCATTTAAATAAAGGAAGTGCTTAAAATTTTTTTATTTTATTTTTATTTTCTCCTTTTCTTACCTTTTCTCGTTGTCTTAACCTATCTGTTCAATTTTACGCTTGAAGCTCAATGAGAACTTACATAAAAATCAATCCCAAAATTCCTTCCGTTTGGTACGATTTTTCTAAATATCTCATCCCATGCGCCCCCTAGCGAATCGTTTTGTATCGTGTCATCGGCTGTCATCGACCTCTGAATTAAGTTTGAGATATCAAGTCTCTAGCTCATCGAGAAGTTCCTTAAAAGCTGGTTTGAAAATTTTTAAATTCTTATCTAATTATTTCGATCCGTGCCCCACCTAAAGATTTTTCCTTTTGTTGCATTGTTACGGTGTTCTAATTTATGTGTAAAGTTTCACGTTTGTAGCTCAATGAGAAGTTACATAAAAATCGATTACAAGATTTGTATGAAAAGCGGACAAACATTCAACCGACCTAATATAAAGGAAGTAAAATGTGCATGCTTAAGCGTAGCAAAAGAGTTTGTTAATCACTACTGCTGTTAGGTATATTTAAAAGTCATTAATGCGATTTGGCGTGGATTTTCGATGCTTTAATGTGAAAAATTCAAGAAGAAGAAAGACGTTAAATATAGCCCTGAGCGAAGGCTTGTTAGATTCTATGCTCCCCACATGTTATCGGAGAGTGTTTTGTTGGATTGATCCAACTGAACTCAGCGAAAACCCTCTTAGAAGGTTGATATCGTAATTTAGTACAAGCATTGTTGTGTTCAAAAGGAACCAGATTTCTCAATTGATATTTTCTGTGTAGCAGCAACACTGTTATGGGGAAGGGTCCACAGAAACGGCTTATCATACATTTTTCCCAACTTTTTTTTATTTTATTTTTTTTTCCAAGGACCTTCTTTTCATGGGCCTTCAAAAAAAAATCCTGATTGACTTAGGAATCGAAGGAGCTCTGGATGAATTCATTAACAAATTTTTGTGCAACATAGCTGTCGCAGTGGAGAGGTATGGAACCACCATAGACAAGAAGGCGTACGGAGACTTGTCACAGGGCGCTGCTCTATCTTTTGCTTGTGAAGAAGCCTCTGATGGTTGCTGAGTTGTTGACTACGCTGATGACCTGGTTAGCCTGGTCGGCATTAAATTTCTGGACACCCAGCTAGATTTTCTGAAAGGCTGTCCGGATAAATTTGCTATGTGGGCTGAGTCATCATTTTTTTTTTAAATCTATCAATTTCGGAGTATTGCAGGTACTTTTTGTTAGTGGGCAATATTTAAATGATATTTTGAACAGGCACTTATCCTGGAGGCTCATAATGTAGCTTAAAACCAAAAAAAAAAAAAAAAACGCATCGATTTCATTATACTGGTGAAAAGGACGAAACGGGCATTGCTGAAGCTTCTGGCAAAGGATCGCGTCCATGCGAGATGACAGTCAAGTCTGAAAAGAACAACGTAATGCTGCACGTACATACAAATGGATATTGCGGGCCAGTTTACTGCGCCCACACCGTTGATCAGGCTTCGTCATATGGACTGTGTGATCTCTGATATCGCACTATTCAATATTCTTACCATATTCAACTTTATCTTTTCGGTACCAACAACTATCCCCGTGTGTGCTTCAACTACTCCGTTCCCTTGAAAGATGAATTGGGTGATGGACTCAACTGGTTTAAAGGATCAGTTAGTTGGTTAACATATGAAACGAAAGGAGTTGAAAAGAAAGTTTGTGACATGGTTTTCTGTAAGAAGGTTGATGTAAGCCACACGTTTAAGCTATCGGATCGCTGGAGAGTCCTCCGAGTCGAAGTACCAGTGGTAAAAGGTGCATTGGTGAAATGTTAGTGCTACTTGCGTTAGTTATTTTAACGAGTGCTGTATCTTGAAGTGATTACCGTGACCACTTTTTTGGTGATATCTTAGCCCGCATGGGTACAACCCGATGTAGTTGGCTCCTTTAAAAATAGACGTACTGTAAGCTTATTAATTGGGCTTACCAAGGCTTGTATACTCACCATCCACTTAAAGGAGTTTTAACGGGTCATTATCCAACGAAGAACGTCCTCATAAACTGGAAAAACGTTCCGGCTGCAGCCGCATAAAGCATGATGAGGTGGACTACTGGATTCAGTTCATGATTGGCAGTCTAACCTTTACCAGATTTAGGCGAGGGTACTTCGATCTCGGTTTAATCGAATCTCTAGCCAAAAAAAATTATGCGAAGCACTTTATACACCTTCCTTTTTTGGCATCCCACCTTTTTATACAAAAAAAAATATATATATATATATATATATATATTTTATATAGACTAAATATCTAAATATCTAGCGATTCGTGTTTGCTGTTTTGCATAAGAGCCCTATCCAAATTAATTGTTAGATAATTGATAACAGTAATTAGTTTCTTTAACTCAAAATAAAAAAGGCACATTGTGGCATATTAAAAGCAATTATGTTTTGAAAAAATTGCATTCAATTATATACACTCGCAAGTTATAAAATTTCCAAATTAATTTATCATAACGTACGACCATTACAAATTAATAATATAATATATCGATAAATCATCTAAACATCGAGTACACACGCACAACTTTTACTTTGCTCATTTTTTGCACGATGTAAGTGTGAACGTATGTTTATATGTATGTATGTATGGATGTGTACTTATGCATGTGTGTATATGTAAATCTGTCATGTTGCATATTATTCGTAATGGCTCTGAAGTGCTGCCATTAAATTACTTAATGGCTTGTGTCAAAGGTAATAAATGTTTGAATTTTCACGTTCGCCTTTTTTCTCCCTACATCAAAAATATATAACAAACATACATACAAGCATACATTTTACAAACACCGCACCCGATAGGTAATGTAAAGAGCTAAAGGAAATATGGGATTTAAGTAAATAAAGTTTTTATATGTATGCCATTATTATTATATTTCCTTACATGAGGCATGATCATATTTCTTCATCATATATTTACCGAAATAATAAAAAAAAAAAAAAAAGTTTGGATTGATTTGCTGTATTGACACAACAGGAGCTACTGCGTACAGAGCATATATGCACTAAATCCGCTTGTGCTAAGAAATTGAGCGATTTCTTGTTTTCGCAGCCCACAAATTTTACTGTGTTTAACCGGACAACCTCATCGACTTTTAGCTTGCTTTATTGGCTTCAAACATAATTTCCATCAGCTACCCTTCTATCAGAGGCTATAACTCTGGCGTTATATTTCGCTCTGAGTTGATGATGACTACTTTCCTACCCAAGAGAGAGTCTAAAGTTGCTTGAAGTTGCTTTTGCTCCTTACCCAACTTTTCCTTGCATTTGCATTTTTACCTTGAAATTTCGAAAACTTCAGCTTTAACTTATGTGATTCTTGTCGTAATTTTTAATTTCTTTCTCATAAGCTACGCTGTATAAAGATTTGTTTAGTCCCTTTGGGGCGGCCATCTGCCATTTTTGCCTCTCCTTGTCCCACTCTTTGCTCTTCACATATTTCAGAGTCTCAACCTGCAGTACGCACTCACTATGCGGATTCGTCTCATCTTCATTGCTGGCCAGTGATAATAGTTGCCATGTCGATGGATGAACCTTCCCATCAGCTACCTCGCATGTACGGTATTTCTGGTGGTGTACTCGGATACAGTACTTCCTTCTGCAAAAGGATTCTTTGACCATATTGCCTTGAGCTCCGATTCTTAGCCTGAGAAGGTACTGTAGCTCGACCCGGAGGGTTCGTACAGAGAACTTCTCCTATTTTCTCCCATTGCACCACTAATCAATCAAAAGCGTGGAAAAAGATGCAATGTGAGCAGCCGGTGGCATTGGGTACAGAAGCACATGCTTCACGGTCTCATGTGCGGTGTGTCGCCTACACATGGACGGAAATATACCTTAAACGATCAAGATGTGTCGCCTCTAAAGCGGGACAAACAGCCGCGTATTAGCATGTTTTGGTAGACAACCCGCAGAGTCTTTGTCTAAACGCCCCGCACTTCTTATGTTGTATAAGCCTCCGAACCGCGTCGAGGAATATTTTTTATTTATTTTATTTATTGAATAAATGATTTTTGCTTAAGTACACAATATTTTAGCATTCGCAGAGACTGAATCTGATATTTAATATTTATTTAGCAAAGTTCTTCCACAATCTGCGCTGAGCCTGACCTTAAGCAATTATTAAGCTAACTTCTTCCACAATTTGGGCCCAACTTTTCCAAATCTATTTAAATTTTTTGTTAATTTTGGAATCCATAATTAGGGAAGTTGTTGCTAGTGGATGACTCTAGATTAATAAAAATTTAAGATGAAATAGAGTTTTCGGTTGCCAGTTTTTAACATTTTTTACTACTTCGAAACCAATTGGCACCGACTTCGACGCCTAAAACGGTTTCGGTTTCGGTTTTATTCCTATTCCAGATTTTGTTTTTTTTTTCAAAGAAGTTTAATTACTTAATTTTAAATGTATTTCCCACACCGCCATTGTAGTAGCTTTCACACCCAAACCTAAATAAGTCCACCAAAACAACAACAATCTTTGCAATGAAAGAGCAGTCAAATTTTATATTTCTGTTAATTTTGACGTTGGTAATTTATTTCGCTGTGGAAGGTGAATTTATCCATACACGTAAATGCATATAATCACATATATATGGAAGTATGTATTCGTAGGGCTATATCTGCACGACTGATAATTTAACAAATTCAATTTGTCAACAGCAGTTGAGAGTGATTAACGGAAATGTAAAAGTTATTAAATCAAATATATGGCAACTGTGTATTTAAAAAACATTAAAGATCCCTTATGCGGTAAGATAAACCCTATCCCCAAACGATGGCATGATTGTGACACCAAACACTTAGTTCACTTAGTAATGAGGTTAATGGGCGGAGTTTATCTGATTTATGTCATTAAAAGGACATAAGCACGTTCTCATATTTGCAAACAGTTAGAAAAACTACAAATAATTTTCAGAAAGTCACCAGAGATTCTCTTATGCAGAACCAGCAATATTTCACAATGAGAAAATAATTAGCAAGTAAACGTCTTTTACCTGAAAGCTAGCAGCATCATCAATTAATATCCATTAAGCACCGCAGCGGTATGAACAACGACAATAAGATATGTGATAAGCTTTTAAGTATGATTTTGGGAGCTATTCGCAGTGAGGACATTAGATTCGGCGATAAGCTGTACAATAATAACGGCATTTTTTTCATAAAACATGCTACTCTCAGGTTGCGCTCTTAAACTCTTACTTGTTAACTATGTCACTTGGACCGCAGCATAGGAAGGCTAAGACGGGTGTAACCGAACATTACATACTCAGTTGAGAGGTATGGAGACAAAATAAGGGAAAACCACCATGTAGGAAGATGAACCTAGGGTAACCCTGGAATGTGATTGTATGACATGTGTATCAAATGGAAGGTATTAAAGAGTATTTTAAGAGGGAGTGGGCCATCGTCCTATAGGTGGACGCCATTTAGGGATATCGCCATAAAGGTGGACCAGGGCTGACTCCCGAATTTGCTTGTACGATATGGGTATCAAATGAAAGGTGTTAATGAGTATTTTAAAAGGGAGTGGGCCTTAGTTCTTTAGGTGGACGCCTTTTCGAGATATCGCCATAAGGGTGGACCAGGGGTGACTCTAGAATGCGTTTGTACAATATGGGTATCAAACGAAAGGTGTTAATGAGTATTTTAAAAGGGGGGGGGGGGGGGGTGGGCCTTATTTCTATGGATGGACGCCTTTTCGAGATATCGCCATAAGGTGGACCAGGGGTGACTCTAGAATTTGTTTGTAAGATATGGGTATCAAATGAAAGGTATTAATGACGGTTTTAAAAGGGAGTGGTGGTAGTTGTATATGTAAAGCCGGTTTCGATATATCGACCAAAATGTGGACCAAGGTGACCCAGACCATCATCATTACAAGGGCTTTTGATTTCGCCCTGCAGAACTTTTTCATTTTCTTCTACTTAATATGGTGGGTGTCACACCCATTTTACAAATTTTTTTTCTAAAGTTATATTTATCAATTTATTGTGTTTACGGCCAAGCGGAAGGACAGACGGTCGACTGTGTATAAAAACTGGGCGTGGCTTCAACCGGTTTCGCCCTTTTTAACAAAAAATAGTATCGTCGTAGGATCTAAGCCCCTACCAAATTTCACAAGGATTGGTAAATGTTTGTTCGACTTATGGCGTTAAAAGTATCCTAGACAAATTGAATGAAAAAGGGCGGAGCCACGCCCATTTTGAAAATTTCTTTTATTTTTTTATTTTGTTGCACCATATTATTACTGGAGTTGAATGTTGACATAATTTACTTATATACTGTAAAGATATTAAATTTTTTGTTAAAATTTTTCTTTAAAAAATTTTTTTTTGAAAAGTGGGCGTGGTCCTTCTACGATTTTGCTAATTTTTATTAAGCGTACATATAGTAATAGGAGTAACGTTCCTGCCAAATTTCATCATGATATCTTCAACGACTACCAAATTACAGCTTGCAAAACTTCTAAATTACCTTCTTTTAAAAGTGGGCGGTGCCACGCCCATTGTCCAAAATTTTACTAGTTTTCTATTCTGCATCATAAGTTGAACACATCTACCAAGTTTCATCGCTTTAACCGCCTTTGGTAATGAATTATCGGATTTTTTCAATTTTTCGAAATTTTCGATATCGAAAAAGTGGGCGTGGTTATAGTCCGATATCGTTCATTTTAAATAGCGATCTGAGATGAGCGCCTAGCAACCTACATACCAAATTTCATCAAGATACCTCAAAATTTAATCAAGTTATCGTGTTAACGGACGGACGCACGGACGGACGGACGGACGGACATGGCTCAATCAAAATTTTTTTTGATACTGATGATTTTGATATATGGAAGTCTATATCTATATCGATTCCTTTATACCTGTACAACCAACCGTTATCCAATCAAAGTTAATATACTCTGTGAGCTCTGCTCAACATCTGTGGGGCCTCTTAACCTAACTTAGTAAATGAGCTAAATTAAGCTATTAGCATCTAACTTCTGAAGGTTTATCGTTAGACGAGATGAGTTGGCCTTTTTTCGGGACGACTATTTTAAGGGTGTTCGAACTACAAAATTTGGAAATGAACCTGGAATGTCCACCGCGGTATTAGGAAACATCCAGTTGCCTCGACAGTTGATATCGTTTTGAATGCAAAATAGGTATAACAATTCTATGAGGGATTCGATAAATGGCTCACGGAAAGTGTTTAAACTAAGTTTCACACGGTTATCAAATTTATCCCAGTTTCGGCGGCAGAGGCAATATGGTTTTCTTTACTACCAGGATCTAGTTTTAGCAGGAGCCATAAATTATCTGGTCCTCCTTTGCTGGACGAAGTTTTTTATGCGGAAACAAAAAGGTCTGCTGCTTCAGTGTTGAGTCATGATCCATTGTTTACTTTTACTTTACATTTCGCAGCCCCACGCCTCTATCCCGGCCTTTCATTGTTCATGGATCATATGCAATGCCTGTCTCCTTTTTATTTATTCCAAACAGACTAGAACTTTTATGGGCGATTGGTTGAGTACTGTGCCTTCGGTTTCCAACTCATCGACCTTTCCGTTAACTTATATCCCTTTATACCCAGGAACCCATTATGGATGTATGATCCGCTTTGAACCCAGACTCCCCCATACTCTCCAGGGCACGGCCGCCTGCCTGATATACATATACATATAAATATTGTCGTGACTGCATCTTAAACACGCCTACTGCAGAATTGCTGTTGATTTCTAAATGGCACAATCTGAAAAGTAATAAAGTGACTAGTTAAAATGTGTTTAAAGATTTCCCTGATAACCTTCGAACTTAAAATTTGCTTATTTTGGAGTTATCGTCAGTGTCATCGAAGCTTGAAACCTAAAATAAAACATGTACGGAAGGCTAAGTTCGGGTGTAACCGAACATTACATAATCTTGGTAATGAGTTATCGCACTTTTTCGGGCTTACGAAATTTTCGATATCGAAAAAGTAGGCGTTGTTATAATCCGATTTCGTTCATTTAAAACAGCGATCTGAGATGAGTCCCCCAAATTTCATTAAGATACCAGAAATTTACTCAAATTATCGTGTTAACGGACAGTCCGTCTGTCATGGCTAAATGAATTTCTTTTTTCGCCCAGATCATTTTGATATATAGAAGTCTATATCTGTCTCGATTAGTTTATGCCTTTACGGGGTACCGTTACGCGAACAAAATTAATATTCTGTGAGCTCTGCTCAGTTGAGTATAAAAAAAATTTGTTGTCATTGTGTGAGCTGTGGGGGACGAAAAGCAATTTTAGCTAAGAAGTCCGAAAACGAGGCTTTTTCTATCAATAGCCGACACTTAAAGCAGATAAGCACTGAATGATTAAATAATAAAAAAAATAAAAAATCATGTGCTTTTAGTAGGAAGACGAGATATTAGATGAGAAATATTGAACGCAGGTGTAACCTTTTAGAATATTAAGCTCCAACTAAAAGGGGAAGACCTTTTACTTAGCAGCTTTAAATTCATAGAATAATAAGTAGCATATCCTGTGACAGCTGCTTTGTTTGGGATAAATTTATTCACTCGATTATAGCATATTTGCATAAATCCAATTAATAGACAGAAAAGTTGAAATATACCCTTTTTATATTCACTTGCAAAAAGCGATGCTCACAAAGATACAACTAAGCGCTTAATTTAATTTAACTCCAAAACTGGGTAGGCAGATGTTTTTAAAATAAAAGAAATTTGTGTAACAAATCTTGCACTCTTTTAAATATCGCGTAAAACGTGTTCAACGCTTTCTATGTGCTACATAAAACATTCCAAAACAGCAAAAAAGGTCTTATTAAACATTTACAGCGTATGGGAAAAGACCGCTGTCTAAAAAAAAAAAAAAAAAAATTGAGTAGGGAAATATAAAAAATTACTTAATTTTGAAAAACGGAAAACATCTGATAAGGAAACTTTTCGCAAGTAAACACATACACTCACATACTTACAGTAACCCACACACACATAATTACTCGCCCGTTTTCACTCACTCAATTAGTTAGTTGCCGACTTATCCAGTTCCTTTCTTTAATTACTAATGCAGTGAATTTTTGTGGCTGCTCGTTGTGTCAGTTTGATATTTATTACTCTTACCGAACTATTTTTGATATTTTTTCAATGCTGATCTTCTAATAATTACATTGGCATTAGTGCCACGGATGATTGGCAATAAAAAAAATAGTTTAAAAAAATTTTTAAGTTAAACGGTTTTATTGAAAACAATACCTACATGAAGTAATAATAAATTATTGAAAACATTACCTACATGAAGTAGCATAAGCTGATTAAAGGGCCCATTACTGATACTTAGCATAGACTTGACTTGGCTTGAGAACTGTCACTTATAGTTCTGTTAAATGAACATTGCATGCTACTGATTACTCAAAACTTAGCAACACTTAACTTGACTTAGAAGTCTGTTGAATTTTGATTTTCTATGTAAGTTCTAAGTGACGTTTACATTTTGAGATGCCATTTGTTTGTTTCCATTTCATTTTGACATTTTGTCATACAAATTGACATTTATTTAAAAATAAATTTCAAAGCTGATTATGATGCCAGTTGGTATGCGTTAAGTGGAGTAAAATCATGGCTAAGTTGCCAAGTTTACGCCAAGTCAAGTCAAGTCTTTGCTAAGTATCCGTAATGGGCTCTTAAGTTTCAGTTGGTCTTACTTATGACTATCAGTAGAAATTTGAAGCGTCCAACGCTTTTATTTAATTAGTTGTCTGATCAACGCCCTAGATTGATGAGGAGTGTGATGACTATTACCTAGGACCTAATTATTTTCTAGCTTTTAGTAATATTATTACTTCATGTAAGTATTGTTTTCAATAAAACCGTTTAACTTAAATTTTTTTTTCTTAAATTTTTTATTTTCAAGTTTTTAGTCTTCGTTTAATTTCCTGCAATTTTTCATTCTGTTTAGTTCATTTAGTGACTCATTATTACAAGAACTCTTTCCTGACAATTTGTTACAATCTAAGTCCTCAATACATAATCCTTCCAAAGACTTTACTCGACTCTGCGCCACGTATGCTTGTTCCTCCTCCAACTCCAAAATATTTTGATGTCACTTCTACCGGACTGTATGTAATATTTGTTCCAAATATGAGCCAAAACGGACATCATAGCTCGCTTTCTATTCATGTATGTATTATGTGCTCCAGATATGTACCAAATCGGACGACAAATACGATTTTTATGAATATATCGGTCATTGCGCCTCCTGACGGCGATTTTTTTCATAGGTCGCTTCCTATTTTTGTATGTATTATGTGCTCCAAATATGAGCCAAATCGGACCACAAGTACAATTCTTGTGCATATATGATCCTTGCGCCACCTAGCGGCGATTTTTTTATTATTATTGCATTGTCATCGGGTTCTGAACTATATTTCAAGTTTCAAGCTTGTAGCTTATCGCGAAGTTATTTAAATTTCAATTACAAAATTCGTTCACAACGGCTTAAATAAAACCCTTTAAAAACGGAAAGCAGATAAACCTACGGAAGATGCGAAGTGCCTGTAATTATTAAGAGCGATTAGTTTAGGTTTAGTTAAAAACAAACACTTTTTTCAAGTAGTCGACCTGCTAGAAGCCGAGAAGAAGCTCTAACAGCTGAGCTGGAAGGATCACGTCGTTCAGTGTCAAAAGACAGCGAGCATTACACGTGTAAAAAACAATTGGCGAAAAATGAGGACTAACTCCCAATATGTGTAAATGGATTTATACCGCAATGGTTCGACCTATATTTCTGCATGGGGTAGTGGTAAGGTGGCCAGCCCTGAGCAAAGTTCTTAGAATAACACCCAATGCCAAGCAAAGCTGTTGAGATCATGTTTGATATCTTCTGCTGACTCTAGTAGGATAGCTGGGGCAACATCAGCCAAGTGCTTCGGAGATTCATCCAATTGGAGTACTAAAATCACAGGACACTCTAGCATACTAAAAAATAAAAGTTTTCTCCTCGTAATACAGATGGCTGTGCAAGTGCAACATTTGTGGACAGCGGGGATGATTGGATAGAGTCACAAGCGGTGCTACGCTGTTGACGGCAGTATTTCCATATGCACTGATTGTTCTTAATTAAAGATATAACGCGGAGAACTGATTTTCGGCAAGCAAATCTTTATTTTATGCGACAAATAAACGGTTATCAATCAAATTCCTGGGCTCTGTACTAGTACGAATAGGGTTTATGTAATGTCAATATGTAATAGATTAACGTTGGCATTGCCAACAGTACAAAATGATATGTCAAGTATAACATTAAGCACTGTTTGTTTTTCGCGACGACACCATTTTGAGGTAATAAAGAAAATTGATTCGTTGGAAACTGCTAAAAGCGACCGGTTGCATTTTTTACTTGATGCGTGCTTACGTTTGTTCGCTTTACTTATATTTTTTCTGCTTGCTTATTGCAGCTCTTTTAATCTCAATTATGAACTAAGCTTAGTCACCGATCTCTTCAAGAGATGGCCCAACCCCACCGTGTCGACCTCACATGGGTCCCGCGACACAGGGGCATAGCGGGAAACTGTATTGCAGAAGAACTTGATAGGCTGAGAAGGAGAAAGAAGGCTTGAGTATATCGTGAAGCTTGAGTACCGTCACGTTTACACTTTAAGTAGGGTTTACAAATGATGTACAACTTCCGTCATTAAACTGGCTGGGTGCTGCCTTTCTAATCCTGGGCAAGTTTGCCTCCACGGCCAACCTAACCTCACCTTATTTTTTTTTTATTTTATTTAAAGGTAGGTATAACGGATCCGCCTACCACGCCTAATGTCTTGAGATCCCCCCCCCCCCCCCCCCCCCCCCCCCCCCGGCGAATTCTTAGTGAAAATTCATCATCCTTCCAGGTACCGTTCGAAGTCTGCATGAAACATGTTCCGCCAATTTATAGTAAAATGTAAAACGCTCTCAGTATTTATTTTTTTATCACTAAATTTAAAATATAAGTGGAAATAGTTCGTTAGTGCGTTGTACCAAACAGCGAACAAACTTTTGATAACCTTTTCAGATATCAAAGGCAAAACCCTTCCGCAGGATCGTAGGCGTATTCCAGAGAAGAAAGAGCTAGTTATTTATACCAAAAAAAGCTCAACTCAACCCCTTAAAGTTAAGCCTTTGCGGTTTCTGCTGTGGTCATTTTCTCATGACCAGCCCCGACTGTTGTACTTTTATAAATATCTGTTCTGTATCTACTTAGAATGCTAACAGTTCTTTCCATGTGGTTATTTATACTGTCCCAACTCTGATACTGATTTAATTTTGTTGAGATTTGGTCAGTTACAGGGTCCGAATTTTTTCTCATGGCAGAATTGCCACGGGTTTATTATTTCGTCATTTCACTCAGCAAAGCTCATACAAAGATGAGGGCATGGTTACTCACCATTTATTTTTCCAGGGTTTCCTTAATGAATCGGAGCTCTGGTAATGAGTATTTCTAGAGGGTCAGGTAACTTAGATACAATTGTTTACACTATCTACCAACTTTGAACTGTGACGCAACAATCCACGTTTACTGCTGGTCCGCTGTGAGAGTGAAGTTTACTTTTTGATGGATTCCGGCTCCACCATGGAGCCACTGGTGTAGGTTTTTGTGTCTTTATAATATGCGATCATGCCTCTCTCATAACTTAAAGTATATATAAAGTCTTGAAATTTAAGCGTCTTACTAAATTTAAAGAAATATGAAACAAACAAAATAACAATTTTTTTTTTTTTGAAAGGAACTGCAGCAACTAAAAAATTTTCTATTGAAAGCAAAAAGTAAAATAGTTAACTTCAAGGTGTTGAAGAGATAAGAAAAAATTGCTTAGATTGGAAAGTAAGAATTGAAAACGAGATGAAAAAATGTTAAGTTATGAATAGCACGAGCACACAAAGCATTGGCCAGCCGTGATGTCTATGGGGTGTTCAAAAAATACAGTGCTATAGTTGTTGTTGCAGGCAGCCGATATAAAAGGTGTAAAGGGTGTGAAACTAAGACAAGCTGAGTTGATTACAATGGCTAATGGCCATGTTAAGCAAGTTGCCGACGGGGGAGTGCCGTCAATTCAATGCCGCTTCTGCCACACTTTATGGCAATTACCGATAGCGTTTGGTTTCATTTCATCTACTAACACAACCTTATGTTTGACTAAATCAACACAGATATTGAAGAGCACGCAAACACGTAGGATTTTATAGTTTTTTTTTGTTTTTTTTTTACGTTATCTCACTGTGTGTTATATATTCACACCTATTTCACTCTATTCATGCTTTTCACAATCTTTTATAACATAAAACGCTACTCTTTTGTTTTTGTTTTACGCTTCTAGTATCTCTTGCAGCTTTTTTTATTGATTTGTAATTAAGCGCGCTGGTGGTCTTTGTAAGGCATCCGTTTGCCATTTGGCTTCTTTTTTCTGTAGTTTACTAGAGAGCTTTCAACACCTTTAAGTACTTCAGCCACTAAAACCTTTAGCCACTTCTACCGAGTGTTTTGTGTATGCGTTGATTGCTGTTTCAGTTTCAGCTTTGTTGTTGATGGCATTAACAATCTTCGGTTTATTCTCATGTTTGTCAGTGCAAATTTTTTGGTTGGTTTATTCATCAGCGTCGGAGTCATTTGCGTCGCAAAACATTTTGCTTCCATCACAGTTTTCGATTAGTTCGAAGGATGCTGAGTGCGGCATACAGTGCAGTTGTCGAAAATATTCCACTTTGGCATCAATTTGACGTCATCATCACAATGAATTTAGCTGGTAATTGGTAGGTGACAATGGTCATAAACGAATTTTTGTGGCTAAAAATACATTTGCTCTTTCTTTAAAAAAATTATCTTAATATCATTCTAAATACTTTAAATGATTCTTTCACCAACTTCTAGTCAATCATGTTTTTCCTTTTAAACATATATAACACCAATTTACGACGGAGAGCTTATGTTATAAATAATAATATTTTCTGCATAAAAGGGCTTATTTGATTCAATCCTCCCTACAAAATACAATATTTTCATTATAGCTTACTGGAACTAACGAGGTAAAAATGGTTAAGTCAATATTTCTAAATGGAGTCGCATTTGACAATACTCGCCCTCATAAATTTAAGTGTTGGTTCTTGACTTATCTGCAGCATTTATTTTTTCAGTATCATAAAAAAATACTACATTATTGCGTTTCTGAATAATGGAGTTATGTGCAGGAAAATAACGCCTCCTTCTGTCTTACCTTTTGTGGCAGTATAAGTTTCATTTTCCTGAAAAGATATGGAAGAGTTTTAGTTAACGGAGCTGAGTGATTGGATCTTCGAAGTGTCGCAATGTCCACAACTAAGGAATATGGAAACATACTGCTGACATCAATGAGATGATTGAGAATTAATTTATTTATTTATTATTTATGGGTGTCTGGGAGACTTAAATACAAAACCTCGGGATTGACGCTATGCGGTTTCAAGACCTCAAACCAAGCATTGAAGTAGGCTCATTGAGCAGGAAGAGGTGGCTGGTGTAAAAATATAAAGCTGCAAAGGTTTTACAGCAACGATAATTCAAAAAATTTGTGCTCCTAGATTTGCCTGATGGCAAAAAAAATCTCACAACTTTATTTTAAATAGCTCTGACTAACCCTGGAAATGTTAAGACAATATGATAAAACATGACAGACATTGTTCTGACTTTGTCTATCTATCCACCTGCCTCTCTTCTGTCTAATTCTCTTCCTCTCTTATTTCCTCGCCCTCTGTATTTTATAGTTCACCTTTAGCGGTTCATAAAATTTAGTTATCTTCCCGCTCTTGAAAGAAATAATTACAGTATGACTAAAAAAAATGGAAACTGTGTCTTTCGGCTTCGAGTTGTAACTTCAAACGACAGCAAAGCTTAAGGCTAAGTTTATGATCAAGCGTAATCGCAACGCGCGATGCGACGAGAAACGCTTCATCGCTTGTTACATTTTCGCTAGCGTTATTGGTGGCGATTGAGTGTTTATAGTAGAGCGAAATCGCAAGCGATTGAATGCTCAACAATGTAATTCGACATCTTTTTATTCACGTTGTGGCAGTGTAGAGAGAGCAACATGCGTACATTAACTCGTAAAATCAACTAAATCAAAATATTTTGGTTGCAAATTTTCGTCGCTTTTGTTTCTTGTAATCGCTCAATTCGCTTTACGCTAAATCGCTTTGTCATAAGCATGCACTAATATAATTGATCGCTAACAGCGATTCTCGTCGCATCGTGCGATGCGATTACGCTCGATCATAAACTTAGCCTAAAGGGACTTGTAAGAGTTAATAAAGCTTCTCAGGGACAAAATAATGACGACTCTAGTCGATGATTTTAAATTATGTATTAAAGGTCTACTTCCTAACATAAACTTTAAAATCTAAGCTGTGTTTTGCAACTTTTTTTTCATATGGGAGACAAAGATAAATGAGAAGGACTAATGATAGAGAGTGTATGTAGAAATGTTAAGCTTTCTATAAGTAATATTATATTCCATGGGCACCTTTAATACATGCAAGGTTTTCATTCACAGAGCTTTTCGAGCTGACCATAACTCCTTTGACCCCAAATTGGTTACTTCAAGTGCAAATAAAAAAGTTATCGAATGTATTTGGCAAAAAGTGCGTTTAGTGAAAATGATTTGTAAAACGCCCGTCGGAACTAGCGAAGAGCTATCGCGTTACGGGGAATTATTCTTAATTCTGTCTCCACGCAGTGCATTCAACTGATACTTTCAACAAAGTGATGTCCTAGGAAATGGCAGTTGCCCCCTCTGAGACTTTTTGAACGCATTTTCTATTGATTCAGTTGAGGGTGTTTCTGAAATATTTGCAGCCTCTGATTAATTTATTTAAATACGTGCATCTGAGACATTACCGTTGTTGGTACAAGGTGCGAGTGTGGCTGCTAAGTATGCAGAGGAAAATACTGTTAAAATTAAAGAAATCGCTCAGAAACAATGTCGGAAAATGTTATTATAACATTTACTAATGCTTACTTAGGCTCTTTTGACCATTAGCGTTTGGTGCTAATAAAAACAAACTTATTTCACCATTCCAACCCGACGTTTCGCTAGTCTCTCTAGCTTTTTCAAGGGCGATATAATTGGACTATTTAAACAAATTTGTTAGAACTAAAATTATTTTCGGTACCATTCCATAGTGGTATCATTGTCATAGTATGAGAGGGACTAGATAGAAACGTCGGGTTGGAATGATGAAATAAGTTTGTTTTTATTTGCACCAAACGCTAATGGTCAAAAGAGCCTAAGTAAGCATTAGTAAATATCGGAAAAAATTTCAAAACCAAATATTTTAGAAAGCAATCCCGAAATTGTTCTTAAATAGTCGCAAATTTTACTCAAATGGCCCTTATCTCAATTTTCGAAGTTAAGTCCTAATATGACTGGACAATAGAAGTCTTTATATGTTTGCTAAGCTTAAATTGCTTGTGTGACTGTCTTCGAAAAAAATGGTACACTCTATGTTTTCGAAAGAGTTGTGCCTTAAGATTGTCTCAGCAGCAACATGAAGCAAATCCCAAAAAACACAGTCTATATATTCGCAAAATCTAATTCTGTGAGTAAAGCACTGCCAGTGTATTTGAAGTACAAAGTCCTTATCAAACCGTTGCCATTTAAATTTGATTGTTATATTATTTCTGTCATTAATCATTTTACACTCCGTTGGCGTTCATGTGGAGATGAGTTTTTCTTTCAATATCCTGCATCCAGAAGCATCTGGGGAAAAATGGAAAGGAGCAAATAAATTTCAGCTTTCTCTTATGCCGTTGATTTGACCAGCTGACCAAGAAGAAATCTGTAATGAATGAGAGATGCAAACACGGGGGAATGCTGTGCGTAATGTGTATTAAAGTTATACACATAAAAGAATATACGAATAAAACCAACAATTTTACCACGTCAACTTCACAGCATGTAAAATATGACAACACTTTGGACCAAAAGTACAATAAAACTGCAATTTATTTACCTTTTATATGGTTTGCCTTTTTACCTTTTTCTAACCGCTACCTTTTTTAATAAATCATCTATGTAATCTATTTTTTATGGCTTATGTGTACATTAAAGTGTGACGTTAGTAGTCGGAAAGTTTTGTTAAAGTGTGTGCTAAAGTGCCCAAAATAATTTTTGGAAAATCCAAAGAAAATAAAAACAAAACTAAAGAAAAATTCAAAAAAGTTGCGCTCTTAAAATTTTATGTGGCGTGAGAAGAGTTGTATGAGTTGTAGTGGAAAAATGTTATATATATCCATCCATCATATTAAAATATATTTGTTTTCCTTATATACAAATTATAAGATTAATATATACATACATCCTGATTTATATGCGTCGACTACAAGGCGGCTGAATAATTTCACAAATTATCGTAGCTCGTAATATGTATGGAGTTACATTCTCTAACTAAAGGACGTAGCTGCACCGGCTTTCTGGGTGCTTTGTCCGAAACGCTCCAGTCTGGTAAAGGATCATCAGCATCGATCAAACTCATCAAAACCTTAGGGAAGTCTCCTCATCCGCACATAAAAAATAAGAAGCTTATCAGGGCTAATGGAGAAAACAAAGGTTGAAAACTTTCCTTGTAGTCGTCGTGGAGAGTGTGGTGGTGTGGGCCATTGAATTGCAGGGATAGAAAAAGAGGGCAGAAGTGGGGATTTTCGAAGTAGACCAAAACGGACAGTAGCAAAGAATGAAGAAAGTCAAGGAAAAATAAAAGAGAAAGTTTTATAAGGGAGAAATGATCGAGAAAGACTAAATCAGTCATGATAGAAATAAATAACGTAGCAATTGGTCTGATCATTGTGGGAAGCTAATTTTTGGTGCGATTCGTTTGAAATTCCGTACAGGAGTACCTCTTTATCTAGCTCAATATTTGAGAATTTTTTTTCCTTTACAAAAGCTCTATTTATGTGCAATTTTCTTGAAATGTGGTGCCTCTTCGACAAGGACCTTTTCTCTTGACAAGAGGACCAGAGGCTTTTTAAAAAAAATCGTATTTATGGAGCGATTCGCTTGAAATTTATTATTTTGGCAGCCTTCTTAATAGGGCTATCTTATATATGTAAAGACGAATGCAAAATATTGTGGGGAATGTTGACATCACTAAGCTGTTAGTAAATAATCAACAACAACAATTACAGTAAGCAGCCGAACTTATGTACAGGCACATATAACCTGCAGCTCGAAGTGAAGATATATCTCACACATACACACATGTAGCCATCAGTCGAAGTAGTTACTAACACGTACACACGCATATGGCTATGCGAGAGGCATGGACTACAGATATACATGTATATAGCTTTTAACCAAGCAGGAGATACAATTGTTCTGGAACACATTTACGCGAAATCACTAGACCTTAAAGAAATGGATGAACAAGAAAACCGAGAGTATAAAAGCAGCGCAAGCTGAGTTATAAATAATCAGTTTGATTAACACACGCTATTGTGAAGTATGTGTTATTAATGTATAATTGTACTACTCCCAAGTAGACTAAAAAAAGACCATATTGCAATACTGAATATTGGAGTAATTTATTCAACATTTTAGCGATACGAACGTTAGAGGAAGGTTTCAAATAAGCGGAATTTCCCAAAATTCGTTACAATATGATTCTAAGTTTATACCAATTAAAAAAATTTAAGCTGTGTTGGGAGTGGGTCGGTTTGGGTGTGGAAAAGAGATAAATTAAATAAAGGGTGGAGAAAAATTGAAGTAAAGTAGAGAGAATGGCGTGGCTCCCTTTTCAAATATAAGCTTACCCATTCACGGACAGAACCAAGTCTGCCGGGGACTTAGGTTTCATATAAATTAATTTTTCATACTTCGATGAAATTAGAAAGGCAAATTTGACTTTCATACATTTAAATTTTTTTTGCTCCAACAAAAGTACTTTATTTTAAAAATAAAAAGATGATACAAAATTTTAAGGACTACCTTTATATAATTGGGCCAAAAAATAGAAGGCAATTTTTCCTTTAACACAGACATAGTCTTGTTGAATTTTGACTAAAAAACTTTAACAATAGCTCATGTAAAAGCTATCTTCAATTTAAGGCAAACCATGTACTTGGGATTAATTAATTGATTATTTAAAATTTAAACACGCGCTCTACCTTTATAATTTTAAATCCCAAAATTCTTTTACAAGAGCTATTGTTGTTGTTTTTTACAGCCTGATTCTAATGTGGTAACAACTTTCTTCACCACGGCAACTTTCTTCATGTGGAAACTTTTGTACCCTTTTGGTATTCTGCCCACGAAAGTAGCCTGATAATTATTTACCCACTAAAATAGGTGGTAAAATCGATGTAACCACACAAAAGCTGTTTAGAAAAAGGCAATACTGAAAAATAAAGAATTGTGAACGCAAATAAGTAAACATAATAGTAAAAAAGTGTTGCCTCTTGCTATACATATTTGTTTCCATGTACTTTCACAATATATATTACAATATAGCTATGTAAAAACGTATGCATGTTTGCACATATATATATATATACACATCGTCCCGTTTATTCGTTAACATCGTATCTACGAGTGACACGTCGGTAAAGCCATGGCGGAACCATACACGGTGGCAGCTTGGTGACATACCTACAAACATAAATAAAAATTCCATTTACTTCGTTTTTGTAAATTCGATGGACAAATGTCAAAATCGTACTGCGCCGGAAGTTGATGTATCAAATTAAATAAAAAAAGTTTATATTCAGCTGTCCCATGCTGCCACCTTGTATCGTTCCGCCATTTGTAACGCGAAGAAAATCAACTTTTAAATTTCACCACAGACACTGGTGAGTTTTTCGGTAATGACAGCGTTACCACTTTGGCCAGAATCGCGAATAAAACAACTGGTAACGATTTTCGGTTACATAATGTTCTGGGTACTATTTTATCGGTAACGCTTAAAATCGGGCCGTTAGTCAAAATTCAAAAAGACTATGTCTGTATTAAAGGAAAAATTTCCTTCTATTTTTTGGTCCATTTATGTATATAAAGGTAGTCCTTAACATTTTTTTATTATCTTTTATTTTCAGTTTTTCAGTACTGCCTACAAAAAGGCAATTGCAACTTTGATTAGTAGTTTAAGTAATTCCTAAGTGAAAATTCGTATCTTTATTTATTTGCTCAAAATAGCAAGATTTAAGAGAATTAGTGGAATTTTCGCTGACAACACTGGCGAAAACAACAGATTTCCAACTCGCATCATAATAAGAGAATTCCACCTCATTTGTCAGCTACTTAATTTACAAAGCTGAAAATCGTGGTGAAATTCACACACGCCTGAAAGTCTAAAAGAATCGTGGTGAAAGTCGCGTAAGCCTAAAAGTATGCAAGGACGTGCATTGAGTTGGGCCTTCTACTAGGTGGAATCCTACAACGCCTGCAACACTCAGGAAGCTAGACATGAAGGTATGACCCAATCTTCTAAATAGTTCGACTTGTGCGTTACGTAGCTCAAATTTTTTGATCAAAAATTGCACTGTCACCGAGTTTTAAACTATATTTCAGGTTTCAAGTCTCTACATATACAGGATGTTAGTTAAAAATCGATTGCAAGATTATTTAAAGATTTAAAAATAGTTTTCTCAATATCTCGATCCATGCGCCACCAAGCGGAATTTTTGTGATAAAATATGGCATTATCACCGGGTTCTGACTTACGGCCCAAGCTTCATGTCTCTAGCTCATCGGGAAGTTACTCGAAAATCGATCGCAAAATTCCCCCATTTTTAAAGGATTTGCAGTTATCTCAAATAGCACGCCACCTAGCAGAACTTTGTTTTTCACAAATTGTATTGTCACCGGGTCTCGAACTATGTGCTAATTTACAAGTCTCTAGGTAACCGGAAAGTTAGTTAAAAATGGATTGAAAAATTCCCACAGTAAAATTAATTTTTATAATATCTCGATCCATGCGCCACCTGGCGGAATTTTTTTGATAAAATATTGCATTGTCACCGGGTTCTGACTTACGGCCCAAGTTTCATATCTCCAGCTCGCCGGGAAGTTACTCAAAAATCGATTGCAAGATTCCCTGCGTTTTTTCAGGCATTTTCAGGGATTTTTGTTTATCTCGATTCGTCTCCCACCTGGTGGCATTTTGTTTTCCACGAATCGTAGTGCCATCTACTCGCAAACTATGTGCTAAGTTTCAAGTCTCTGGAACACCGAGAAGTTAGTTAAAGGCCGATCGCCAAATTTCCATTTTAAAATTAATTTTCGTATATCTCGATCCGTGCGCCAACTAGCGGATTTTTTTTCACTTGCATTGTAATGTCTATCAGGTCTGAACTATGTTCTAAGTATCAAGTGTCTAGCTCAACGGGAAGTTGCCGAAAAAAACCTTTCCGTGGGTCAAAAATTCGTATGGAAATGAGGGGACAAACATAAAAGCGCCTTAATACAAAGGTATAAAAAACACCCAAAACTAACATATAAAAAAATAAAGCCACCAAATATGCAAAACAAACATTAAAAACAAAAGCAATACTAAGTAAACACATTGATTAAACGAACAAACCAGAAAAATTAAAAAAAGGGCTTGCGGATATTTGGCTAATTTTTTCCACATAACCCTCGCATTTTTTCTATAGAAATTTATGAACGAAGTTTCTTGAAATCAAATATATAAGGCGTTGTTGTGAAATTGTTCTCTTGAAGACGAGCAAAGTCTTAAATTTAACTACAACGAGCTCTCCTAGTGGTTAAAGTTTAACCACAACAATAACATTACTTGTAACAAACAAGTTCGGGCTCTCTAAAAAAAGTTTCGTCGGCTTTTTCGGTAGCTACCGGCACCAACAAATTATTACTTTACTATCAGCTTTGTCATAATTGTGGACTTTTAGTTATCGTTTTGTTGTCATCTTGTTATTCCGAGTCAGTTGTTTCTTATTGGTTTCTTATCAAGCTGTTATCGGCAGATACGGGCGGGTCATCGATTTTAAAAAATCAAAAACTTTTCGATAACACACACTTTGATAACAAATTGATCACTTTTCGATAACGAATCGATAGCAAAGCAATTACAGGCCATTAGCACTCCTGACACAACCGATAACATATACATATATAACAAATCTACCATTTTTTTAATATATATTCATAGTTTTTCGAAAATTTATCGAAATATATTTGATAAAAAATGGATAGCCTTTGTTATCGATAGCATATTTATAACACTTCGAAAACAAATCGATAGCTCGTCTATACCTCGTCAATAACACATCCATAACAAACCGACAAGTCGGGATTTTGCATACAAATACAGCACCCTACACCTAACCATATCCCCCATAAAGCATACCTCTTCGAAATACTTCGCTTACGCTTACACTTACCTTGATGCAAAACATCAAAAATGTCAACATAAGAAGACACCTTACATGCTTACCATTCTAATCATTTTGCAATAAAAATTTCAAATATATTTGCACTCCTTTCTGTAGGTTGTGAAAATCAATGAACGTGCATAATACTTACACTTAAGTTATTCGAGCTGCTTAAAGTCAGGGCCACACCTAAACGTGAACTTAGCTGAAGACAAATTACAACATTTTTTTTTTTTTTTTTCAAACGACTTAAGCAAAGACGCCCACAGTAAACGTTTCATATTATAGTATTGAATGCCATTTTGAAAATTATACACCTATAGCCTTATTTGTTGGTATACAGTAGTCACTCAAAGCTGAGAAGCTCCTCAAAATCACTGCTAAATTTGTAGTGGTGCCAAATTCATTTACCAACACCGAAAGCGTGCAATAAGAAACGAAAAAACTGCATCATTCAGATGCACTTCTGCTGGTTTTGCTCTTAGGTAAGCCGAATAGTGCAATTTTGTGTTTTGCAAGATAAATAATATATATGCTACAAAAATCGTGTCTGGAACATGTTTGAGTTATTCTCATTTCAACTAGAGGAAATTGAATAAATTCAATACCAAAGACAAAACAAACTGGAGAAGTTTTTGGTGCATTTATTTTAGTGACAGTTTAGTAGCTTGGCGAGACGAAAGAAATAGAGAAGCTTCTCATGGCCGAAATATAATCCGAGTGTTTGCCAAAATACTGCCGATGACCGTCCTTCTTATTAAATACTTTTGTCAACATTTTTTATGTTGCTATTACCAGGTCTTTGAACACAGGCGATCTCACTTCCACCACACCATGGCCGCCGCAAGTTTTTCTATTTTTTCGTTCCGCTCCGTTTTGTTTTTCATGCTTTTTCCAGCTCCAATCGCTTTGTCCACATTCTCCAACAGTTCAACCATCAACACTCAATTTAAACTTTTCACTCGCCATCTATGCTGACAAGAGCTTATGTTACTTTAGCAACCTTTTGTGTAAATATGCAATATTTTTTTGATTTAAATTTTACCTTCACACTTCGTTGCAAAAAATATGTTTTGTGGAATTCTTTTTAACATAATTCACTTTTTACTGCTCGCTGCAGTTTCTGATTGCAAGTCAAATTTATTTTATTATGTTAATTTTAATGCGGGCTACGCATGAGCTACAGGCGGTGGTTACAATGATAAAGAGAGCAGAGAGCAAAAAGTGAAAAGCGAAAGAGTCGTCGTCGATGGTTTGTGGGTGCCGATGTCTGTGATTGTGCTGTGCTGCTGACGTTGTATTCGGCCAATATCTCATGTCATGCGTTAAGTGCATTTGTAAATGCGGGCTAATTATTGAAAAGCTCACATGCTTATGCAAATATGATTGTATGTATGTTTTTATGTTCATATCCATACATAATAAGCAGGCTTGTAAAGTAAAAATTTATATATAAACATATTTAAATATGATATTACATTCATGATTCATGAAAATGCCGGCGGTGTTGGCTGTGGACTTTGTTGTTATACACTGCGTATATACGACCTTGTAATATTACAATAAATGCACGCTCATGTATGTACGTATGTGTGCATACAAGCATACATACACATGTAGTCACCTGAGTGTTTAGCAATGTCCTCGTGTTTGTGGCAGGTATTAAATAATAAATAAAAAAAATTTGCATACATAAACATGCTTATATACAAATACATGTACAAATATGTTAATCTTGGGATCAGTAATGCGGGAGCCATCATTATGTGCTAAAGGCACATTGTAGGGTAATACGGGGTACTTTGTCAAAACGCCACAAGACTTCGGTTTTGTTCTATTTAATGAAGTTCAACGAGTGGGTAGTTGAGTGTGGTCAGGAGTCCGTCCTCTTTAGGATGAAATCGAATGTTATCCATCGCAGTTTCAGATAAGTCGAAACTCATGGGAGGCCCTTCAATTTCCTATAATGCAGGTCTCAGTTCGTGATAATAACGCTGCTGAAAGATATCTAAAAAATTAATTTCATTATTAACCTTCCACCTAGATACCCGATTATCCAGGTCATTTCTTACCAGAGTCGGAATTCCTATTAAAGTATTTCACCTTTGCTTCAACAATTATTGTTTTGAAATTCAGTGTTAAGTGTAGCCCACTTTACTCTATCCATGAATATGGGTTCACATAATGCTTTACAAAAATTTTTATATGGCACACATTTCTTAAAGCATTAAACAAAAATTAATATTCAGATTGTATGGAGAAAAAAAACAGACATATATATTAGTGCAAATTAACATAATAAAGTTTTCTCGCTGCGGTGAATAACGTTTTGTGAAAAAATACCACACAAAATTTTAATAAATGGGCAACCACGCGTAAAATTCATTCAAAATAAAAAGCTTATATAAACTTTGGTGGCTCAGAAGGCGACAAATGTACACTGAAAGAAATGGTGCTAGTAAAATCAACAAATCGGTTCTGTTGTTCTTGACTTAACGGAGATTCGGTGAAATTGATCGAATTATGGTTAATTCGACCGAGTTCTTTGTCAAGCGAACAAATTAGTTTAGTCATTTCAACAGAAGAGAAATTGTCGCTCTTAAGTTAACAAAATTCTGTAAAATTAACAGATTCCTAATCAATCTAACTGATTTTTCTGTTAACACAACTGATCTCACTGGTCATTTCAACAGCGATCAACAGTCAATACATGAGCAAATTTCAAAGAGAATTTCACGCTCACTGCGCTCTCTACTTTGTACTTATGATGATGGTGCTACTTGTTAAAAAAAAAACACTAAAAGAAGAAAACCACCAAATCGAAAAAACACACAAAATTGGAAAGCAACAAAAAACTAGTTTTTCAGTTAAACCGAGAAACCCTTGTTGGAATTTACTGTACAAAAAAATTATGACATACCGAGACACCTATTTATCGGGTACAATTTTGCAACTTCTCCTCCAAGCGAAATGCAAAATTGCGCCTTCTTGTTTCAAAAGTTTTGTTTGAACGAACAGAATTTTTCCAAAGTTAGTTACATTTTGTTCAAGTTTTTACGAATTTTCACTCGCGCGTACGAATGTAATAAGATAATAAAAAACATCCTTTTTAAATGTTGATGTTTCCGACAACATAAAAGTTTGAGTTGTTTTGGAATAGTTTCAACTTAAAGTGTTACGAAAATTAAACTTGCCGAATTACATGTAAAGTTACTCCAGTGGTGAATTACCTTCCCGCGATTTGATTCTTTACTTTTCTATAACTTAAAAGTTCTCTATTTAAAATGTTATGTCAAACATTTATACTACAAGTTTTGTTCGAAACAATCAAGTGTGGCAACTACATGCAAGAGAAGAAATTGAGAATGAGCTGAGCTGCAACTGTAAGAACTGAGAATCAGTTTTGTGACTACTAGTTTCATTTCTATTTGCAAAGCGAAGTTCAAAACTATAAATTAAATAAATTATAAAATTTGGTGAAAGAGCGTTTAATAAAACAAACCATGTAAGGAAGGTTAAGTTCGGGTCTAACCGAACATTACATACTCAGTTGAGAGCTATGGTGACGACATAAGGGAAATTAACCATGTAGGAAAATGAACCTGGGTAACCCTGGAATGTGTTTGTATGATATGGGTATCAAATTAAAGGTATTAATGAGGGTTTTAAAAGGGAGTGGTGGTAGTTGTATAGGTGGTCGCCTTTCTCTAGAATACGTTTGTAAGATATGGGTATCAAATTAAAGGTATTAATGAGTATTTTAAAAGGGAGTGGTGGTAGTTGTATAGGTGGTCGCCTTTCTCTAGAATACGTTTGTAAGATATGGGTATCAAATTAAAGGTATTAATGAGTATTTTAAAAGGGAGTGGTGGTAGTTGTATAGGTGGTCGCGTTTTCGAGATATCGCCATAAAAGTGGACCAGGGGTGACACTAGAATGTATTTTTACGATATTGGTATCAAATTAAAGGTATTAATGAGGGTTTTAAAAGGGAGTAGTGCTAGTTGTATAGGTGGTCGCCTTTCTCTAGAATACGTTTGTAAGATATGGGTATCAAATTAAAGGTATTAATGAGGGTTTTAAAAGGGAGTGGTGGTAGTTGTATAGGTGGTCGCCTTTCTCTAGAATACGTTTGTAAGATATGGGTGTCAAATTAAAGGTATTAATGAGGGTTTTAAAAGGGAGTGGTGGTAGTTGTATAGGTGGTCGCCTTTCTCTAGAATACGTTTGTAAGATATGGGTATCAAATTAAAGGTATTAATGAGTATTTTAAAAGGGAGTGGTGGTAGTTGTATAGGTGGTCGCGTTTTCGAGATATCGCCATAAAAGTGGACCAGGGGTGACACTAGAATGTATTTTTACGATATTGGTATCAAATTAAAGGTATTAATGAGGGTTTTAAAAGGGAGTGGTGCTAGTTGTATAGGTGGTCGCCTTTCTCTAGAATACGTTTGTAAGATATGGGTATCAAATTAAAGGTATTAATGAGTATTTTAAAAGGGAGTGGTGGTAGTTGTATAGGTGGTCGCGTTTTCGAGATATCGCCCTAAACGTGGACCAGGGGCGACTCTAGAATGCGTTTGTACAATATGGGAATCAAACGAAAGGTGTTAATGAGTATTTTAAAAGGGAGAGGTGGTAGTTGTATAGGTGGTCGTTTTTTCGAGATATCGCCATAAAGGTGGACCAGGGGTGACTCTAGAATATGTTTGTACGATACGGGTATCAAATCAAAGGTGTTAATGAGTACTTTAAAAGGGCATGGGGCTTGGTTCTATAGGTGGACGCCTTTTCGAGATATCGCCATAAAGGTGGACCAGGGGTGACTCTAGAATGTGTTTGTGCGATATTGGTATCAAATTAAAGGTATTAATGAGAGTTTTAAAAGGGAGTGGTGGTAGTTGTATCTCGAAAAAGTGGGCGTGGTCATAGTCGGATTTCGTTCATTTTTTATACCAAGATAAAGTGCATTCAGATAAGTACGTGAACTAAGTTCAGTAAAGATATTTAGATTTTTGCTGTAGTTATCGTGTTAACGGCCATGCGGAAGGACAGACGGACGACCGTGTATAAAAACTGGGCGTGGCTTCAACCGATTTCGCCCATTTTCACAGAAAACAGTTAGCGTCATAAAATCTATGCCCCTACCAAATTTCAAAAGGATTGGTAAATTTGTGTTCGACTTATGGCATTAAAAGTATCCTAGACAAATTAAATGAAAAAGGGCGGAGCCACGCCCATTTTGAATTTTTTTTTTTATTTTTGTATTTTGTTGCACCATATCATTAATGGAGTTGAATGTTGCATAATTTACTTATATACTGTACAGATATTAAATTTTTTGTTAAAATTTTACTTAAAAAAAATTTTTTTTTCAAAAGTGGGCGTGGTCCTTCTCCGATTTTGCTAGTTTTTATTAAGCGTACATGTAGTAATAGGAGTAACGTTCCTGCCAAATTTCATCATGATATCTTCAACAACTGCCAAATTACAGCTTGCAAAATTTTTAAATTACCTTCTTTTAAAAGTGGGCGGTGCCACGCCCATTGTCCAAAATTTTACTAATATTCAATTCTGCGTCATAAGTTCAACTCGCCTACCAAATTTCATCGCTTTATCTGTCTTTGGTAATGAATTATTGCACTTTTTCGGTTTTTCGAAATTTTCGATATCGAAAAAGTGGGCGTGGTTATAGTCCGATATCGTCCATTTTAAATAGCGATCTGAGATGAGTACTGAGGAACCTACATACCAAATTTCATCAAGATACCTCAAAATTTACTCAATTTATCGTGTTAACGGACGGACGGACATGGCTCAATCAAATTTTTTTTCGATCCTGATGATTTTGATATATGGAAGTCTATATCTATCTCGATCCCTTTATACCTGTACAACCAACCGTTATCCAATCAAACATAATATACTCTGTGAGCTCTGCTCAACTGAGTATAATGATAAAATATATAATGTTTAATGTGTGCCAGCATATTTGATGTACGCCCAATTGAAGTTCGATTAGTAAGTGCGTACATATGTTTGTATATGTAACAAGCATGCGTATTTATGTATTCACATATTTACATATGTATGTATATGGCAACATAGGTACTTCCATACAAAGCTGTCGCAACAACGTTTTTTGTTCATTTGACTACTAAAACGGTCAATTACGTATCAACGATTTGTGCGCAGTTGATTCAACATCTTGTTGCGATGGATACAAATTGGCAGAAATTTCGTTTGAATTGACCCGTATTTCGGTTGATTTTACCAGTCTTTTTCTTTCAGTGTAATGTGAGATGGCTTTTATTATTTGTGTCGAAAGATAGAAGAAGGTGGGCGGAATATCCAACGCACATAGCGGAAAATTAAATTAATATTGTTTCAATTTTAGTATTTAAATAACTTTTATTTTTTTAATTTAATTAGTTCTTTCTTCTAAATTATTTGTTTGGATTAATTATAGTATTGAAACTAAGGCTATTTGCGAATCTTTTTATTTTGTAAATTTATTCAAAGTCTGTGAGATGACTTCGAACCCAAACTCTTGCTAATATCGATCTCATGATCGATATAATCTACCAAGGCTACAAGTTAGCCGTGGCATCAGACGCGTTGTCTCAATGTTTCCCAAAACATTTAGTAAAAAAGGAGATAAATTTAAAGAAAACTGTTAAAGGACAATGTTACAGCACTATCGCAAATATGTTAAGTAATTTACATCTTTTTTTCAGCAAGTGCAAAATACCATCAAAAATAGATTTCTGTTTACAAGTTTGCTTTTGTTAAAATTCGCTTGAATAAAACTTTTTTAAACACAAAACTTGCTGATTATAAATTCATTGGGACGCCATTTGGTCGCTGGTATCACTAGGTACCTCACTGTACGCATAATTTGTATTTATGTATGTATGTTCCAAAAGTGTATGGACGTATTAGGGTGGCCAAACAAATTATATATCCTTTCTTTCAGTTTAAAGAAAATTACGTTCAAGACATCGATAACGTTAGTATATAAAAATTGCTGCTTATAATATTCATGCTAAGAAGTTTCTCAACGTGCTTTTAAGTAAACTGAATGGGACCCACAGTGGTTCAGAAACGGAGAGTGAATGGAAATGAAAATTATCACACCTATTTTTTTCATATATTTTTAGTAGCCCGTTGAATGAGTGTTGTAGGAGCCCCAGACCACAGCGGTGTACCCGGGAACTGTGCTGCCGATAAACTAATGAGAAAGGCTACTGAACAGACAGAGTCAAGCCAGCTCAAAGACATTGCTCCCCCTCTTGCTGAGTGAAAATACTGGCTCAAATCATTTTTACCAAGAAGGCAAATTTCAGATCGACGCTGGAACCTACATGCGAGTTCTCCAAACAAACCTGGTCTCTTATAAATGAGAACCGAGCTGGGTGCCTTATTAACCCCAACCGTCTCTGCTTATGTCCCCTGATTGGGATACTAACAAGCCACTGCCTGCTAGAAATACACGGCGAACAATTGGAATTCAAATCAAAGTGTAAGTGGTGATAGAAAGCGTCGAGCACTTCCTCTGTAGATCCCCTGCTCTGGCTAAGATACCTATGGAATAAGCATTTCATCGATTACTTAACATAACTTGGCTCTGCAGAAATCGAAAACGTTCTACGCTATATCAGAAAGACAAATCGGTCCAAATTCTTATACATTTAAAGGAGGAATGGCTATAGCCTACCTAGTGGCATCAAAATAGGCCAGCCGGCCTCATATTGTTGTGGCTTTAACCTTAATCTAACCTATATCGTTCTAGCAAAAATTGAAAAAGTCCAAAATGGTTTAGTGACATTTGCCTTGATGATTAAATCCTAAGTATGAAACCAGCAATACATGCTGAAATGTTCTTAATGAGGTTTGACTGTCAAAGTTGTTTCTTTGTGAGAATTTTTGCTGTCATTAATTCAAAAATGCCAAGTCCATTAATGACTCCTGTTTGAACGCCAAAGATATGTTCCTTAATTTTTATAACTTACTAGCAGACCCGGAAGACGTTGTTCTGCCCTAAATTTGGCCTATTTGCATACATTTTAATAAGCTTTTTCTGTCTAACTCTGCCCTACCCCTCTACACTTTTTCCTAATCTTTTTATTCACTCCTCCCTCCGTCTTTTTCGCTTCATATACCCCTTCGTCTCATTCTATTTCTTTCTCAGTCTCCTTCTCTCTTTTCTCTTCTCTCAAGTTTTTCTCCTTTTTCTTCATCTCTTATTGCCAGTCCCAGAGGGTGGTATGTATTTTGTTCCAGTCCCACTCCGATTTTCAGTCTCAGTCCCAGTCCCAGTCCCAGTCCTAATCCCAGTCCCAGTCCGTCTCTGGTATACTTCCCAGAAAAAAGCTTCGTAAATACTAATATAGGCAAATTTATATACGAAATTTCAGGTAAATCGAATAGGACGTATGTAAATAGGTATGTGGGTATTATTAATTCTTGTCGTTATTTCGGCTTCGCATGCATATTTATCAGTTTTGCCAGGTTGATGCGACTAAATCGAATATCACAATGAAGTTTAGAGCTCTTAGCAACAGCTTTCATTTGATATCCATATTACAAACACATTCTAGGGTTATCCGGGTCCACGATTGGCCTATATCTCGAGACCCTAGTCACCCAGCGGTGTAAAACTTATTCTGTACTAAAGCATACATCAACAGCTTCAATTTGATACCCATAATGTAAAAACACATTCTAGGTGTACCCGGGTCCACGTTTTGGGCTATATCTCGAGACCCTAGCCTTCCAGTTGTATGAAAATTATCCTGAACTATAGCACTCATCAACAGTTTTCATTTGATATCCATATTGTATAAACACATTCTAGGGGTACCCGGGTCCACGTTTTGGCCTATATCTCGAGACCCTAGCCTTCCAGTTGTATGAAAATTATCCTGAACTATAGCACTCATCTACAGTTTTCATTTGATATCCATATTTTGGCCTATATCTCGAGACCCTAGCCTTCCAGTTGTATGAAAATTATCCTGAACTATAGCATCCAACAACAGTTTTCATTTGATATCCATATTGTATAAACACATTCTGGGGGTACCCGGGCCAACGTTTTGGCCTATATCTCCAGACCTTAGCCTCCCAGTTGTATGAAAATTATCCTGTACTATAGCACTCATCAACAGTTTTCATTTGATATCCATATTGTATAAACACATTCTAGGGGTACCCGGGTGCACGTTTTGATGTCAAGATCCTAAACACGAAGCGAAAAAAAGGTAGACGTTGGCCGATTCTCAGACCTACCCAATATGCTCACAAAATTTCATGAGAATCGGTTCAGTCGTTTCGGAGGAGTTAAGCCTCTAACACCGTGACAGAAGAATTTTATATATTAGATGACCTTCAAAAGATTAGAAAGCAATTTCTTTGTGTATGCTTTAAGCACGCTACGCTAACCATTTAGCTACACAGCGGTGGTTTGTTTTGACAATTTATCAGTCGACTTCTTTTCCTCTTTACCAACTATATTTAATCAGCGTTGCGTCATCTATTGCAAATTGACCTTAAATTAAAAGCTGAATATAAAAAGTCTTGCATGGGCCAAGGTCATTCCGTGACCAGTAGCGCGATTCATTAACTCTTGGTGTTTCTGAAATCATGATTTCTACGGTAGTCAAATATGCGTTGTCGGTTGAAAGATTCACGAACGCGTCTAACCAAAACTTGATAAGTATTTATTCGATTTGAGAAAAAGTCTCATCTCTGGTAATGAAATGTCAAAAATTTTGAAAAAAAAACCCTTATTAATTTTTGCACCACAATATCTGTGCAGAATTCAGCAAAGTAAAGTATTTTTCGAGATTATTTTTATACTATTTGAGCATATGGGTCGCTCCGTGGAAAACGCTCCTAGCTCGAATGCCGTTGATTTCATACGACGAACATATATGTATATGTAGTGGGTCGTGTACATGATGGCTCAAATACGGCAACGCGATTGTCGACTTAAACTGCTCATAACCAAATTCTGGAACAAACTTTCAATTTGGCATAAATAGCTAAAAAAAAAAATCAAATTGAATATGTTCCACGCTTAATTTAACCTTTGAACTTATCAAATTATTATGTTAATACCATATTTTTATTTTTCAATATAAAATGGTAATGGAGCCTCCCCCCCCCCCGAACCTCTATCTCTCTACCTACGCTCTAAATCTCTAAATTTATTACTTTGTCATCGACCCTAAAAGGTTTGAATTTAATCTTAACAAGTAAACGTGTCTAATTTCGGGCGTAACCGAATATTATATACTCAGCGTGAGCTTCAATTGTACATTTCATTTCAGATAAATTACTTTTCTATATAACACGTGGCACCGCCCCTATAAAAAAAAAAAATGTCTCCCTATTTCCTCTTACAATAAAACTTGATAAGTGAAATCTCGTTGATTCAAAACTATCTTTTGCTAAGTTATAGCTTACTATTCTAGTCTACGACCCTTTTAAACCTTTTAAACTTGTTTGATATCTAAGTTGCCGTAGTCTTGAACCGATCCCGTCCATTTCTACTATAAATGTTTTCTGTATAAGGAAAATATGTGTACCCAATTTTGTTAGGATCCGTTAATTTTTCTTCGAGCTATGGCTCCCGAAACATAGAAAATTGCTTAGTCATAAAAGGGGCGGTGCCACACCCATTTTCAAAAATTTTAGTGTTTTCCAATTTAATGTTATAACTCAATTTAGGAAGTAAAATTCTATTGATAAAAAGCTCTTTTTCGCTAAGATTTAGCTTATTATTTTCGCCTACGACACTTTTAAAAATATTTTTTATATAAAAGTGGGCGTTGTCCTTAACCGATTTCGTTAATTTTTCCTCAAAGTATTCCTTATAGTAAAGGCAGCCTCTCTGCCGAATTTTGTTACGACAGGTTTAACGATTTTTGATTTATTAATAATATTAATAATATTTGTAAAATTGATTTTATCACAAGTGCGCGATGCCACGCCCATTTAAAAAAAAATTTTTTTTATTTTTTATCAAGAGTCTCAATATCAGTCCACATGTCAAATTTCAACATTCAAGGTGTATTATTTACTAATAATCAAGTTTTTCGTGTTTTCAAAAATGTTATATATATAATAAAAAGTGGGCGTGATTATCATCCGATTTCGCTCATTTTCAATATCAATCTATTCTGGGTCCACATAAGCTCATGTACCAAATTTGGTGAAGATATCTCAATATTTACTAAAGTTATTGTGTTAACGGACAGACGGACGGACATGGCTCAATCAAATTTTTTTTCGATACTGATGATTTTGATATATGGAAGTCTATATCTACCTCGATTCATTTATACCTGTACAACCAACCGCTATCCAATCAAAGTTAATATACTCTGTGTGCAAAGCACGCTGAGTATAAAAAATAAGGAATTAGCCAATTCGTTGTTGGTTTTTAGTCATCTGCAATATTAAGATTAAATCTTATTGCGTCTCCTTTTAACTACGCCCATAAACTTTTCAAATTATTGTAATATCATCTGTTTTCGAACGGCGAACGAAACCTTCAACATTTAGGTCACTTAGGCGACCTTGCCTCATCGTCGATCGTAAATATGTCAAAATCAGTTTTAATTTGCTGAATGAATGTTCGCAGCTAACAATTGATACTGAGATAGTCAAGAGTACTTGAAATGCCACTCGCAAGTTTGGAAAAACATCCTCTTCATACGAGATTATAAAATTAGGTAATTGTAACGGATTTTTAGGTAAATTTTTTGTCTAGTGCGAATTAATATTTTGCAGTCACATATTTCGATAAAAAGTTCTGTTCCATCGAAATCTGCATTATAAAATTCACCCAAGTTCTTACAATTTATTTCTAAGTCGTCATTATCCTTGTTTAACAAATTTCCAGGGTCTAAGAGAAATCTGAATTTAAAATTAAAGTCATTTTTTCGTTTTCCTTTTTCGTTTTTTTTTTTTTTTTCATTTTTTCGTGTAAATCTTGTACGTATTTCTTGTTGGAGACGATCGAGAACACTTTTCATAACGCGAGAAATTACACGTTCTGCGGAAAGACCAACATCTCTAACCGATTCTCCGGGCATTTTGCGGCACCTTACACGTTTTGCTATATCAATATCCCATTTTTCACAAAGAGACTTCGCTCTTTCTATTGCTTCTTCACAGAGAGTGTCCCGATTTTCGGATAGTTCAGTCGCTAATGATTTAAGATGATACTACGCTTCTCTAAAATTCACCCCGGATTTTGTAATCTGAGCTGCACACGATCAATCCTCCTTAAGATTTCATACCAGAAATGAACTAATGTTATGAAACTAAAATTTATTATTTTTCCCAAATTATTAAAAAAATTATAAAATTAAAAATTGCTTCAAATAAATGTTTTCATACATTTAAAAAAGCAATACGGGCAATCTCTAGCCCATCGACGATAACGCTATCCGCTTGTATTCTTGAGTTCCATCGCGTTTCAGATTCATATTTGACAGTTTTTAATAATACCCAGAAGTAACGTTGAATGTGAGAAAAAAAAGATATATTTTTTCAATTATTTCACAACCTGTCGCAATTGTTCTGTATATATGCATTCATTTTTTAGTATAGAAAATTTTTTCCAGAAATCAATATTTTCAAGAAATCAGTTCTAATAAAAAACAAATTATCCAGGAAGTTCTGCTTTGCGAACAATTTGGCGCCCCCTGTGAGTAGCGCCCGGTGCAAGATACCCCTTGCCCCCCCCCCCCCCCCCCCCCCCCCCCCCCGCCCCCTCAAGTTCACCATTTTTTGGCCCATCCTAATACGCTTGTATCTGTTTAATATTTTTTTAAACAAAGAACAAACTCGCATGTGACACTTGACTCTTTACGCATATATTTTTCATTGTTATCTTTGTTACTTTTCTCTATTTCCATTTTCAATTTTTGCATAAAGTTTTTCTTCATACCAAAGTTTGGCATATTAAAATGCTCTCTTCACTCCCAGCCTATGGAAACGATGTACATTAGACTGTGCCGAAATAAATTTGCAAAAGTCTGCCCCAAATTTGAAGATTATGCTTTGAGGGTTTCGGATATTTTTTTTTTGTAATTTTTCTTTCTTTTAGTTTTCACTGCTGAATCACTTGAAGCCCGTAAGGTGCGGTTTTTTTTCATCAAACTATAAAAAAACGAGTATTGGAAAACGCCTGCATAGCTTAAAAGGACATAAAAGTGAGTTTAAAAGCTTCTCAAGGAATAATAATGGCAAACCAATTTTTTAAATCAGGGCCCGTATCGTGTCTTACGATTCGCGATGGAAATTAATTCTTAATATCCAAATAGCTCTTAAGTAATGAATTCGATTAGTAACATATTCGATCTAAGGACAATACGCACAAATTTGATCCCAACTTATAATAATTTTTAAAAATAGTTTGAGAGTTTCGTATATATCGTTTTAGTCAAAATCGTTTTCTATATGTGATCGCATAACACGATACGGGCTCAGATTTCGGCTGACGAATGTTCAACAAAAATTTCGGCTGCATTTGAAAGGATCCAGAAATATGAAAAAAAAAACTTCCGAGACCCTCTCAACATAAACTTCAAAATCAGAGGCAGACTTTTGCAACTGCTTTATTTCGTTTGGGGACCAAACCAGCCTTATGTACATATATACATATGTACTGACATATATGGTTGCAAATGCTAATATGAATGTTTGACAATCTTCAGCCTCTGTGTTCTTTCTTCTAATTATGTTACTGTGTGATCCTGTCAGCTTCTTCACGCACACATTTTGACTTTATGTCTTATAGTATGTATGAATATATACATACATACACACACACGCAAGTATACATTCTTAAACTACTTTGACTAGTTATGTTGTTTCTATGCAAAATTGTTTCAAATTGCCAACTTTTGCTGTCATTGTTGTGGCATTTATTTACAACTTTTGAGTGTTGCCAAGCAACAGAAACTTTTCTATTTCACACAGCGCTTAATGAATATTTTAACAGATTTTATTAAGTGTGCGCTTTTTTCTCTCAACTACAGAATACCGCTTGTTTCGTGCTTAAGTCTTGTATGTATTAAATTAGAGGATAGCCAACTTTCTTTCTAGATTAAAAGGAAAAAATTGAGCATACGGAACTGAAAGACTGCATCTCCATAGTATTTGTCCACAGCTAAGGAATATGGTATATGCTATTTTAAAATCCGGAAAAAAATCACTAAGTTTCGGATGAACATATGGGAGACTTGTAATACGAAAACCCGGTATTGACGATATACGGTCTTTAGACCCGATATTTATATAAGTTAGACTCATTGAGTAGAAAGTGGTGATTGAGATAAAAATATATAGCGGCCGAGGTATTCCAAGTTTATCTGATAGCAAAAAAATAAAATTTTGGTTTATCAGAACCTTATTTTGAACAGCTTTGGCTAATCCTGGATACGTTTGGGCAAACATGGAAAACTCCCAGTCATATGATCAAACCCGACAAAGATTGTTCTGACTTTCTCTATCTTAGTCTTATCCTTATTCTCAAACTTCCTGTTAACCTCTTTTTTCTTCTTGTCTCAAACCATTACCGCTATTCTTGCTTTTATTCTCACTCTCCATCTTCTTCTTGTTCTCGTTAATTTTTCGACTTCCCACTAACTTCTTCTAATCCTCTTACTACTTCCTCTGTTTTCTCTTTTCTTTCATGTTCCCGTTCTCAGTGTGAAGATATATCAAATTTCGCTCTACATTACTTAGGTAGCAAAAAAGTAGGAAGATAGTAAAACAAATTTTCCCTCCCTTTAAAATTAATGACCCGTTTATGAGTACCGTAAAATTTTTGTTGTTGTACCACTGACTTCGCCCGTCTAGTTTTATTGTGTCATGAAAATGCCTAAATATTTAAAACAATCTTAAACACACATCGTTTTAGAACAAATATTTTAACATTCCGCCAGTGACTGGCCGACCGCATCACTGCTAATTTTCCGTCTTCCAAGTGCTTGAGTTAAATGGCCTCTGCATTGTGTTTTCTTTATGCACATAAATATATAATAGCAAAAAAAACTGCAGTGCCTCCTTTTAGCTGTTCTTCTTAGTGTTCTTTTATAGGCTGATTTGAATTGTTTTGTTCTCGTATTGTTTTTTTCTATTACTTTTCGTTTCTTCTTAATGCATATCGATTACTGCTTTGACTGTTGAACGAGTGCCTCTTGTTGCTGGCAGTGCAAAGTTTTCCATTTTTTTCGTTTTTCTTTTTTTTTTGCGGAATTGTTTTAGCTAAAGTGCAACCCTGCTAGGTCATACCAGACTCGACATGGTTCCATTGTACGACAGCCGCCATTAATTGCTTTGATTGCATTGATTTGACCTAATTGAAGGCAGGCAGAAACATGAGAAGGAAATACAGAAGCTATATACACACAAGTTTTAGTTAGGGTTGTCCTTAAAAATAAGATAAGATATTTATTTCCGACTTGTGATCGCAAAGGGTAGCACCGCGGTTAAAAATATTTATATTGTAACGAATTTACTTGCAAATCCTCTTATTTGCAATCCTCTGCTAAGTTCGAATCACTAAACTGTTGAATAAATAACTCCAATATTGAATAATGGAAAAATGGCCTTTATTAAAGTACTTCACAATAACACTTATACTTTGCTACTCGCTGGCTTAATAACCAAACTGATTGATAACTCAAATTAAACTCTACTATTGGCCGCCAGATCGCGTGCTTAATCAATAACTGATTGAGTGCTCAACTCAAACTGAATTCCAGCGCCTCAACATCTGTTGCCTTTTATACCCTTTGGTTTCCTCGTTCGCATTTTTCCAGAATCTACTAGCATTGTCCATGAGCTCTCAAACTTCTCAGCTATATGCATGTGTTTGCGCATTAACTCTCCGCTGCTCGTATTCGTACATGGTACATATGTGTAGACGCAATTATTTATTCGTTTATGTAGATACATAAAGATTGAATTATTGATGTGAATGTTTGTAGTTTACAGTCTCTCGCGCGCACATAGGCGCATAAGTAAATGCATCTGTGTGTGACATCTCTCAGCTGCCTTATATATGTGTATACATGATTTGATTATTGACGTAAATATCGCTTAGCATGGCCTTAGTGATGGTATAGCTTAGTGATGCTAATATCCGTGACAATATGTATGCCATATGTCCATATTTTGGTACCGATTTAAGGTGGTTCAAGCTTGTCGCACATGGGTCAAAGATTAGATTTCACTATAGGGGCTCAAAAAATTGGAAAGGTTGAAAATATCATAAAAGTATTTATGAATCAATAGGACATTTTTAAAGCGTGCTCGACTATAGTTTGTGAAATACCCTAAAATGTAAATGTACGACAAACACGTGTTTGTATTTTCGCTACAAAAACAAATCTTCTTTAAAAATCTTCATACACGACTTCAACTCACGGACAGTTCTGTAACATAACCCGTTTTATATTTTCAGAAACTTTTTGATCTATAGTGACTACGTTATAAACGTTCTTTTGTTATTGCAAAGCAAAGCAAAGTAATATTTGTAGCATACTTCCAGGCAGGCTTTCTTACATTAAGTTTGGAGCAGACATTATGCGAATAACGCGCCTGAAAATCGACTTCAAATTTGTGAAAATACAATGTATATAGAGAAAATTTCGCATTGTCTATCAAAAAACAAAACGGTTTTCTGCAAATAAGCATAGTAAACATAGCAGAAAATAAACTTATGGTGCTTTCAGGTGTAAATATCTCAAAAACTAGTACCAATTTAAAAAGTCCGGCTCCGGAAACTGATTTAGTTTTTTTAAGGCACTCAGAAAAGTAAAGTAAGGTGCTTTCAATTTGAAACAAGTTTTTGTAAGCTGGGTCGCCTTTCGGCATTAGCTTGGCAAACACCCGCGTATATTTCTGCTGCTGCCCCTCGGAATCGGCATAAAACATGCAGGAAGAAGCACAACGCCAATTGAAAAAGAAGCTCAACCTTAATCTCCTCCGAGTTAAAAGTTGCCGGCTTGTGTAATCGTACTTTTGATTTTTAAAGGATCACTCTAATGAAAATATTTGAAACTAATAGAGGACATTGGGGGAAAAATAATAATAAGTAAAAATTATATCATCAGAAAAGTTAAAAAAAGGAGGTTAAATACACAAATATTCGTTGAAGGTTAAAATTAATTGTGAAATAAAGACGTAGTGAAGTACATTGTTGTTCAATCATGCAGGCGCTTACACTGAATAACGTTTAAATATTTTCAGATACGAAGTTTCAAGTTATTCTGCCCTCTGAACAAATAGTAAATGTAAATTGAAATGATTTGTCTGTTCCATCAATCTGTATTGACCATGAAGCACACACAAGCACACGCAACTAAGCCAATCGTGACTCTCCTAAAAAAACGGCCTCGTTAGAACTTCAAAGAAATATAAATTACATTAATTAATTCGTAATTGTTTACAAATATCAAATATAATATCATCAACAAAAGGAAAAGCTTAAAATTAGCAGAAGAGAAAGTCTTAATGGTGTGGGCTTGATTAGCAGCTATTTATTTATCAGATAAAATATGAATCGTTTGTTGCTAATTAAGACCAAAAGATACTTCATTAAATGTTGGCTATGAAAACAAATGAAAAAATATATCATTTAATACTTAGCTGAAATTTGATAGTAGTCACAAACAAAACGTTAATTAAAAGAAAAATTGAATGTTTATTTGGTGGGCTGTTTATAAGGACACAAATATGTATATATTTAAGGCCATATATTTATATTTATATACAAACATATAGTTATTAATTATATTTAATGAAGTAAATATTTTTCATTGACGAATGTTACGTTTAAAGGCGGAATGTACCCGTAACGTACGTGAATCCGTTTTCGCAATAAGGATGTTGTATTTCAAGTAAAAAATCAACGTTGTGCTCGGATCCATAACTGGAGCTTACATTGATAAAGTTATTCAGGTTTGATAATTATCCGTGCATACAACCGTATTTAGCAGCAGAAAGGAGGGGAAACCAGCACTGATTTGGTCGAGGCAAGTGAAAACAGACTTGAAGTTTGATATTGCAGCAGAAGGAGCACACGTATTAATAACGTTTCTGTATAGGAGATGCGATTTAAAAAAAAATCAGTTCATACGTGTGCTACGTCGTGTGATTATTGCAGTGGACCCGAGTTTTTTGCTAAAGTTTTTTTTTTTATTGATATGAGGTAAATTCATAAACTGTTTAACCCGCCAATCCTTCATCACAGTGCAAACAATGTTTTACAATTGAGCACTTGCCTCTAGCTCTGTTGGTCTTCTACTAGGGATGAAAATTCTTATGTCCATTGTAGTAGAGGCAACCTTCGCCTATACACATTCTCTACTCATTAATTCTTCGGCATGTCATTTGAGGTGGCGTTCTAAATATATAAGAAATATCAAACCATTGAATGGACATCGTGTGTAGCGCAGCAGACCTTAGGATACACTTTTTCTCAATGTGTCATACACAGCAGGCTTTGGGGAATTCCCTGTTG